>NC_067117.1:10816386-11470761 GCF_021347895.1 Acanthochromis polyacanthus | reverse complement strand
ACAGCACTGGACTGATTTAAATCCTACTTATCAGATAGGTTCCAGTTTGTGCATGTCAACAATAACTCTTCTGAGCATACTAAAGTTAATCATGGAGTTCCTCAGGGTTCTGTCTTAGGACCGATACTTTTCACATTATACATGCTTTCTTTAGGCAATATTATTAGGAAACATTGTATTAATTTCCATTGTTATGCAGATGACACACAATCGTATTTATCTATGAAGCCAGATGAAACTGATCAGCTAGCTAGACTGCAAGATTGTCTTAAGGACATTAAAACCTAGATGATTTTTAACTGCCTATTGCTAAATTCAGACAAAACCGAAGTCATTGTATTTGGCCCCAAACGTCTTAGAAACTCTCTCTCACAGCAAATAGTTACTCTGGATGGCATCACATTGGCCTCCAGTACTACTGTGAGGAATCTTGGAGTTATTTTTAACCAGGACATGTCCTTTAACTCACTCATAAAGCAAGTCTGTAGGACTTCCTTTTTTCACCTGCGTAATATTGTAAAAATCAGGAACATCCTGTCTGAGTGATGCAGAAAAACTAGTTCATGCTTTTGTTACTTCCAGGCTTGACTATTGCAATTCCTTATTATCGGGTTGTCCAAATAGCTCTCTCAAACATCTACAGTTGATCCAAAACGCTGCTACGAGAGTACTGACAGGAGTTAGCAATCCTGATCACATCCATAGGCCAAAATATACTCTCAGTCGCAGCGACATCTGGTGGATAGACAGGAAAACCTCTATGACTAGCCTGTACATGCTTCAATCTGCCTGAAATTTTACATTTGTGATCAGAGTCCAACCTTCATCACATTCACAGTTGACAGCGATCATAATCATGTTTAATTTTTTGCACCAATGTAACTATGAAAATTTTTTTTGCACAAATTTGATCTGGCTTCCTCACGATTACATGATTATGATATAAAGAATCGCTCATCAGAATAGATCTTTACTGTCATCATCAGGTACCTGTACCTATGGCCGATGGGTAGGTGAGACGTCACGAGGCGCTGCAGCGCATCCCTCCCCACCCCCTCCCCCAACTGTGCTGATGCTGTTGTCGGCACTGTGTCCCTCCACCCTGACACCTGCTGGCTCTTAAAATCATTACACGTAAAATTTAAATTTAATGAAATAATTTTTTTACGTTTAAAATTTAATCATAATAATATATAACAATAGTAAAAGAGCAAGCAAAAATGGTTGTCATCATTTTTCCCAGAACAGAATAGTGCAACCAGAATGAGTGCAAGCAAAAAGAATAAAGTGACTGGTAAATGGAGGTTATTTAATGGTATATAAGTCCGACAGCTGATGGGGAAGAAATTGATTTTGTGGCGGAAGGTTCTGGTCCGTATGGACCATAGCCTCCTGCCTGAGGGAAGTGGCTCGAAAAGTTCATGTCCAGGGTGAGGAAGAGTCGGCTGCGATCCGGCCTGCACGCCCCTGAGTCTTGGAGACGTACAGGTCCTTGAGAGATGGGAAGCTGCAGCCAATCACCTTCTCAGCAGAGAGCACAATGCTCTGAAGTCCGTCTGTCCCTGGCAGTGGCCCCAGCGACCACACGGTGATGGATGAGATGAGGATGGACTTCATGATGGCGGTGTGTAGAACTTTGTATCGGGCTGGGACTGAGAGAGCTGAAATTTGGCCAGAATGTACAGCAGGCATGGGTGATCGAAAGTTATCAAAATGCTCCACAAAAGTCTGAGGGTGTGGAAATGGCAAGCCCTGGAAATGTACAACTCGCCATGAAACAACAAATGGTGTGTGACTGCCCTGAACATGCTCTAAACTGCATCAGACTTGACATGTATGATCAGAGTCCTACCCTGATGACATTCACATGTACATATACAACCATAGTCATAGCGCCACCTGTTGGATGGAAGGAAATGCTCTATAACTAGCCTGTACATGCTCCGATGTGCCTCAAACTTTACATCTGTGAACACAGTCCAATCCTGATCACATCCATGGGTCAATATACACTCTCGGTCGTAGCACCGCCTGGTGGATGGACAGGAAAAGCTCTATAACTCGTCTGAACATGCTCTAATCTGCCTACAATTTTACGTGTGATCAGAGTCCAGCCCTCATCACATCCATAGGATGACATACACTCTGTCTCACAAAGCCTGGTGGACATGCGTGGATTTGCCAACCAGCAAGGATGCGAGGACCCGTCCAACGCTGCTTGCTGCTTTAATTTTTTCTTCTTATTTTTCTGAAATTTGATTAACACACAAACATAAAAAGCAATATTATTTTAAACAACAAAACAACCTTTAATGACATTTTAGCCTTCATGACTTGCAGAACTTGTGGGAAAATGACCATTTATTTTTGCATCTGCTCTGGGAAGTTGATCTCAGACAGGAAAATATGTCTGGGCAACACAAAATATCCCTTGTATGGAGGACATCTAAATTTACATTGTGTGGCCCTGTATACTGTGTGGATGTCTGTCTTGTGAATCAAGTAGTCAGTAAGTTACACAAAGACAGATGCAAGCTTGAGGATTAAATGCAATGTCCTACTACTGTTGTTTTTGACAGTTTGTTCGATTAGTCTCTCACTATCTACAAACTCAGTCGTTCAAGTCCTTGTTGACCCCATTCAAAACATACAGCTTTCTTGCTTCAGTATTGTGCAGTTTCTCTGCAGAATAACATTAAAACTGGATCTTAATTCAAGGTTTGGAACAGTGAAAATGTGACGTTTTACAGTGTATTTCCCTTGAAGGAATGACAGTGTGTTTACTGAACTTTGGATTCAGTGGTAGATGTTTAACTTTTGGATCTGTAATGCGTCATTGATAACATTTTTGTTTAGAGACTGATAAAGATTAATAGCCTGTTTTATAGGGTTCAGCTCCATATTCAACAGAGCTAACTTAGGCTTGTTTCATTCTTTATGTCAGTAGCATTTTGCATTTGGTTGTGGTGCGCATTCCACATAAGTGCTGATTCCAGTTAACCTGTGCTGCATGTCATTCCCAATCCTCTCCCCTCATTTCCTGTATATAAAGAAAAAAGATGATCTGTCTGGAGAGAGTGTACATACTTCTCATTCCTGGCTGTAGCTGCCTGCTTTTGCCGAGTAACGTTCTTCCTCATCTGAAAGCAATGCATTTTTGGCAAAAGTCCTATAGACATAGATAGATCAGGCTGTTTGCAAATCCTGAGAAAGTTTTTCCACTAGCGTTAACACAATGATGCCTGAGGGAAAAGTGTTGCAGTTGGTGATGTGACATGAGTCTTGGGAAGGAAACCATGAAGATATTTTTGAGGTAGACAGATTTCGCAACTATTTCATACTTCCTTGTTGCGGGTGCGGCTTGACAGGACAGAACACTCTCAGGGAGTATCAGAGTTAAGCAAGTCACAGTGACGAGGCATTTCTGGTCTTAAGTCTTAAAAAATAAATCCTGGATGTTGGAGCATGTTGTGGACCTAGTGCAAGTAGCCTAGCATTAGAGGTTTAGGAGCAGAATATCGATAAAGATGGAAATAGCAAAACAAAAAACAACAAAAATTAATAAAAAACTAACTAAAAAATAACTTAAATGTCATCCTGTGAACAAGAAGCTCTTAATACAATATAAGATCTCAGTGTTGGTCCCTCTTACTAAAGCATATAGGCTAACAAATAGGCCTCTGTTTGTTTTATACAAATATACGTATACGAATCTAAACACTTTTTACTGTTTGCAGAGAGTCACATGGAGTGTTACCATTTACTTGAACAAAGAAAATTATAGATACTTACTCTGTCATGTGTGAAAGTGTAAGAGTAGGATTTTTGAGGGAAGATACCCTCTGATATGGGATAAGAAGCTCATCAGACATTGATGAACACCCAGCATGTCCAGTGCCAGCTCTTTGATGACTTATGTAGACATGTTATGTTCATCTGATATAAAGATACCATAGCTTCCCAACACTGAAAACATATCATTATCTGTTTAAAAGGCCAACTGTCTGACTTCTTGTCAAGGTATTATTGTTATGCTGTATTAGCTATAAGCTTGAATTCTCGCTATTTAGCTTGAAATTTTCACTAATGTACAAAAATCATCCCTGGTAATAGCAGATTTTACATTAGTTTAATGTGAAGAACTAAAGTATCAGTGATAATAAAGTTATAGTAAAGTTCTAATTCTTGTCCCAGGTCCATCAGTTCTTTAAAAAATGACAATAAAATGTCAGCTGAATCATATAAAATAAAAAAAATCTGTATGTCAACATTTAAATTGCAACTAATAGAAGAGCAACATCAAAACATTAAAATGAAGCTAATATTGTACATGATAGATTTGTATCACTCAAACTAAACTTAATAAGGCATTTTTGTACCCGTTATGTTGATATTCTTGTGATCTATCTATCTATCTATCTATCTATCTATCTATCTATCTATCTATCTATTTTTAAAGAGAAAGAGAGATTAAGAGTTCGCCCACTCCCACCATGACTTTGTGGCTGTGATGCTTTTATTTTGAAGGGGGGTGTTGGATGCAGTTTTGTACTGGTCTGTAAGCTGCGGTTCTCTCAGTGGCAGAAAGTGTTTCTCTGCCAGTTTAAACTCTCAGTGGTACTGTGGTGCTGTCAGGTGAGTGCGGACACTGAGTAGAGCTTCACTCTCATTGGACGTTTATGTGGAACAGAATTCACAGTTTGAGTCTGTTGGACAAATCTCAGCGACACTCCTCCCTTTTTGTAAAGAAAGGTAAGATTTATTTCACATACTTCTGTAGAAGCTGATTAGTTATTCACGTTAATAACTCCGCTTCCTCTTGCTGTAATTCACAGCTAATCAGCTGTTCAAATTTATTTTCAACAGTTATATTCAATACAAAATAATAAATTCTGTTTATTTTAGAACTACAAATTTGGATCGTTTGTAGTCAGTAGATGACTGTAACTTTTATTACAAAATGCTTCTAAATAGAATCATATGTATTTGTATTATCTGTTAGAATTATAAATGTATACACATCTATATATAGTGTAGTTATTACTTGCTGTGTTGCTTTGGCAGCCTAAACATTTCCATAGTTGCTCTGGTGTTGCAGCAAGTTGTGTCTTGCCTACTTTAGATTTTATCTTGACCCTACCAACTTATCATTTTTTCCACTGGCTTTATCAGCTCTATAGTTCAATAAGTTTCACATCCTATTTGTTCATGCGCACTTACAGGCTTACTTTTCTTAAAAACGAGGGGTTGCAACTGCTTCGTTCATTTTACTCAAAAAGAAAACAGCAGCTGGTGCTTTGCACCATTTTCCCCAGTTTCTTAAGCTGTCTTTCTCCGAATAAGGAAGCTAAAATGTTTACAACAACCACCTCCTCCTCAAAAGCAGTGAACTCTGTTGAAAGTGAGGCTCGGATATTATAGCCCTCTGTCTATTAACTCACAACATTCCTTCTCTGTTTTCTCTCACAGAGTTCCCGCTGGTTCTCCAGAATGTACTCATTTAGGAAGGTATCTTCTAGGTAGCACTGGATCACAGTGGACTGTGACGTGGAGATGGTCACTTTGAGTGCCTTGCTGACGGTATACTTATGGATACAAACACAAACTGCCTCAGGACAGCAGAAATGTCCTCCTTCTCCTCCCTGGCTGGTGGATTTCACTATGACATATTCCCTGCCCTACTTCCAAACAGACAAACCTATACAGAACATCGAAGTGAACTCGCAAGTTCAGCCAACAGAGCTGTACGTTGCCTGCCAGAATGTAATAATAGCAGTTAACGATTCCTTGCAGAAAACATGGGAGTTGAAAACTGGACCTGTTGGCCATCCTGAGTGTGAAACCTGTCAGGTATGTGACATAGAAACTGACCCTAAAGATCCAGTCAATACAGACAGCCAGGTTCTGTTTTTGGATCCTGATCAACATTACTTACCATACTTGTACTTTTGTGGAAGCACTCGGCATGGGATCTGTTACATTATTAACATTGACGAGCCAAAGCCTGAGACTAAGTGTTTATACAAAAAAGAGCGAAACTCTCCAACCTACTGTCCTGACTGTCTGGCCAGCCCACTTGGAACCAAAGTCACTTTCGTTCAGGAAGGAGCCACATCACTGTTCTTCACTGCAGCCTCCGTTAATGAGAGTCTGAGACAGAAGTATCCAAGGAGGTCAATATCAGTGATGAGACCACTTTCAACTGAAGACGGTTTTGATGTGATCATGGATGTCACAGTGCTCCCAGGTCTGCGTGACTCGTACAGCATTGACTACATATACAGTTTTTCCACCAAGGACCATGTCTACTTTCTGTCCCTGCAGAGGGAAAATCCCTTCAACAGCAACTCGACTTTTCAGACTCGTCTGGGACGACTGCCTATTTTAATTCCAGAGATGTGGATGTACAGGGAGGTGGTCTTGGAGTGTCGGTACGAACCAAAGAGGAGGAGACGGAGGGAGGCTTACAGGGACATTGTGTATAACGGACTGCAGGCGGCATACTTTGGGCGAGCAGGGAAAGACTTGGCTGATGAGCTGAGGGTGCACGAGACTGAAGATATTCTTTATGGGGTGTTTGCGGAGGTCAATGAGCGTGGTCAGCCTCAGAAAAACTCAGCCCTGTGTGCCTTTCCTCTGACTAAAGTAAACCACGCCATTGACCGAGGTGTGGAGGCCTGCTGTAAGTCAGGGCCTGAGCAGCTGTCCAGAGGTCTCTGCCACTTCCAGCCATGTGAGAGCTGCCCACATGAAGTGAGTAACACTCTTTTTTTTTTAATGCCATCAGAGCAGTACGAAGGTCACTCTACACCCAGACAGGAAGTGACCTGTCCAGACAAACATTGTGTAATGAAGTCACCTGTGATCAGAGCAGCAGAGCTTACAGTTTTATGTCTTGAGCAATAAAGGATAGTATATTAGAAGAGATACTGCAACAAAGTAAATGATACGCGTCAGTATATTTTATCCGTGTCAGCTTTGAGGAAGGTGTGTGTGTGAGAGAGAGAGAAAGAGCAGAGCCACATGAGAGAACAGGGAGGGGTGGATGAGTCAGTACGTGACCTGCACATTGCCACACCATTTCCCCACTCTGTTTCAGTCTTAAGTTTCTGCTTTTGTCTGAGGAAACTGCTTTCTTTACAAAACTTGGACATGAAAATAGTTCAATCAGATATGCATGTTCTAAGATTAAAAACTAATTCATGATACTGAGTTGAATATCATAAATTTCTTCAGTTTTTCATTTAAAACCCATCAGAATGTTTAAATGATAAAGCACCAGAAGAAAAGAGGTGTAGAAGAAGTGTAAAGATGAGCTTGGTCGGTTACATCCTGCTGACATGCAGACTTCAGCACTTGAAACACCTGGAATCTGGCTTCAGTTCCTGACAAAAATAAAGGTGTGGTTTCCTCCCTTTATGGAGTTCATTCTGTGTCCTTTGAGCTCTCACAGACGTGTGCACACCTACAGGAATGCGCGCCAACAAACACGAGTTATAATTCCTGCTGATAAAAAAGGTGGAATTTTAAAGGAGAGGGTCAGTGTTTGGCTGTGCCTGTCTTTTACACACTTCAGTTGAGTGGGAAATAAGAGGAATGTTGAGCAAGCTCAGAGCTGGCAGAAGTACGCACTTTTACTCAATCAGTACATGCTGTGGGGAAAAAAAAATCATACAGCAGTCTTGAAAATTTATCATCGCTATTTCTAAGAATTGGATATGTGCTATATAAAAGCTGGTATACTATTTGGATTCAAGTATGACAGTTGAACTTTAAAAGTGACTGAAAGGATCAAATTGTGTTAATTTTGAGCATTCAAGTGGGAAGAAAACTGGGGCATGCTGGGGCAGGTCAGCCCAATTGCTTTCCAGTGGAATGTTTACCGTTAGTTTAACCTATCGTGTCTTTTTTGAGTAAACACCTTTTAACCGCTGTGACTCACGTTCTGCTACCCAGTCAATTACACACTGTCATCCGCTGTTGTGTATGTGTGTAAAAGTATAGAAAGTCCAGTTTCAGCAGCAGATGAGAAACAGTCACCAAGTCAACAGAGCCGGAGTCACTGCTGTTTTATGACCTTCCTTCTCTCAGCTTGTTACTATGACTGAAGGCGAGGCTGGAGCACTTCCTCATTTAATGAATGAATTAGGATTCTCTGTTTATTCTCTCTGTCCTGCTTCTTGTCACACACAAGTTTATACTTGCATATATTCCTTATATATCTACTTAGAAGGAACCCTGTGCTGACTGAGGCAGATACAGAGATGAGCTGAATTTGAAATTGTAAGACTTCCTGTTGTTGACTGTGTGTAAATGTGGTTCTCCAACTTCCACAGAGCAATGACGGGAATGACGCATGCACTGCCAAGGCCACTCTGGTCTCACAGCCGTACTACAGAGTTGACCTCTTCAACAGTCAGATGAGAAATGTCCTGTTCACCTCAGTCCTGGTCACCACTACTGGGAATCATACGCTGGGACATTTTGGCACCTCAGATGGCAGGATACTGCAGGTAACGAGATGCCAGTGGTGTTGTTGTTAGAGGTGGTAGTGAGTTTGAATGCTATGAATACCAAAACCGAATCTCCTTATGTTGTATCCCTGCTTTAGGTGATCCTTACACTGTACAAACCAATTATTTTTGCCAATTATTCTGTGGGAGAGACGGCAGTATCCAGGACAGCAGCTGTCTACTCGAAGGATTTACTTCTTTTTGTAGCTGGAAATAAGGTACATGTTGTAATATCTGCGCCAGGTACTGCTTATCTCTGGGCTGTTTTTTTTTCTTTTCTAACCTACCCCGCCCTTGTCTTACTCTCGCCCTTATCCAGATGTTCAGAGTACCCTCTGCAGGACCTGGGTGTTCACATTTTATGACATGCTCCATGTGTTTGACGGCTCCACGCTTCATGAACTGTTGCTGGTGTTCGGGAAGCTGCTTAAGGGAGAATGAGTGCACCTCAGAGTGGAACAAAGACTCTTGCGCACCTGTCATAACCGAGGTAGATGTGCAGCTAGGTGTAACTGATTAACCATTGGACAAAGTTTAAACAGAATGAGTCATAAAGTTGATCATAGTGTTTGTACTAAGACACAGATCGCTGTTGTCCTATGGCAAAACTTTTATTTGCAGTTTTTCCCGAAAACTATTCCTGCTGGTGGTGAGACAGAGTTGACGCTGTGTGGTTCAGAGTTTCAGTCTCCTCTAAGACCGGCCATCATCAGCGGCAAAACGCACATCATCACAGTGGGCTCAGCCATGTGTTCTGTCCTGTCTGAGAAGAGCAGTAATGACGAGTGAGTAGCACACATGCAGAATCTTTCTTTCAATTTTTGTGTTGGAAGTACTTCACACTGCTTGCCACACATTAATTTAACTGGTGTTGATTGGTGCTCACTTGTTAACATTTAAAATGTTGACAGAATTAATCAGTCAAAGTAGAAACTTTGGAGAAAACAAGCAATCAAACAAACCTTTATTCTTCTCCTATCATCTTTGTCAAATTATGTTTTTTTTAAATGTACAAAACTCAATAAAAAGATGCACAATTTTTTAAATTTGATTTTACCATCACACACAATGGTTGAACAAATCAATTCTGATTTCAGTGCGGGTTACAGACAGATTAGTAGAGGATTTCAGTTGTGTGTCCTACTGATGTCAAATTGGGGCATCCGATCAGATTTTCTTAACATATTGCAGTAATTTGTAAACCATGTTGTTCAAATCACATAGCGTTTCACAAACGGTGACAAACTGTTTTCAGCTTTATGGCAGTGTATTTTTCAGCATCTAATGAAAGGGGAGAACTTCCTTGACCTATATGGGACATTTATGACCTCAGTTTATCTGACCAAATGAAAACCATTGTAGATAAACAACAGAATGTATAGTTTTTAAGACATTTTTAGACTTGTTTGTATGACAAAAATATTGCTGCATTGCCCTGTGTATGCTTGAAACATTGGAAATGTTCTTGTTAAGTGGCCAACAAGCACCTGCCTCACTGGAATGTCTTCAGAATTCACAGACGCATTATTCCTTGTGTTTGGAATACAGGCTAGTGTGCAAAATTCATGAAAAAAACCCCAACCTGAATCTCAACATCACTCTGCAAGTGCATGAGGGGGAAGTGGAGGGACGCTACTCAATCGAAGGCACAGCTCAGACATCTGGCTTGTCTTTTGTGGTGAGAATGACAATTGTTATGCAGTTTATTTAAGTGATGTCTATTATGTAATATAAATTGTAATGATAAAGATATATATTTTATCTCCACTGAAACAGGAACCCACCATCACAGAAATCAAGCCAGGCTATGGACCCATGTTTGGGGAAACAGCAGTTACATTAACAGGAAAATATCTTAATTCTGGGAAACAAAGAGATGTGTACTTTGGAGAGAAAAAGTGCAAGATTCAAACGTGAGGAGCAAAAAATATTTCACCATTACTGATAATCACCACATTCATTTCACTGTGTTCAGATAATCATTTAAACAAGTGACATCACATAGTATGACTTTTTTGGTTACTGCAATTCCTGTTGTTTTCAGAGTTTCTGAGGAAACTGGAGATTTGTCTTCAATCATCTGCTATACAGCTGCTGCAGCAGCTGTTGGACCTGTACCTGTGAAAGTCATTATTGACAACTTTGAAGTGACCGCGACTAAGATGTTTCTCTACAAGAAAGACCCTGTTATACACTCTGTGCGTCCACAATGCGGTTTCCAAAGGTAAGAAACTGACTTCAAATAAAGCGATAGAACTGAGATATTCCTCCAAGTTCATTGTCAAGATGAGCTGATGTTGACACAGAGAACAAGCCAACCGTATAAATGGCATTAATGGAATACTAATTATATTAACATGTTCATTTGTGCTGCCGTACAGAGGCTCCAAGCTGCTGATAGAAGGTCAGAATCTTGACTCTGCCTACAAAACTGTGGTTCAGTACACTTCCCAAAATCCTGTTGTGACTTTACAACAAGTAAGTCGATACTTTTAACCTATACAATACATTCTTCAGGTAACTTAGTTCAATTCAAACCAGGTCATTAAATTTTGTCTCGTGAGTAGAGAAAAAGAATGAAAGAAATACTTTCTGTATGTGATTTCACACAGTACGTTGTTTTGTTTTCATTTCACTTGAGGTCTGCAATGGCACAACAAATACTACACATATGGAATGCTGGACTCCTGCTTTTCCAGAGGAAATGGCAGAGGAAAAGTCAGTACCAGGAGTGATTTCCATACACACTGATGGAAAAAATAACCTCTTCAAGCGACGTTTTGACTACCACCCTGATGCCAAAGTCATTCCCTTTGAAAATGATGACAAAGTTTTACTTCTAAAACCAGGAGACACTGAAGTTTCACTGCACGTATGTTTACACACTCTTAAATTATCTTTCAAAAATCTGCTCTGAACATTTGTTTGTGTTAAAATGTCAAGAACAGTGACACTTGCTCATCGTAGCTATTGCTACATCTGCACTGTTAAATATATTACTATACACAAAACAGCAATGACCACTTTTCTTTTAACACCTTATATATTTTACAGCACAGTAAACTGATTACAGTGAGCTCTTGTATGAAAATTACAATGACCATTGGCGGTGTGCCATGTAAGGCTCAAGTTCTGTTAAATGAGCTGACCTGCAGGATTCCTAAAAGCCTGGTTATCCCCAGCGAGGGGCTGCCTGTCAAAGTAAGGAAGTCTGCTTTTAAGTCATCTCTTAATCCAAATCACCTGTGGAAAATGACACTTAATGAAATGCATTTAACACGAGTCATCATGTCTTTGACTACTGTAGGTGTCTGTGAACAGAGAGGTGTACGATGTGGGTACAGTAGTCTATGACGACAGCAGCAACACTGTGATAGCAGGCATTGTCCTGGGCATCGTTGCTGCACTGGTCGTAGGTGCTGGCCTTGCATTACTAGTGATGATTCATTTGAGGAAGAAAAAGAGAGGTGAGAAACATTCTGCTGTTTCTTGATGCTTTCTACAAACCTAGTTTTTTCCTAATGCGTTCTGTTCTGTCATCTTTACCGTATATTTTTTGTAGTTTACTGCTCAGTGATTCATATTTATCAAATATATCCTTTCAGCCAACATAGAGAATCGTCTATCAACATTGTTGTCACGCAGCCGCATGAGCAGCACCCATAATACCTCCCCAACAGGTGACTACAGACGGGGTGAGGCATCCAAACCCACAAATTCCTAAATAAATCCAAAAATGATACAATCAGTTTTTGCAATATTGAATGCCTGTTAAGCTAAACATCTAGCCTAGCCGCGCTAGACAACCCACGGCAACGAATTTAATTCTCTGCCAGGGTGGGTCTAGTTACCCTCCATAAGGCTCGAGGCTGGATGCTCCTAAAACTGGCCGGACCAATCACCATGAAGTGTAGAGTCAGAAGGCGGGTGTAACTAAGTGACGACAGAGGCACGACGATTCTGACAGAAACAACCGGAAACAACTAGCCTGGCTGCGCTAGACAACACACGGCAACGAATTTAATTCTCTGCCAGGGTCGACAACAAAAACGACAACAGTCGTTGAGCTCCATTAGCACCGACTCTGAATAATCTTTCTGTTAACATGTCTGTAATATACTTGAGCTTCACCCATTGACTGTATAAATAAGGCTTCACCGAACTACCGCATCCTCTGATTTCCGGGGCTCCAGGAGCCTATTCGTTGCGCTGATTGATTGTATACCTACCCAATTGCTGCAGAGTGATTTGATAGACAACCTTTTAGCCCGCCTCCCTCCCTGTCGAGCGTGCCCTTGTGCCTTCAGAACATGGGTCTAGCATGGCTAGGCTACTAAACATCACCAAAGTCAGGCATAATGTATTAAGGAGTTTCACTTGAACATAATTACACATTCTATTGTTCCATTCAGTCAGTTTTTTTTCTCCCTTATGTGTTTTCCCTCGTGCCTTACAGTAGATCTGTCCAGTCAAACCTCTGGCTCAGGAATGGCTTTCCAAGGTTTATTGTACACTGCCAGCTATGATCATCTTGCCGTTCCTTTAATGGCACGGGACAATATCTCAATGGTCAGCTTGAGTTCTGACCTTCTTGAAGAGGTCAAAGATGTGCTGATCCCTGCTGAGATGCTCCGAATTGAGGATAGCCAGATCATTGGCAAAGGTAAGATTCCTTTCTTCTACTGTCAGAATTTTACTTTGTTTACACTTAAGCACGCGTCCTTTTAGTTGCTTTTTCTTTCTTACACAGGTCACTTTGGGACAGTTTATCATGGATACCTGATAGACAGCAATAAGCAGGAGACCCACTGTGCTGTGAAGTCACTGAACAGTAAGTAAATACTTACTTTATAAAGGAAATCATCATTTTAGAGCTACCGGCTGGTAAACTTATGGGACTATGTGTTTAATTAACAGGAATCACAGATTTGGGTGAAGTGGACCAGTTCCTCAGAGAGGGCATCATCATGAAAGCCTTCCACCACTCCAACATACTCTCTCTGCTGGGCATTATGCTGCCCAAAGAAGGGCTCCCTCTGGTGGTTCTGCCGTACATGAAGCATGGAGATGTGCGCCATTTCATCCGCTCTGAGAAAAGGGTAAATTTAAGAATGAAACTTTTAGAGCCAGATGGGTCATGATCATGAATATCTTCTCTGTTTGCCTGACTACAGTTTTTTACTAGTTTATAATGTGCTCAGATTTATAATGTGCAGCTTTATTTACTATTTCTTTGTCCTTCACAGAACCCCACAGTGAAAGACTTAATCGGGTTTGGGCTTCAGGTTGCCAAAGGCATGGAATACTTAGCACAAAAGAAGTTTGTTCACAGAGACCTGGCTGCACGTAACTGCATGTGAGTGTGAATCAGACACGGATTACTGGCCCGTGACGAATCAGTGAAAGACTTTGTCTCTCTCGTAAGAGCTTATTTCATTGTTGGTTAGAAAGTGGATGCCTCATTTTCAGGTATTCTAAAAACAATATCTGAAAATACCATTTATAGTAAACTATTTATAGGACAGAAACACTCATGAAAATTTTTTTCCATCACACAGTTGCTAACCAAATAATGGCAGTGAACACAGCAGTTTGTTTTTTTTTGGACCTGTATTTTTTCAGTAACAGAATTACAAACGAAATTTAACAACTTACTTTGTAAAAAAAAAAAAAAAGAGTTAATAGTGTATGATGAAAACTTAGACATTTATTTTTAAATCTCTGTTAGCAACTAATTGATTCCCTTCTTGATGGCCATGGAAGGACTGCTTCAGATGGTTTTTAAATTAGAATTAAAAACACATTTGATTTTCTGACTTTTTAAATGTTTTCTGTATCCCACCTCTGCAAGAAAAAAAATCTAATGGTATTATCACAGGTTATCAACATTGATTTTCTAATTTGGTGAAACTTCAGATGTAACTTTCTCCTCTCAAGCTCATCTTAAAAAAATGTTATTTGGACAAGAACTGTCTAGGGAGATGATCCTTTCTTAAGATGTTTGATCTTTGCAGGCTAGATGAAACGTACACAGTAAAGGTGGCGGACTTTGGCATGGCCAGAGACATTTATGACAAGGAATACTACAGCATTCAAGATCACAAGAGGGTAAAGCTTCCAGTTAAGTGGATGGCTATCGAAAGCCTGCAAACACAGAAGTTCACCACCAAGTCTGACGTGGTGAGTGTGCTTAATCTGGTCAAATCAGCAGAAGCATTTTTGTCTTTATTATATTTGTGTCTGTAATACATTGCTCATCTGTTTCTCAGTGGTCATATGGCATCTTATTATGGGAGCTGTTAACCAGAGGTGCCAGTCCATATCCAGATGTGGACCCTTATGACATCACACACTACTTGTTGAAGGGACGTCGGCTTCCGCAGCCACAGTTTTGCCCAGATACTCTGTAAGAATCACAGTGGCACACTATAAATATCCCATTACATAATGACTTAAAGCACAGCTACCGTGACATCTATACCTAGTTTACCCTGTGACCTTGTAAAGTAAACATCTATAGCTAATCCATGTCTAGTCCAGGTTACTATATGTCAGCTCACAATGACACCACTGAGGAGTTTACTCACATGCTTGCATATTTACTTATGTGCCTACTCATTCACTCAGTTGCATAATTATTCATTCCACAGCTATTCAATCATGCTGGCATGTTGGGACCCGGAGCCTGAGCACAGACCAGGCTTTCACAGCCTGGTAACAGAAGTCCAACACATCCTGTCCTGCTTGGAAGGAGAGCACTACATCAGTTTGAAGGTTACCTATGTCAACCTAGACCAGCCAAGGCCTTATCCTGCCCTGACTGGATCTGCTGATGAGGCTGAGGCCTCGGACTTGGACGCAGACAGTCATGGTGCCAGCTGAAAGTGCTTTTACACTAAAGCCACTCTGTGGCGAAGATCGCAGTATCCAGATTAGAGTTGGAAAGCATGAAAGAACAGAGACAGCTTTCCTCGCCAGATGAATTGTTGATTATGTCTACAAACCAGACTACATGGAATATTTGACTACTGATTTAAAAGACACTGTAAACTCGAACTGGAGACCGAATCACGTCAGAGTCTTCCCATCCTGGTTATTACAATTTGTAGCAGAATAGAGACAGTGTGTAGAGATACTTTAATCAGCCTTCTGAAGCATGTGTGAATGAGACAGAATGAATGTAAAATGTGCTTTTGTTCTCATACTTGTAGTGTAGGATGAGGAGGAATACGCTGTAATAGGTATATAGTATGTCAGCATGACAAACTGTTAGACAGGGTCTATGAATGTTGACTTGTGCTCAGGGTTCAAAAGTTTAGCTTTTTTATTTCAGTGTTCTTGTCATATGAGGATACAATATGTTATGTCCTCTCCTACACGTTGCACAATGCAAACTTAACACAAGGGGACGTCACACGTGGATGCAGAATAACTCAAACTACACAGATTTAGAGCTATTTATGCTCTTGGTACCACAAGCTTTGCACTGACTGAATTTTGCAGTCAACTTTCTGTGCTGTTCAGAAACACATTCAGCACCTGGAATTATCACTAGAGGGCAGCCAACTCCTCTTTCTAAGGAGCACGAGTTGCTGCGGCAGTGAAGCTCTGCACAACAGCAGACATCTCCACACAAAGGTGTCGCACAAACAGCACAACTATATTTATCTGAAACTCGGCCATGCAGACTCACTCTTAAATTCAGTCTCTTGACTCAAGCAGCTCAGCGCAACATATGGCGCATTTTTGGGAGATTCTTTGCTTCCTGCTTGCAACTGAAATTATCTTCACACCACATCAAACAATCCAGGGTAGTTTTTAATGTAGGCTCTAACTTTCATACTGACATTGCAATACGATTGAACCAAAGAGTTGGTTTATGTTGACAAACTTTCTACCAGACAGAATGCATTTGGTTCTCACATACTTGATTTTTTATATTGCTGCATTTCTTTTCTTTGAATCCAAGAGTGATCTGATCTCATTATTTCCTTGCAGTAGTTTGTACTGCAAAGAGAGTTTTTATAAAAGCAAATGGTTGTTTGCACATGCTTCTCTACATCGTGTCTACAATAGAAATGTCTCTGACTTAGCCTGGTCCTGATTAAATTTTAAGAAAATATATTTGCTACAGAATAGCAAACGAGAGTTCCACCTGAAAAATCACTCATTTAAAATTGAATACATAACTGTTCAAAAATGCCGCAACAAAAGAGAGTACAAAAGTTCCTCATGAAAGTGCATCATCAAAGCCAAAGATGAAAATGCGGCTGAATGCAGTAACACAGGTCTGAGGCAGCACAGCTCTTGTTCTTTGGCAAGTAGATGACAGGAAAACACACACACACTGTTAGAGGTCTGAATGATGTGAGCTCAACCAGAGTAAAAACTGAACGCTTCTGCCTAATCTGTGTATCTAGCATTTGTAATACTCTATGAATAATTTATGGATCTAAAAAAAGATTTTTTTCATCCCTTGCCTTTAGGTACTGAAAAGGTGCTGTTAATAATGACAAGCTCTGGCTGCGTTGAGGTAGAGTTTCAGGTTTTGAAATGAGGAGATGTTTCCAAACAAAGCAAAAGACAAAACAGACCGGCAAAATCGTGGATATTTTTGTGCGAACAACCATGCAGAAAACATTTTGTATGTATAAATGTCACTGGTCATTTACAGTGTCCATGCTTTCAAAATCATTAGAGCTCCACAGAAATAAAACCAGATCTGACTACACTTAATTTGAATTCAGATAATTTATACAAAATATTGATAGACAGCACAGGATGGAGATGAAATGACAGATTTGTCCTCTAACTAATGTCAACTTGCAGGGTGATCTTATAATTAACTTGCCAGTGCAGTGTCTGCGATTGGAAGAAGCTGCTGGCATTTAAAATACCGTTTGGCATGCAACAAGGATACTGGCATTGAAATCAGACCTTGAAATGATATAAGAAGGATTGGCATCATCTTTGAGAATTAAGAAAGTTTTACTGAAAAGTAGACATTGGAATAGTATCAAAACTGTTTTTAATAGCTGTAATTTAGCTTTTCTCACAATTTTGACTGTTTTATACTTTAGAGTATTTCAGATGCCAGTGTTTTTCTTTTCTGTTTAGGGTTAGATTTCAGCAGATGTATGACAAAACTACCAGGACTGACACTGTAAACAGACATACTTTGTATATGAAACAGGTTGTTATACTAGAAAGTAAGTGTGCTCAAACTATGTGTAGATAAACAAGACTTAACATGTTGCCTTGTAGACAGTTGAAACCTGTTTGGTCGATTGTGGAAACTAGAAGAAATGATAACAGAGATATTCTGTCAACTTATGAAAGGATTTAGGATAGCTTCTGTCCTCTATGGACTCTACACTACCTAAAGATGTGGCCCAGCACCTTCTTATTGCACATCTATGTAGCAGTGAACCTTATCTCTAATATGGGTGAAATACAGAATCCTACATGGGCTGCACAGTGGAGTAGTGGTTAGCACTTTCGCCTTGCAGCAAGAAGATCCCTGGCTCAAATCCCAGCCTGAGCCTGCAATCTTTCTGCATGGAGTTTGCATGTTCTTCCTGTGCATGCGTGGGTTTTCTCCGGGCACTCCGGCTTCCTCCCACAGTCCAAAAATATGCTGAGGTTAATTGGTTACTCTAAATTGCCCGTAGGTGTGAATGTGAGTGTGATTGTTTGTCTGTATATGTAGCCCTGTGACAGACTGGCGACCTGTCCAGCGTGTCCCCTGCCTTCGCCCGAGTCAGCTGAGATAGGCTCCAGCACCCCCCGCGACCCTAATGAGGATAAAGCGGTGTATAGAGAATGGATGGATGGAGAATCCTACACTTCCCTCAATGCAACTCGAACACATTTATCTTCAGATCCTGCCTAAGTATGTCTAATCATGCACCACAGTTTGTAAAACAAAAAGCATGTAGTCTCTAACAGCACAGTGTGACATGAATTGCTTTTGGCTTATGTAAGAGAGTTGATTGCACAGTCGGTTGCAGATTTAGTTGTATGAGGATTTTTAAAAAACTGCACTTTATGCTTTACATCTGGGTTCCGTTACCTTGAGCAACATACTTTAGGCTGACATGAGTCATTCGTGTTTTCCTTTTCATGCACTTTAAGCTAAGCCAGGTATATTACAGAGCAGATTCTCTTCTGGATGTTGACAGAAAGGCTTTTGACAAGTGAAAAACTGGTCATTGCAGTAGTGCCAATATGATGTGAATGTCTGTTAATCTGAGAATCGGTAAGGTCAGTGTTATCGCTTTAGAAAACTCCTTCAAATATTCAATGTTTTTGCACTGGCTGAACAATACTGCCTATGATACCTGTGATGAGTAAGTAACATTTCCTGGTAAACAAATGTGCTACCAGAGGGACAAATACATTATTGAATAACCAGAACTAATAATTCAGTGAAAAGAGATCTTGAGCACCAACACCAAAATCCAGTTGGTCTATTTATTCAGAGGCACCAGATATGTTCCTGTCACACTCCACACACACCAGACACACAAACACCAGCCTATCTAAAGCCAAAAGCACAGTGAAGGGGAATAGCTCAGCTGAACAGAGGGCAGACCCCTAAAGTGTATGGTCTAAAATTCCTTTTGTTGTCTTCAACTGTATATATTTATAAATATTTTACACTTTTATTTCACACTAGCTTGGTTTTGGAGCAGAGTTTGGTTGAAATCTGCAAAATATCATACAGCAGCTGTTGTGTGATCCATGACAAACTGGACAAGCTAAAGTAACAGCGGCCAGGTTTTTTTCCATCAAGATTTATGCAGATTTGTCCCCACGGACTGAAAGGGAGAACATTACAAAAGTATAATTTGGATGGATAATTAGCACTCAGTTTAGTTGATAAAATAACATGATTATGATTTGTTTTAAATGAAATAATGTAAGATTATATCTGTAGGTATAGGTATGCTTCAGAATCATTTTACAGTAGGAACAGTAGGAAGGAGCCAACATCCAAAATCTTCCACCCTAGTCAAAGACACTGATTAGAGTTCATTGACCCCCAGAGATGTTGAATTATAACGAATGCTTGCAAAGGAACAGCAGGGCCGCGACTCTCGAACAGCAGGACGTTGACGAAGCTCTGCTGACATCATACTATTTATCTGTGATTCATCTGTGAAGCTCGATGAAAATGATGCAGCCATTTGTGGAGCGTTTGACCTGTGCGGTTGTACCTGGCAGCAGCTGTTCTGCATTGCACCTCTCGGTATGAAATGGCCCAAGGATCGGAGAAAGAAAAAAAAGAATTCACTTGTTTCACTGTTGTTGAGCCTCCACTGGCAGGTGTTTTGAACTGGGATGTGAATACATTCACAGTCTGAAATTTTTCATCATCGCTGAAGGTCTCACTGTTTTTCATGATGTTGGTCAGAACACGTCTGCAGAGGGAGACAGGGAGAGAAACGATGAGAATGCAGCAAGAAAGTGCATATTTGATTCGTCACTGACAAATTTAAATGGTGTTTGATAGTCAGGTTTCTCCTGCTGTACCGTGCTGTTTTAACATTTGACAATTCAGCTTTTGAGTCCTGTGTTTTTCCAAAAAAATATGCATTTTTCAGGCAGAACAGTCAGTCAAAAGAACGGAAAGGTATTATCCTCAAAAGTACTCTGTGCTTTTTTGTAATCGACTGAATCCTTTCCATCTGAAAAATATTAATTTTCTTCGCAAAATATCTTGCAAGTCGGTTTGTAGCCTTTCTCGCACTTCTGCTCTGTGAATTGAATCTGCTATCCTTGAGCTTGTGTGCCATCAGTAGCTACCTGAATAGTGAGGCAATCTTCCTCCCTCTCCCTTGCTCTTCTCCATTGTTGCATCGTATTCAGAAGGAGGATGAGGAGTTGGGAGGTCACAGATGGAGAGAAGTGTTATGTTTGTTCCTGTCTCTGCTCTCTGAGTGAATGTCTCCACAGATGGCATTATATTGAAAGGCAAACACAAATTTGCAGAGCAATGAAAGAGCTTTAGAAGCACAAGGCCAGGCGCGCAGCTAAGTGTACTTGTTTTTTCATTTGGAGGTTTTCATCGCCCATCATCGGTGTGCTGGTGTATTTTGTCACTTAAAAAAATGAAGATGTGCATTACAGTATTCATACCACATACCGAGCATGTAGTTATAAAGTTAACTGCACAAATGTAATTTAATGTGATGCTAATATCTTCAGACTGTATACTGAATATAGGCTGACCTTCTCATTCTGTATGTCATCTCTGCCGCCTTATGGAGATACATCTGCATTAATAATGAAAGTAATTTCATCAACATCCATGCTAATACATTTTTCATATTATGATATGTTATATCCTTAGATACAGGATGGAACCATAAGATGGATATCCACATGCTTTCTCATTTGCTAAATCTGTGAAGATATTCTGATTCTGCCTCAGTGCTGTGTGTTCCTTCAGTACCCGACATTGTCAAGTTTAGTTACACAAACCACAGCCTGCGTGACTCCTCTCATCCTCTCGTCTGTTTATAGTGAGAATGTAAATCTGTGGTTAGAAGTTGCTTACATAATGACAAGTAGGATAGCTCTTGTGTGCATTATAAATAGTTAAATTCTGGAGTTCAAACTTTGCGAAATACAGGATTATTCTTGATGTACCAAAAACATCAGTACTCACTTTAAAGCACTTGTAAAAATGCTGTTGTATTTACTATAATTAATCTAGTACTTTTACTAGAATAATTATGGTAAACAGAATACAGTGAAGAAACCACTGACGGCAATTTCATCTTGACTAATGTTTTAAGCGTAATGATTCTCTCATTATGACTGGAATACTCTTATAAAACAACGATCTGTCATTACTACTAGATCAGTCTTTATTCTGCATTTTAATTTCAAATGATCTACTCTCTATGCTTTGCTGTGCTACTTCCAGTTCATTTATTTATGGCTACTTCTTCAGGTGACAGAGTAAAATCCTGAAGTCTTGGCATACTAATGACTTTTCCTTTCTATCCAATACCCAAAAGTTAGACTGCTTGTGTTAAATATAGCCAAGTTTGAGACTGTCTGCAGCACTCTGGTTGTGCTGTAAACAACCAGATGCAACTGAAATTAGGAGGGCATTCGGTCATTACTGTTGCTCATCAAGGTTGTGTAACCACACAATTGGCTGCCGTTGCAGATAAGCTCCCACAAACCTGTATCTCCACAGTTATCTGTTCTATTTTAATGAATGCTGAAGCACCACTAAATACTTCATAAGTGGATCAATCCAAGGCTTCCTCTGTCTAGAAATGAGACAACAGAGATAACGATTATATTGGCCTAATTTAGAACGTGCAGAACTGTTCAACACTGAGACTAAAGGTGCCATCATTTATGTATTGTTACTGTGCGGTTTGCTGGTTTCCTGCATAACCTATGGGTTTTGTCAGTGTCTATGGCTTTCTTCTTTTCTCAAGCATAAAGCTGCCCAATGCTCAATTATTTACACGAACCTGTAAATAGTTGGGTAGAGGTTAGACATGCTGACAAGACAGAATACATTTCAGGTTGGAAAGGTGATGCAGTTCTTGAGTGAACTGCATCACCTGTCTTGCCAGCAAAATTTAGTCTGTGAGGATTTTCTCATGAAAGATTCTGAAGTGGATTTGAAGTCTGTTCATGAAATAACTCGCAATAAGGTTTTGTAAACAATAATTTGTGGAGAAAGGTAAATTTTTCTTTTCTTTCTTTTATATTATGTTTTAGATCTCCACTTATGAACAACAATCTGAACAGGAAAGTAAGCTCCTGCTAAATATTTACCCAGAAACACAGAAAACATGTGAACTCGGTTTAACATTTAAGAATTAATTGTTGTTTTTTTCTCACCTTCTGAAACACAGCCTGAACCAAATGTACAGAATAAACAAATTAACAAGTACATTTGCGTTTGGACAAACCTGAAAGTGATCTGAAAAATGAAAAACATTCAAAGCCACAATAATAATCTGATTGTCTCAGCCCTCTGAGATCTCAAAGAGACAGATAAGTTTATTCAGGTGACTACCTTGTTAACCAGTGCACCCTTTCAAGGCTGCAAACAAGTGCTCAAGAAATACCCCCTTTGCCAGTTTCCTACTCAGTAACAATTTGCTCTGACAATGGTTTTGGCTCCTTCAGCCTGTAAAAGTCACACATTACACTTGCTGAGATGGTGTCATGTTTTAAATTTCACACTAAGTCCCAGCACTGAAAAGCAGTTCAGTAGTACATGATGGATTTGGAAGTATCTGGAATGGCTGGACAGACCATTGTCTGTCAGTGTTGGGACATTTAGCTTTGTGTGCACTTACTGGAAAATGTCCCTGTGACATCAAGGATTTCACAGGCAGAAGAGTTTAATAAGGATGAGTTTAATGATTTCTGGGCTCTGTTACACACAGTAAAAAAGTAATGCATACTTGATATAAATAGACTGAATTATACATTATAGTATTGCAAGTATGCTTAATATGCTGAATATAAACACAGAGTCCAATTAAAGCAGTCACAACCAGTGTAACTTGTAGAAAATAGTCACATATTTAAATTATGTGTCATGACATATATTCACAATTTCTGCTCAGGCGATCACTCTCAACCATCTCCTACAAACTGACTTTTACTTTGAGTCATTAAGATGCTCTAACCTATTCAGATTTTTTCCCCCCTCATGGGACACCTGATCATCCCAGGGAAACCTTTCCTGACTGCGTTCAAACACCTAACTCTCTTGCCGTACCGCATTTCAAAGGATCCACAGTTCCACCCATTCCTTAAATGCCGCATAAAACAATGCTGTTAGTGTATCGCATTCACTCACTTGCCTCTGTTAGCAGCCGTGTTATTGCATCCTCTAAAGCAGAGACGCAAAAATGAACCATGTCAGCTTTCGTTGGTGGAGTTTAGACAGGTCAGTAGACAGAAAATGTGGATAAGAGAGATTTTCTGTTATGCTGAAATGTATTTGTCTTCCAAAAGCCCTGTTGTGGCTTGTGAGCCTGTTGCTATGACAACCATCATTTGATACCAGTAGTGTGTAGGAAGGCTGAGAGATATGGTTGAAAATTAGCAAACTGCTTTATGCATGTTTTATAATCTATTCATAATTTTCATGTATGTTTGTTGTGTCAAGGGAATAAATAATAAGAGTTGTGAAGAGTAATGTGCATATTTAAGGATGTAACATTCATTCAAGCATTGAGTAGCACTGGGCCCTTTTCCTTCCCACGACTAATTAAATGATTATTATATTGCATTGTCCTCAAAGTGAATACCTCACTGTGAGTGTTTTCAATATGTCGATTTTCTTTCCGCAAAGTCACTAAATTGCATATTTCACTCATCCTCTTTATGGAGACGGTGTAGTGACCTACATCTCTCAGGAGAAAGAGAACCTATTGTTTATTTTCCCAAAAGCCATTTTGCATGATTAATATGTAAACAAATTATATATTATTCTATATAACTTTTGGGTGTCATCTAGATTAAGTTTGTGTTTTAAAAAGTAGTGGATAGTGACATTAAACCAGTGTAATCAGCTAATATAGGTAAAACTTTAGACATGTTCAAATCATTATCAAAGAAGAGTAGGTCTATTGCTTTATATCCAGCATGGTTCATCATAGAAATAGAATGCATAGATGAGCAGAAACTACATTAGGTTGTATATATCAAAGATTAAGTAAAGTCAAAACTGCTGCAAAATATAAACTTTGTAATTTGGAGGCAAAATAATCATGTTTTAGAAAAAATATCCATCATCATTTTAGCAGAAATCTAATCTGCTCAAGCATTGTTTTTTAAATAACTCTGGATGAAACCCAGTGTGTGAAGTGTAATATTTCTGCATCAGCCATAGCCTGCAGCAATTAGGAGAAAAAATCCCACTCTTTATGAAAGTGGTTAAGTGCCGGTGCAGACCCAAAGGCAGCCCTCATAAACTGTGAATTAGCACAAGAGAACTCAGAGGCAGATTGCCTTTTTCCACATGAGCAGAGAGACTACAGTAATTACAAGGATATGAAACCTTTAAAGCAGGTTAATTTATTTATTGTTGTTGCTTTGTCCCACGAGGACAGCCTAATAAAGAAATGCACTGAACCAAAGTTTGTTACACACTGAATTTTACTCTCTTCACTGTGTTCAGATGCTAAATTAAAACTCGGGAGTAGATTACATAAAGCGATATTTCACCACATAGCTCATTCACAT
Source organism: Acanthochromis polyacanthus (assembly GCF_021347895.1). Taxonomy (NCBI): domain Eukaryota; kingdom Metazoa; phylum Chordata; class Actinopteri; family Pomacentridae; genus Acanthochromis; species Acanthochromis polyacanthus. Next base: position 11,446,009 of record NC_067117.1, on the reverse strand, counting down.
CGCATTTCCAGCGATGTTCACTATGAAATGAATTGTTATGGACTGTTTGCTTTGACACAGAAACCATCGATGCACTACTAGTTACGAGCTGATCAGCGTTATGGACATCCGGTCTCACTGTGTTGTGGTAGCTATGGTAACCTCACAGAGCACCAAATGTTCCACTTGAAGTGTGAGGGTATCATCTGTGACACTGAGCCTCCCTTCCTGTACGGAGGCAAAAACAAGCTGAATCCAAATGACTTGGTCCAACTGTCTGGATGATTTAAAGGGCCGATTCACCCAAATTTAAAGCAACGACAAAAACAATAAAACAAACCCATAACCAAAACCATATTCTAGCAATGACATCATGGCTGCAGAATTTCAGTAAATCTGTCTGGATCAAAATAAATAAATACACATACTGTCAACAGTTGTCAAACTATTTCTTTATGTCCAAATCAATGATTTACCAGGAGAATGTTTCTGGGAAGAAAAACAACAAATCAAATACATAAATAACTAAACTTTGCAGCTGATGTGTATTTAAAAAATGTAATATCTCGCAGCAACTTAAATATTTCACTCCGCTGTTGTAGCTAGATAAGAAAACAAAACTATCAGCTGTGCCACTCGAGTCCAAACATTTTTTGAAGTAAGTGTTTTCTAGTAAATGTAAATCACAGCTTAAGAGCATTTATACAGTAAACTGAATGTAAAAATTAAGAAGACACATCATGGCAAAAAAATCAAGCATGCACCAGATATTGGACAGATGATTGGCTTCTTGTCTTTGTTAATGTCAAACAGTGTATTTTTTATGAATGCTGAAAGGGAAGAGGCAAAGTTCTTTGCTTTACTTCTTCTATACAGGAAGTTATTTTAGATTGGATTGTTAAAGTATATTTCTGATTGTCCTAATGCCCTCATGCTGTATGATACACCTAAATTTAAAACATGTATTAGCAGTTTAATACTAACCTGTCTTAAAATGCTAATTCTGGTTTAATCTTCATTGTATCCATTTCACAAACATCCATCCATCCATTATCTATACACCTCTTAATCCTCATTAGGGTGGCCAGTCTGTCACAGGGCCACAAATACAGACAATCACACTCACATTCACACCTACAGGCAATTTTAGAATAATCAATTAACCTCATATATAACTCAGATTTTTGGAGAGTGGGAGGAAACCGGAGTACCCAGAGAAAACCCACGCATGCACAGGGAGAACATGCAAACTCCACACAGAAAGATCCCAGGAAAGTCGGGACGCAAACTGGGGATCTTCTAGTTGCAAGGCGACAGTACTAACCACCACATCACTGTACAGCCCCGTTTCACAAACATGCAAAATAAAAGATCATCTTTTTTGCAGCATCTTCTAAAATGTAACTTTAAACAAAACTTACTTTATGATACATTTTTTATGACCATGATTTTCTGTATTACACTTGGGGCTATTTTTTGAGCAGTGTTTATATGTCGCATTGAATACGTGGGACTTTAAGTCTTTTGCGCTTCTTCACAAACTGCTGTTCAAGCTGTCAAGGTCTTCACTAGTGCTTGAGAAGCCTTCAGCCCTTCAAGTTTTCCATCACGGACCCCATGACTATTCCTTTTGGTTTCTATGGCAACTAAGTTAAAATATAAGTTGACTCATCTTTTACAAGCATGAGTAGAGAATTGTACAGACAAAAAAAAGAAATACATTTTGGCCTGAAAATGAATTTACAGCCAATCCAGCTCTGCAATAAAAAGAAAAGAAAAGAAAATCCATTCTCCTGACACAATGAACACAATCTGCTGATTAAATGGTGTTGTTAGCTTGTTTTATTCAGTCTTTTTTGATGATTCACCATCCATTTCTAGAAGGTTCCTAAAACCGGAGACAATGCACCGGGAACAATTTATGTCAAGTCTGATGTCACATACATGTAATGCTCGTTCTCTGTTTGAAATTCATCACTGGAGAAACTGTACAGAAAAAAAGACAGACATGTTGAAACGGTGAAGCAGGGGAGCCATTTGAGTCCATTCACAGACTTACAAATGCTGGATTAACTAGATGCAGCCATGGTAACCTAGGGATGAGCAGAGCATTGAATAGTTTCTGAGAAGCACAGTGAGGTACTGCCTGTGAGCTGAATGACGCAGATTCTACTTTTGCGTATGCTTCTACTGTATGACAGACCATAGAGCCCCATTGTGGATAATTGCAACTGATGAAAATCACATCACAGAAATAAACTGCATGTTTTTTGTTGGAAGCAACTAAAAAAAGAATCATACCTCAGAAGAGTTACATTTATGTAATATATCATTTCATTGAAATACAAGGCATAAAATATCTTTAGCAGTAGCTAGAAACACAGGAATCCCATATATTGTGTCCCCTAAAGTCCGACAGTGTACTGATTGTAGCTGTTTTCTCATTTATCAGACAGACACAGTGATTGTAGGAGGTGAAATTCCTGTGACAGTTTAAACTGATTTGTCATCATGGACAGCTTCGAACATAAAATAAAACAATCAGATTAACTGAATTAGAAGTGTACACGATAAATGCCAGCAGAAGATCCTTTAAAATAACAACAAATGCAGAGTGTACTCTGAGTCAAAGAACAGAGGAAGACCTGGGACAAAGAACAAGCCAAAAAAATCACAATAAAATTTTAGATATGGTTGCGCATACTGAACTCATAACATTGTAATTTAAGTTTAGCAACAAGAACTGAATTACAACCAACTCCAGAGTCTTGCAGATATGAAAATGGTCATCAAGGTTGCTTTAAAGATGCATATTGGAAAATTAGTAAGAACATTAGTATGACTTATTGGAGTCTCCTCTTTCAGATGGCACCGAACACTGGAATATCCTTGTTATTTAAGAGGTGGTTGGTGTTGTGAGAGCGCACCAAAATGATAGATGTCAGAAACAATTTGGCAGCTGTGTCAAAGCACATAGATATGCAGGTATTAACACAGAGAAGCAGAGGTGTGGCAGCATATTTTGCAGAATATATATGCACTGATGAAATGACTTTTGGTTCTTTGGTTGCTTTGACAGGACACCAGGAAGTGACAAGTCTTAATATGCATGGTTTAAGGCCATGACTTGTTGTAGACTGTGCTTCAACCACTCAGGGCTGTCTCCTAAAATGAAGACACCTCACCTTTTCACCTTTTATCTAAAGAATATCCATTTTCAGGGTGTACCTAAGCTCTATTTTTGATACAAACTCCCCAAACACTCTTGCTTTTGTGCTACTGTTGCTGTTGCATCAGTGAGGAATATATTTACATTTCCAAGTGCACTTTTACATTCTTAACACTTGCCTTTCCCCATTGAAATTCAAGATTTGTATCTCGAGAGGAGGTGTCAATGACAAGAAACAACCAGCTGACGCAGTGATTGACTACCTCCTGCAGAGGGGGACTGGAGGGGGGTTAGAAACTTATGACAGTTTATAAATACCAACAGTGATATAAGGAATTCCAGGATTCAGATTTGTGATGCAGCACAACTTCTGCTGCGAAAGACAGCCAGAATTCTGGAGCGCCATATGATACAGGGAGTGAGAAAAGAGAGAGTAGGTGTTTTTGTGGGTAGGTGGGGAGCAGGTTAAAGATGCTCCACCGCTATCTCTCTCTCCTGCTATCCCAATGGCCTTTTAGCGGCATTACTCATTTTAGGAACGAAGAGACGCTCCTGTTACATAAGGCAGTGCTACAGAGTCTGCCTACCGGATGAAATTCCTGCAGATCCTCTGTATACCTGTACATAATTGCAAAGTGTTACCGATGGTCAGAGCAGTTCTCTGTGCACTCGGCGAGCTTTTGAAATGACAGAACACAGTGAGTAAACAAACAGAATTTTGCAGACACCGTAAAATATATGTTTATTTTCAAGCCTGCACATTCTCAGCAATTTTACCATCACAAGCAAAACTCACATTGTCAGTGAAAAGGTTGAGGATAGAACCAGCTGAAGTCAATGGTAATGTTGTTTCTACCTCATTTAATCAAATCTCTAGGGACCGGAGCCCTGTATTAATATCAGATCAAGAGAAAAAAAACATAACTTTGCTTAACACAGGTTCCTTTTTGCCACGTATCAAATCTGGATAACTGATACAGCCTGTGTAAATGAGTGTGTACAGGCTATGAACTTGTTTGAGACCATCACAGCTAGTTAAAAGGCATCAGAATATAGTCTTTAAAAAGGCAAAAGTCTCTACTTAGCTATTTCTTGGATGCATTTAACCCCATCAAGAAGATCTCCCCTCTTTCTAAAGCCAGCACTGATATTGACAATGAGCTCAGGTGTTGAGAGCTTCTGGTTCACACAAGCTTTGTCTCAGTTGTTGCCTGTGGGATTTTTGATCTCTGAGAGTTTCACACTTTGCCCATCAAAGTGCAGAGAAATCAGCAGCATGGTCTGCCATTAGTCGCTTTTTTGTTGCCATATATTGTTGGGTTGTGACAGCTCCTGAAATTCCATGATAGAGCACATTTTGGATCAAAGTATTTTCAAGCTGTATCATAGAGAGGGTGCGTTTTTCTAATGGAGTGGCAGGTAATGCTTGTGTGATGCTGCTGCTTAGTGATGCTGCGTTGGATCGACATAGTCCTTGTCTGTTGCATTATATAACGTCAGGCTGAGCAGTGTTTTCCAGCTCCTGCAGTGTCATGCAACTATTTAATAACACAGTATGCCTTTATATTGTACCATTTTCAAGAGCTGCAGTAGAAGAATACTGGACACTTCACATGTCATCAAAGAGGCCTCTTCAGTTCTTACTGACTAACGGAGAGTCCGAGATGCCTATTGTGACACCCAAAACACATGGCTAATGATCTTTTAAGGACCAAGGACTCACGTGTCAGCTGGACAATGCAACCTGACACAGCACCAAAACTTCTCAGGAGTGGCCCAGAGAACATGACAGAGCGAAGGTGTTCGCCTGGGTTCCACACTCCCCAGATTCAGATCTTATTGAGCGTCTGTGGGATGTGCCAGGCTAAGCCTAATCTAGGTATGTCCCACCCTGCAAACCACAGGACCCACAGAATTCACTGGTGCCACAGGACATCCCCAGAGGTCCTGTGGCCATGCCCCACTGGGCCAGAGCAGTTGTAGCAGCATAAAGGAAACTAACACAGGCAGATGGTCATAATGCTATGCCTGATCGGTGCAAATCCATAACAGTCAGTTCAAACCTTCTACAATTAAAAAAAGAGAAGTCTGGTTGCCTTCTACTGAAGCTCTACAGAATCCACACAGACATTTTGATTTCATTGTTAAATATGCTGTAATTTATTAAAGCACACGTTTGAAAATGTATGTGGCATGTGGTACTTTGAAAATTATGCAGAAAAACTGAAGAATTCATGGGAAATGAAGTTCTGCAAATGATTCCAAATAGATCACTGCAGCTAAGATTTAAACCTAGACAGACTGAAAGTAACTTTAAGAGGGACTTAAACATATCTTGTTCTGTTTAATGTTTTTTATTCCTCCTGCAAACCAGAGGTTGGGTATGCAAACACCACCAGCTCCATTCACTTCAACATAATAATTATAATAAAGAATGATGATAATGTTGTCACAACATTTGATGCGATGATGCGCGCAATCAAACATCGTGGTGCGTCGCACACACGCGCGCACACGCACCTCCCCTCCTCCCTGCATCACTGCCTGCACGTTCACGTAATACTCCCGTGGATAAGCTGACTTGTTGGAAATGCTGGAGGATCTCAGTGAGAGCACGCTGCCTGCAACACCAGAGGAAGCATCCGAAGAAAAGTGAAGCGGCACCAGGAAAAACATACAACACAAAGGGCTTGGAGTATTCCCAGTGGACTTCACTGAAGGTAAGTGAGCGCAACTGCAAAAACACTGCTGTGAAAAAGGCGAGAAGTGAAGAATGTTGAATGTTCTCCGAGATTTATTTGCAGCTTTTCTCTTAATCTGCCGAAAAAGCGTGCAAGCAAGAGGGGAAAAACTTTTCGTGCAATGAAACATGTTTTTGATAATATTGGAGGTTGTTTAAGAAACCTGCAGCAAACAAATGTCAGTCGTGCGCAAATATTTGTACCTGTCGGAGCCGTGAGCTTGATTGCAAATTTCCAGGGCTGTCTGCAATCGGTGCCTTTGCAGTTAAAACCAACTTTATGGATTCTCCTCATTATAACTCAAGTTAATTCACAAAATGAGCGTCACACCTGCAGTTCATGAAGATTTGCTCAAGCTGCGCTCTCGGATTTACATAAGGCATGTCCATCTGCACTCAGACTGCAGCACTTTTTGAGTTCACATTTTAACAGTCTCGTGGTGTCCTTGCTTCCTTGTCATTATTTGTCAGCATTCAACACATAGCGAGCTTCTAAGATTGCGATCCCCACTTACTTCCCCACCACTTCATCCACTCCAGAAGGAGGACGAGGGCTTTGACGTGTCATAACACTTGAGCAGAAGGAGGGCGAGTAGTGACAGTGACTGTGTTCTGCAGAACAGAGAGCCATGAAGGTGTGTGTGTGTGTGTGTGTGTGTGTGTGTGTGTGTGTGTGTGTGTGTGTGTGTGTGTGTGTGTGTGTGTGTGTGTGTGTGTGTGTGTGTGTCTGTGTGTGCGCGCACCTTCTAAGGGTTCGTCTGAGAATTTCACTGTTTCATTTCATCATTTTGGAGACATGCACTTGGATCAATCAGAAATGATCCAAGTGCAGGAGCTTATTTGAAAATAGTGCACAAAAGTTTGGGAAGCCCTGCTGTGCAGCCAGTTGGTTTGATGCAGAGAAAAACAGGCTTGTGATGCGGTGAGAAGAGACCTTGTGTTGCAACACTTGTAGAAGGTTTACTGACTGATACTAAAGGAAAGATTTATGGCTTATTCATGAACATTTAAAGACTGAACATAACCTTATGAAGTGAAGTTGTCACCACACATCATATCTATCTATCTATCTATCTATCTATCTATCTATCTATCTATCTATCTATATATATGATAGATAGCTAGATAGCTAGATAGATAGATAGATAGATAGATAGATAGATAGTGCCCTCCGTAATTATTGGCACACCTGGTTAAGATTCTTTAGCTTCTAATAAATTCATTTTTTTCTAAATAATATAGGGCCACAATTTATTCAATGGGGAAAAGGAAGAAAAAAATCACACATTAAGAAATAATTCTTTTACATCAAATCATGTGTGCCACAATTTTTAGCACCCCTGATGTTAATATTTTGTACAACCCCCTTTTGCCAAGAAAACAGCACCTAAGCTTCTCCTATAATACATTTTTCTACAGTTGTCAGTGTGCGAGTATGCTTCTGCAATAAAAATTCAGTTTAAGGCTTTTAACACATCTCAACCAGGGGTGCCAATAATTATGGAGGGCGCTGTATATATAAATATATATATATATATGTATATGTGTGTGTGTGTGTGTGTGTGTGTGTGTGTGTGTTTTAAATGTTTTTTTTAGAACAGAGTTAAGGTCTTTTTGTTTATGTAACAGGCTTTACACTGAACTGAATGTGTTGTCTACCTGTGTCGTGGTGTATTAAGGTAAAGTAGCTGTCAGATAACTGGGACATGCCTTGTGTTGTCTGTGTTCACGTGATGGATTATTATTATTATTATTAACGTGGTGAATATGCCTTGTAGGTTTGTTTTTGTAAACATGTAAACAGTACATGGAGTTACATGAAGTGGCAGTGGTCTTGGGCGGTGATGGCAATGAGTACGCAGAGAGCTGTTCTGCACAGACAGTACCACGGTGCATACAGTAGCACTTGGAAACCATGGCAACAAAACAACATCAGAAGAAACTGGTCAGATGAGCCAGTGATGCTTGAGAGAAGAGATGAATGGTAGACTCAGTGCATTGCAGAAGCGAGCACAAAAGAGAATTGATTCATACTCATCAAGAATTTCCCTCCCTCTGTGGACTTAGTTGGTGAAGAACAAATGCACTTCTTCACCTCTGTTCATTTCAGATAAAATGTCCTTGAAAATGAGAAATCTATATGTGTGTTTTTCATGAGGGACATTTAAATCATAAATGAAGTAATACAAGCTTATAAAAATTGGCCCAAACATCATCACTACCATCTGCCCCCTGTCACCAAGCAGTTTCCCTTTGAAGAGGCTCAGCTGTGGCCAAATCCACAACTCTGGCCTGCTGCCACTGTCTCACATGGCTTTGACCAACAATCCAATTCTAAAATAGCAACCTAAAAATATTTATTTAAAAAAAAAGGACACTTGTATATAATCATGTGTCTAAAATGTCACACACAAACCTTAATGACACAAATCTAAAAGCAAACATTTCTACTCTTTAGTCCACAGAAAATCTAAGCTGAGACAGACTGTGTGCCCTCAAACTGAATTCAGGAGACGCCGGAGAAATTTCTTTTGTTAGTTCATAAATATCCTCCTACACACTCACGCTTGCATATTTCACACTGGGAACTTACAAAGTGGGCTAGTAGGACCCTCATCAGACAGTAAGTGAAGACAACAGTAAACAAATCCATAAAAATGAGCTCCTGCTTTGGGGAAAATGAGAACACGTCATCCACTTTTCATCTCAGTTGATCAGCGTGACTCAGCAGGTTTATATCAATTATGGTGTTTAGAAGTAAGAAAGCAATCCATCTGGATGATTACAGAAAGTCAGTTTCCACTGAATTAAAAAATAAAGAAAAAAAATCTCACAAGCTGAGATCAGTAAACACACACATCTGACATTTAGAACATTTATGATTTCTTTTATGTCAGTATATTGAACTTCAATTATTTAACACATTATAGAATAGAATAGAATAGAATAGAATAGAATAGAATAGAATAGAATAGAATAGAATAGAATAGAATAGAATGGAAATAATGTATTGATCCCCATGGTGAAATTCTTTTAAGTTTTAGATTAGAATTCTGTTACATTTGCAACAAGCGTCAATGTCTGGGACAGTTTTTTTTAAACATTTATTTGTAATGTTCTTCCTTTGGACCGGCAAAAATAAACTAATAAAGTGCACACTTATTAGGCCATTCAGTGTCATCTCTAAGGTTAATTGGACAATTGTGACAACTCAAAAAACATGAAATATTTGCATTCCAAACCAATTACTGTCAGTTTTATGACCTCAGACATAATCCCACTTTGCAAATTTTCCACTTTTTGTCAAAAACATGACAACATGTGTAGAACATGTCAGGATGCATCATCCCTCAGAGCCTAACCAACAGTGTCAGAGGTTTTTACAGTTAAACCGGTTTTAGTGTAAAATTCTAATGGTCCACAGGGTTAGTAAACATCTGTGCAACTGCCATCCATATTTTTGCTGTTATTCGAAAAAATGATACCAGTTATGAATGTCTGAGATGAAACATCACAGGTGTATATATAGGTTAATAGACATTTTAGTCCTGTATTGTAATATACACACGTGGACAAAATTGTTGGTACCCCTCAGTTAAAGAAGGAAAAACCCACAATTCTCACTGAAATCACTTGAAACTCACAAAAGTAACAATAAATAAAAATTTATTGAAAATTAAATAATCAAAATCAGCCATCACTTTTGAATTGTTGATTAACATAATTATTTAAAAAAACAAACTAATGAAATAGGGCTGGACAAAAATGATGGTACCCATAACTTAATATTTTGTTGCACAACCTTTTGAGGCAATCACTGCAATTAAACGATTTCTGTATTTGTCAATGAGCGTTCTGCAGCTGTCAACAGGTATTTTGGCCCACTCCTCATGAGCAAACAGCTCCAGTTGTCTCAGGTTTGATGGGTGTCTTCTCCAAATGGCATGTTTCAGCTCCTTCCACATATGTTCAAAGGGATTCAGATCTGGGCTCATAGAAGGCCACTTTAGAATAGTCCAACGCTTTTCTCTCAGCCATTCTTGGGTGTTTTTGGCTGTGTGTTTTGGATCGTTGTCCTGTTGGAAGACCCATGACCTGCGACTGAGACCAAGCTTTCTGACACTAGGCAGCACATTTCTCTCCAGAATGCCTTGATAGTCTTCAGATTTCATCGTACCTTGCACACTTTCAAGACACCCTGTGCCAGATGCAGCAAAGCAGCCCCAAAACATTACTGAGCCTCCTCCATGTTTCACCGTAGGGACAGTGTTCTTTTCTTCGTATGCTTGGTTTTTGAGTCTATGAACATAGAGTTGATGTGCCTTACCAAAAAGCTCCAGTTTGGTCTCATCTGTCCAAAGGACATTCTCCCAGAAGCTTTGTGGCTTGTCAACATGCATTTTTGCAAATTCCAGTCTCGCTTTTTTATGAGTTTTTTTCAGCAGTGGTGTCCTCCTTGGTCGTCTCCCATGAAGTCCACTTTGGCTCAAACAACGACGAATGGTGCGATCTGACACTGATGTACCTTGGCCTTGGAGTTCACCTTTAATTTCTTTGGAGGTTGCTCTGGGCTCTTTGGATACAATTCGAACGATCCATCTCTTCAATTTGTCATCAATTTTCCTCTTGCGGCCACGTCCAGGGAGGTTGGCTACTGTCCCGTGGGTCTTGAACTTCTGAATAATATGAGCCACTGTTGTCACAGGAACTTCAAGCTGTTTAGAGATGGTCTTATAGCCTTTACCTTTAAGATGTTTGTCTATAATTTTTTTTTGGATGTCCTGGGACAATTCTCTCCTTCGCTTTCTGTTGTCCATGTTCAGTGTGGTACACACCTTTTCACCAAACAGCAGGGTGACTACTTGTCTCCCTTTAAATAGGCAGACTGACTGATTATGAGTTTGGAAACACCTGTGATGTCAATTAAATGACACACCTGAGTTAATCATGTCACTCTGGTCAAATAGTTTTCAATCTTTTACAGAGGTACCATCATTTTTGTCCAGGCCTGTTTCATTAGTTTGTTTTTTTTAAATAATTATGTTAATCAACAATTCAAAAGTAATGGCTGTTTTTGATTATTTAATTTTCAATAAATTTTTATTTATTGTTACTTTTGTGAGTTTCAAGTGATTTCAGTGAGAATTGTGGGTTTTTCCTTCTTTAACTGAGGGGTACCAACAATTTTGTCCACGTGTGTATCAGTATCCAGCTGGTACTGTGGTCCAGATCTATGCAATTCATTTTCTAACCTTAATAAGAAAACAGGAGGACATTGTGAGATGACAGCATTATATTCTTCAACGTCAGATTACTAAATTCATTTTTATTTCTGTATCCCTAAATCATGTCTTCATAGAATGGTCTCATTATTTACAATATTGGTGTTATGCAGGTATACTTGCTATGGCTATTTTCTTTACTGGCTAATTAACAATTTCTTTTTTTAAATTATTTTTTAAATCCTGTAACACCCACAAACACATCGTGAAGGACCTAGAGAACATTTGAACCCTTCTCTCTGTTTTGGTGTGCACAGTGCCCCAGATACCCAAGATACCTGTCACTCTGAGGCTTGTCGTAAATAAACTATACTGAAGAGTTTTTACCCACTTTATACAGCTGAAAAATGAGCTGGTCATGAAAATCTGCTTATCAAATCAAACAGCTCTGCCTTTGTCATTGTCCCCCAAGGGTGTCCACTGTTAAGTTTCCTTAATGCTGAGCTCTGCGACAGTCTTAATTTGAAACAGCATTTCCATTTCCATTAATGAAGAGCACTTCATTCAGATCTTTCAAAAGGCAAAGATAAAAGACCTCTGATTCAGCAATAGTCAAATGCCTCCTATCTTTTTTTCTTCTTCTTCTGGTGAAGGAGAACAGCCTTTTATCTCAAAGATAGCTTTGAAAGGGGAAAAAGAAGGAGGGGGAAACAAGTGTGCACAAAATTCTGTCTGACTTATCATACTATTTAGTGTTTGGTGCACCGCGGTACTGTGAGTCAAGCTTCTGGGAACAGGTGTAGGGATCTGTGATTCACTGGGAGGTCTGGTGAATGCAATATATGGTCAGACATCAGCCTTACTTCTTAATTCTGTTTGGCATTCATGGTATTGTTTGCTGAAGTAGCTGATGGTAGTGTTGTTATTTTGAGAAAAAGAGGCCACTCGTATACACCAAAGAGGCCCATCGCTACCTGAGATGAAATGCTGTTTGCTGAAGACTCTGGTCCGACATTATGTTTGTCGCTTAGTCGTTGTTCAGGGAATTTCAAATTTGACAATAGTGACTGCTGACTGAATTCACTTTGCAACAGCATCACGGAAGAACATGTGTGTTTCTGTGCTTACGTACAGTTTACTTCTGTTAGTCTGAATACCATGGCCCACAAGTGAGGCATGCATTATGAAACTAAATAATTCTGATACCCAGACAGCACAGTTGTATGAATCTAAGTGCGAGCCAAAAAACACTAATGGACAGTCTGGGTATTGTTCTTGCAGCATTCATGCAGACAATATTTTTCAGCTGCAGCATATCTCCCAAATGCTCGCTGTACTCCTGACTAATGGTGAGCTGACAGCTCTCTCCTTTAGGACAGAGAGGGAGTATGTCTTTTGAACAGGCAAATGGAAAACTGAAACATGGAATTATTTGTGCTACAGCTCTGCAGAAAGAGAGGGACTCTGTGTTTTAGTAGTTTACAGTATTCTCTGTCTCCTTCCACTCACCTCAGGGAAACTTTGTCTTTATCTGTGCATACTTCTGGAAAAAAACAACCTTGAGTTAAGTCATTGTCCAGCATGCACTTGAATAATAAAAGTAATGGCTGAACAGAAAGGCTTGATCCCTTTGGCTACTCCTAGCTGACCTCCCACAGCATTTTATCGTGATTAAATTGCATGCGGCTTGTTGCAAGAATGGTAGGTGATTTAGTTTTTAATACATAAATGAATAGAGACTTAGAAACTGGTAACTTGCATAGCATACTTGCATTCAAATTCATATAAAATTAACTGGAACACAGCGCTGTCGGTTGCAGGGTGGGATTATTTATAGCGGCGTTTTTGCCTTTTTGTGAAAACTGGAGGGAAACAAAAGTATATATCATGCAGCACAAGTCTGTTGCTGGAATCAAACCAGAAATGTAGCATTTATAATTGTTATTATTACTAATACATTTAGTTAAAGACATGATAAGATAAAATGAGATGAGATGCGATGAGATGAAATAAATTTATAGATAAAGATAAACTATTGATGCCTCACCAGGGAAATGTAGATGTTACAGACATTTCAGAAAAAAATAAAGATATAATAAAGGCTCTGTGCACTGTTCACATGTGTAGATGTGACATGATAATGTACCCAGCTGAAGGACACACACAGTGGATAGAATTGTACCTTCAGCTATAGAGAATAGTAGTGCTACATTTCTGTTATTGCACTCACAAAGCTTTCCATAGAAAAGATGTTCACATCATGTTATTGCACATGAGGAGCTGTAAGAAAACTGGGTTATATTTTGTTGTTTCAAATCTATATGGAGACAAATGGTGTGGCATGAAGCCAAATCCAAAGCCTTTTACAGCAAGGGAGTGGATATAGATATCTATGGATATAGATAGGATACAGAAAATGGTGCCTTACCATAGGGCCACCTTACACGGACATGTTGATATAGTTCATGTTAGCAAAAGGCCACCTCTAGCTGCTTCAGTGTCCTGTCAGTGTAAAGGGATGTATGAAAACGGACCACAAATGATTGTTTTCTTCTCTCTGCTGTCTGAAAATCAAAAGCAGTAGGATACATTTAGTCAGTATCAGTGAAAACAGACTTGCTTTAGTTATAATATCCCAGAAATTCACTTACAGCACACTGCATTATCTCCACAACAGAGATTTGTGGAGACTGGATTACACAGTAATGAGTCCCCTTGTGAACAGTAACACACTCATTCTCAGCCCACTGTCTTTGACTCAAGGGCTTTCTCTTGATTTATGATCTGCTCTTAAGCAATAAATAGTAATAAAGTACAATGATAGACCATCCTCTTAACATGTGCATTCTTCAGATTCCATTTTTACAATGCATGATCACACTTTCTTGTACTACTGGATGCTATAGCTGGGAGATATATCTGCCTCTGGTTTTGACTGAGGCTACAGACAACACCTCAGTCAGAAGCTCTGTACTCCCACTCTTCTGCACTGGCTGCCATCTCTACCGTAAGGCCTGCCAAAAAATAGGAGTCTTTTTTCCATACAAGCATGCTATGTCACCATTAATGTAACTGCCAATTGTGAAACTGCATTGTATTCTTCTGTGCAGATGCAACAAGTCAGGTCACACAAATGGAAAATGATGTGTAATTATATTATTAAAAGTTTGAGTTCAAGGTCTAAAATGCAATTAATCGCAACCAAAAAGTGAACTCATGAAAGCTTTCACACGTAGCTGCTTCCACTAAAAATACAAAACAATATCTATAAAAAAGCAAGCATATAAACAGCACCAAGCGAAAGATGCATGTTGCTCTGAAAAACATGTTGTAGCAAATCGGCCAGTGTTAGATCACCCTGTGTCCGGGAGAGTTCTCCAATTTCCGTGATAAAAAAAAGAAAAACCAGCAGGGTTATGTAGCCAGGCTGTAAAACTGGCATAGAAATGTGCTAAAGGACTTCATGTGGGTGAATTTAATTTATTGGACTTTTTGCTGTCTACAGTTAGAAATGTTATGCTGTATGCAGAGATTTATTTTGTAGTCGAGGTATTTATGTTGTTATATGTCAGTCAGTCGGTCGATCGGTCGGTCGGTTGGTTTAGTTTGTCTGATCATGTATTCAGTCATAGGTTAGGAGACATTAGGACTTTACTGAGAGATGATATGAATCTTTTTGCCGCCAGCATTTGCTGTGTTATCTAGTCCTTTAGTAATGTCTAGCTCGTACTTACAGAGTATCTAGTGATTTGTTGAGGGAATTCTGTCATAAAAATGGCTAATTGACAGAAAGGCAACACAAGCACACAAACAAAAAACAAGCAAGACTACATAACAACGCAATCCAAACCTCCTGCAAAACTTATTTTTATTGTGGTAGGTTGCTAGTTTAGAGGTTGTTGATTGCTGTAGTGAAAGGGATTTTGAAAACGGCAACACAAAGACAGCAGAAGGGAAAGAAACAGCAGACTGAAAGCAGTCAGTGTCAGACTTACACCTGCAAACTACATCCAGTGTGACAGACTATATTAAACCTAACATACATGTATTTCACTATGTTGGTTCATACATCCTGGCAATGATGTAGTTTAATTGTTGTGAAATTCAATCCACTGGTTTATCTGAAACAGATTTTTAAATTTTACAGCAACATAGTATATTATGATAGACAACTTATACTTTCATTTTATCCATGTAAGCCACCCCTATTTGTTAGACACTTGACTACAGATTATAAAACAGGTACTGCAAGCTTGGAGTGTGCATTAATCACAGCATCAGTTATGTGATCATGCACTACCCTTCAATATGGTCCATTTAAATTCACACATTCTACACAATCTACTTTCTTTTGAAGAAAAAGAAAGAAGACTCCCTTTTCAAACATGTCCTCCCATTTATTTTACCCATTAGCTGATGAAACGTACTTGAGTGCCATACTGAGGACTGTTCTAAGGTATATGTGCACGTCATCATAACCACGAGTAGTTACAACCTTGCCGCTTAAAACACAAAACTCTTTTACACTTGTTCCTGCAGAGCTGGCAAGTTAATAGCTTTTGTTAACTTTCAAGAGTCTATCAAAATATAAAAAGAAAGACAAGAGGTACAGCTACAGCATGGGGTCATGTTTTTAACTATGGAAGCACACACATCAAGGATGCTGCTGCAGTGCACGGCTGACTCACTGCAGATTGGGAGGAAACAAGCTTTGCGGCCCCACAGAGTTCACTGAAAAAGATTATGCTGTTGAAATTTTCAATCGTATGTTGTGTTGCTCTTGTGATAATGTGGAGTAATTGTCTCCCACAAGCTCAATTACATTTACCTGCTCTCAGATGTATGACCAGGAAGGCTTGAGAGAAAGAAATAATTGTGCATCCTGTCTGCTCTCTGTAAATGTGTACGCTGATTTACTGCATTCATTTTGTGTGAAGTGCATCACCGAGCAACAGTTCCTTGCATTCTATTGGTAACATTAATGACACTGTTTTATTTCTCTCTGAAGCAATTAGTGGTGCAGGTTTACACAATATATTTGCAATAATGTATTTTTTATGATGCTTGGTAATGAGGCAACAGCTGCAGATTAGGTTGTTTCTTGTTCAGGTTCGCACATGTGTTCCGATCTACTTTGGACTGTGTAACTGTCTGTCAAAAAGAAGCTATACTGTTCAGGTAACTCCACTGTGTTGCACTTTGTTGGCAGGTTGTGTTGTGGCAGGACTTTCCCTGGCTAGGGCACGAGCTGCCATGCCATTTGGTTGTCTGACACTCGGGGAGAAGAAGGATTACAACAGTCCCTCAGAGGTGACCGACAAATATGACCTTGGACAGATTGTTAAATCGTAAGTTCATCTACGTTCTAATGAATGCCAACAACTATGCAGAGAATCTTAAAATTGTTTGACTCAAAATATGACATGTTTGCCTTTTTTGTCGTTTTCACAGAGAGGAGTTTTGTGAGATATTTCGGGCGAAGGATAGGAACACCTTGAAAATGTACACATGTAAAAAGTTCCACAAAAAGGATGGAAGGAAAGTGAGGAAAGCTGCCAAGAATGAGATAATGATCCTAAAGATGTAAGTAAAGTGTTGGACTAGACGTTATAGAAGTGACTTGTCTGAGGCACTGTCCTGGTGTTGAGATAAAACATAATCCCAGAAATTCAGTAAAGTGATGTCTACAGCTGAGCCAAATATTTAAAAAAAAGCAAGGCAAAAGCCAAACACTGAAGTTATGAATACTGTGAGAACAATAGTTTTATCCTAAGGAAAGTTCTGGGACTCTGGAACTAAACCTTGCTTGTATCTGGTGAACTGAGATATTGTTTGTTTGTTTCAGTTTTCTCCAATCGACTCTATTTCAGTCTTGTGATATTGTAGATGCATTTATTATCAACAAATCTGATGAAAAGACCAATTAAGTGATGATTGTACACCTAAATTTTGATATAGCTTTTACCTTTGTGATATAGAATTCCGCTGTTGTCCAAAAACTGTTACAAACACATTATTAAACTCCTATTGCACCACATTACAAGACATTACCATAAAACACGGGACTTAGTTTATTTTGAGTCAATTCCACGTGCACTGTTGCAGTAAATATTTATTAACACACCCAGTCTGCAGATGACGATGGTCTCCAATAAATATATTACTTTAATCTTGTTTGTTAACTGTTTGACAAAATTACTAAGCAGTGTTGTTTTAATTAAAGCAGTTTGTTAGCTAGTTTGGTTTTTTTTTTAGATACCAGCAGCAGGAGCAAATAGGCCTCAGTGCCAGGTTGGGAAGTTGGAAAGTATTAGGAACTATACCACATTAGTTTTGGTTTTGGTAGTTTCATTTGATTTGTTGAGAATCCCTAAGCAAATACTACTACAAGTCTCATCTTTCAAGTCTTGTGAGAGAGACTGAAGTATTGCCATGTCTTGAAAATTTATTTTTGCGGTGTCGTCGTATTTGCACCAAGAATAAGTCATTCTAAAGGCCAACATCACCAGTATATGAAAATAAATTATAGAAATCAACATGCATGGCCCAGAACCAATAAAATCAAGAATTTATTTATTATTTATGAAGGCTAGAGGCCTAATGCCTGAATATCATTATGGTGATTTGGAACTAGTTGTGTGAAGCTTCAGGCAAACCAGTCGGTATTTTACAGCTCCAGCCTCAGATGGACGGCACTGTGGTGAAGCCATACTGGTGGTTTTTGACAAGTGTGAAAAAAAAAAATCTCTGGTGAATTATCAGTGTTACTTTAGCAGTCACGAATATCTGACATGGGAGTTATGTTGCTGCTTTCTTCTAGATACTTCCTGTTATTGCTCATTTAACCTCACATCCCTCCATTTCCCCTAAATCCCAATACTCTCTTCTGCCATTTTTCCTGTTTTTCAAAGGATTAAACATCATAACATCCTTCAGCTGGTTGACACTTTTGAAACTAAGAAGGAGTATTTCCTTTTCCTGGAGCTGTGAGTACTGCTGAGGCATTTGAAAGACATTTTTGCACACACTATAACTGCAAATGTTATACAGCTAATTTATAACTCAACATGTGATTATTAAATATATTTGTTGTTAGTTTTTTGAATTTACCAGCAACTGACATGTTTTATATCTGGATGTTCCATCTCATCAGAGCCACAGGAAGGGAGGTCTTTGACTGGATCTTAGATCAAGGCTACTACTCGGAGAGGGACACCAGCAATGTTATGCGGCAGGTGTTGGAGGCTGTAGCTTACCTGCACTCTCTGAAAATCGTCCACAGAAACCTGAAGGTACACTTCACTGCTGACACCTAGTGAGAAATAGCCGCATTTCACCACAGGCCAAATACACTGCTGAAAAAATGAACAACCTTGTAATCTCCTTTACAGACATGAAATGCTGTATTTAGATAAGATCAGATGCTTTTAAGTTTAATAAACCTTTTTGCTTCTCATGCAGCTGGAGAACTTGGTGTACTTTAATCGTTTGAAGCACTCCAAAATTGTTATCAGTGACTTCCAGTTGGCTAAACTGGAAAATGGACTCATTAGGGACCCATGTGGGACTCCTGACTATCTTGGTGAGTCACATAACACCTTATTTTAGATCAATTACCGTAAATAAGTTTTCTACTGAATTTGTTGAAATGATGTTTAATCTTCCAACAAAAGAAGCAAACCTTGATCATTTTACATAAAGCTTTGTTGTATCATCAAAATATGTAAAGCCTATTTTCACGTGTAGCTCCTGAGGTGGTTGGGAGGCAGAGATATGGAAGACCTGTGGACTGCTGGGCCATAGGCGTCATCATGTATATTCTGTGAGTGCTCAGTAATGCTCCCCAAATTATTTTATCTGCAGTCCAGTCAAGCGTTTTACCTAAAAAAAAAAGTCTTGTTCTTTAATGTTATCTTCTTAGTTTGTCTGGGAACCCTCCTTTCTATGATGACGGTGATGAAGATGACTCTGATAGTCGTGATAAGAATCTGTTCCTCAAGATTTTGTCAGGGGACTATGAATTTGACTCTCCATACTGGGACGATATTTCAGATTCTGGTAAGAGATAATCATCTGATTTAAGAATGTTGTAGCATGTCTGTTATCACAAATTATGTGTCCAGGGTCCAAAAAGCAAATTATTACTGTTTCTTGTGTTTTACAGCCAAAAATATAGTGGCATCTTTGATGGAAGTGGAACAAGATCAGCGATTGACAGCACAGGAAGCTATAGCCCATGAATGGTAAGAGAGAGAAAAAAGAAAGTTATTAAAATAAATCGAAAACAAATTGTCCTGCCCAACTTTTTTAAATCTTGGTAAATAGGTAGCACAATTATTATATTGTGCTAGAGAAAATTGTTCTTTTGTTCCGTTTCTTAGGATTTCTGGAAATGCTGCCTCTGACAAGAACATCAAGGATGGTGTTTGTGCACAAATTGAAAAGAACTTTGCCAAAGCCAAGTGGAAGGTAATGCTTCTCATATACAACATGTCATATAGGAATTTATTTATTCTTATATATCAGTATTTATGACACATATTACAGGTTCCCAACTGACATCTGGATTTTCTATACTCATAATATAACCACTGATATACACTGTCTACATGTCTACACTCTATTGACTGCAAGCAACTAGTGCAGTCGTATTTTTAGCCCTACATTACATTGTTTTTCATCCCCATTTTTGTAACCAGCACAGACTCATGTTAAAAGCTTCCAAATCATATATTTAAGGGCCCCCATTTGACTTTATACTGTTTAAAAACGTATTTTTACGCACTACCGTTCAAAAGTTTGTCGTCACTTCAAAATGTCCTTATTTTTGAAATAAAATCTCTTTTTTTTCAGTGAAGATAGCTTTAAATTGATGAGAAATGCAATCTAGATATTGTTAATGTGGTAAATGACTATTCTAGCTGGAAACAGCTGATTTTTAATGGAATATCTCCATAGGGGTACAGAGGAACATTTCCAGCAACCATCACTCCTGTGTTCTAATGCTACATCATGTTAGCTAATGGTGTTGAAAGATTAATTGATGATTAGAAAACCCTTGTACAATTATGTGGTAAACATGTATATAAATGTGAGTTTTCTTGGAAAATATGAAATTGCCTGGGTGACCCCAAACTTTTGAATGTATATTTTTCCAGAGAAAGTTGTAATTTTTGCTGTATGTTGTCACGTCATGTGAACAAATATTTTGTTTTTAATATTCACAGAAAGCTGTCAGAGTAACCACCCTCATGAAGAGACTTCGAGCGTCTGAGCAGGGGGATTCTGCCGCCGCTGGCCTCGCACCAGGAGCTGCAGCTGATCCCAACACAGCTGGCGTTACTCCTGCCGCTCCAGCAGGTGGCGGTGGCCTTCTCGCTGCTGCCCTAAAAGCTGGTCTTAGTGAAAAGGCTTCTGATACACAGACTGCAGCCATGCCTGCGCTCTCCCTGCCCAATGCAGCCAGACAGGAGGAGCAGCAGCAGTCACGGTGCAATGGCGACATTCCCCAAGTGTTGCCACCAAGAAAAGGAGACTAGGCATCAATCAAATGCAAGAAGACCAACCTACAAGCACATGCGCAGTACAGCCAGTCAATTTGGAATCATGATATCGTGTCTATGCTGTCTGACAATCCCCCAGTTTGCAGAATTATTCCATAACACCATGCATTTCATGTTCTTGCCTCCTGTACTGATTGGTCTATTGAATAGTGTTCTCCACTCACCCCTGTTCTTGTTATTTTGTACACAAGTCCCTTAAAAGCTTGTTGCAAAGTAGCTCTTCTGTTGTTTTCCTTTTCCTTCGAAACTGTAAAAACTCAGAGTGTAATTTAGTGAAATCTACTCATCTTTATTCATCAGCTCTTTGTATATAGATGTATTAGTCTGTTTCAACAAAATGCTACTTTTTAGCTTCAGATCTTACAATCCTGAGTTCAAGTCTTGTGACTTAAAATTATGAGTTGAAAGATTTGGTAATTTGATCATATAAAAGTTATTTCAAAAATATGTAAGTACAGATTTATCAGAAAGTTTCCAGAGTTAATACTGTAGAAACTATGCTCCAAAACTGAATAGAGTTAAATGACAAAACTTTGTCATGTACATATTTTGAATGGATCACAAATGAATATTTGAATTTTAAAAAAAAATGCCAAAATGAAATTTTTTAAGCCATGTTGAAGATTTCAAAATTGTACAATATAATACGTGTGACACTTTGATGACTGTCCATAAAATGTTTTTATAATGACGGACTGTGTAACAGATACAGAGGATTCAATTTGACACAGTGACTAGATATCTACTGGTCTAGTGCAGTGCAACTTTAGACAACTTAGAATTTTAAGGCAGCAAGAAAAGCATATTTTTAAGTTTAAGTGCCTTAATATTTGTTGCATTCATGTACTAAAATGTTTCAAGAGGAACAACTTGATTATAAATGCTTATTTATTTCATTGAAATGGTTTTAGCTGTTTTATTTGCTCTTCTGTTTAGAGTTGTAAGCTGCTGTATTGATATTTGTGTTTTGTCCTCTTTCACACTTCATTCAAAACACAGGAAACTAGATTTAGACATTCTATGTAAAGTGATGTTTTAGCTGTTGTTGTGTTGTAACTTGTAATTAGTGAATTCAGAGTTTATAGCAGAGTCCATATACCGTACGACTATGTATATTTGCATTGTATGTGTATACATGTGTATTTTTTTATTTACGTGTATTTAGCAACATTTAGCTGAGCTAACAGGTTGCTACAATGCTTGTGACTAAATAAAAGGAGCAATACTGTTGCTGAAACTCTGACACTTTTCTGAAGTTGTCCCTTACTGACAGTTTTACTATTCGACAGGTCCCAGCACCAATCACAATTTTACTTGAATGCAAGCTATTTTTCTTAATATAACTTTGACCTTTAATAAAGCTGTTTGTCAACACAAACTACAGTGTACTTTATCACAATATCAACTTACCTTTAAAAGTAGACTAAAACTCACCATACTGATCCACTGAGTAGTTTGTTTGGAGAATTGTTTACCCTGTTCTTGTATTGTCTTCGCTTCATGGTTTTTATATATCTGGGCAGTAGTGAAATAAAGCATGACACACAATGAGATTTACCATTTTTAAGAGATAAAGACATGGCATTATGTGTTATAAAGACATTGTGTCATATAACAGTGAATTTGTACTTGATATTCAGGTGTTCAAATCATTCATTTCTCCATGTATACCGAAAGCAGACATAAAACTAAGATAGATAGATAGATAGATAGATAGATAGATAGATAGATAGATAGATAGATAGATAGATAGATAGATATTTTAAAAACACACACGCAACTTGTACACTAAGAGCTGTTAAGATTGAAATACAGGTCATGGGGGGAATTTTATGGTTAGTTTATTATATATTTTTTACAGTTTGAACATTTCTTTTATGGTTTCCCATCTAATGGACCTTACAATGAACAGAAAATGACAGTTACTGTATGTAACAACCGCTAGATGACAGCAATTCGTTCTACATATTTATAATACAACGAAGAAGAAGATTCTGCTGCAGAACCGTAGAAGAAGAACGTTCGTCTCCATTTTTCTACATCGCTCCGTTGAAACTGATTACGGTTTGGCCGAAAATCCTCCGCAAAATCAACCTTGAACCCAAATAACAAAGAAGGTGGGTTTTTAGTGAATACAAATATTTGAATGATAAAGTTTTTATGTAGAGTCAGTAAAGGATGCTACTGAGCTGCCAGCTAACGCAAATACACCGTCTTTTTAATGTTAGCCGAGTAACGTTAGCTCTGATAGCGTCAGCTCTGATCCGCCTCTGATTCGTTGGGCTGAGGTTTGCTTTAATGGACTGTCCGATTCAAATGTGCTAAAATTAGCATTTCAATTCGCTTGGTTCCGTTGAATTCCTGTGAAGTGCAGTCATTTACAACTCTGACGTTGTTTGTTTGTGTTGTGGCGCACATTTGAAAGGCCTAGTGAGAGCTATAATTAGCAGGCCACCCTTCTGTGAGCCACCATTAAGAATCACACCACCCACTGTTATTGATCTCATGTTTGACGTATGCAGCCATCTTTTAATAATCCTCACTCTTGTACCGAGAGAACACACCGCCAAATAAACATATAAACGAGCTTGTTTATGTGGATCAGTCTAATTTAGAGTTGTTGCTGTCAAAAGTCAATATAAAATTTGTAGGGACGTACCTGCCATTTCCAAGTCACATGTGGTGTACTCATCACTCATGGTTCAGGCCATTTGGGTTCTGTAAAGCATCTTAAGACAATCTCAGTTGTAATTGGTGCCATATAAATAAAATTTAATTTAATCATCTACTGTCACATAATAATGCAAGCTACTGATCTTTTCTCCAGGTAGGATACTGACTTACAAGCATGTGGGATGGACCAGGGCCAGGGCAAGGACCACGGGGAGGACCACCCTTTCGGTAAACAAGCGTCATTTGATCACAGGCATTGGTTCAAGAAAAAATTCTGCTTAGCAGTAAGAAAGAAATATTTTTTTTCACGAACTGCATCATAGAGCTGCCACAATTAATCAATTCATTGTCAATCAGTAGATTAATCATCAACTATTTTGGTAACTGATTAATTGTATCAGAGTAATTCTCAATAAAAAAAGGCAAATTCTCTAATTCCACCTTCTTTAATATGAATGTTTTCTCATTTCTTCACTCCACTATGACAGTAAACTGAACGTCTACCATTTCTGACATTTTATAGGCCAAGCAACCAATCAATAATTAAGAAACTGAACAGCAAAAGTAATCGTTAGTTGCAGCCTTACTGCACTGCTATTACCTCCTGTAGTGCTGTTTACAAATTGTTAGGAATATGGTGTCTCTACATTGTATTACTATGCTTTATTCATATCTTTGGTCACCTATTAGATTTTCTGTTGATTAGATTGTATGTTATCTACTTTAAACCACTGGATTCCTGTATTTATGTATATGTTTAGCATTACCAGTTTTTAAACTTTCTTGCAGTTGATGGCTAGGCTCTGCACACATTTATGGTGATTGCTAGGCCAGTTTAGAAAATCATCTTTTTTTAAAATGTTATTTTAATACCCTTTATGTTATTTTGTTGTAAGCTTTGTTTTGTGGTCATGTGCTTTTGAGTCGAATCGGTAGCCTAATATATAAATTTTTATTCCAGTGGTGATCACCGTGGAGAAATGTTTGGGGGCAGAGATCATCCCATGCCAGATTACAGAGCTAGAGATGGGATGAACATGGGCCCCATGGGTCACATGGGCCAAAGACCTATAGATCTACCACCCATGGACATGAGGAGGATGGATGGGCCTCCCATGAGGGGGCGAGATATGGACCCACGTGATATGCGAGGAAGAGAGCCTAACAGAGATTTCTTCAGACCTGGAGATGAGCCTGACTTCAGTCTTAGAAGACACTATGAAGTTTCCATTAGAGACAAACTTATGAATTCTTCCGGTTTCTCAGGGCCAGGCAGGAACTCAGTAGAAATGGGAGGGAGGGGTATGCCAACGCGAGAACCAAACAACAGATTTATGGACATGAGAGACAGAGAGTCATTTAATTACGACATGCCACCGTTCAACAATCCCAATATTGATGGAAGAAGAGGGTTTCCCATGGACCGAATGGAGCGAAATGATGGATTTCGGGACATGCATGACAGGCCACAAATGGGCATTGATGACTCCAACCGCTTTGATATGGACTTGCCTCCACGTGAAAGGAGAATGATGGACACCGATAGAAGAGGGGGGCCACCTTTCAATCCAAGAGGCGGGTTTGATTCTGATATGGATTTCAGAAATCGTCCTGGACCATCGGGTGAATTTAGAGGTAGAGATCGATCTCCTTTAAAATTTGGAAACAGTGATGTCCCTGCAGTGGACAGGGCGAGACCAGACATGCCATCAGATATTCCTCAGAGGACAGAGTTTATGGGCGCAAGAGATGGTGCCGGTAAGAGAGAGTATCAAGATTCAAGCGGCAGCCCACTCATGGATTATCGGAGTGGTGAAGAGATGACACTCGCAGAGGAGTGGAAGAACCGTCGGAAGGACAAGAACCCTTTCTACAGCATGGGTAAAGGTATGGGAGGTGCGCCTGAACCCAGTTTTCCCGTAGGTTTTGGACGAGATACAAATGTTAGGGATCCACCACCATTTCAAGAGAGGGATAAGCCTCCCATTGACTTTCCAGGGAAAGATGTTGGCTTTCACCGTGGTGACCACTTTCCTGCTATGGGTCTACCACCAGTTGGCAGCAAAGGTTCACGAGACCATCCCCTCCCAGAAATGGTTCCCTTAACTGGCCCTCTTGGTAGAGAAAATGAGGGTAAACACTGGCTTGGAGAAAGGGACCCAAAGCATATTCAGAATAAATCGAATCGTGATGAAAGGCTCCCTTACAATCAAGAGAAGAATCAGCCCTCCCAAGAGATTCAGGAGCCAAATGATTGCTTTAAACAAATGAAAGATATGCCACACATTGAAGGACCTGGCAGGGGTAAGCTTGGAGCAGAACATGATTTCCAAAGTAGCAGCACGGTACAAGCAAGAGACCAAGACTACAGGGACATTGATTACAGAACGGGATCCGGTAGGGTGTTTGAATACAAACACGAAGAACTTCATGCACAAGAGAAACTCCTCAAAGAGTCTAAACCCATCACACCTTCAAAGTTTAGTGATTCTGGTTCCCAGGTATGTTGTGGTTTTTTTGTCACCAGTATTTGATTGAAAATTCTATTTGTATTCTTTTAATACTGTTTTAATGTTTCATGACACTTCTCTGAAAGGATCAAGATTACAGGAATGCATCAGTGGAAGACAAAGTCTCCAATATAATATCCGTAACTGGTATTCCAAAGACTGCCACAATGGAGCAGGTAATCAAACAGAACAGCAGCATTGTTTTTAGTTATTCTAATTGCCAAGCTATACTGGTAGTAGTTGCGGCTATGGCTTAACTCACCTATTTTGGATATTTTCTTGTGCAGATTCTTGGTGCCTTTGCAGTCCGTGATGGTGTGCCAATGCAGGGAATGAAAATCAAAAATGTTGTGCCAGGTAAGAATTAAGTTTCTTTGTGGGACTGTTTGGGGCAGTTGTTCGCTAACATGTCCCTCGACATTTCGCTTTTACGACATTCGAACCTCCGCATTCTGTTTTTCCCTTACATTCTTGGTTGCTTTTGGTGTTGGTGGCCTGTGTGAACTCGCTCAGTAAAGAAAGAAGGGGGTTCCTGTTCTGCCATCTTTTTTCATGCCTAAGGATGTGTGGTCATTGTCAGCAAGTAGAGGATGTACCTAGGACTCCACATTAGGAGCTGTTGGATAGTGATACTCAGTGTCTGTCACAACAGATCTGTGACAAGGGACTCTCTGAATGTGTCCGTCAGACACACTTTTTCAAAGCACTCTAATTGAGAAAAGAAGTCAGCTACCCTGAATACCCTGGGGACCGCCTTGCTAGTGCTTTGTTCATCCTGCTGATCTAAATATCTGCTTTAGAGTGAGTTTTCCTCAGTGGATCGCTGTACACATGTTGCCTACATGATGCCAAGCCTTTTTGTGAAGGTTATGTATCAATTTTTCCCTAATTTATCAAAACAGCGATACAGAAAGGGGTGCCTTTTTCAATTTGATACAAACATGAATTGCAAATTTTTCTGTCTCCATGATGCAAACCACGCAAATGTTCACTGCCAATGGTCTGGAATATCTGTCTGCTGAGGCTTGGCTTTATCAAAGCCTTTCATGGCAAAGTCTGTTATGAGTCAGTCATCAGAAGACTGACTAGAAAAAGAGCAAAAACAATGTTTTCCTGAAAAGGTATGTGTGTCAGTAGGGGTGTAAATATTCGCTCGCACTGATCTTGATGTATTCACGAATGCTTTCTTTTATGTTTCAGTGGGTGACTGTCATTACTGGCATTGACTAACAAAAACCCATCTGTATTTCAAATGCTGTCCCCAGGTTACAGCTACGATATGGCCTATGTGGAGTTTTTAAACCTCGAGGATGCAGTCCACTTCATGGAGTCCAACAAGGTGGCCCATCCTCGTCACTCTGCGAAGGCCGTCTCTCTCATCAGGATTACGAGGGGTTGAGAGGGCATTTAGTAGATGGGGGAGGGAGAGAACTTGGGAGGAGTTACTGTTATTTTTAGTGAACGACACTTGGTTGAGGAGATGAAGATGTCAGATGTTGATAGCTTTAGATTGAAATGTTTTGAACCAAATAGTCGGTCCTGATCTTACGTACATTAAGGTTCAATTGCGTATCCACAAAGCTATAGTAGTACTAAAGGTTACCTATTTAGTACTTTTAAGAACTATGCAAATATAAATTTTCAACTGTGCCTGTGCACAATTACACATCAATTGTTTTTCGTCCTATTCATTACAAACCTTACCTTTTTAAGATTTCAGCTGCAAGTTGCCTAACCCTGGAATGTATTTAGCAAAAAAAATACAGATTTTTAGAGGAGAAAATTGTTCCTTTTTGTAGGATTATCAAACAGTTAAGAGATTTTAACATTTAATGAAGAGTTAAGGATAATTTTGATAATTGTATTGATGCTTGCAGCACTTTGACGCCTTTGAGTCATAAAATGTAGGTTTCACATCGCACAACCTATGAATAGGTTTCTGTTTCAAGAATGTTATGACAGTAACAATTCGTTCATCATCAGCCGAAATGGTTAAGGTGTTAACAATAGGAATGTTGTGTTTGTACTTCAAAATTATCTGACAGGAATGTAATCTCAGGGCCTTGCTGGAGGATGTTGCATTGTTTTCCAGAAAAGGTTTAGGCAAGTGCACCTTCTCCACCAAAGGCCGATGTGTTTGTATGTGTATCTATTGCATTGCAGACTTTTTAGCTTCGCCAGCAGCTTTGCTGTGATTCTAGTTGGCTGTGGTTGGTTGCGCCACCACTTTGGTGCAAATTGTAACATGTCAACTATTAGGTGCATCGCCTTAAAAGTTTGTGCAATTTTTCATGGTTCCCAGAGGATGAATCATCTGATTTCGTTTGAACCTATGACATTTCCTCTTGGAAAGCTCTGATATTTACTTTTAATTTTTTGTCTCAGCAACTTTTGGTTGGATTACCTTTCAGTTTGGTACAGTTGACTATGCTATCCAGGACATTCATCCGAATGACTTCAGTGTTTCCATGTCTTCTTCTGGCACTGCCTTGAGTTTGACAGGTGTGGTGCAGATGTTCATCATCCTTCTGGACTTTATTTTTCCTTTGACTTTGGATCTAGTGCCATTATTGGGTCAAAATTTCGGTTTGTCCCGATCTTTGGCTTGTTGATCTAACAGTTTGGTTTTCTTTACAGTGAGCATTATGGCTTCACGAGGCTTCTAGCGCAGCTGCAGTCGCTAAGTCTTGCTGTTTTCAAATTTCTGCGGCATTCCTTCTGTGGAAAAGTTGATTCACAAATTCCCTTCCGGTCATCTGGGACTTTTCCCAAAGGGTGCATACTCTCTTGATGGTATTCTCTTGAACTCATCAGTGAATTTTGGGGCATTTCAGTCGTCTTCGGATTGCGTGGAGCAATTTGTGAACAAAGTTTACATCTTGACTTATTGAACATGGTCTTCAGCGCTGACCAGGACTGTGCTTTGATCATATTTAGCAAAAAACGTAAAATAAGGTCATGCACCGTATTTCTTGGTAGATGGGATCAGTCAGTGTGTTGCTGGAATATGTAGTGGTTTGCCTGTCTGCTGTTTCTTTTTGTTGATTGGATGATTGTGTTCTACTTAATTTTCACTCTTACTTTATTTCTTATGTTCTACATCTGGTGATAGGCCAGCGTACAAACTTGATGATACTGTTAGTTGTGTGGTCGGTACGTTTACCATCATCAAAGATTTGAACACCCACTTTGAAACAGTCATGAGAGGTTAAAGATCGCTCTAGTTTGGTTATTTTTTCTTTCTTTTTTTTTTTTTATTGTTTGGGGACCAAGACATCCAGCTGTGTGCTCACATTTATGATTTTGGTTATGGTTAATTACATTTTGTGCAAAAGATACTCTGGAATTCATCTGCATGGATTTGCATTTATATTTGATGCACACAGCCTTGATCAGAGTTCTGGATCTTAACCACCGTACCGCCTTTTTCTGAAATACATTTAGAATTACTATGACTTTTCCTTGAAGACAGCTCATATCTTTTTTATGCAAATGCAGTCCATTGCTGCAGACGGGGTATTTACAATTTCACTGTTTGGTTTGTACATCTTATTCGCTGAGGACGTGGTTCTCATTTGGGAGTAAGAGGTGTCCCCTCCAAAAAACATTACTCTGTGGACTTGATTCTTCTAGTACAGGAGTACTTATAATAATACAGCTGATCGATTTAAAGAACAAAAATGAACTATTTTAATGATTGATGAACTGTCTTTTTTTTTTTTTTAATATTCCTACTTGCGTCAACTCAGAATTTTCGCTTTCCTTTTCTGGTGTGATAGAGATTTGGCATTCCTTTGAGTGTTGGTTGGACAACAAAAGCTATTTAAGAGTGTCATGTTCGGCTTTAGAAAACCGATGGGTATATTTCGCAATCCTCTGACGCGTTATTTACCAAACTATTATATTATTTATTGTTACGTTAGATGGCAGGCTGATAGTAAATATAATCCTACGTTTCAGCCCTAATTTGTTGTCCCCTTGAAACTAGCCAGGTATAGGGGCACGTGGTCTACATGTAGGGCGGTCAAAGACCTGGGCTTTCCACACTACCATAAGTGTTGGCCCAGTTATCCTCAGCATTGGAGAGGAGGGCTAAACCTGCCACAGTGCATGTCACTGGAATTATTTTAGCCACGAGTTGCTACTTTAGTATAATGCTGATTTGGCATTTTCTGTTCTTCTTTCAGGGATCCCTAAAGGTTGGCACTAGAACAACTTGCATGACGTATATCCAGCCAGACGACTGTGAAAGAGGTGTTCATGTGAGTGTAGTAACAGACAATGACTTTCTTTTTATTCCCAGTGAACAAAGCAAATGTTTGAGTGATAGTTATTGCTGCAAAAGAAGACGCACTGTTATGATAGTGATAGTTATTACCTTATAAATAATGTGTTGAACAAAGTGACCTGTCTTACAACAGTGATTGTGGTGAATTTATTATAATTCTTACAGTATTGTTCAGTAACATTACTATAACGGAGTATTTCACATGCGTTTCTCTCGGAAGGATAGATATCAGTCATTGATTTCTTCATTCTCATCAATTCTTAGCCGTTAAGAATTGATGAGAAAGTAAATCATGTCGCTAAAAATAAATCATATACATTGTATTTGTAAAGCAAGGACAAGCAGAAATAAAAGTTTGTGTCTAATAGTAGCTTGTCCTAGACAATAGCCTCTAGTTGAGTAAATGAAAGGCCCTAACAAGTCAAGAGTTATAGTCCAACCCTTTACGATGTGTTGTCACTCTATTTTGTTTTACAGTATTTGTTTAAAAGTAGTTCAATGCGCCTTCCTTCCTGTCATTTTGAATCAGGAATCAGATCACAAAGTACCTCAACTCAAGGAGCCCCAGTTGCCCAGATCAGACCAACCTTTAGAAGAGTTAAAGACAAACTTGAATGGATCTAAGCCAAAAGGTGCTATGGAGTCGGTGTCCCTTAGCCAGTGGCAGCGTAACTCTGACCTGACTCCAGAGGCCTGGCAGCAGCAGGTGGACCAGCAGCTCCAGCAGCAAGAAATGGAACAACAGGCAGAGTCTTGGAACAACCGCAACCCTCCTCATCACAGTTCACATCAATCTGACTCTGTATTCAGAGACAGCAAAAGTATGTTGACCTGAGCTCTTTGTTTTTTATACCCTTAGTCTATCTAATTGGTTTCCAATCTGTGCCTATGTTTGTTCAATTATGTACTATTATAACTCATGATTGAGACAAGTAAACATTATTTCTTTTCACTCTTACAGCCATGATAATAAAGAATGTGAAGCCTACCACCACAGTAGAGACTATCCTGAAAGCTTTGGATCCCTTCGCCTATCTGGATGAGAGGAACGTTCGCCTAGTGAAGGCCAAGTCGCCTGGAGCAAAGTGCTTCTGCTTTGTTGACATGGATTCCCATGAGGTATCGATAGATATCGGTGAACATGGTTTTCTGTTGTTAATTTCACGTATATGTAGTGTTTGTGATTTGTCCAGTGTCCAGCTCATAGCAGTGTGTCTTCTTTTGCAGCAAGTGACACGTCTGGTTGAGCTCCTCACTAAACCCAGGCCCCTTTACATTGATGGAGTCAGAGTTTATGCTGAGGTTGCAAAACCTCTTAAGAACCAAAAGTAAGTCTGCCATGTTGCAAAGGTTTTCTCCCCCGTCATGTTCACTCGAAAGATCTTGTCTAATTTGTTCTTTTGGTTTCTTTCTGTTTCAGCTTCAGAAGAGATTTTGATAAACCAAACTCTTCTACCCTTGGTTTTCCACCTGATGCCAGCGTAATGGGGGTGAGGTGCAATCTTAGTTTTGCGCCACTTGACAAAATTATTGAAAAGATGTGAATGGGCAAACCTCTGAGACAACTTGTGTACTTTTGTTTTTTGTTATTTCAGCAGCCCCCGCAGTACTTGGCACCTCTGCAGCCACCTGCTGGTGCTCCTCCAGGGATCCAAGGTGACTCCTCAAATACATATTCTGGTGTTTCTGTCCCCAATTACACCTTTACATAACTTCATTATAAATGGGTCTCACTTTTTTTGTCACCAGGTGATTTAATGGCTGACAGCACTAATCCTGCTCTGTCATCAGACCCCAGCATTACCCAGGTAGGTTGCAAACCAAAAGGCAAAAACTTCTATATTTTCTTGTAATTCTGCACAGTTAACTGTACTTCTTCAATGGTGTGTAGGGAGTTGGCTATGTTGAAGCTCCACCTGTGGATCCGTCGTACCAGGGTGTTGCGCCTCACATGCCCCCAGAATTAGCTGGGATGACTGCCACCGCAGAGGGATCACAGGTCTACGTTTATGGTAAGAAAAAACACCTAAAGTTTACATTTATTTAAAATTAAGAACCTTTATTAGATATGAAGTATTTAACAGTCCCACTAGAATGCAGAATAACACAATTTTTTTATAAATACAGTGTTTATGCTTTACATTGAAATACTTTTTACTTTCAAAGATCAATGCACCTGATATTCGTACTTAATGTTAATCATATATATTTGTCAAACATCTTCCAGGCTCTGATAATCCAGACACGACCAACTACCTGTACGATGCCACGTCAGGCTTCTATTACGATCCAGAGACAACGCTGTACTACGATCCTAACTCTAGGGTGAGAATGCAATACCTCGGTGACTCCATGGTTTCTCTAGCCTATAAGCTGGCAAAAGTGTAGCTATCGAGATGCAGTGTTGTTCAAATGTATGCTGCAATCAGTTACCTTTGATAAAGTAATGAGTAAGGGCCCATTCTGGGCTCTCTGTGTCTGTTTGAACCAATGTAGACTTTCAAAGTGGACAACAGATGCACTGCCATTTCTACGTTTCTGTCAGGAGCTGTATTGCCCATCATGTCCAAGACAGAGACCACACAGGGTCCCATGAAGGTTTCTTTTACAGGAAATAGCAACTGGTTACAGACCAGGCTGTGTTATTCCTGATATGAGTGAATGTAACACAGGATATCTGGAGAATACTGTGTTTGGACTCCTTTGATACAAAACCTGCTTAAAAATCAGTGGTGACTACTTGAATTACTCTTTAAATGATGAAATTAAAATATGTGGAAACCCCTCGTACAGTCTCCCCTCTAACATGCAAACGTTTGTTTGAAGCACCACTTATTTCCTGACACGTGAAGTCTGCATGGTCACAAATTTTGGACAACAAATGGATGTTCGCAAAGAAAATGTATATTACACGTACCCCCAAAGACATGTCTACAGAAGGTACAAATTGGTCTTAACTGTACATCTAAGACACTCGTGTTGTCTTCAGTAGTTTTTGTAGAGGATGTGCATCACATCTATGAGTTGTGGTTCCTTCGCACAGTGAAATCATACATCCAGCACTTCACACTTTATATTGGTGAGCTGTTTTTCTGCTGTGTTTTTTTCTGTCTGTTGTCTTGGTTCAGGACTGTGCAGATGAGTAAAGTGTGGACTCTAACAGCTAATTTAACCTAATCAATTTACCACCAGTTGATCGTGACAAGGAATCGTTTATAAGGAGTCCTTGATCAGACAGCAAAGATGACAAATTCGGCTTCTGTCTGCACAAAGTATTCAGCCTGTAGTCACCATGAATGTGTTCTAAGTTGTCTATTTCCCTTTTCACCATTTTTGTGTGTAGTATTTCTACAACGCTCAAACCCAGGAGTACATGTACTGGGATGCCGTGTCGAAGACCTACGTCCCAGTTCCAGGAGGTAGCCCTGCAGAAACCCAACCCGTGGCCATGACTGCTGAAGACCAGGCCATTCTTTCCAACCCAGCAGCAGATGCTCCTCTAGAAATGAAGAAACCAGTGCCACCCCAAGCTTCTACAGCTCCTTCAGCAGCCCCCGTTCCGGCTGTTGACTCCCCTTCAGAGCTCGCCACAACGTCCGTAGCGGCTCCTGACAAAAGGGAAGACGACGACCCCGCTAAAAGGACAAAGAGAAGGACGAGAAGCCGAGAAGTCTTGCTGCCGTCAAGGTAGCATCTATACGTTGGTATCGGTGCACAAACTGTTCAATACCTGCTACTGTGGAGGGTAAATAGGCAAAAATATGTTGTTGCTTACTGCAGATCATGAAAGATATGGAGCGGTGGGCAAAGATCCAGAATCGTCAAAAGGAAAGTGTCCGTGCTCCATCTCCGGTGCTGAAGACTGGAATGGACGACGATAGGAGGCAGTCGAAGTCAGCTGATGCTGGTTTTGCTATTTTTGAGAGGAAGGTTAGAAACTGACCTCCAACCTTTCAATAGCTTTACAGTGAAAGCAGTTCTAACAGCTACTTGTTTCTGCAGTGTTCTGATCATTTTGGTTGTAATCTTTGTTGTTTTCCACAGATCTCCGGTGGAGATGATCTTTTTAAGAAGCCTCTTGCTCCCCCTAAGAAAGATGAAAAATCAAAGGTAAGAATCCTTTCCAATTAAATCATACTCAAGTGCGCTGTGTTGGCCTG
Source organism: Acanthochromis polyacanthus (assembly GCF_021347895.1). Classification (NCBI taxonomy): domain Eukaryota; kingdom Metazoa; phylum Chordata; class Actinopteri; family Pomacentridae; genus Acanthochromis; species Acanthochromis polyacanthus. The sequence goes on along the minus strand of NC_067117.1, from coordinate 11,411,705 downwards.
TTTAATCATACCTCATTATCTTTGGTTGTTTGCTTCAATGTATCTTTTTAATCTTCTTACAGTAAGGAACAAACTGGATTAGTCAGTATTTTTTCCAAAACTAGTTTATTCTCGTTACCACTGGGATAGCTTAGATTAATGTTTTTCTGCTTTTTTTCTCAGCGTCCAATGGGCTCCCTGGGTCTGCTGGCATCAGACTATGCAGCTGGAAGCGACGAAGAGGTGGAAGAAGATAAGGATGAAGCAGCTAAAAGCATTCAGGGCAGCCAGCCAGAGGACAAGGACGACAAACTGACGGACTGGAAGAAGATGGCTTGTCTTCTCTGTAGGAGACAGTTCCCCAACAAGGATGCTTTAATCCGCCACCAGCAGCTGTCTGACCTGCACAAAGTACTGCCTTTTAACCTATCAATGACGATGAGTTGACAGTGACACGACAGATTTAACCTCTGATACTTGTATTATTTTCTCAACAGCAAAATATGGAGATCCACCTGAAGATCAAGAGATCAAAGAAGGAATTGGAGGCATTGGAGAACCAGGAAAAAGAAGTTAGTGACACTGATGGAGTGAGAATATTTTCTGAGCATCATGCTGCGAGTTGGTTATTAAAGGTAAAATGTGTCCTCCACAGCTGAATGCCAAAGAGGCTTCTAGATCACCAGAACAGAAAAGAAGAAAACACCACCAACAGCCACAGCAGCATAATGCCTGGGCAGGAAGCTCCAGGTACGCTTTAATAGTAAATGTTAAATGTTACTCAAATGGGAAATAAAGGAGAGTTCTTTTTTATTTATTTATTCTACAAGCGATGCTTCACTTTGTATTGTGTCTAACAGTTTGTTCGTTATGCTTAGGGACGTGAACAAAGGCAGTGACAGGCCTGGTTTAGGGGCTGAATCTGTGCCGGTAGGTTTAAAGTTTCACTGAAAGTCTCCTGGAGTGTTCCTTGTTTCTTTATTAAACCTTGCATTGCCTTCTTTGCTTTAGCAGAGAAAGAAGAAAGAGCCAGTCGTTTGGGACAGTACCACCTACAAACAAGCGGTGCGCAAGGCAATGTTTGCGCGGTTCAAGGAACTTGAGTGATCTCATCTGAACACACCTCACTTTGATATGTGAAATGTTAATGACACTTTGCTCACCTTGGCATGAGAAAATCCTTTTGACTGTCTCCGCTATTTCTCTGCCGTGGACATTATTACTGTGTAGAGCCACAGTTTTCTACACTGATAAAGGGACAAATGATGTGGCCTGAATACCACACTACAAGGCTACAGTGGAACTTTAGTGTCAAAAACAGGAATTATTTGATGTCCTCAACGATGGATTTTAAATGGAAAGCGTTAAATCATCCTGTTGATTTGAGTATTTTTGCCCATGTTTTTTGTGTGGCCTGTAAGTACAATTTGTGAAACGTGACTGGACTGTCTTTTTTTTTTTTTTCCTTAAATGATGCTGTCATACCGGCCACAGATGCATTTTATTTTAAAACTGATTGATTTATACATTTTCATTTACATGTGTTGAACTTTAAATATTTTGTGCACATTTTAAGTAAAAAAAAAAAAAAAAAGAACCATAGAGTGACTTTTCAATGTGTTTAATTGTATACATTTTTAAGTACATACATCTTCCGACAACTAGATGGCAGCATGATGCCATGCGTTGGTTTGTGCTGTTCTGGCGCATGCAAGTGAGATTATAAAACCAAATCATCAATGTTCCTTTGATGTATTTATCAAGTTAAAGGCACAAAAATCACTTGATGTATATGTGCAATTAGGCTTCAATACCGGAGACAACAGTAAAAGCTGGCATTGCCAAATAGCTTCATGTATTTTCTGCCAGTCACATGATTTCAGCTCATAGAAGATGTAGCTTTAATGTTCCCCAGTTGTGCACAGCAGGATTTGGAACATGAGGCCTCCCCTCTGACCTTTACGGATATGAAAGAATCAGCCCTCACCCTCCCCATGGCTGTGGTTTCGTGAATGTAGAGGATTGCATGGTGTGCTGACATACCAGCTCCTCTGAGAGCAGTAACAAGAACACCGGGGAGCCAGAGGAGCTGCAGTTGGTGACAAACAGCAGACGCAGGCTGGGAGGCAACACCTTATCACGTGTGCAACAGCCATCATGCTTTGTGGCTTTTGTTTACTTCAGGGCAGAAACCTCAAGAGGAAATCGAGGACTAAAGCATTAATTGCGCAGATTTTTCAACCAACAGGTAGCTTGCGTTTTGCTTTCATGCCTCCCACAGCCTGGTCCCTCTCCAACAGCCAGTGGGTAAAATAGCAAAGGTGAACACTATGTTTTGAGAGTGACTGACAGTACATGGAGTCTCTCTGTCTGAGCAGACAGGGAAACATAGTAACAAAGCTGCACAGCTCAGTGTAAACGTTGTTTCTGTGGCTTGGCAACAAAACCACAGTGATTATCAGGTTCAGATGTTTTCATAGTAAAACCCTGACATATCAGCTTACCATATGTTTCGCTCAGTTGTAAAGGCTTTTTCAGGAAGCCACATTTGTATTAGGAAAAAAGACGGTTTTAATTTCTACTCCTGTCAAAAAGGAGCCAAAAAAAAACTACAACACTTGAAATAGAGAAAGTCAATCAGGCTGAACTGGACAATTAAACCTGAATGTGAAGGGTCCAGTTCTGCTTTTTCCATACGTCCAAGAAGCAAAAACTCAGATCTAATTACGCTCTCTTGTGTTTGCCAGCAAGATGTCAAACTCCTTAACTGTATATGTCTGCGCCCGTTAAAGTAAAATTTGATGTTTTTTCCTTCCTAGTGTAATGTCTCAATTAATAGTAATCTAATAAGATACAGTTATCGTGATTTTCCGCATCATTTCCCACAAATTAACTTCATAACGTGGGGAAAATTGTGGCAAATTTGTATCGAATGTCTTCGCTTCACACAGCTTGTATCAAACACAGCAGACGCATCATTTTACAGCTAGAAACAGTCATGTTTCATTATGCTCTTCCTGTTTGCACGATAGCCTAAAATCGAGCATATTTTTCCATAATACTATGGGTTGAACCACATTTGCTACCATAAAAAAGACCAACCACTGTACAGCTGTTTGTCTTTGAAGCATATTTGTGGTCACTGTGAGTCCATGTGTCCTTGGAAGGAGGACTGCTCGCACGTCTGCTGAAATCAAACATTTGATCATATCTACAGACACCGGAAGGTTCTTAAAATTACTTCCATGTTTGCTCTGATTTTTTTCTCCCCATATCCGGCTGGGAGGCTGAAATTATTGCATAGTTTCTTTTTATTGTGGGTCACTATATCATGGGGCATCAATCAAATGAATACGTTTTCATTACAACAGATTTAGGCCCAGGATCTGTGTATTTGCATATAAATAGTGTATTTACCTTGAGGATTCACATGGACTTAGGTTTCATGTGCTTCACTGACATTGTTTTTTGACCTGCTAAATTAACTGTGTGATCATGCAGATGGACAAAGTATAAATTGAGGATCGTCTTCTCAATTTGCGCCATCTTGAATACATTTGTACTCAAGATGGCACAATGTCATTAAATAATTCAAAGTCTTTGCCCGTGCTAAGGTTGCTGTATGATCCAGACCCTTTAAGTCCTATTGTATAACAGTGTCAACAGTATTAGTAGGTCTTAGTGTTGCGATTTATGCAGATCTCAAATAAAGTCACTGGGTGAGGGATTATCTAGCATTTCATTTCCCCCTCCCAAATGGCAGAAGCGAGGAATGTTCAGAAGGGATCTGTGGCTATTTTCTGTTGGGTTTTTTTTGCGGGCTGATTTCTGGATTCTGTCACAAGACCCCAAAGACACCTCAAGCTCCCAGGGACAGATGTCATCGTTACCCAGTCCTAATGGTCTGAGGGAACGAAAATGAACGTGCAGGTAGTCTGAGGGGCCAAACAGAGAGGCAGGGCATGGACATCTGTCATGTTACTATCCCCTGTGTGTGTGAAGGAGAGCTTTCAGGCAGCATGGATGGCAGGGAAAAGCGGACAGGAGGGCCAATTATCCCGGCTTGACGTCTTTTAGCAGCAGGCAGGTGGGGCTGGAGCGGCAGTCTGGGGACGAGACAGAAGAAGACACAGTCAGCGGGACTCTGAGATGCTGAGATGTGCTGTCAGAGCAACGGGGCGAGCAGAGGAGGGAGGAACACCGTTTGGTTGCTTTTGCTCGAGGTCTGACACTAAGCTGTTGCAGATGGATAAAGGTGCTCAAAATGTGAAAGCACTAAAAAAATTGGATGTATTTACAATTAAGAAAGCTGTTAGCATCTATACCCACACCCACACTGCTCACCACACACCGTCAAGCTTTCAGTTGATTTTTCACTGAAATTAAACCCACATGCCATTAAAGATGGAATAGGCTATTTTACGTTATGGTCACATTGCAGGAAGACTGTGTGATCATCTCGGATCTCTTCTTTGTCCGTTATGACAAAACGATCAAAAACATCTCCCATGTAGAATAACTCCCTTAAAGAGTAGCATGTGTTTGTGGTCAGCCCGTGCAAACAAAGAGACTATACCATCAGAGGAAATCATGCCTGTCTGAACCGTTTCACCATCTGGCTTGTCCTTTCAAGTGGAAGTTGAAAAATGATGTCTGTTATTGACTGCAAATCTTTAACATCATCTTGAAAACGTCCTCATGATCGTCATGCACGGGACATACATCAGAGCACGGCTTATGCGGAGAAAATGTGGACCATTGCTCGCAGCAGAACCGGTTCCCCTGGCAGACCTGCCACTGAGAACATTACAGACATTGAAAACATTTGGAAATGATGTCATGGTTCTGCACTCCAGCTCTGATGGAGAAATGACAGCAGCGATAGCACTAAATTAATGCAGCAAACAGCAAGTTGGAACAATTCCCTGTATTTTCTCTGTTTTTCTCTGATTTAGAATGAAAAAGCACACACTCCATACCAGGTTTTGTATAATTTACAGTTGTCTAATTTAATTATCACTCAGATGATTTTGGGCATAATTATGATTCACGACTGAGCAGCCCTCATCTTCACATCTACGTTGCCTTTGTAAACACACTGGGAATCAACACTCCCCATGAGAACTGTCACGGATCCATAAAGCAAAAAGTTAAATCTTATTGTACTGTAGCCCAGCTACCATAAAGCTAAAACTTCTGCACTGCATCATTTTTAAATCAGCCGTCATAAGTCATGGCAGTTGCTTTGAATGCTTTTTATTGTCTTCTGACAAATAAAACTTCATTGCCAGGAAAAAGCTTGAAAAGCCTGATGGTGTTTTCACAGTTTTTTCCGAGCACGGCTGCACATTAGAAGTAGAAATTGTAACATAAAATTGTCACAAAGCTGATTTTGCGGTTCGTATATCAACAAACGTTACAGCAGGCTTATCTGTGAATGCAGTTAAGTAGCAAGATGTATTCCTCCTCATCTCTGTGTGTTGCTGTAGCTTTTTATCTTGACCGCTCCACCAGATGCAAACACACATACAAATATGTATGTTAATTGTTTTGGGGATGGAGACCAGGAGAATTGGTTTTATGAAAGTGGAATGTGCATAATGTGGATGCATCTAATTTGCCTGTAGGCAGCAGCATAATCCCCCCCACCACAAAAGCAATAAAGAATAATTATTTAATTGTCTGTTCAGTCCTCACACACAGGATTAGATTTACGTGACAGAATAGTGAGGGTTTCTTTTTTCTGGTCACAGATGCCATGCGTGTCCGAATACACATCGTATGTTAAAAGTACATTGGTGCAATGATTGAATTTTAAAGAAAATTTTCCTCACAACCTGAACCAAAGAACTTAATTTAAAAACAAAAAAACGTATCAAACCAACGGACTTACTGGAAGAAGCAGTTCTAAATTCTCATCTCAAATCTTCATATCAGGAAGTTTGTCCTTATACAGACCAGAACTAATTATGTATTTAATTTATCCCTTAATATTCACTGAAATGACAAAATGTTAAATACGCATGAGTTTCATGACAAATATAACTACAATACTCTATGCAGTTGTAAGTTCTAGATAAAAGAATAAAACTAAAAACAGTCTATGCAATGGACTGGAGATTATCTTGAGTAACCGGTTTGCTATTTTTATGAAGTAAATGGTTCATTTTTTGTGATTTCAGCAACACAATCAAAATTAAAGCCATGATCACTACAAAATGTTTTCAAAAGTAACAGCAAACTAATAGCAGAGCTGATCAGTAAGTCCATATGCTCTTCCTTCTTCAGATTCAATCTCTCTCTGTCTGTCTAATAAGGTTTCACATGGTCAGGCACTCAGATATTTAGATTTTCGTTGCTGTATATTATTAATGGCCTGTTTAATTTTTAATGTAATATATAAGGCTGAGTGAGCAAAGGGCTGAGGGGGCCATAAGGTTGAGGGAGGAAACAATAATATACTAAGTCAGTAGAGGGAATGTTGGATCTACAATCTATAACAACTGACATTTTCAGGTAGCATATCATGATTTTTTTTCTCCCTTGGTTTAAAAATACTTGGCAGTAAGGTTGTTAACATTTTGCAGTAATAATGACAACAGTTGGGAATATGTTTAATGACTTTAACATCGCAGCCATATGGATGAAACATCATTTCAGGTCACTTCCCTGCCTCGGTTTATTATTGCTGGTCACATGAAGTGGAAATAACCATCCTTGCAATCAGCCATTCCTGCTATATTGTGCATCACACGTTGCCTCTAATAGTCCATTCTGATACCATATTAGTGGCTCTCTATCTGTCATCTTCTTCTTATGACTTCACTGTTTTCTCCTTCTATCCAGTTTAATCGCCTTATACAGTTGCAATAACGTGCATCACAACCTGGCAGGTGATACACTAGCAGCCAGATTGTACTTGTAGATTGTTGCTATCTTGGGAAAACACCCATAATTTAAAGCAAAGTGCCTTCATCTTTTCTCTGCTGTTTGAGGATTGACTTCTGTTTAACATTTATTCTTTTGTTTGAGGTTCTGTGTGTGCTGTGAGGGGGAATATTCATTTTTGTCCATGATTGCTAGAAAGTTCAAAGCCTTCCAGATTAAAAAAAAAAAAAAAAAAAAGAATAATTATGGTATTATGATGTTGATTGAATGTGTGTGCAAGACAGGCAGGATGTCCGTCTGGCAGGTCTGGAGTGTAGACTGTCGACTCCTCCATCCATTCTGTATGCCTGAAGCGTTCTGCCAAACACGACGGTGGGAACACCTTGAGACCTGAGCAGCCTCCCTCCCCCCCCCCCCCCCCTGTCTGATCCTTTTGTTCCCTGCACTGAAATTAACTGACAAAGCCTCTCCTTTATACTTCTGGAAACTTACAAGTGACAGTGATCATCCCCTGCTGCTGCTGTACCTGTGTTTCTCAGGATGTCACAGGCGTTTTGCATGGCAAGTATGCATCGGAACAGCTGGAGCACAGATCCCGGTTACAGACCCCTGATGACAGAAACATAGCTATGGTCCTCAACCTTCTTGCAGAGCGATACCTGTGTACTGGGGCCCTGTAAATGTGCTCCGAATCAAGGGGGTGCCGAAAGCTGCTTGCAACACCAGCTTTTTACCCCAGAACAAAAAGCTCTGCTCGGTCTGCTTGCCGTTCTCTCTGTGGAGGAAACCAGAGGACACATGGCTAGTTTCATGTGCAGTAGGTTTACATTAGTTCTCTCCTACTGATAACCCTATCAGCACAGTGTTGGAAAACAGATGAAGACGTAGCGCTGCTGCCTTTTCTCATTCACCCAACATTACAACTTGATCTGCGCTAAGCTGGCTGCAGGATATTTTCATCACAGCTCTTGGCTTTACAACATTCAGTGCAATTTTTTTTTAGAGCATTGTTGTAACACAATCACCTGCGCTGGTGCCAGTTTCTGCAGGGAAAATGACTGTACAAATCATTCACTGTCCCCGAGGCACAAACCAGTACAGTAACATTAACGACCACATCACGACTGTCAGCTTTGAGGGATTATAGCAATCTGTAATGTTGCCTGCACACTTACACAAATGAAAATAGATGGGGCTGGTGGGAAACATGCAAATGTTATTGTCTACAGTCGGAGCTGTGCCGTTCTCATTCACTCTCCATGATAGGTATGTCTCCATTTGTGGTTATCTCCTTCATGTAATGGGGTTTGAAAACCAGAGCAGGTATAATGTTAATGTCGGTGCGAGGAAATGATATCAGCGGCTCCATTTGTAACTCTATTAGAAACGAGAAGCCATCATATGCAAATTCATGTTGACATCAATGAACTATAGGAGGAAGTCAGTTGAAAGAAACACCATCTCTGCAACAAAGTCAGCCTGAGAATAGCAAAGTTTTTTTGTGTCTTCTAAGTGTCATTTGTCTTTAGTTGAAATGCGTGAGGCCCTGTGGGTGACAAATGGAGGTAATAAATCATTCTGTCTCTTTCAGAAACCTAGACCCCAAACTGCACATTATACTGAGGATGTAAAGCACCAAATCATGTCAGATAAATGCCTCCTTATGTAATACTTTAAACTGCATCTAAATAGCTTTATGTTTAAAATGACTTCATCTACCTAGCAGCCTTTGATTTGCTCTCTTTCTACGCCATGCGTCTAAGTGCCTCGAACATTCAGTGATGGCTGAGAAGGGCTCAGTCTGAGACACTTCCGCCTCCCAGGAGACAGTGCTGATGAAAACACAGCCATTTGGGGCAGCCAGTCCCTAAATGTAGCCTAGGTAGAGAGAAGAGCTATAATGTGTGAGTCTTAATAGCAACCAGTTACACCTCAAGTGTAGCACGCATCTGCATATACGTTAGCAGATGCCTTGCGTTTTTAAGAGAGTCTTCGTGTCAGGAGGATAATAATTGTCATTATTATGAACCTGCAATTTACATTTGATGTCCTGCTCATAAAAGCAGATGCACTTATTTTAATTTGTGCCAAAGACAAAATCAAAATTGCTCATCTGAGCTTCTAAGATCACATTTCAGCCATATCACATGTTTTCTCTTTTTCATTTCTTTGTATCATTAGAAGTATTTCTAAAACACACAAGAACCGAAAAATAAGGTAAATTGAATGTGTTTTTAAAGGTGCATATTAGAGTATATGAGAAATTCCAACATATTTTCTGAGATAACAAATAGTTCCACAAAAGCCACACTGAAGGTGTCGTCTTTACATCTGTGAGTATGTACGGTACTCGACCTCATTTGAAATTTCTGACGATTGGGAAAGTGTGAAGAAGGAATTCTGCAAAAAGCACATGAGGAGAGGAAACACAAGTGGGACCAAGTGGTAGCCATCTGTGAGAGAAGCAGTGAAAGTAAGAGTGCTGTGCAGCCCAGTATCTGATGCATATTTTACAGTCCTGGGTTCAGTTACTGAGTCACACTAAGTGGATCTGACTAGAAGTTTAGATTTTGTGTTCTTGTTCTAACTAAAGCTTCACACAAGTTGTTGCCCAAACACAACCAAACTTTGAAGTAAAAAACCTTGTCCAAATTTGTTTTACTTCCCAAATTCTAACCTCTAGCTAAACTTACACCACTATAACCACTTCAGATTGTTTATTATGATCAATAGATGGACGTTCATCCAAGCTTCTCTGTTCAGCCCTCCTCTCCACCTTTGAATAGCTTTGCTCAGTACATCTGCATGCAAATCTTTAAGGGAGCTTCTTTCAAGTCGCTTCTGCTCCGTTGCATCTGATGTCAGACTCTTACCTTTGAAATCTCAGACTTTTCTGCAGGACTTTTTGCTCCTTAATTACTGTCAGCACAGCATCTCTTGAGTCTTATCCTTCCATATATTCTTTCAAGCTCTTTTCTGTGTATGAAATTGGTAAATCTTCTCACTTTGAAATGTCATAAAGGAGTACTGAAAGACAGGCTGTCTGTAGAGACAGTGTGTTGAAGACAAGCCTACCAAGTTCTATGTAAACAGGAGCAGCCACCTCAAATCACAGATCATATTGGTTATTAGGGTCTATAACCCCTCTGCCTGTCAAATAGCAATGCTAGTCCTGAACAAGGAATAATTACTGTTAGCAGAGGTGGTAGATGACTTCTCTGTGGTGAGTCAACACTAAAGAGCAGCAAAGATCCTCAGTCAGAGTTCACTAACACAGACAGGTATAGCTACCACATGATTATAGTTTAATGTTTTGTATACTGCACGATTTTTCATATCAGATCTTCATCAAGAGTACAGATCTAATGTCCAAGCCGGCATCTCAGTCAAGCATGACAGGATCATGAAAGGCCTTTAAGATATGATTTTCTGTTGCAACACTCCGATCACCGTCAGACAAAGAACTACAGTACAATTCGCAGCAGAATTTAAGACGATTTCATGCACACAGCAAATACAAATCCCGCTTTACTGTAAAACCGAAGCTGTGCCGAATAAAACACGCATGAGAATCTGTTATGAAAGTTCAGATCTCGGCTGCCATGATTGTACTGTGATTAGATTAAGATGTGGGATTACTCTTCATCCATGCACATGTAGGGTCATTGCAGGGTTTATAGGATTGCACTTCTTAAACTGGATGCTTCTGTCACACAGGAACTTGAAACCTCATCATCTGCTGCTGCTCTTGTATTGATTTTTCTTTGTGTTCGTGAGTTAACTTCATAGATTAAAATGAGTTGGTGTGCCAGTAAATTTCGTATGCGCAACCATTTTGCCCAGAAGGATTAATTTTAGTGATTTTTGTGATGCTTTTCTTCTTGTTTCATTATGAAATTCACATTCACAATTTAGAATTAAATGTCAAGACAACTATTGTTGTTTTGTACAAATTGTCACCCTAGATGAATAGTGACAAGGCTGATGATCCCTCGAGGTTTCCACCAGCGGCATCATCAGTCCCATGATTAGACTGCATTGCATTATTCTTAACTGAACTTTTTGTTTAGTGTTTCAGTGTGCTAGCATGCTAAAAGGCCAACACAGTCAATGTTATACTTGATAAACGTGAGCATGCACCCAGATGTTAACATTTAGGCCACAGTACAAAGTACAGCCGCCAGCTTTGTGTGCATCAAACTGGCAGTGTGTGCAAATGAAAAATTAGACACCTTAAACAGCAAGATGACTTTCTTTTTTATTTATTTATTTTTAATCTTGTTGATTGCAATACATAGCAAATGATTTTCTCTCTAATGTGTCTTATGTGACCTCTATACTTGCCTGAAATGCCAATTTAAGTCATCATTCATATTAAGGTGAGCTAGTCTGTACAACCAACAGGATTCTCTGACCACTGACTAAAAACTTTTATATAGCCATGGCATGCTCAGCCAGCTCTGTACTATGCATGGATGACCTCCAACAAGTAATTCCTATAATTCCCAGTCCCAGTTTTCCCTCTGACATGAACTAAATCTCCAAACTGTATGTGGAGTGGCTGAAGGAGAGCAGATATCCACCTTTATTTAGTGCCACTTCTGCAGCTGTTCGTGTATAAATCAAACAAGTGAAATTGATGACGTTTCTTGAGATCGCGCGGATTATGATTACATTGTGTTGTCCATCGTTGCTAACAATAGAGCCAGTAGAGAGCAAGGGCTGTGTGTCTTTAGACTATCAACTGCCAACATTAAATTAGTTTTGTGAACATCCATGACCTGATGTTACAATGTGAACTTCGCAAATAGAGTACAATGACGTGGGTCTTTTCTAGGAGCTTGTTTTGTGTTACACTAAGTTCTTCTGAAATCCTAGAACGTGTTTGATCTGCTGTTCTGCATGTGGCCCGGACCATTATATGTCCTTGGCATATCAAATGCTTTGACAGTGGCATGCTATCCCTTTGGCCTCGACTTTCATTTGAATATCATCTGTCAGGAGAGTACAAGAGGAGACCTGCTCCAACCGAAAATGCCTATAGCATCTGAAATTACACAGCAATTTATATGTCATCTGTAATCGTTCTGCATCCACTCTGTAGCGTGTGACAGCCAATAATTATCAGTACTTTTTGTCTCTCTGCTCCTCTTTTAGAGACCTACCTGGATTGTCTGGGTGCTGGGTCACAATACAAGCTTTGATATTAGAGGCAGTGCTGACAAAGGTGAACAACATCGCACTATAATAGATGGAGATATGATTTCAGAGCATCTTGCTGAGAAAGTGTAAAGGGGAAGTTATCTGATGCACTTTGAGGTGGTAATAAGCTATGTGAGGGACGCACTGTAGTGCACTGATAGCTGTGCAGTTAAATGAATTCTCCTCTTCAATGGAGGTGCTGCAGGCTTTTTAAACCCTATAGGAAGCAAACCATCTTCTTTTTCTCTTGTCAAACAAAAGAACAGCACAATATGCAAGTTTGTGTGGCTCTGTGCCTCAGGTGTGATATTCTGTAAGGCCAAATAATTATCAGGCATACATCAAAACACTGCAGTGGGGATTGTAACCTTCAGGAAACTTGCATAACTCTGGCTGCCTGTGTTAATAAAGCATGGACTATACACTGCTGCTCACAACAGAAAATATATGACCACACGCTCATGTATTTACATCTTCGGCTGTGGTGCTTTAATGCCTAGAAGTGGACATCTGGAGTTTCTCGTCTATTCTGATTACATTTTAATTTGTTGCACTCAAAGGTTAGTTTGTTTTTAGTCACATAAGATTCATGTGCTCTATTTTAGGATTGTCATAGATCATGTACAGTTCTGGATGATGCAGTGTGTTTTTGTCTTTTTTTGAGCCACAGTCCTATTTTGGGTGTGTTTTTCTAACAGTTACTCAATCTATATATCTTAGGATATTTCCACACATGAATTTCTATCTAAGCTGTAAATGGATTCAAGAAGGAAAAGCTTCGGGGCATTCATGATGAAAAGGTAAAGGCAAAAATTATGACCATGCACCTCATTATGTCCACTTAAAACACAGGTTCAGGAGTCAGTGAATGAATATTGGATTTCTGTTGATCACAACTCAGGCTCCTCAAATTATCCAAAGAAACTGATTTCTCAACCAGAGAATGTACGCAGTTTCATCCGTTGCTAAATTCTCTCCTGCTTTTGCTCATCAAACCTCTTTCTTTTCCAACTAGCTAATATTTTCATGTCATCCACTTTGTAGTTCTACCTAAAATCTCATTTTAATGTCAGACTCAGGGCTCGAGTCATAAAAACCACTGTGGACACGTCCTCAATGCCTGGAAACAAGGTCATGTTATCGCGTTGGCCAAAATCCTGTTTTTCAACGTGTGTTTCTGGGCCAGTGAGGTTGAGAGATGGTTCATTGACCACATTCCCACTTTAACATCAAATATAAACACTAAAAGCACTATGTTCAATGCAGGATTTGTTTTACAGGCTAGACATATAGATTTTTCCAAATGAGATTACCTTTAACATGATTATCAGAGTTCAAAAGTGCAAATACTATCTGTTTTGGGTTAATAGAAGACTGAATTTTAAAAAAAACAAATAAATACCGAAATTGTGAGCAATTCCCTTTTATCGGGACTTTTTCTTCACCAGAGAGTGGTTCAAATAAAAACAGCTCAATGTGGTCTGTGGCTTATGCTTAGGAACTAGAGTATTGTTTAGGGAAAGACCGATTTTTTAGTACTTTAAGAGCTATGAATGAATTAGCATTTACTTGTTTAATATTTTGGTAAGAGCAGATTTCCCCAAACTCTAATAAGTAAAACGTTGAAAAATAAAAGGCAAGGGACCACATGAAGTGAGAAAATGCATATAATCTGCAATATGGCAGACCTGACCTCATATTTTTATTAAAATTTCTTCAACAGGACAACGGCTGTCACTTTCTCAATGTCCCACAGAGGCTTATGGGAAATATTTGAAGAAACAAAAAAGATAATTGGACAAATCAGGCAGCATTTTTCCCCGCTGCACTGGATAATCCTCGTGTCCGTAAAATTGCTGTTTGTTATGGGATCTTTTTCGCTGACGCCATAGCTTAATACACACACAATCAGCACACAGGAATTATGGGCAATTAGCCGTATCTCTGCCTCTCCTGCTCAGCTGACTGTCTTTGGAATTTACATGGCCTCTGAGTGAACTTTCAGCACGTCTGACACGACAACCTCCTGCACTAAAACAAAAGAAACAAAAGATAACTGACTGTCCTGTTAAGTTTTCATGATTGACAACAATGTTCAATGGGAAGATTAAACATTTATGAACACATTGCAACATAAATTGCAGATAAATGTGATTTATATGCTGCCTTAAGCAGTGAACAAAGTTTCTATTCATGTTTGATCAATAACCCTTTACAGCAATTTGCGTTTTGTAAATTCTTTGTCTTCCAATCCATTTGAAAAATTAAGTAGTAGAAGGCTGTAAATAATATTTCTGATTTCTCTGCAGACTACAAGCTTAAACTCCAGCATACCTCAAACTACTACATCTGTCCAACCTCTGCTCAACATCTGACATCATGCAGCTGTTGCTAAGGGGAGCCCATACTTCTACAAAAGAGTTTTGCCTTCACCGTACCACAGTGTGCACATGCTGACATCGTAACCAGTCCATATATATACTACCCTCAAGCACACTTTCTCCCACTCATAGGATTAAGTGTCTTTGGATAATAAAACCCAGAAACTGTCAGATACCATCTGTAAAAGTACTTTTATTCCTTCTATTAGTTAAATTCTACAGCCTCATTGTCTGGTTTATGGATCTGTACAGTGTCTATGTGATTGAAATCTAAAATTATATAAACACATGACTTACAAAGGCAACTAAGCATCAAAATTAAAGAGGTAATAAGAAAAATGAATGAATAATGTATCCTGTTTACACGCTTCACTGTAATTAATCATAAACAACAAGACGACACATTCAGCACTCAGTGACAGACAAACTTTTGAAAAAGTTGGATCACATTAAGCGCTTTGTATCTACTATGCTCTAGTTTATTTTGGTACTGAGGTAACAAACTGAGAAGACCGTCATCACATACTGCACATGGTCGAACATGTGCAACCAGAGTAAACATACTGGCTGTTCACATCCGGACCACAGCGCAGAATCAGAGGAAGGATTTTACATAAAAGGCTTCATTATACAAAGAAACATAGATTTTTTAAAAAGAGTATAAAGTAGTTAACGATGCAAAATGTTTTTCAATAACGTTAAACCACTGAACCTGCTGTAGGGCATACACCTCCATTTCAGAAAATCCATCTGAGCAGAACTTATGGCAGTTTGATCGAGCACCTGGAGTCCACAGCTCTTCTCAGGTCAATGCGTCAAACTTGGACCTCATCTGGACCACATCTGGACCTCATCAGGCCTCTGGCCAGCCAAGAGGAAGGCGTGAAACAGCCTCACACAGAGCACAAGGGTGCTCTGCAGAGGAAATTAAGGAAACCAAGGTGTGACACCTGGGTGAGCTAGGTCTCACTCCATTTTCCATTTAGGCTTGCCCAGATGAGTGCAGACGTATCTTTAGGGTTTTAAAGAAAGTGTTAAAATAACCGATACATCACTGAAAGACAGCCCATGAGTTTGCATGACTTACAGATTTATGTGATGAGATAGGAATGATTCTATTTCACTGCTGGTCTTCTTTCTATTTAATGAACTGTGACTCCAGAAGTCTGATTCAGACCAGCCTCTATCATTTGGCATCAATAGATACACATATTGACAAATTCCACAGCTTCTCTGAGTTAGTTTCAACCCTTATAATGCTTCCCATATTTCCAAGTGAGAGTTCTGGCCTTCAGGGAAGGTAAACCAGAGCAAGATGGACGGACGCTATCATGGTTACTGAGTATACTTAATACATGTAGGACAGCTATTTTCTTCTTTCATGTAGTGATATCATCCACACCAAATTGCAAATGGATCCAGTGACCGCTAATCCTAAAATTGCTTCTTGAAACCATGATCACAGACTGCTGGTACATTACCTTACACAGATGTCCCATAAATGCTACCATCCAGTCAGTAGTCTGGTTAGACTGTGTCATTGCCACACATATGTTCTTAGTGGTGGGTTGTGGCCCAAATTTGATTATCAAATATACTTTAATAAAATATACATTTCAGCTTAAATCTCATTCTGTCACTTTCATGCAGACAGGATACAGTGTTATTTGAAAGGAAAGGCGCTCAACTTCCTGTGGAGTTTAACAAACTTTTCTCATCCCAGCGGGACTCTTGTCGGCCACTTGGCTCTGTCCAACCTGTTCCCAGTTAACGCGTTGACAGTATATTTGACACAAGTCTTGCTCCTACTTCCTCACAGCCATAACAGACCCAAGGGCAGAGCAGGAGGCAGCAGTACATTTTGAAGGTTAACTCTGCTAATGAAGTCAGGCTGGCCAGCAGGACCCTGTGGGGTTTTTTTTTGTGGCGAAGTCATCCATGTGCCACTCTGCAGGAGAGCTGGACTAAGAGGGTCCTCGTGCTTGTTAACAAAGTCTCTGCAGACAGGACAGTGGACAGGCCCAGAGTTAAACCACTGTTTATGAGAAATGACCCCTTCTATTACTACTTCTCTGAGACTACAGCTGATCAAAATACAACTAAGCTTAAGCGCCTGTATAGCTAAATGGGTTAAGCAGGTAACCGTGTACAGGGCCTGGTCCCTGTTGCAGCGGCCTGGGTTCGATTCCCACTCATGGCCCTTTGCTGCATGTCTTCTCCCCTCCTTTTCTCTCCAACTATGCAAAAAAAACCATCTAAGCTTGTATTAAGTCACTGCTGTGCAGAAGTTGCTACAGACAGAATCCCTGTAGATCAGTCAAATTAATACAAGAATTTACAGTTTGCCCTTTTGTTTCCACTTAGGTAGCTTAAAGAGCAGTGTTATCATCTTATTCCACATTAGTGCCATGTTGTTTGTATCAAATGAAGTTCTCTGATTTTTATACTGATTGGGATATTTATGTTTTTTATGGCTGCACCTTTCTCCTAAACGGAAATATAATAGTTGCCTTGTGGAAAATTTAAACTGAATTCATAACAAAATTTGTCAGATTTAAGCAAAAGAATCACCTATTAGTGGGTTTAAATGTGCCAAATCTGCCCTTAGACAGACAAACGACACATTTTACTACGGTTTTAACATGTTATCAGGGATGCTGATAAGGACAGAATGACGTCTGACATGAGAGAGTTGCACCAGTGCTATCTGGCATAGGACTGAAAGTTTTATGTCCCCTTCTGGTCTGCTAGCATGCACTGCAAAAAAAGTGACAGAATGTGAAGGATGCATGAACTGGAGTCAAAGGGTCACAGCAGGAGAGGTTTTCCTCCCCAAACCAGCCTCATTGAGGCATAGCTAATGTAGTGTGACTGGAGGTTTATTGTGATGAGGTGTTACAGGACAAGAGTTAATACTGATTCAGCAACAGAGTAAAGAGCTAATTGATAACAGAATGAGATTATTTCAAGTTGATGTAAGATTTGTAGCAACAACGTCAAGTTACTATGATTCTACCCAGAAGTATCATGTGTATACCTTCTTGGTATCACAGAAGTGTCATTATTGATCAATTTACAGATCCTTTGTAGACAGACGGTAATGAGGTGTCTGTCCAAGATCTCTGATGTGCTGGAACTTTCCTGTGGCTTGGATAATGTTTCCGCGTTGGTCCTTTCCTGTTATGATTTCCCCTGATACAAACAGCCATTTTGTTCTGGTGCATGTGTGTGACTGATCTGTGTTCACATCTGGACGTATACTGGCAGATGAGGAGCTTATATACGTATACTGTTGTCTTCTCACAACACTGCCATGCAAGAAATGTTCTATACAGTTCAGGTTGGTCTTGCATGTGCTTGTGTGTATATATATTCTCTAATATATGCAAACTATGTGCATATTTATGCTTGTGCATGAGTATGTGCATGGCTATGCAATGTTTACTGTCTCCACTATATACTGTGAGTGACAGAAAGTGAACTGATGAGAGAAAAGGGAGGAATGTAAATCTGGTGGTCCTGTGATGACTGTTACCAGTTTACATGTAGTAAGGCTAACCAAGGCTTAACATTAGATTGCATCTGTCAGTTTATTCAACATTTCATTGATTTACATGTCCATTCTCAGATCTATTTCAAACAATTGGATTAGAGTCTGCTTTTGGCCAAACCCAACATAATTTATGCCCCAAATGCAAACTTCTGTAACATTGCTTTTAGACCCATGACTAAAGATGAAAAAGACTTTCTGAGGATTTAACCTTAGTTCATGTCTCTGATATAGAAGATGGGGGTTGGGCTGGGGCTTGAAATGGAAACTAATCCAGTGTGAAATGGGCCTTGAGGCCAAACCATTGGACCTGTCCAACAGGAAAACATATCACTGATGTCATCAGGATCTGGGAGAGAGAAACCGGACATATTGTTCGCTCAAGTGGCTGTTGACAGCACTTAAATTTATCGTCCCCTCATTATTTTTGTTCCATGATGAGGTATCAACAATCTCAATAAGGGAGTCAGAATAACAGCAGCAGCACTCATAAATAATGCAACTGCTTGAATGGAGACTCCACAGGCTACAAACTGAAAGTGAGCTCCCAAAGAGACCTCACAGAATGAGCTTAGGGAGGTTAAAAGGCCTGTCAACAACATAAACAGCATTCTGAGTGGAGAAAGAAGGGGCCCTCTGGTGTTTTAATCCTGCTTTTTTCTCCCTCTTGCTTTCCTTCTTTGCAGCTTTCACAGAAATATGTGGTCGTTCACCATTTCCCTGCCCGCTGAAACAAAAAGAACTGTCTCCTGTTGCCAAATTCTTCTGCTAGTCCTAATCCTCATCTGAAGTGACTCTCCAAAGAGCTTAAGGCATCTGCGAGGTCACAGGCAGAATTGTTTGAGCTGACACTGAGCCAGGAAACAGAGATCTATGCAGCCTATAGTGATGCTGTTGAAAATTAAAGTTGCAAACGCACAATTGGAGGGAAAAGTTGTGTCACATCAGACGAGTTCATGTTTGCCTTGTGTTTCTAATAGCTTTCTAAGGCCTTTAATTCACACTGCTTCCAGGAGTTCTTAAACTACAGTTGAATGATCTGCCAAAGCATAGAAAACACAGGCCTCACATACTGTCTGTGTTATCAATTTAATGTTCTCTTTGTCTGCAGAAATTGGCATGCACTTCTGATGTGTTGCACATCTGGATTTGGTCCAGGATGAAGCCATTTATTGCTTTCTGTTTTCACTTCTTACTTGATCTCTCCTGCCCAGTCCATCTCTCCAAGCTAACACCGCTCAGTCAACCATGTGCATTAGCTTGATCCTCACTGAAGAATATGATATCGATCGCTAGATTTCTGTGTTATGATAAATTTATGGCAAGCTGCGGACCTCTCTGAGAAGCTGCCAGCTCATCAAGTTTCTGATGTTAGAAGAGTAGAAAAACTCATATCCTACTCAATAAAAATGAATAATTGATGTGAGTACCACTTATTACTCCATTTAGGACTCGTCAAAGTGCCAACCTTGAGTTGTTTATTGGTGTAATGGTGGTTTGTAATGGCTTTGGTTAATTCTGCGGCTTGGTTGCACTACTGGCAACTGTTTACTGTAAATTTTATTATTTATAATTAAGAGTCAAATTATTCTGGTAACATGCATTTTGTCTATATTATCAAGTACATTTGTGACTTTACGGCAGTGTATTGTGTGTTTGGAACAAATCAAAAATATAAAAATGCCACAAAACAAAGCATCTTGGGCATAAGCCATAATTCATATACAGAGTGATCAGGAAACATTAGTTCAACATTCAGTGATTTCATGAAGCAATGAATAAATTACATAATGTACGCATATAGATGTAGTCTCTGGGTGGTTAGCACCATCGCCTCACAGCTAGAAGACCCCCGGTTCGCATCCCGGCCTGGGCCTGTGATCTTTCGGTGTGAAGTTTGCATGTTCTTCTTGTGCAGTGTGAGTTCACACCGGGTACTCCAGCTTCTTCCCACAGTCCAAAGACATGCTAAGGTAAATTGGTGACTCTAAATCATCCATAGGTCTGCTTGTTTCTCTGCCTTTATCAACCAATCGCATATTTTTGGTCCTTTCTGAATCACCTGGAACACAGCTGAAGATCCATAAAATAACTGTTCTCAGTAACTCCTGCATCAACTCAACTGATTTTGATGTGTAAAATTGTTGCCGTGCCCCTTTGCGTGTAAGCTTGTCAAGCATGACATCTTTCGATTCACATTGAGATTGTTTTGGCAGGCAGACAAACAGCTTTTACACATCGGGACGCATTAAGCTGAGTGAGGGAGGCTCCAGTTCACAGTAGCTAAAGAGAGCTCCCTGGTCCCACAGTGTCCCTTTATTTGTGCTAGACTGTCCCTTGAGACCCTCATTAACTGTGCGGCGATGACTGAGCCTGAGTGAGAGCTGTGTGCTGGAGATCCATTGGAGGCCTCATGGTGGGCGGCCATGCCAATAAGTTGGTCTGCGCAAAGAGGACTTGAAAGAGCAGGGGACACGGTGGGTGCAGAGAATCTCTCCAGCGGCCCTTTTAGTCCATATCAGGTGTCATCACCGCATGCCAGAGTTTATATAGCATCGGGCAACAAGTTGTGAGGAAATATGATCCTGTTAGAGGCAACGGGTTGGCTTTCCTCACACTCTGGCAGCCCTGTGGCTAGCCACCAGGCCACGGTCTCCCTACTACTTGGGGGTGTGCATTACCTCTTCAACAGTGCTAAACCATCCCTCCCTCACCTCTTGCCCCCAGTGTGAAGTCTGTCCAGCAACTCTCAGGTTTCACAGACACCGCTGGTAAAGCCCTCTGACGACAGCCCTGTCGGCGGTGTATGAAGCAGAAAGAGGATCATCTGACGTGGGCCGCTCCCTGGATCTGGTGTGCGTGGAATGCCCTGCAGAAAGAAAGGAGGACATGGGCACTTCTAGGAGGAGGACACGGCTACTTCTGATACTCTCCTCATCTCTGCATGTAACACTATATCAACTCATGCTATGGCAGTGTAGTAGTCAGACTGAACCTCCTCCCTCTACCATCATCATCTGACTCCCTCCTATCAATGTGTCTCAGGTCAGAGCAAGCTTGGTTTATCACTCCAGATGAAAGAAGATGATAAAACATATCTGACTTTGTGGTGAAAACGGAAGGCGAATATAATAGAAAACACTTGAGTCTTCCTCGCATAGACAGTTACTCATCTTTTCCTGTAATGGCTCGCTTTAACTCAATATTGACTCACACTGAGAAAGAAACAGGGTTCGCCATCTGGCACTGGTACAAGAGGTGTCCTGAGGAGTCATATCTTCATGCGTGACTTAGTTTAAACAAACAGAAGCACTAACTATGTTTACAGTGACCTTAAAGATAAGATAATTGCTAGATACAACAGAGAGATTGCTCATGCCAGGGCACGATCATGTAGAAAATAAAGGATTTCTCTAAAATGATTTATGGGAATAGAAGATCTTCTGTCATCTGCAGAAGGAAAAACTCCAACTCTGGCCAGGCACTTTGCCTGATCCACGCTCACTCTGAGCCTGGCTTCATCATAAAATGGATATTCCCATGATGCTTCGCTGTATATGAGCTCATTCTGGATTGCACTGAATTCTTTTGCTGTTTCTCCTTGGCAATGCATGTCCCGATAACAGTAGATGGATGAGCTCTGTCTTAAGTGTCTTCTTCACCCCTTATTCTCCTCAGGGAAAGTTGGCATATGTAATACATGAGCATTATACCAGCAGATATAAAGTCTGACATTTCTTTCAAGTCCCGTCCTGTTTTATAGGTGCACATTATGTTATCAGCTGTACTGTACCAGGCACCCGAAGAAAAAAAGTCTTATTTTAACAGGACGATATGGAAGTTTTATTAATGAGAACTATTAATAGTTTTTTCTGATGACAAATGCTTTCACAGATGCCGTATATAGCTCTGTAGAGCCTCCTCTGCTCCTGTAAACAATCCTCTCATGTCTGACAGCATTTCTGGCAAGAAGCTTGCTAGTTGAAATCTTGTAAATATTACTTTTAAAAGGTTTACACGTGGAGGTGAGAGTTATTGGTTTATGCAATGGGAGGTTAACAATGTGGGGCTCAGACTATATACAGCAATGCAGCAGATACCAGAAACTCACAGTCAGGTGATATTTTATCCGACCAAAATATTTGTTTCTGCTTTTTGCTAAAATCTTCTCTTCGTGTTTACTTTACTTTAGACTGTCAAACACTTTGGTGACTGATGCAGCTCCTGAACACTGCACACTACATTTAAAAACCTGTGTGTGATTTATCAAACCTTTTGCAAATACATAGTAAGATACAATCTGCCTTCAATTAATCTGTGTAATTTGGCTGTAGATATCAGAAGAGTTGTCATATAAATCCAAATTATTTGTTTCATAACTGACAAAAGGTAGCTTAGCTTAGCTGGAAACTCCACAGTGGCAAGAATAATCCAGGAAGTAACCGCTCCCAGCAAAGAAATAAATCAGTATTAGTTTTATTGTTTTCCCCATTTACAGTATTTGTTTAAAGCTAAGATAGTAGCTACATTGCAGGGTGTAGTTTTATATTTAGCAAAAATACATGAAAATGTCATGCTTTTATCTAATGCTCAGCAAAAACGCAAAAAAATACCCAACACATTTTTAAAGTGCTGCTTCTTCATGTAACAAACTGTAATGTGTATGAGTATAACTAGTGAAAACTAGTGAAAACGGTGCGACGTCACAGCTACAGAGGAAGAGGCGAGTGTGAATGTGGCTGAAGAGAATAGCAGAGGATGAGCAGGGAAAATCAAATTTTATTGTCGAAGTGATTAAAGTTGTAGACCTGCATACTTTCAGTATTGGCACAACTAGTATTTAGCAGATTTCTGCCTTGTGAAACATGCAGTTTAGTGTCTCACTATACTGAAGTTCAAAGTGAAATGCAGCTAGCCTAGCCGGTAGCTGGGGTTGTTGTTTTGCTACTAGCTTGAAAAAGTCTACGCGTGGACTCAAACGTGGACATTTAAGCACGTATTGATATCAGAGACAGTTAGTTATAAACACCAGCCGTCTATGTAAACAAGAGGATTTTGCCAATTCAACATCAACTGCTAGGCGCTCAGGGTCCTGTTCGTTAAGGCTAAAATAGTAACCAAGCCTAAATATACTTCCAGCGCCAGGAAGGGGTAACATTTACATGGCAAGCTAAGGAGTCAAGAGAAACAGGAAAAAGCAATTATACCCCTCCAAAAAACAGAACAACAAACCAAGCATCAAAGTGGATAAACAGACCCAAAATGCTGTGTAAACACGCCAACGGTTTGGTGAGGTAACCATGGCGACAGATGCCAGAGCTGCTGCCAAGGTGGGTCATGCGTAACTGAGTGGAGATGATAACCTGTAACCACATAGCGTGTCGTCTCCTCTCTGGACGCTACGTCTGCGCCTGGATTCCACCCAACTCACTCAGAGATAAGAAGTCCGAGGAAATCAAAACAAAAGCTCAGATCAGATCCCCACCCCCCCTGCAGTCTGTCAGCTTTGCCAGAACGGCCACTGATAAGGCCAGTCCATCACGCCATAAAAAGCAACAACATCACTGAGCTGCCTGTCTGCAGGAGTCTGCTTTCTGATTTCCCAGTTCCTCTTCCAGTAAAGAGTCTCAGCAAACAGATGGGAGCACAGACAGTTTGGGAGCATGTGAAAGAGAAATCATGAGATATATTCATGCATTTGTTTGGCATCACATATGTTTCCAATAACACACTCAAGTCGGTGAGCTTGAGGTTCCTCTGTCAAACTTTGTCAAAAATAATAATAACCATATCAACATCCCAGTATGAGCAACTCTGTCAGCATGAAAGAGCCTTGCGTGAAATTAAATCTGGGTGCTTCGAATGTTATCCAGGAGATCTAACTCAAATACCCCCATCCCCTCCATGCAGCAACAAAGGGACGCTCTGCTGATAATCTGTATTCCGTGCACTGACAGTGAAAGGGTGGGGGGCCCTACAAGTGAGTTGAAAACAGCAGGAGCATCTTTAGCAGCTGTTAGACAATGTTTTGGGGGAAGAGTGACTTTTGTTTGAAGTGGGAGATAAGAAAAGCAGATCAGAAAGAAAAAAGGATGAGAGTCCAGCAACACCCATGAAGTAAATAGCGTGCAAAGCAAAGGCAAAACAGCACTGGCATGGTCATCATGATGCATGGAGGCTAAAATCAGATATTGAGACAGGGCTTGAATCACAATCCAAATACAGTGAGACCTGCTGGTGAAGTGCATTAAAGCGTAAAAACCAGCTACACTTTGCTGACTGCTGTGATTGCTTTTGGGTCATTAATAAACATTTCATTTGAGACCTTCAAACACATTTGGGTTACTGGTGTTGTAAATGGGGTTTCATTTGTGTTCTGTAGCTGTGGGGTCGTTGTTCCTAATTCTATATGTCACAGTAAATAATCAGAGATATGTTAATTAGTGACATGTTTAGGGAACTGGTGATGAAACTGGTGAAACATTGACAGAGTGAGTCCCATTCACTTGTACTTCAGACTAAACAAAAACACACCAACATATACAGAACACTCAAAGGCATGGTTTTTGTTTTTAGTAATATGCTTATTTGCTTTCTTGCCAACAGTTAGATGAGAAGATCGATAGCATTCTCATGTCTGGAAGGTAAATAGAGAGTTACATCCAGCAGTTACTTTTGCTTAGCATAATGATTGCAACGTGGGGGAAAAGCTGGCCTGGCTTTGGCAAAATGTAATAAAATTTAAGACATGCACATTGAAACTAAAGGTTAAAAGAGATGAGATGCATTTGTTCTCATTTTATTTGTGCAAAAGGAGCTGCTAGTTGCTCTGGCAGACAAAGAACCCATTTTTGGATTAAAAAGTGAAAAACACTAACAAAAGCTCTTTTTACATTGCAGACAAACTGTGTAAAGAAGAAACTACAAACTTCATCTTGTTGGAGCTACAGCTTCAGGAAAGGTGACACACTTGTATTTTGTGTTTGAAAGTGCTAATACAGTGTTAAAATCTATAATGTTTCTTTGCTTTGCAGAAAAATTGATGTGTAAAAATGGCTGCCTGGTTTTTATGGGAGTTTAAATTTTATGATGTGTTTTTTTTTACAATGTTCAACAAATACAATGTAATATTAGTGAGCCTGTAACATTAGAGGCACTGGTCAGGAGTCTTTATTACATTTTCACAGAGCCAGACTTTGTTTTCCTTGTTTCTTCTCTTTATGCTGAGCTAAGCTAACTGGAGTTCTTGCTGCAGCTCGAGAGACGAACCTTACATATGTGAGATTGCTCTTCCCACGTTTTATCAGCAAGAAAAGCATGTTTCCTGAAAAATGTAGGACTAGTTCTTTTAAAGTGCAATGTCTTCTGCTTCTTTGCGGCCACAGCAGGTAAGTACTATGTTGCAGATTATGCTTCCAATACTCAGTCGTGACTGCCAACAAATGAAGTGATGTCTCATTTCACAGAGATATGGGAGCTGGGACTATAAAATCTTCTCATAAATTCCCTTTAATACATTGCAGCTTTTTTACATCGAACCTCAAGTGCTGCTAGTGACATTATAGGTTTCCACAACATTATCCAGTTCTCAAGATTCACTTGAAAGCTAAGCAACAGTTGCCAGAGACAAGAGACAACTCAAAGCCAAGCAAAAAAAAAGACAGCTCTCATAATGCACAAAAATGATGGGACGACCTTAGAGGGGAAAAGGAGCAAGAGATTATTTGAAGAATGGATGCAGGGTCGTGGGAAGTTTCTGTCATCACGAAGCAGATTTGTACTTCAGAACTTGAAAGTTGTCATGAGAAGCTGTTACACTGAGCAGACGAAGAGAGAGAAATGTTCAAGGGCTTGCAAAAGGAATATTCTCAGACTTGAGCAAACTCATTCCATGAAACTTGCTCTGTTTCTCTATTTTGATGAGAAACATTCAGACTTCATTTAAAAAACAAAACAATCTCTCTACATTTGACCAGTGGAATCTATATTTTCAAATTTGACTGGAGCACATAACTCTGACCCTTTTCTGGCTTACTTGGGTTATTTATTTTCCACTGCCATAGTATGGTTTTGTCTCACCACTATCTTCAAAATTAGGTCCACATTGGGCAAGTCCATAACTCTCAATTTAGATGGAACATCCAGTGCCAGAACAGGATGTGTGTCCTTTATGTAGCGAGGCAGAAAGTAAGACTGACTTTTACTCTGTGCCATTAAACACAGCAGGAGTACTGATGCAGAGGGCTCTGGCACAAAAAACTCAGGGTCATTACGCAAAACTGTTGACTCAGGCTCAGCTTTTACCATCTGGCAACGTTGTAGTGACCAGTCAAATACATACAAACGCACATTCCTGCAAGTTTTATTTGTATAAGCTGAATATTTCCACTGTTTACTTCATAATTGCTGTGATGACAAATAAATTAGTGGCTTCCGTGATTTCCTTCATGCCACAGTGCAGCTACAATACACCTTAGCTGCCATGTGCAACTATGGTAACTATGACAATGCACCATAATCAAAACTCATATAGAAATTTGTCTATTACAATGAAAACATTTCCAGATGTAGTCATCCTTTCAATTTGCAAATTAAACAGGGGTTGCATTGCAAACGGAGCAAAACAGCAAAACATATTCATTCACACTTGTAGTTGTTTAATGGACAATACAATGGATCTTTCTATGGACTAAAATGTCCACAATGTGTGCCCAGACTTCAGAAATGTGCAGTATAACATAATTATGTATTGGCTGATAATTACTGTACAGCATGTCTTTACCAAACTTTTTAAAAATATCTAAATAACAAAATAGACTTACAATATGTGCATTTATCCACTCTTTGTACAGAAACTATGACATTTTTAAATAGGGGTTGCAGTTATAAAAGACAGTAATGAACAAAGTGAGTAAAGTGTACTTGCAACAACCCCATAGCGTGCTATGATATGTTTTTAACCTTTTCATAATTATTTATCTGCAACTTATAAATGCCATTTGGAGAGAGGAAGATTAAAATAACTAAGAATGCAGGTCTGTATATTTTTAAATGTAGGGGACATCGACGGTGCAACAAAAAAAGCCATTCACATCTGACGGGATCTGAAGTGCCCACTACTCCCAATGAGGTTCCACAGGTTTGGCAGTCTTGGAAAGAAAGTCTTGATTTATACAGTCCAGGTTGAATGTCTGAATGTGGAATGATGATGGGGAATTCAATTAGAGACAGACCTTTTGGCTCTGAATAATTATCCCATGTAATTTTCTGTGTGGAGGCCTCGGCTCGCTTTCTGCTGCTCTGACTGACAGGAACCCCTGCAGACAGTGAACCAGCAGAGCCAACACACACACACACACACACACACACACACACACACACACACACACACACACACACACACACACACACACACACACACACACACACACACACACACACACACACACACACACAGTGGAGACAAAGAGCATTTTTTAATAAATGTATTGTTCACTCTACATAAACAATAATTCTGAGCTGTGGCTGCCTTTAAAAATAAATTGAAATTTGGGTCATTTTAACTATATGAGTCATTTTATGTTTCCCTGCATGCATTCAAATATGTAAATGCTCCCAAAGAAGCATTCTAGTTAGGCATAATGGGATTTTTTTTTTCTTCAGGCATTTGCTGGGGTGTTTTTTTGGGCCGTGGATTCTCATTCAGTTTAACAAATGGGGGCTAAGACAATTGTGGCACTGAGTCAACCTTGGCCTAGTTTTGAGGCCGAACAAGCTGTATATAATACCACATAATATGATGTCAAAACACAGAGCCATAAAATGGTAGACCACCAGTTTAGTCAGTATTTGT
This sequence comes from Acanthochromis polyacanthus, assembly GCF_021347895.1. NCBI lineage: Eukaryota > Metazoa > Chordata > Actinopteri > Pomacentridae > Acanthochromis > Acanthochromis polyacanthus. The sequence goes on along the minus strand of NC_067117.1, from coordinate 11,383,852 downwards.
GGGACGTAAAAATTCTGGGCTCCGTATAAAAGCTTGGTAAGGCACATAAAAAAAAAAAAAAAAAAAAGACCAAGGCTGACAAGATGTTGGAGTCGCAGTCACAGCCAACTTTCAAATATTGTTAAAGTTCACCCAAGTCAATTTGTTTTCTCTCACAAGGAAAGTTTCATCTTTCAGTGAAAGATGGAAAAAAAAAGAGAAATGGCAGTTGTTCATACTGGCGCACACAAAGACAACAAAATGAGCCACATGTGTGTGTCTCTCTGTGTGCTGTCTGGACAATACTCTCACTCTGTGTCTTTGCATTGCATGCCTGGCACTCCAACTATCTGTCTGCTTTGGCTGCGGCCCGGCTGTTGTTTCTCTGCAGGCTCACGCTTTGGAGATAAGGACTGGAGAGGAATCGAGATAACGCTGAGGCCCAGACGTACACCCCCCATAATCCCCGGAGAGCCAACACTGTGATAGCCTCATTCCAACCATGATTTAGTGACTCTGACACTACATAATTACCCTGTAAGCACAGATAATCACAATCTATATCAATGAGCAATTAGTGTAGACATGGGCTGAAGGCTCTCCTGGGGATGCCAAGTGGGAAGCCTGCAGGGAGGCTCAGGAGGGCCGGTGCTCTTACTGGAGCTCTGAAAGACCTCATGACAAAATGCTGAGCCACAACTGAGCAACAATGTTCCCTATAAACAACACTCAGCTTTATCTGTCATTACAGACATCTGGTATTGGATAACAATTAGCGTGAGGACATTTGGGCCTCTCATTAACTGCAGCATCACCTCAGTCTCTGGTGGCGTATGTCATCCAGTCCTCTGTTTTGATGATTACATTAGAGCAGCTGTATACTCCAAACAAAAGGGAACTTGGCCAGTTTCTTGAAGGCTAATGAACTGCTGTTGAATAAGCCTCTGCAAACAAATGCCTCTCCGCTGGCTGCGTTGGTTTTGTTTGTTTATGGCAGCCGTGTCAGCATGCGAATTCAATGGGGAGCAGCAAGTAAATACTGAGCACTTATGCAAAATGTCAAACAAGCACATGACACTGTTGACAGACTGGACGAATCTGGCCAGCTGGCCGGCTTATAGATATTGAAGTGATCAAAACCCAACGAGGTGCTTCTTTTTGCTCACTTATCACAATTTTACTGAGAATGGCAACTTTCAGCTTGTTTAGAGTATCCTGCTGTTTATTCCTGTCTCCGCCAGTTGACAACCATGTCCAAAGTATGGTCTTTTTGGTACTTTGATGCCTTCTGTAGTGACATCCATGTGTTTATCACCTCCCACGGATGTATTTTTTCCAAAATTCTATCTCATTCCTCTTTCCTCTGTGTTTAGCGCCTCCTTTGTCCTGTCGCCTAATTTCTAGCTCTTTCTGTCTCGTCAGTGGCGTCCTCAGACTCCGTGACCCCTCTCCTTGTTGGAGGAAAAGACATAACTCAATAAGTCTGTTTACTGCAGTGGTCAAAGGTTAAGCATTTTAGATGACAAGTATGCAGACATGATCGGCTTCTGCTCTGGAAACTGGAGATAGTGCTGGAAATGTGCAAGTGAACAGAACATGAAGGTCACTGATGAGGTAGTGTAGACGGTGTTTTAAGTTTAAAATGCCATCGCTGTTGTCTTTGTAAATTAAAGTGTAGAATTTCAGAGCAAATATCAATATAAAAGTCTTATTTCATGTTGGAAACGTCTCATTAATTCAGTTGAAACTGGGTTAACGTTGATGATTCCCAAAATAAAAAAGAATGTTTATTTTATGGTGAAATTGTTTAAAGAGAGCCGAATGCCCTCATGATTCTGAATTCTTGGCAGAAGTCCAGGAAACCCTGATCTCACCTCTTCTTCAACTTGCTAAAAATATTCCAACATGTATTTAACTGAGGCAACACCCAGCCATTTCTATTAAACTGACATTTAATTGAGATTGGCCCAGGACAAGATCTGATCCCCACAGCCTCTTAAGGCAGCATAATTCAATAGTTAAAAGGCTGTACCAGAATTACCATTGGCTTTATTGTTCTAATCTAATTGCCTTAATTTTATTTTCCAAGGGGAAACAGTGTGTCAGGGTTCCACCAAGTATTTTTAATTTTGCTTGTATTCAGCACAGCAGTACAGCTTTTGCAACAGAATCTAAAGCTCCATCAGATTCCAAATTCTGACCCAGTGGTGGCTGCGGCATATTATTATGAGCACTGTTGTTTTGGTGTCTTGCCTTTACAGACCAGAGGACAACAGTTAGAATAGGAGCTCCGAGAGTAGTTTTCTCCTGAGGTTTTAAAATCCACTCACTTCTTCTATTCCTCCCCAGCAGTGTGTCTGACAATCAGTGGAGGTCTGTTAAAATATGAACCTTAAGTAATCATACTCCAGCAAGGGCAAAACAATCATAACTCAGCATGGCAGAGAGTCAGAGTTCAAGAGAGACATGTTATTCATTTTGAGAGAATACTCCAGGGTCTTTTGAGAATTTGGATAGACTTTCAGTCAGAGAAAAAAATAAAAGAATGCATGACCCGACATCACTGATCCGTCAGAGCACCCATGTTTTTCCACCTGACTCCCCCTGAGACAGGTTATAACTCCTCCCAATCAGTCACACATAGGTTAGTGTCAAAGTTTCAAAAGTATTCAGTGTATGCTATTCTTTTTATTATAAACCATAAACTAAACTTATGCCTGGTGATATCCTATATTGATATCCTATATGTTAGTGGACAAATCCCACAAAGCCAAAGCTGAACATTACTCCCAACCACAGACTTTTATGCTTTGCCAAAAACACCATATGCTTTCAATAACGTGAGCACTAATACATCTAATCTATAGCTGAAGAAAGAAAGTCCTTCACAAATAAACTATTTAGGAATCAAAAATACAATTCCCAATAATTTTAGAAAGAAAAAATACTGAGTTTTAAAGATGTATTTCTTCAGAAGTGCAACCAGAAAAATCAAAAAGACTTGTTTTGGGTTTTAGACTTTCATGTGCTTTGTTGACAGTAGCAAAACATGAAATATCTCTGGCCTGATCTTGTTGATTGAGAATGAAGCAGCGCCAAATGCATGTGGACACCCAAACCAGGTATTCAGACAACCATTTGTACAACAGTTGTGTTGGAATTCTAAAGTCGAAACGGCAAATACCATGTACTGTCTACAGCATTGTTATATGCTGTGGTGTTAAGATTTCTTTTTATTGGAACTAATATGCCCAGCTCACTTTGTCTTTACAGTGAACATTTTACTCTGTTCTGTGCTTAAATTGTCCCTCAGTGATGTTATTCTTCTCTATTTGGTTTGTCTGTGAATGATGGTATTTGGCATTTCCAGGTAAACATGAACTCAGCTGTATTTGACCTTTGACCTCCCGCTGCTGGATGAGTCTCTGATGACACTGCAACAGCTGTGGCTGCTATTCTATCAGCTCAGAGGCTGTGTGAATGGAGCATCATGTTTGAAGCGTGAGGGGTGAGCACGGACAGTATGTGAAGGACTCTGTAATCAGAGACCCTCGGCGCTTTGAGGGGGGAGAAGTCGGTAAAGCTGTAAACACTTCCGAAGAATATCCCTCTCCTTTAGTCTCCTGCCAGTGCATTAAAAGTGCTACAGTAAACATTGCTGCAGCGCCGATGGAGCTGCTTTTAAAGGCGCTTCCAATAAACGTTCAAATTTAAATGCGCACAAGCTGTGTGCCGCCGTCTTGGCACTTTTCTCATTTTCAATTCCAGTTTACTATATTAGCCCCCAAAAATGGCTCCCATCTGCAAGGGAGCAGCGTCATCACTGAGTGAAAAGGTATTTGTTTGAATTTCATGCATGTGCAGATTTATGTCCGTGGGTGCCTGGGTCTGTGTCACTAAGGTTGATTAATTCTGACACAGGTTGACAGTTCTCTTGCAGCAGTGATATATTTTACCACACATGTGCAGGGGATTGGAGAGCATTTAAACTGGTCACCTTTCCCCTGTGAAAGTATCCTTTTATCCTGATGGCTGTGAAGCAGGTCTGTCGCTCCTAATATGTCAGAATGGGACTGAAACAGCTCGTGTGATTGTAGTAGCCCAGTCAGGATGTGGAGTAATAAGGGTCTAAACTGAGAACAGGCACAGTGGTTTTCATGTATCACAAAATTGTGATTTATTGTTCACAACATTGCACAGTTTTTTTTCAGATGGGAACCACTTTAGGTAGAAATTGGGAAGGTTGGAAGAGGTGTGAAAGGAGAGGGTGTGAATTTCTCTCCCAGATCTCTGTTTTCATTGTTGATACAACTTCTTTGGTCTTCTTTGTTTGTACAAATGATGGTGACACCACAAATGCAAAGTAGGAAAAGGGTATATTTTTAGGAATTTATGATACACTGAGTTTTGATCACGAAACATAGACTGTGGAGATAGAGAGACAGGGAGAAAGGATATGATGACAGGCTTTTCACCCCAGTATTGATAATAGCCTTTTAATTTTTTTCTTCTGAAATAAGCAGCATTTGAGCTCCAATTTGGGGCGATTAGTGCTCAAATAAACAATGGAAATAATATTTTATCTGTGTTGTTGCGCTCCAGGTAATGATGATCTTTTAGAAGTTGAAACCACTAGAAGATTAAATAACAGTGATGATGAGAGAACATTTAGATGACTTTTTGAAAAAAATAATTAATGAAAAAATTCCCATTAACCTATTATGACTTAATAGTCATCATTCGCTGTTTCCTGAATAATATACTTTGGGATTGTTGAACTCCAACACAATATACAGTGTATGCCTATTCTAACTTATTATCAGAATAAAAAGAGGAGAAACGGCTTACAAGGATGTAAACACCTCCCTAAGCCAGTGCAGTATAGACAAGTTAATGCCCTCCACCTAAAATATTATCATAATAAAATAGCGCGATTTTAAACTACCCTACTGGGTCGTACATCGCCATAAGCATTAGTCAAACTGCTCAGCACAGCAGGAGTGATTCCAAAGGCTAACAGACATCAACAGTGGGCTACCTGCCCCCCCTCTCCTGCAAGCTGATTAAAAGATTCAGTCCTCCAGGTGGAGTTGGTGCACACAGGCCATTTTGCTCCCAAAGGCGGAAGGGGAGACAGACCCCCAGGTAATCCCATTAATCCTCTGTTCTTTGACATCCAGACCCAAGAGAGTAAACAGTACAGCAATGTCACTGGTGATCTCTTTAAACACATGAGGCAGCTCATCAGGCTTTGATTTATGGCGTTACCCTCTGTGGGACAGAGTAAGAAGAAAGTAGAAGATCTGCAGTGACAGCGGCTTGAATTAGGCACCTAAATGCATCACAGCAGTCTGGATGTGCTGGAGTTGGTTGTTTAATTTGAGAGTGTGGGTATGAAGAAGTTGAAGAATCTGTTTGCACCTACACGTGTTGGATGAGAAGTGCATGGCAATTTAAAACTACGATGTTGGATAAATTCTTAAGTGGAAGTGTTCTATGGAGGACCATTTATTTCTTATAGGTTTACAAGTTTGCCCATTGGTTCATCATGCCTAAGTCTGCTTTTATAGGTTTTTAATTTCTAAAATGTCTAGGAGCCTTCATGAAAGGGACGAGACGTTTCTCTAAATGGAATATTTTCACTATTTATGAATAATATGTAGTCCCATTTGACAGTGCTGAAGTAACTGACACTATAACATATTTCAGGATCAAATGTAAAAGAACACTGGCATGCTCCGATGTGCCAACTGTGCCGCCCTGCTACTCTTCTCCTACCGGGCTGTGTGTTGAAGGATCCAGAGGGATTATGAGATGCTAGGAGCACCAAATAATATGCCATCATGTTGACAGACACGTTAAGCTTTCTACATCTGTAGCTGTAGCTGGGCATAAGTATCACATGCGAAACAGTAATTGCTCACACTTGTTCCCTGCTGGCTGGCGTGCAGTAAACAGCAGACATATTGAATCTATGCACATAGGCTGGTAAGAAAGAAAATAATAAACTGTGATTATCTGTAAAATAGCTACACTGCTGCTGATGCTGTTCCACAGTATGTAAATTGCTGAATAGAAGACTTAATATTGTTTTAACATTTCAAACAGGAGACTTTTTTAACAGAAATTAGACCTGAAGTAGTCTAACAGATGTGCATGAGGCCAATCATTTTCTTCAGCTTTTGCTTATTGTGCCTGAGGTGCTATGACCTTTATCTGAAGCTTCTTGCTGCAGCATCTCAGACATTAATTACAGGCAATGCTAAACATGTCACTGAGCCTGAGTAGATCTGGAAAGGAAGAACGTGCCGTTTAGGAAGTGGAAATCTCCACACAGTCATCAGTGGTGAACCATACATTTATGCATGCATCTCTCAAGCTGCCTGAAGGCTGCTCAACACTCTCCAGAGCAAATGGACTTCCTTAAAGGTGCAAAGGGCAGGGAGTTTATTGAGCAGAAATCCTATGGGTGTCTGACTGAAAAAGGAAGGAGTTCCTTCTACACAAACACACACTCACACACACATGCGTTGCATTTTCCAAACAGGGGAGATACGGTTCTCAGACGTGTGGCCAATGCACCTGGGGTCTGTCATCCTGGTCTAGAAGAGGCCCTCCATTTCACAGATGGCAGAGCTGATGTGGGCCGTGGACTTTCTGCTCTGGGTTTTTTGATTACATGACCTGGTTTCAGTGCTTGAGAAAAGGTGTGGAATGTGGAAAACTGTTTCTTTGACGATGTCCAGCTGGTTTCAAAAAAAAGAAATCAATTTTCTCTCCAAATCTTATTGAGAATTGACCTTTTTTAAAAAATAATTCGCAATTTGATCAATCATTTAAGCATTTATTGGCTAGCTTAACAGCAAGAATAACTCAAATACCTCCCTACTGTGCTCCAAAGTGAAGTATTATGTCTAAACACTTCCTGAAGCAACAGATTTATTTTATTTGATCTTTTTTTTTTTTTCAGCAGGATTGGTTGTATGACCCATGTTGGTGAGATGTTCAGACTCAATGCAAAACTGGATCATTGATCCAACATTTCATCGCAGTCACTGCCCTCTCCATACTCTCTGGTAGCCATTATATTAACACGTGTTGCTTTGTTCAATTGATCCACTCCCCGAATACACTCCCACGTCATTGTCAGCACCTCTAGGTGACAAATACATGCCCTTGTCAGAGCACGGACACATGGACACATTGTAGGACTTAAATGACCTGTTGTGAAGTAATTTAGGGGGCCTAAAAGGCATACAAAAATAAACAAAATAGTTAACGTTGTTCATGTGATATTTCCATAGTTAATTCAAACGCTATTTCCTCTCGTATGGCATTTGACATGTTTTTCGTTTTTATTAATAGATTTCTCTTCTGACCAATGAAATGCTTTAAGTACTCGCTTGTTGACAGCGAAGCATGTCCTCAAGGTTATGGACTCAGTGAAAATCCTATTTTAGCAGCCAAACCAGCCATCTGCCTTATCTCCACTGTTAATTGGCTGCAGGTTCACATGTTCACACAGTTTTCATCCGGTCTGGCTCTGTGGACACACAGTTTTATAATCCGTCAGGTCTGATATTACAAACTGAGGAAGAAATATTACTTAAAAGCTTTAAAATTCGCTTTCTGGCAAACTCGCCAATATTAATATGTACGTTTTGGTGCAGTTATTCTCTTTATATGCGGTTTCCACTCCAATCCTCTTTGCTAGGGATGAAACAAGTGTGCCATCCCGGCCAAACACAGCCATAATAACCCAAGAAGCTGCCTCTCATTATCTAATGATACCTGGCACCCATATGTAAACACACACACAGAAACACACACATATTCACACACAGGAACACAGACGCTACCTCGTTAGTGTGCTTGGTCTCCATGGAAACACCAAACAGGTGACAGTATTCCAAAGGGGAAAGGTTTGAGGAACTGACAGGCTACCCTGCCGCATGTGTATCTTGGAACGACGGTGTGTGTTTGTGTGTGTGTGAATAGTTAGTTGTGCTTCCTGTGTTGGCTGTGAAATACAGGACTTTAGCTGTGATTGCACTTAGGCTTAACTGTGTCTGGAAAGGCAGGACAGTGTCAGGTCACAGTGACAGGACATGTCAGCTGCCTCCGTCCGGTGACGTCCTCATGCTTCAGACTCATGCTGAAGGCAGCTCAGTACCTTCGCAGCATTTTATCAACACACACCTTTGAATTATTCATCACACAAAAACAGAGAAGAGCCCGGCTGCGCTATCTAGTGAGTTGCATAGCTGCTGTCTGGGGAATGGTATCTGGTGATGAAACACAAAGAGATTATCTTCAACTGAACTTGTGCAAGATTAGATCCTAGTAATAATTTAAGGTTTTTGCCTTAATCATTCATCATAAATATTGTGAAGCTAGACAGTTTTGTATAGAGCAAAAGACAAACAAATAAATAAATGACCAATGTGTTTTACAAAGAGATCACACTATTAAATCAAACATCATTTCAAAAATGAATTAAAAATGAATTCAGGAACCAATCATATTGAACTAAAGTATGACAAAAACAGCTGGCTAGCACAGGAAGTTAATCAATAATATAGTGTTAATATTAATGTGAATGAATATAGTATGAATTGTCTTTTTTATGTTGCCTTCCAAAATGCTAAAGAAAAATATGGGTCTTACTGTTGTTCAACAAGGAAAGTCAAGAAGACTATAAATCAAGACTATAGAAAAAACATTTATACAAATCATTATTTACTTCATTCTACATGTAAAGATATACAGTTAATCTATATTTCTGCTACGTCCGTGCTGTATTTAGATCATATTACAACAGCATTATCGCTAATTTATGAAGCACTTTCTCCATCCAAGAGGTAGGCTGGTGGCACTGACTTATGCCAGTGAGTGAAAATTCAGGAACTGGTGTCTAACAGTTTAATCAGACAAAGAGATACAAAAATACAAAGCAATACTTGTATATGACAGCATGCCTAGACAGTCTAAGATGTCCTGAGGCATTTTTTCTTTATGCCATAATAGTCCAGAGGAATCCACAGTGGATCAGCCGACCTCTTTGTACTTAGCCTTGTTACCACAACAAATGGGGTTGTTTGTTCTCATAAGGAGCAACAACCAGAGGGTGGTCTGATGGAGTGGGTGCAGGGATAACCCCAATTCAGAGCGTGACCATTTTAATATGTAGGGCAACCTTAATGTCATGCCTGTGGGTTGATGGTAAAAAAGGCATAGTGCACTTACTGATTTCATGAGGGAGTGCAAGTTCAGAGTTCGTCATGCTAGTTAGGTTAGAGAAAACCTTAATGTGTTGTAAAAGTGCTGCAAAGATTACAATCTAATCATCCCTGAGAAACAGACAGAATTCTCGGTTTTAGTAAATACTTTAAAATTAAAGTTGTTTATGCGCAAATTACAATAAGTGGAGGCTGTAAGAATTATGACTGTCAAAGGAGGAGGCGGTGGAGCTCAGGGTAGATGGATGGGCTAACAAAATGTTGGGCTTTAACACAATGGATCTCTGTTTGTTTCTCATTTCTGAACTCCACAGCAAACAAAAGTTTGTTTAAACAATAACCACAATCATTCCCTATGGTTGTACTGCCATTGTAACCATAATGACAAAGGTCCCCAAAGTTAAACAAAGTAGTGATTTAAACCTAATCCACAATGTTTCCCTAAACGTAATGTCATTTATTCCTTCATTTCAGAGACAGTGCTTATTGACAATCAAAAACATAATTGTAAATGAGTTAGAGAGAGGTTGATTTTCGTCTGTTGTCCTTGACCAGCAACCTACAATTAAAATTAAAAATGACTTTTCAAAAAAAATCAAAAAATCAGAACATACAGTTAATGCATAAAGGCTACTACGTAGGCCAGTGCAAGCACCCTATGAAACAATGTAAAAAAAAAACAACAACTATGAAATAGAAAACAGCACTACGTTCAAAACAAAACAAGACTAAACCAAGTTTAGTATAAAAAAACATAAAAATAACCAAAAAAAATGTTACATGAGGCACCAGAGAAGGTTAGTTAGCATTCCAATGCTCTTTCTTTGTCCATATATTTACATGGCACCATTGACTAATGTTGTACATGTTTGTTCTCTTGTTCTTTCTCCCCTTTACCCTCACCTCAACTGGTTGAGGCAGACGACTGCTCTGCCGGAGCTCGATTCAACTGGAGGTTTTTTCTAGTAAAGGAAAGTTTGTTTTTTTGTAAGGTCTTCACCTTGTCATTTTAAGTGCCTTGAGATGACATATACTGTGATTTGACCCTATGCAAATAAAACTGAATTTAACTAAATAACTCTAAGTAAAACAACTAAAATAAGTAAGTATTAACTAAGTTTTTTTTTGTAACACCAACCACATTTTTCCTAAAATTAACAAGCTTGTTAGGCCACTCATCTTACCAAATCTATGAATGAAGCACATCTCTTATCATAGAGCAAATATATTTTCAGCTATAGTTTGATTGCATAGAATAGCACATATATGCCAGATATTTTGTCCTTCTGCTAACAGAGCCTGAACAAATGTTTTATTTTCTAATCTGTTTAGATGACTTATAGCAAACTTATTGGCCTTTTTCCCAGTAGATGTTTTGACACGTCATAGTGCTAAAGAAAAAGCAGTAGTGTCACTAATACCATTAATAATATCACCCTTTTATTTAACTCCCCAGTGAGCTATGAGAGTGCGACAGTGAGCTAGCACCAAATTTAATTTCAGCCATCAATATTTTCAGTTTTAAGCCTATTCATTTCCTGATGCCGTTTCTGCAGCGTAACGGCAGCAACCATTTGATATGGATTTCTCTGTTTGCCTCTAAAGCCCATGCAGTCCTGCTGTGCCTGTGGACTTGTTGCGAGAGAGACATCCCAGAGAGTGTTGTACAGTTTACGTCGCCATGGTAACAGAACTGAGTTGGGACTGTGGGGAGGAAATGATAATCCGGCATGTACTGTAGATTCAAATGCTGCTACAGGTGAGCACACATCACCCGGCATGGGCTCCAACGCACTGACATGCGTGGCTTTCAGCTGACAGATGTGTAGGAAGGATGAGGGAGCGACTAGCACTGAAAACATCGGTGTGTCAGCAGCTCTCTCTCCACGGTGGGCTGTCAAGACATGAACGAGGTCTCCCTCCCTTCCCCTCGCTCTTACGCTGCACTGCAGGTGAGTGTCAGGCTTAAGCTTCATTAATATTAAAAACTGAACCCACCAACAGGCAAAAGGAGCACAGCTGTGCCTGAGAGAGCTCATTGTGGGTGACTTGAAGATCTCTTCCAGCTCAACGGGGAGGAGGAACTGCGAAAAACTGTGAGAGCTGGGAACAGCAAAAGGCCGCTGAAGGTTCAGGGACAGTCTTTGTTTGGAGTGTCAAGAAAATGATCCACTTACGCACCAAGTGTCACCTATGAGACATTACCTTAGGCTCATTTTAAAGAAATGCAATGCAATAGGAAATACCCAACTGGATGCAGAGAAATTCACTGTCAGAGGTTTTAGCCAGGTCCCAGTGGACGTACAGTAAATGAGTGCCCTCCTCTCTTACCTGACTCTCTATGTTAATGAGAAGTGACACTAAAGATGTGGCTGATTTCCTACATGGCCCTGGAAGTCGCTTTGCATTAGCCAGGCTGACAGATGATTAAAGGGAGAGGCAGAAAGTGGTATCTTGCTGAGTGACAGTCAAATGAGGGAAACGCAAGTAAGGCAACAACCTGCGAGAGGCAGGAGCTTGATTACTTGATCGCTCCCTCTCTGTGGCGGCTGTGAATACATGCATGGCTCCCCAGCAATATTTAATGAGAAAAAGATGCAGATGCAGATAGTCCAGCTGAGTATCTATTAGCACTGGAATAAAGCATCTACATGTTGAAGGGATTTGGTGCCAACATGCTGTTAAATTTGCTGCTATACCTAAAATGTGTCTGTAACAGAGGCATTTAACACCTCTGAGGAGTGAGACAACTCTGCCATTTATAGGCTGCTGTCTTTTTTTCTTTTCGTTTTTGCTGTTGGCATTCAGTATTTGTATCTGACATTTAATCATCAGAAGAAAAAAAACATGCAGTGATTGCATTATGCCATTGTGCACCATTATTGTTTGCTTATTTCTCTGAGGAAACCACCACAGTTTGTTGATTCCAAGAGCACAATCTTCCTCATTTTCCTGAATTAAATAGCCACAGTTGCAGATGGAAAGTCAACTCCTGCATTCTTCTTCTTAAGTCTAAAACCAGAGTACTGACTTAAGACACAGCCCTGCACCAAACATCAGGTTGGCTAATTTGCTGGCCTGCAAAAAGCATCCCACCATCCTCCTTCGCTCCATCAAATGACCGTTTCCTGACATTTAAATGTCTGACAGTCTTTGTTTGGATAATGAGGGGCTTCCACTGATCCACCCCCTTTAAAATTTACTGCTGGGATGTCAGTCCAGAGGGGACCAAAGACATGTGCCCGCTGAGGGTCTTTGTGCCTCGGGGAAAGCTGCATGTGGGTTTTCCCCTACTGTTTTCAGGAAGGGATTAGTAAATTTATTGTGTTTACTGCTGCATTGTGCTCAGCCGCTCCTCCTCATCTCCGGCTGTATGGAAGTCGCTGGGTCTACTACTCCTGAGGCATCTCAGCCCTCCATCTGAACCGACTCCACGTCACACGTAGAAAACTCAACTAATTAATTACCATGTTTGACTCAAACGAACATCCTTCGTCCAGTCTTCGAGATGTTTCAAAGAAAAACAACAAAGCGTGCATGCCATTTAACATTTCCCATACGTATCAGATTACATAACACTGGTTAGGTAAGTGAGTACTGGAAGGTGAAGGGTCGTGTCAGAACCTGGTGACCTCGGGACCAGGCGTCTCAGGAGGGAAGACTGAGCGTGGTATTTGGGAGTAGCTCATGTTGCAACAATATCTAAAAGTCATAATCCGTCAGGAAAAGGAGGCTAATATCCACCGCTGAAATCCTCTGACCCCTCGGTTGATGTGATGAAAACTTCAAGGTCATTGTTTTCCCTGAGTGGCCTCTTAAGGAAAAGCAACAGATTTCCAATTTGTTGTGTCCAATTGATTGGTTCATTTTTTAAGACGAAGCATCAATATCTATTCACAAGTCCATGCCTTTGCCAGGAATGTAGAGTGTTATATTGCATTGCTATTCCAAAATGTGCACATCTCAATACAAAACACAACATTTTGGAGGATTTGTTGGGCATTGTTCACTCGTGAAGCATCAAGATTATAGAGCGCACCTACAAGATGTGAGTCTATTGGTTAAGAAATTTATGCCTGATTGTCCTTCTACAAAATCAACCATCTGAACCTCAGGCAGTTTATTATCATTTGTTGCTCCTGTCATATTTTCATTCAGTGTTAGCTCATTTTTCTTTGCAATACAAAGACCTGCACCACTGTGGAAACAATGCAACAACATTTCAGGCTTATGGGTTCTGTAAAGTGTCTTGAGACTATTTGAATTTTAATTGGCTCTATATAAATAAAATTGAGTTGAATTGAATGTTGACCAGTAGAGGTGACTGAAAATTGCCTTCTGTGCGGCATAGCACAGCAATAATGCTATAAATTCTCAAAATCAAAACAACCAAATTTAAATTTCTTAGATTATTTATTTGACAAAGATTTTAAAGAGTGGAAATAATATGTACAACGTTTTTGCACAATTCTTACTAATATAGGGGAAAATGTGACTGCATACTGTAGATGTTTTATTACTAACATGTTTCATTTGTTTCCATACTTGTTTTCTTTCTGCTTTGTGTAAACATGGTCTGTATTTCACAAGAAATCTCAGAATTTTTGCGATTTGACTCAGTGAAGTCAGTCAAGGTTTGTTCATTGCGCAGAGGAGCTCAAAATTTTTTGTTTTTGCTCTGTACAGATTTATAGCTTGACATGGACCGGAAATGTCGAAGACAGAAAGTCTGTACGAGAACTGGTATCAGAAGCATCTGAGTCGAGTCAGGCTAAGTATACACATTTCAAGTGTTGAACAATGTCTGTATGCTGCACGTACAGCTACAGCAAACCCCTTGGGAGAAAACTATGTCAGTCAGTCTCTTTATGGATCTCTGAAAGCAAGCTAGACATGGTTCCATATTGTTTTGGTGAGCGTCTATTAATTAGGGTTGTAACATAGCTTCTTTTTGATTGCTGACAGTTGTTTATCTAACATATAAAAGCTGAGAAAACAAGAGAAGATGAGAATCTACTTAGCTTTGAGAGCAAAATGAACAAGTTTAGATGTGGTGCATTCTAAATTTGAAGAAGTCTCAATTTAAATGTATTGTTTGCCAGCAATAATTCCTACTGGTGAGCTGCTGAGTCTGACGGGTGGAGACGACGACGCCTCGTATCTATGTTAACTACCTTTGGCCTTTATCTTCCAGGATGCGTGAAGCATGACACACTGCATGCTGGTTGGACTCCAGCGTGGATTAAATGTGGGATACTTCATATATCTGCAAGGTTGTCACAGACCAAAATGCTGATGTGAGTTATTAAACACGGACGCATTTCCTTGTGCCCATCCTCAGCTCTGTAAATAGCCCAAATTATTTCCATCTTTTGCCAAAACTATTTCTCAATTTTACCGACCTCAGATTTAGACGTGATTCGAATGGACTTTGTATTACGTCAGCCGGCGTGTCAGAGATTGTTGGGAATCCATATCTGCTTTGAGTGAAGCTAGCGCAGCCTTGACTAGCATGCTTGTCAAAGTGAGCCATCCATGGCCCCTGTCCTGGGCATCATGCCACAGGTCTATTGCTGGAGACATGAACTCTTGGGAATGCTGGGATAAACAGTAGGTCACTGTATGATTACTGCACATGCTCTTTTTTTTTTTCCAAGACAACAAAACCAAAATGAGGGAGAGACTAAACAAGGAGAAAGCTGTAGAATTAGTGCATGTTACAACTTTCTGTATGTGGCAGTCAAATCAAATCAGCTCTTTTCCCCAAAAGCAAAAGCAGCAGAATGACACCAAGCATTGTACTGATGGTACTGGTACAGGTGCAAACATTGGAATACTTGAATGCAGACTGTCATGATCAATATCAGGTTTGTGGAGCAAATATGGCACTACAACTACTTGTGGAAACTAAGAAAATCATAGCGCTGTTGGAGTATTTCAGCTAGGCTAACTAGTTGTAACTGACATGTTATATGTTATTAGTTTCATTAACACAATGACCAAACATTTTGTGGTCTTAGAAGGGTTTCAGTTATGTTTCTTTGTCCAGCACAGCAACTTTCTTGAGTCTTTTTTTGCCCTGCTACTATTTAACGATCAGACTCAAGAAGTCACAGTTCACAGTCAAAAAATAACATGACATAATGACTCCTGCTTATTTTTCCCTGTAGAAAATGTAACATGCCTTACAATTGGAGCCCTTTTATGGCATACAGCTTAAATCAGCTCACTTTGTCAGTTTTGACAGAATGCAGCAGCTGTAGAGGCACGTGTTGTTAACAACCACAACAACAAAGTGTTTTGGATTCTGTTACAGTTACATTTTGCACCTCGGACTGGCTTCTCCTCTACAGCGAGGCTATTGTAGCTCTGTCTGCCAGACAAAACATTATTTCTCAGAAGCAAAGTCAAAATAATTGAAACTAGTGGTCATAAGATAAACCCACAGAGTCATTATGCCGTCCATTACATTGTCCTTTGTTTTAGTGTTGATTCACATTAAGGAAATTGTTTACAGAATGGAGGGGAAACACATCCAGGACCAGCAGCCCCTCCCACATTGTGGCTCTACAGTCCAACAGGAAAACCCCATAAAACCACAGATTGTTAATTAGTGTTAATTAGTGAGACAGGCTTGCAGTTCTCCCTTATTTCCAGCCCTAATGCTAAGTTAATCTAAGCAGCTGCAGGCTGATGGCAAAGACATGAAAGTGGCATCCTTCTTCTCATTTAACTCCCTGCAAATAATGTGAACAAACATATTTCCCCTCCCAAAAAAACTGTGGGAAGCAAACAAACAAAAATACCAGAAGCACTTTGTTGGTTATACATTACAAACTTTCTTCCATAGACTGATGCTTTGGAAGTGAAAAAGGAAACAAATCACATCATATAGCTTCTGGGGCACCATGATGTCGATCTAAGCAAAAATGGAAAATCACAATAAATGAAGTTAATGCTGTGTGCAGCATACAATGTAGAGAGCATAACCCATATACATTCTTTAAGCATGTGTATGTAGAAAAAGGTCAAATCTATACTGAGGGATAACTATTATCTTTAATATGCAAAGCAGAAACTAAACTGAGCGGTGCATGTTTAAAAAATACAAAAGAATAAACATTAAATAGATGGATTTAAAAATACTCCAACTGTAGAATTTGATGATAGAAAGTACAAAAGATACTGTCAAAGTGACATCAGGATTAGAGCATTAGTATATGAGCTGTGAATAATATGTAAGATATCAAAGAGAAAAAAACACTGAAAACTAACAGCAGGGTTACACAAATAGCATATAACCAAAACTAATCGCGCCAGATCATAAATCTTTATCACCACAGACAGTGTTGTTACATTAAATGTAAAATGAATTTCTTCTGGGACTGGTGAATTACAAATCATCAAGAGTAAATGACTTCTAACAGACAGTTTAAAGTAACAGGAACAAGGTGAGAGATGTAGTGTGTATATTCAACAGGATTAGGTTTTGCCAGCTTTGTCAGTTGTAGGATGAAACAAGAAAGCGCCATTGGACCACAAAGACATATTTCTCAAACTGTCAAACTCTTTCTTTGAGAGTAAATCTTCGCTTTTTCCTCTCGCTCCTTTTAAAGCATCTCTGCTGATAGTTTTACAACTCCCCCAGCGTGTATTTTCCTTGTATTTTACTTTCTTAGAGTCTGGGTTGCAGTTCAAAAATGCTTTTCTGGTCATGCTTGCATGTTCTTCTTTTGTTTGTTCTGAGTAAACCGCTGTCACTGCTGCCAGAACTATAAAATGCATCAGTCCAGCGTGCAGAGGACGATTCACAAGGAAAGCTTCACCAAAATGTGTCTGTTGTATTTCAGTAAAACAGACGTCAAAAATGTGGGTTGCTCCTCACAAAAGCAGTGCACTGAATGAATGGCGAATTTTGGCAAATGCATGTTGGTCAAGTGTTTGGATTGTTCAGGCTTGTTGTTGAATCAGAAAGTGGCCTTTGAGACAGCAAAACAGCCTAATACTCCAGGGAGAAGGTGGAAAAGAAAAGGTCTGCTACCACCTGCCTTTTAACACAGAAGGAGTTTTTTTCCCTTTGAATTTGACGTGGATGTGCTCGTTTGTTTCTGCGATGGGCGAGCCAGAGGTGAGAGGTTTGACAGAGGCCGGGGGGGCGGTGAGAGTCGGCCTGGACCCACTTGGTATGCTGTGGGCTCTCAAGGGGCAGAGAGAAAAGGACGAGGTTTCAGTCACAGCTAATCTCGTTGGCAGATGACTGACGTCTCCCCGTCCATCAAAGTGTGACCTGGGGCATACTTTTAATGAGATCCATTCCACATGACAGGCGCCACCTCTCCCTGGGCTGTCTGTCTGATCGCCTCCTCTGTTCCAATCAGATTGCCGTCTACATGTGTTGCTGCTTTCTGCATGTGTGTGTGCGTTGAGGAGTGTACCGCTCAGTGTGTGCATTAAAATGCCTCAGAAAAGGGAAGTGATGTCAAGACCCCCAACAAAAATCAACTTGTCAAACTCGGCACCAACCTGTCAGCTGCTTCTGTTAGAATCCACCCTTCAGGTTCAGTGATGTTTTCAGGAACAACTCATTTTACTTTGAAAATGAGCTTGTCGGCTTCATAAAACAGCACGCGTTTACGTCCTTACAGCAGGAACCAAACCTCTCACACAGACTAGAGACGCTGCAGCGTTTACATTGTGCAACAGGCTAATAACGTGTCCCACGTTTGTGGAGGACAGTATTTATTCAGCAGTTGACTCTGTCAGCTTCACTAGAGAGCGTATATGTGCTAATGTGGAATTTATGCGCGCAAGCCAGCGTCCATCAGAAGAAAACTGCTGGAGCAACTTACTGCTCATTTGTATCAGAAACACATCCAGCTGGGAGGTTGAGCAACCTCTGCCACACATCTTGAAAAAAATCCACAGATTTAGAGGGAAACAATGAAATAAAGCATATATACACAAGGAGGGAAGCACGGGGTCTGGGATTTTGGCTCGACCAGTGTTGTTCAATCTGTTCAATAACGATTACGCAGCTCGAAGCTGGTATCCATGTGGTCTGAAATAATGTTATAAATGTGTCTGCTAGAATGCAATAGCACAATATGGGCCTTAAATGTGCCAGTGGAGGAAAAAATAATCCATTAAGTACAGTAAAACTTAAAATATCGTATCAGTTACTTCGCAAACATCACACTTGGGTATTACAACATGCTGACAGTTTTATGGTCAATCACTGGGGATGTCCAGCCTCAGACAGCTGCCAGTAATGGGCACATCTGGCCACGGATTCTGCAAAAAGAAGCTCTCAGTCGACGCAGTTAGATCCGAGCCAAAGAAAGCTAACCTCATCGTGTTCTCTGTGTGAAGATGTCAGCCAGATCATTTGTTCGCTATTTTCAGATCATGCTGCTGTTGTCCACTGGAATTAGATAATGAGACTGCATTAGTGTGCAGTTTGTACCAATCTGTCAACTGTGGATTGGAAGTTTCTTCCATTTGTTGCTCATCGAAGCTACAGAGGTAACTAAATCTGTCATAATTGGAACATAAATTACTAATAATTCATCATTGTGGATTTTTTTGCGAAAAATGTGGGACTGACTGGTAACTTGAGCGTTTAGGAGGAGGGAGCACTGACGGGAAAGCAGACGGTGATAAGACTGAGTGACTTTCTTCTGGGATTGACTGGGGAGCCACTGGCAGTTGTGACATCCCTTCCAACAACATTTCCACAGTTAATTAAATTGCAAACTAAGCCACAGAGTGAGACATAGTTCAGAATATGCTCTTGATCTGCCACACTGTCTCCAGACAACTTACTACAGGATCTTTTACAGCACAACTGGTGCTGGAAACTCTGGGAACAGATGTCCAGACGAGATTTGCTCGCTTTCTGCAGAGCTGAGAAAACTATAGTCCAGCCCTATTGTTCGATGCGTTCAAACAGCTTCTTCGTGTTACAAAGAATATTTTCTTCTTATCGTAAGGCACCATATCTGTTCCAACTGAA
Organism: Acanthochromis polyacanthus; assembly: GCF_021347895.1. NCBI lineage: Eukaryota > Metazoa > Chordata > Actinopteri > Pomacentridae > Acanthochromis > Acanthochromis polyacanthus. The sequence continues at coordinate 11,364,622 of NC_067117.1, read as the reverse complement.
CTACAAGGAGCCGCAATCATGAATGATTTTTGTCTTTTGTAAACCGTCCAGTCTGTCACTGCTTCCAGCGCTTCATCTTTGATATGTTGCAGTCCATGGTTTGTATCAAGATGGGTTTCATTAGGGTTTAATCTAATTTAGGTGCATTCTGGCAACAAGCTGACAGTCGATGCAGCGAGAACAAGCTGAAGTAACTAAATCGGTATTTTGTTTGTTATTCTTGTGTTTGTTTGGCCTCTCACTTTCTTCTTCTGTCTTTCACGAACACATGTGAAAATCAGTCTCCATTTCTCTGTTGCACACACACATACACACACACACAGACACACACACACACACACACAACTGTTTGGTCTCCATCTCTCCTATGTCATTTTGAATTCTTGAGCCACCTGTTTCATGGCCTCATCAGAGCGAGTGATGACAGGAGGATGGGATGGGGAGGGCCGGGTGAGGGAAAGGGTGAAGGACAAGGGACTCAGCGTAGTCCAGCCAGTGTCGCTGCAAAAGCAAGATTAAATAAAGACAGGCATCGTAAATATAACATTTAAGCACTGTGCACTCAAAAAGTTTGGGCCCCGCATGAGCACACACAACCCTGTCCTTGTCGGTTTTACATTGAGAACAAGTCTACTCCCTTCAAAGCTGCTCTGCCAGGAAAATAATGGCTCTTTAACGGTTCTTCAGAGGACTCTGTTGTTCTCCAAAGCACCACCACCAGTTGAAAAGCTTTTTTATTTAGGAGATGGTTTAAGAGGTTCTTTGAAGTACGAAAAGTCCCTCATTTTTATGGGAGTTATTTACATGAAATTAGAGTGGCAACTAGCAATTATTATTTTTATTATTGCTTTTTCTGCAGATTATTTTCTCAATTAACTGATTCATTATTTGGTCCATAAAACATAAGACTGTGAGAAATACACATTACAATTGCTTAAAGCTGACATGTTGTATTATTCTGTTCTGTCTGACCCCAAAATCAGGAACCCAAAATAATAAACATATTATAATGGAATGCAGCAAATTCTTCCATTTATAAAATACATGCTGTGTTTATTCATTTTAATATGAATCCACAAAGTAATTTAAGATTTTATGGATCTATATTCTCTCTCAGTGTGATTTTATGTTTGACCAATGATTCCATTGGACATTTTCATCTACCATTCTTGTCTGTAACTGCATGAAGTAAGAAGAAATATTAATATATGGCCAACAACAGTGTTCATGTTTTTCACCATATACGTAATAAGTTGATTTAAAATGATTAAAGAACCATTTCTTTATTTTTTTTAAAAACAATGAATGGAGAAACCAATTAAAATAGGTTCTTCTAAAGTAACCATGTTTTGATGGATCTTCAAGGAAACTTTGGGGGTTTATTAAGAACTGGTGACTGCAAAAACTGTTTAAAGAACCTCATGCTAAAGGGTTCTTTGTGGGACTAAAAGTAGTTCTTCTATGGCCTCATTGCATTGAGCCATATTTCATTCCACTTAGCACCTTTATTTAGGCACACCGGATCTTGAAGCTGAATGTTGTCATCAGCATGCTGACACGTTCAAAGGAACAATGCTAACATGCTGAAGCACGTACCATGATCATTTTAGTTTAGTATGTTAGCATGCAAAAGCTGCTAAGTAGTCAATCAATAACACAAAGTATAGGAAAATTTGAAATTTTTGTTCTAACGAGATGACCCTAAATGAAAAGCATGACTGCATTCCAAATCACATAATTTATCTTTAATTTTCAGTACATATGACAGTTGCCCTTTCAAAGTACATACTATGAGCTCTTGGCAGATTAAGCTTGTTTACACTCGCACAAGGCATTGTGAAATTTGTGATGCATCTTTGGCTTCACAGAGGATTGTGGGTCAAAGCGGCCAGGAATGTATGCTGGCGTACAGACTTAAAAATCCAACCGGATGAAGTAGGAAATCCTGGCATTTATTCCTTACTGCTTTTGACATAATGCTACATCTTTTTGTGGCACACTATGTAGTATGGTAGTCTGGATACTGGAACACACCCTTAGTCATCATCAAAGTTATTACGACTAGTTTATTTTGGCACGTAGTCATTCTTTACCATATCCACTATCTACCCCTTCATTTCACATTCATCCAGCACCATCTGTCCTGTAGCCCTTCCAATCTTTCCCTGGTCACCAACACCCACTTGCTCACCTGTTCTCGATTCTCTCATTAACACCATAGTATGCACCCATTAACTTCACCATTCCCTCTGCCAGATTGTCTGTGGTGCTTTCCCAGTCATAGTGCTTCAGCTATTTACTCAGTTTTTACAGCTTCCTGTTGGTGGTTTGCCTTCATCACCTGATGTTTGCTGCCTGCTAATTTGCCAACGGCAAGTGGAAGGATAAAGAGAAGTCACATCAAAGAGAATCTTGGTAAAGTCCTGTCCTAGAAGCAAACTGTTTTGGTTTTGTTGTTTTTTTAACTTTGTCTTTCAGCTTGAAAAAAGCAAGAAACTTAGCAAAAACCAACCATAACAAAAAGTTTTTTTCTCTATTTAGGTAATTACAGCTAGACTGTAGTGCAAAAGTCCCATGTATTCCCCTATCAGACCACAGACTACAGTAGAATGAGTTCAGCTAGTAAAGCAGACCACTTTTGAGTGCAGTGTAGACCAAAGAGCAAAGTCATTTCCCCTCTTGTCTGTTGTTTCTCCCTCTGGTCAGAGACGTGCGGCTGGATGCCGGTGAAGAATGACAGTGACAGACCAGCCCTCAGGAAGCCCACGCCAACAACGCTGCATACGAAAACTATTACCCAAACCCCCCGCCTCCTCAACCAACCACAGGTGACACGGCTGGGGCACCTTCATCCATAAAGTCATGCTAAATTTAAAACCACTGTTATTGTTTGCAGCATAATGTACTGTGAAGAACAAAAGACAAGGAGGAGTGGAAAAAGAGTTGTTATACTATAACACTCTCCTCTGGTTGATCGTGGTGGGGAGAATCCAACAAGCGAGTGGAGGACGGGATCAGACCCTGTGGAGCCTGTTAGGAAACAGCTTTAATTCATACCAAATCATCCCACCACAGCTGCCCTCCTCCCTCTGTTCCCAGGCAGAAGACATGTGAGCCAGATACAATGAGACAAACTTGTGTCGTTTAAAAAAGGCAGCTGTCCCATTTTTAGCCCCGCAAAGCTCCAGCTGAGTCATAGTCAGCTTCTCTGACAAAAGACAGAGGAACAAATACGAGCTGAAAAATGACAATCAGCCAGACACAGTGAGATCTGGATGAGAAGAATATCAGCGAAGAAAGAATGCCATTAATCTTCAGTGTAGCGCTCAAAAGGGCAAGTTATTTGTGAGCAAGCAAGGCAGGATGAGCACATTCTTAACGGAATTCATTTTACAGCATAAACATCTAATTACAGCAAGCAATAACATCATCCTCCACATTTATTTGCATTACACTGAGACTATTGTTTCAACATTACAGTGTCTTGACTCTTTAATTGTTAAAGTCAACACTGCTAGCACCGTGCCAGGCCAACACAAATAGCAAAAAATCAAGTTATTTTTCTAGTTTGGGTTCACAAACAGTATGTGGTTTGAATGGGAATCTCGAAACAGGGACTGGATGTCTCTCCTGCAGGCATGAATGTACTTCAAGAATAATAGACAAATATTGTTGTATTTATTAAGAGAACACACAATGAGGCTCTAATAGTCACAAGAAAAAATATCCGAAAGCGCTCCAAAAACAAGAACTGGAGTCAGCATTTTTAGTTGAACGCTTTTTAATGTTCAGTTAACTTTTTTTAAATCTAAATATCAAGAACAAGAACAGAAAAATGTCCACTAATTGCCAGTAAATCATTTGATCCTTTAAAATGAAGCTGTACTTTGCAGAATTGTTGCTGCTGGGTTTCCCATTTAAAAATGTAAAACACAAACTGACAAAACTGAGTCTGTCCTTCGACTCTCCACCACAATGTGAGTGTTTCACAGTTTTGAGTATAAAAACAAAACAGCAATCACACAACTTTATTAATAGGATGTAACTATTTCCAGTCCCAGCCAAAGTTTTCAGGGTCTGATTCAAGTTTTCTCTCTGTCTGCCAGCTTTGTGATGGAGGTATGACTCTGCGAAGTGCAGCGTTATCTTTTTCCCATTTAAATGCTAATGAGCGTGCTGCCATACCAGTCAAAGCGCTGCAGAAACAGTGTGAATTTTTAATATCTTATCACACCAAAAGGTAACAGCTCTCCCGGTGAGGTGGAGGGATGAGTACATGTTCCCTCATTAAATTCTACACAATCGATGTGTCCCTCTGAGAGCGCCGAGGGCCATTCTGTGTGTCACAGCATCCTCGGCTGTGTGCGCATGTTGCCATAGAGTGGTGTGCAAGGATGTGTGTGCACTCACATCTGTCCGTGTCATTTAGATGTGTGCACGCATGCAGATGTGCGCAGCAGTGAGCGGCTGCACTTGTTTCCTCACCTCTTCAGTAATGAACAGCTGTTAATTGCCTCCCCATCATGTGGTGAAGCCAGAGGACAGAGGTTAAGGTTGTCGCAGCCTCTTAATAATTACTTTCCATGGATGATGGTGTCATTGGTGGCAAAAGGTTAGAGGAAAAAATTCATTGAATGTAATGAAACTCATATTGGAGAATGACCTCTGCTCTTATACTGCCTGGATCTGTATTCCCTCCTGGCACCTGTTTCCATGAAAACCACCATTGTAAATGTTAATGCAGCTGCAAATTATTTTCCTCTTATTTATTATAGTGCTGCTGTGAATAAATAAATGTAAAATGTTTTTTTTTAACAATCCCTAGAGAATCCATTAAGAGTGACAACAATAATGTATGCAGCGTTGCCTTCATGTCCTCCAGGAAAATGACAACATTTTTAAATAGACACGTTCAAATTGGAGTCAAACTGACACTGTGAAACCTGGCGAATGTATTACGGCGGTTACACAAGAAGCAATTGAAGTGAAGTGATCTAATAAATGCAGCAAAACTTCTCAAGACAATGAAGAATAGTTTCCCACCAGCAGTATTTAAATTCACATTTCTACACCTGGCTTCCCCTCAGCAGAACAAAGGACCTCAACATCAGACTTCACAAAATCCCTCTAACTGTCTCGCCACTGTGGTCTGGCACCCAGCGATGATCTTTGGTTTCTACATTATCTTTCCCGTTTTGCTCATCAGATAGCTGCTACAGAAAGCTAGAGGAAAAACTGGAAAGCATGAGGGACTTTTATGAAGGCAGGCGCTCCTCAAAGCCAGGATTCAATAATTGCTTTCCTCTTGTCTCACGCAAGTGACAGATGGTGAGGCCACCAGAGGCCTGAAGATGGGAATAATATTGTTGATTAAAAAGAAATATAGGAAACAACATGCAGCTGTTGGCTAAGAGACAGAGGAGAAAAGACGAGAAGAAAGAGGAACGAGAGAAAACAAGAATAGATAGAGCTGGGAAACAAAAAAGGGTAGCAATAATGACACAATTAAACTTGGCTGGTCCACACACATTTTCACTGGGGGTTGTTTGAACTGCTGATGTGTGAAGTTTGAGGGGAAAGAAGATGGTTACACGGTTTTATTCTTGGTGATTCCTGTGGGATTGGGAGTTGTGTTCCAGATATTTAGACAAGTTGTTATTTATTTAGTGCGCAGACCACCCTTCAAACATGATTACCCACCTGCATATGTTCAGCTGTGTGCCTTTTTATGTGTGGCTGAGATGATCTTTAAGGATCATCCAAAGATTCAGATGGACTGAAATATATCAAGATCTTGTGCTTTGCGTGCCTGAGCTTGTAAATGTGAGGGTAATTGTTTCTTGGAACTTTTTTTGCCCATATCAGGGGAAATTTAACACTTCTAATGGCAAACGCTGATGCTGAGCACTCCTCCTTTCTCTGGTATGAGCATCAAAGCCTGGAGTCACACAGTGGAGTCTCTTTTGCATAGACTAATGTAATAATTGTCTTTCCGAGACATCTTTCAGAGGATGGAAAACTCAAAGTCACAGCCAGAGATTCGGTGTCTTTCTTTTCCCTGTGGAACATGAAGGTGCCTCAGAGGCCTTTTTGTAATGAAGTCAGTACAAAGGTGACGATAAGATGACAAAATAAATATGCAAAATTGCAAGTTATACATCGGCTGTGTGGTTATTTTACAAGAATCAGTGAAATTATCACCCATTAGGTATAGTGGTCATGAAGGTTTTATGGTCTGACACTGTGACTGGGAAGAAACTGCAAATAAACATCACTGTATCCTCCAAATTCCTGCTTAACTGTGTACAACTGTAAGGCGATTGTAATGTCCCTACGACTGTATGAAACCTAAGCTACTGTATTTATCATTTATAGAATAATAAGCATGCACACTGGGCGTCAGCTGTGTTGTGCGTTGACTGGATAAGAAGCAAAATAAGCCAGTGTGATCAGGGGGGGGATCAAGTGAGATTAAAAGATTTAAGGCTCCATTTGCCCATGAATATCTGATGCCTATCTGAGGCGAGAGCCGGTGATCCTCTCTCAGGTTTGGCGAGGTGTTGGAGGAAATCTACCTTATCTGCATCTGGCCATTTTTCAGCAGTTTCTTATGTGAATATGCAGCCATCCACTCCTCTGGAAATTTTTGGTTTCTTGCTTCTCTGCCAGAGGCAAAATACATATAAGAGATTCATTCAAAAATCAAGCACCATTCCATACGGTGACACTGCCAAGACAAGCAGAGACCGAACAATTGTTTGGCTCAAACCGGACATGTGAAAACTTCTCAGCACAACTCAATGCTGGCTCCAGTGAGTAAATAAAAATCAGTCGCTGGCAATCACGGGCTAATCAAGCTGTGAAATGACCTCAGTCCTGTTTTGATTCTGGAGGGGTCCTGAGGAAAAAGCTTCATCTGGATGACCACAGTAGTAGTTATCCTTCTGAAAACATCAACCATAGAGCTGTGGAGTTCAGTTCTTCTGACCTTTATTGTTGCTGTTTGGAAGCAGTTGGCATAATTATGAACTGATCATTGCGAAATACCGCCTCACTCAGACATAATATAGCTTACACTGCATTAACATGAGTTCCCATGTCTCCTGTACTACAGTATGTGTATTTTTCACAGTTTGTTCTGCAGTAAATCACTACGGGAGTATTTGACTTAGAATGATTCCACTGCGTGAGAGCCTTACAGAGCCTGTTTTATTTTAATCTGGCTTAATCTTTATCTAAAAATGTGCACTTTTTGGTTACAAATGGAAATGGAAACAGATTCTAATCTACTAGAGGCCGTGGGTTTTATTTCAGCGTTTACTCTCAATACGCTGGGTCAACTTTTGAGAAACAAATCACACTAAGCACAGCGGTCAATATGCCTGTGTTTCCATTCTTTATTATAAGTAAGTAAAGTCTAAGTAAAATCATAAAATTCCAAAGAGTCTAGCCATATGGAAAATGTGATATGATAATTGCTGCCACTGGGGAATACAGCAGGACTCTGTAAATGATCTAATCCAAAATGCAAGTCATTGAAAGGAGATTTAGTCCACTAGAGGGTCCATTTTTAACTAAAAAAATATATTTGCTGTTGTGGCTGCAACCCAATATGTTTGACAACTCTTCCTCTTAATACTAAAAGGAACATGGCATCTCCACATCTCCTCCCGCTGCTCACATTTCCTCTTACTTCAGGGGGATCTCCTTAAAACAAGTTTTACTTCTGTAGCCCCCTGGAGTGAGTGAAGACGCAGAGCATTTTGTGTCATTTTTGGGGGGAGGGACCGAGCGCAGGGATGCTAAGGTAGGTTCCCTCCCCCATGGGTGTGTCCACAGCCGGGAGACCTCAGTCTATCCACCTGCAAAAGCCGCTTCCCCTGCACTACACACTTGAGCGTCGCTGCGCACGGCGGAAACCGCTCGTCTCCAGGAACAACTCTTTTGTTTGTCGCCTCCTTTTAGTGGAAAATACAAAATCTGTTGATGCGATTTAGAGATCACTTTAAGTTAAAGCGGCTGCGTCAAGTTAATTCAAATCCAAGCTTTGTTTGGCTCTGGGATAATCGGGTAGGATCTGCTGCGGATACACTGACACTCCTGGCTGCGGACGCAGGAGCTCCAACAACCCGGGTGGATGGTTTTAAATGGTCACCAGCTGTATCACAATATTCTCTGGACCTAACTGAAAGGTAAATCGGGTATTACTTTGACACATAATAAGTTAGAATAATCATTTATGGTGCGACAGATGTGCATTTGAATCAATAGGAAGCCACATTTGGTGGACTGGAACAGTGATAATGCCTGCGCTCCGTGCGCAAGCTCCAAAAAATGGAATATTTGTATATTTTGTAAAGTTCTGTAAAATAATGTTAGCCAGAACATTAGAGATAGATTCTTTTCAGCAGTGCACTTCAGCTTGTGTGCATTTTTATTCCTGGGGTGTCTCTCTGGCGTGTTGGAGGTCGTTTTTAATGAGCTATACTCTCAGATAGTATTTAGAAATATTGCAAGAGCCGAGAGCAGTGAGTGCGTGTGAGGAACGTGAGTTTTAGTGGCATTGAAAGTTTCTGCTGCATGTGATGCTCTGGCTTCAAACTAAACTGTATATATGTTGTCTTCAGCTGCTACTTTTTACTGACAGCGTTTAAAAATCTCATGTCCTGTTATAAATGACACGTGGTTCATGTTCATGTCCTCATAACTCAAAGCCCCAGTCAGGCTTTATTTTGGTTAACGGTCTGCTTTGGAGTTCTGCCTCCAGGGCTCAGTGTGGAACTTGATCTTAAACCCTGAGTGACAGTTTGACCTCAGGACTCTGATCCACGTTTACAACTAGATCAGTGACATGCAGGGATAATTACAGCAAAATACGCCCTCGCTAAAAATTGTTTTATTGTTCCAGAATCGGCCTCTTCCAGAGTCACTCCATGCAAGTTTTGCTGTTTTGTGGCAAATCATTACGCACAGTTCTGCCGCCTCGTACGCACACGGATAAATATGAGAGTCACCAGGTTCTTTTTTTTAATAAGTATTTTATCTTCAGTTGTCTTTGTGGCGGATAGCAGCATGTTGATGCCCTTTGTGATTTAATGTGCCACTGCGTCAGGCTCTAAGGAGCAACTCCACGCGTTACTAGTGGAATTCAGCTCTTGCAGTAAAATGATTGTAACAATTCTTTAACTCCTGACCAGCTTTCTCAAACGTATCCTGTTTCACTGTGATGGAAAGTGAAGATCTGCAGAGAGAGAGGGAGAAAGCGGTGGCTTCTTTTGGCTCTCTCAGCTGGAAGGAGACTCTGCCCATTCACACTGTTTCCTTTACAGCACAGAGAGGCAAACACCAGCAAGAACAATTGTGGGCGTTTAGGAAAGGCATATCGCAATGACAGATTCAGCAGAAAATGCAGAGGCAATGATGAAAACCAAATTCTGAGCCAGAAGACCTCCTATCCAGACTCCTGGTTCGGGTTAGGCTGCTTGGCGTATGTTGCACAACATGTGTTCAAGACTTTTGCCATAAGCAGAGCATGGACTGCATAAAGTCTGATCCAGTTTTTACCCCTGTGTCTCACCCCCTGCTTGACTCTGCGTTCTCAGGTTTCAGTGCATAAAAAGCAGAGACCACACAATGCAGAAATGTCTGTGTTTGATGCTCATCCCTTTCTGTCCCTCAGCTCCTGGACTCTCCTTCTCCCCTGTTAACAAACAGAGGGACAATGTTGTGGGACAAACTGTGCTGGCTGCTGGCCCTGCTGGCCTTATCGTCTGGGGGGCTGCCCCATTCCAACGAGCCCCTCTCTGCTCCCAGAATCTTCCTGTCCTTCAAAGGTAAGGCACTTAAAATAAAGCTGTGTCTGTGACCCACTTTGCTGTGGTTCTGTGCTTCTCTGTAGCCGTGCAGATTTGAATATCGGTGTAACAATTACGCCTGTCAGCTTACTTGATCTTGTCTAATAACTGGAATGGGTTAGTTATTGGCACCGACTGAATTCAGGTCTTGGCAAGCCCGGCGTTTGTCCCCTCAGTGCTTTACAGTGAGTTTGATTGTGTGATTGTGTGAGAGGGGCCTGATGAGAGGGATGAGATGTGCTGTTGATTGTCCTGAACCATTCAGAGGCTTTAGAGAATATGTCTTCATCTAATCGCCTGGCTGCTATTAGTTCCCCAAACAGGCCTTTGTGTGACCTCAGCTCCCTCCTGAAATCAAGTCAGATTTAACACTTGGCTGGGCGCACACTCAGGGTGCAGATCCAGCATGTTATGAATGTTAGCCAGTGCCACATGAGACCCGGAGTGTGTGTTGAACTGTCCTGTTAAAATAGGTCTCGGCGGTGCAGTCTCCACTGCTTTCATTCCATTGTCAGCAGTCATTGTGTCCACGACTGCGCCTCAGGTTTTATAGCACCTGTCTCTGAAGACGACTTTAATCAGACTCTGTTGAGTTTAGATCCCTGTCTTTTTATGAGATCACCACACTTCAGTTCTCAGCTGTGTGTCTGAAGTTTGCTTGAGTGTGAACATCTGCGGACACTGAGAATCAAAGCACTGATAATATTGCAAATGAATAATGAATGCTGTTGTGGAAAATCACTTGTTATTTTGCACTTCTGTTTAAAAAAAACAATCCCGAAATACGAGAAATGTCTTGTTTTGCCTCGTGTTCCTTCATATTGTGGTCTTTCTGCTAAGCTAAGCTGAAGTCTCGCCTCCTCAGATATTTTGCTTATCAGTTTGTTTTCCCTCCCCTCATCCCTTGAATCCCATCTCTTTCCCTCTGTCTCTAATCGAGTCGGATTTCACACGCTAATGGTCTCACATATGCTTGGTAGAAAAGAGTTAATTTATTTTCTACTTCTTTTAATTGAGTTCCTTTTTGTTTTTAATTAGTTTTGGAGGTTACTTTATGCCTCACAGAGCAACTTCAGATAGCTGGAGACTAGAAACGCACCTAAGCTGTGCATTCCCTAATTGTATTGGTTTTGCACCATGCCACTGGGAATACTTGTGTAATGCGCTTTTATTCATTTTTTTATGTGCCAGTATACTTAAGGAAACACTTGGCTTCAGGCCTCATAATATGCTGCCATACAGATATAGTTTGGTGAGAGCCTTGTGATAAAATAATCCAGTGTATTTTTCTTTTTTTGGCTTTTCTGTTTGATGATAATAGGAAACAAGGAGAGCAATGTTGACTGCGAAGTGTAGCAGCTAATAGAATGAGTTGTTTTTGTGGTGTGTTGCTGAATTTCCCGCCCGTGACCCAGCAAGCCGTGTTTATCCATAAAGGTTACCAGTATCGCTTTTCACTGATTATTTGCATTTTATGAAGCTGGTAGAGAAGATTTTTGCTGCGCTTGGCGGAAATCCAAGTTTGTTAGAAGAGAACCCACACTTTCCGTCTCTGCTGTTCAAATATTTGCCCTTTATCAAAGCAACAGACAGTGGGTCAAATATAGTACACACATGTTAGTAAGAAAAAACACATTTCTCATACAAATACAGTATTAGGATTGCATTTTAATGTGATTATCTTGGAAACCCACTTTGCCAACGCTGCCATTTATTCATAGCAACCATTATATTGTGTCTGGTATTGAGATATTTATATGTACATGCCATTTTGCTGAAACTCTACAAAATTACAGACCTGATTTAATAATATTAATACACATAAAATCACCGTGATATGATGGCTCAAAGACTAAGACAGCCTTGTATTTTGGTGCTTAACTCTGACTTTATTGCCTGAGCTGTTTATTTTTTATTATTGTGAATTGTTTCATCATTTCCCTTCATTCACTGATCAAATATTACCAGTGATTTTTATCTTGCTGACAATATGTTAATGATACAGAAGCTCTATCTTCCAAAGCGCAGTAATCCAGTAAGTACATTTTCAGTACCAGATCTTGTAAAAGTGGTTTTACTATGTAAACCACCACCATAAACCTAAGCTGATAAATTTGCCTAAAGCAGCTCCTGAGTATGTTAGTCCAGGCTGAGTTATTAACTGTGATAAGGACCAAGTGAGCAAACACAGGCAAAGACCAAAGGAATGTCCATTCAAAGCAGATCATCAACCCAGACTTCAAAAGAGCTGAAAAATAGCACACACACACACACACACACACACACACACACACACACACACACACACACACACACACACACACACACACACACACACACACACACACACACACACACACGCATGCACACAGTTAAAAAAAATACCAGATAGCAATGCATCTCTCAAACTAAACAGTGCATGTTCTCCAAAAAAGGAGAATTTAATCGCAGCATCCAAAGTTCTGCAGTTTATCTGTTCACTCAAAAGTGCAGCTGAGGTTTTGAAAATACACTTTTCAGATAGGACTGTGCGTTATAAGATGATCCACAGCAAAGGTCACGTTTGTGCAGTTCTTTAGGTGTATTCTCTCTCATAAAGGCTGACCGAGACTGGCTTGAATCAGCTGCCGAGAACTCCTATATTTACTTTTAAACAAGGTCTGTAATCACATGCTATTTTAGTGCGCAGGGCTCTGCAAGGTTGTGACCCTTCAAACAGAAGCCAGTCACACCCGAGGTTAACTGCCCTCAAACTGTGGGAGAATGGCACCATATTAACAAGTAATAGCTTGTTAGGCTAATACTCAGGCACATTTGAAAGTGTTTAACTTTGTTTTTCTTCAGCCTCTGTAGTCGGCAGTGGAACACCTGGGCACAAGGTTAGCTCTGGGAAGAAAGCCTGGAGAGGAACGACAAAGCCAGGCAGTCCTGTAATTGGACTAATTCTCAGGGAGAATCTTAAAGTTGCGGCAGCCTTTGCTCTCACCCCCTCCAGACAGTCTTTTTTGTCCCGTGTAATGGGTCGATGGTTGTCACACCCGAACAAAGACTTTGCTATCTGCTCATCTCTCCCAACAGTTTTCAGGGTTAAGATCAGAAACAGCGACACGTCCTTCATCTCTTTCTTCTTTGAATAATTACGAGCTGCTACTGAGTTTGAACTTTGCAGCACATTCTATTTCTGACTCTCCAACAATAGACACTTTCCACAGATTATGTGCTATGCACAGATTTATGTATATATAGCACACGGGAAGAGACTTGTGCCTTCCACATGTTACATCAGTGTGACATTCCTCTATGTAGGTGGTCCTGTACTGTTGGCAGCTTTTTGTCTTCTCGGCTGAAAGAGAAAACGCTATTGTAATAATTCTTCTTGTCTTGCCATGACATATCACACCTTTCCCCCAGATTGTTAAAGGGATACCAAAGCGCAGTTTGCACCTCAGCCAACTTTCACGCTTCTTATGGGAGTTTGACACTGGAAACCCAGCCGTGCCGCAATGACCTCTTTTCAATCGATGAGCTGCTGAAATCTTCTGCACAGCTAACCTGATCTAACGTCTAGCGAGGTGAAGTTCAGACAAATAAGGTTCTTGTGTGCATTGTTCCCATAAACATGAAAAATCACACAAGTCTCCACCACTCCTCTGCAAGCTCCTCCAATTGTCTTGATCTGTCTCTTTCAAACAAAGGCTGCTTGAAACCACCGTGTTCGATTTGGCTAATCACTGGGGAGACGGCAAATGCATTCAGTCTGCAAGTATGTCATTCTCATAACCCAGAAATCTTCCCGCTGTTCAGCCACAAAACTAATGTCATTAATTAGCTGTATCATTAGAGCACATTACACATCACAGAGGGTAATATTATATTATATTACATGCATCATCAAAAATGTTAAACATAATGAGACATGCATTGCACAGAGAAACATACTTGGTAGATTTCCCCAATGTAATCGCAGGCCTAATGAATAAATCCGTAATATGATTATCATCTATAGAGGAAGGTGCTTATGGTATTACTTTTGAAAATGAAGAATTGCATGGAGTACAGTGGTGGTGAACTTGCTCAAAATGTGTGATTGTAATAGTTTTTTTGTGCATTCTTAGAACTGATGGTTTAAATAAAGACTTTTCGTTGGCAGATCCACATGGGATTCATTGTGCTTCAACCTTTTTTTAAAGGGTTTCATTGATTCCACTGGTTTGCTGTGTCATTCTTTACAGTATGTAAACAGTAAACCTTCTCTACAGTGCTATGTCACAGTTATTTGAAACACGTCTGGGTTATAAAAGGCAGAAAAGTTGTGCAGACAGCATTTTTCATCCATGATTTCTTTGAGCCAGAAGAGTGGAAGAATGTTCTGTCATCAGTGAAACAGTGCAAAGTGATGTTATCTTGATTTTGAATGACAAGGGGGGATAATAACACGCAGTGTTCAAGCTATGAAAGGAAAGTAGTGCAAATAATTAATACTCCTGGACATAAATGTCATGCGGTCGCGACATTTTTTTATGTTTATTTCTAAGAAACGAGCAAGACGAAGCAGAGTCACTGATCTGATGGTTTTTCCAAAGAAGCAAATAATCATTTTGTCTGGGTTAAAGTTTGCTGTGCAGTATTATCTAATTCACATCCTCAGTGGCCTTCTGCCTACCAGCTGTACATGTTTGCTTCTTTCCCAGCAGATAAGCATCATGGGTGCATGAGGTTCACAGATTTGTCACAGCCCTTAACTGCTCCAACCCACATGAAATCCAATTCTGAGAAACCGTAGAGGATGCAGAGCTTTTATAAATGTCCCTTGGTCATGTTTCTGCTCATGTGTCCGTGCTGCTTGGATGCACTAAACTCACTTTGTATGCGTCCACCAGGCAACATTGTACCTGTTGGCAGTCTGAAGTCCAAAATTGCCTCTTTTTTTCCTATTATCTCCATTAGAGAATGTCACGGCACTGAAAATGTTTCCACAAAGTAATGCGCAGTGGCTGTGGCACGCAAGCCCCCAGCAATTATTACAATACTTTGCTACTTTCTCTCTGGAGATGCTGCTGCTGGTAGAAGAGGAGGAGGAGGAGGGGAGGTGCATCCCAGCAACCTTTGCTCTGCAGGATGCATTCTGTCAAACTATGATTATTCAGGAGAGGGAAACAGAAGGCGACAGCTCCAGCGCTAAATATAGTGTCCTTCCTGTCTGTTTCTTTCTCTTTTTATCTCCCTCTCCTCCTCTGCCTCGTCATCCTCCTCCTCCTCCTCCTCCTCCTCTGCTTTTACTCCACTCTCGCGCCCTCCTCTCTACTTGCCTGTTGATAAGAGGCTGGCAGTGTGGGATGAGGGAGGAGAGCACCCAGTATGCCACCCACAGCAGGGGCTCACTGTTTTAGCACACGCAGAAGGCGAAAGGGGAGGAAGGGGGGGTCTCTAAAGTGCCCAGACTTTCCTTGAGATGCAGAAACAGCAGTGAGGCATCAGGGGGATGTATATGGGAGGAGTGGGCCACGTCTGCGAGCAGAAAAAAGGTTTTGCATACTAACACGCTGTAAGTACAGTGGGAAGATGTATCTGAGGCTTTTAGGGAAATAATGCGTCTGTATGTTTTAGTTATTTGCATTCCATAAATGGCTGGCTCCCCACGTCTTAATGATATCACAGAGTAATGCACGTACAAATCACTGCTCCCAATGAAAGGCACTAAATTGAAAAGAATTTTCCCCCAATTTAAATATTTCTTTTGAACCGGCATGCAGAGCCTAAGCACTTATTAATGCTGGAATCGCCCCCTGTGGTGATTAAAATGCACAACATCCAAATGAAACCGTAATCATCCCGCTATTTATTATTCCTGCGATTAGGCATTTTAATCATAGATTTAATTATTTGTACTGGGGAGGAGCAGACCTTCTCATCCAGCTTCATCAGAATAAGTTCAGTTTATTGAGCAAGTTGACATGCATCCATGTAAATATACACCGTGAAAGCAAGTAACATTCTGACTGATGATTTTGCACGATCATTCGAATCATTTCCATTCACAGAAAAACAGACGGATGAAACAGGAATAGTTCAATCACTACTTCTGTGTTCTCCACCAGTCACTCCCTTTCTTCTGCTATGATTTAATGACATCAACTCTTTATCTTGGGCTACTAAGCTTCTAATAGTCAGCTGATTGCATTTCAATGAGCATATTGACGGTCACGTCATGGATTTGGTTATGAAGCCAAAGCACACAACCAAGTGAAGAAGGTGGGGTCTATGACTTGGAGGAGGCCATTTGTCAGATTAGCAGCAAAAAGGTGACAGTCAAAGGTGAGATTACCACTAAATTTAAAATAATAGAGGCAAAAAAGTTACCAGAAATAGACATTAGAATTATTTAGCGCATTTCTTTATGAAAATTAATCGTCAACAGAAATTTTATTATTGTCACAGCACTCATTTCAACTTCAGTTTTGTAGATTTATTTCCCTTTTTCTAAAAATTTGCACTTTGATTAATTAAAACTGAGTTAAGTAAAATTTTGACACATGCCACAGAAATATAGTTTTTTAATTTTATACTTATAGCTGCAAAGCAACTGAGGGTTTTGGTTTTGGAATTCTGCTTTTTCATGGTTTCAGTTCATGGATTTGATGCGACAGAACAGGTCAGTTTTTAGTTATTTTATCTTTTGTACTTAATACTATACATGTCCATTAACATGAAATGCTTGTTTTATGAAGAAGCTGTCTTCTCATTGTAATTGGAACACAACACACATCACCACCACTGATAAATACAGCAGTAATGACCGTGATGAACACTGTGCTAAGATTTTGTTCTTTCAGACACAGAATCTAAAACAAATGATGGAAAACTTTCCAGCTAAAATGCTCCGTGACAGTTGTGCTCGACTTCTTCTGCTCGTAGTGGATGCTTTGCAAGTTCAGTATGAAGCTCTTTTCAGTTCTGTGTTTGCTGTGTAAAGGGGGGCAACACTCAGCAGGGGCTGAAAGACAGACACACTATGATGGATATGGGAGTGTGTGTGTGTGTGTGTGTTGATGTGTAGATCCCTGTCCCTGCTGTAACCAATTTTTGTAGATCGAAATGTGACAGACGAGACAAAAATAGATGTAAGCTGCAGCGGTACATCACACCCATGTCTTTTTTATTCCCTCGTGCTTGAGAAAAGTGTTTAGTGTGGCCTTTGTAATTGTTTTCTTTTGCGCCTCAGAGCACTTTGTAGAGCCCATAATTCTTGAGTTGTGATTTTAATCATTGTCAGGGGCAGTGATGAACCTCTCCACCTGCAGAACAGGGGCAGCAGGGTGGGGGAGCTGAAGAGGAGGACGACAGCCGCCGCGATTAGAGACCGAGTCAGAGAGCAGGACGGTAATGGCTTTTACCAGTGGTGGTTTTTCTTAAGATTCAAAGTGACAGGGAGGAATGGGAGAGAGTCTTTTAATATTCATTTCAAGTCCATGTGTTTAAGTCTGCATTGTTTGTTTGTGTGTCTGCTGTGTGTGGGTGCTCACATTCTTGCAGAGCATCTTCTGAAAAGAACTGCTATCTGTGACACTGCTTTGGTTTGGTTGCCATAGCAGCATCTACCTGTCACTCCTCACAAACTGAATCGGGTTCAAATGATTCTCTCCACAGAGAAGAGGTGGGATGCAATCACAGCTTTGTGCTTATTTCCCCAGATGTCTGCTGTCTCGCCTGCTCACAGGAAATCCTGAAGTAAAGCAGCATCAAGTCTCAGTTGAGACGAATGTGGAAACAAATTTACTAAAACAATCGACTCTGATGATTCTTTGGCGTGATCTTGTGACGTTGCTGCAGAGGAATGGAGAATTTAGTGAGAGAATAGATGAAGGATTGATCTCCGCCCGGCTGGTCGTGCTCTCCAGATGTGGCTGAGGTGTGGGAGTCTCTCGGGGGTTTGTGGCTCTAACTGAAATTAAGGAGACAGCAGGTCAAGGGCACCTCTCCACTTGTTTACCTTAGACAGCTATCATTCATTTTCATTTGTCTGTCAGTGTTGGGATCTTGTTACTGGAGTGTCATTGACCTCATTCATATGGTGGCCATTTTGAACATGTAGGGCAATTCTCAGGATACATTCTGTCATATACAGCTAGCTTTGTGTTTTAATAAGAACAGCAACTTAATGCTGCCTAATTTTTCAGCTTGACTGGTTAACACAACAAAGAAGTCACGCTGTAGTTCTTTGGCTATGAGTCCTTTTATCGATTCATCCAGTAAAAAAAAAAAAGGAATAAATGGCAACACTTAAAACATTTCTTTAGTGAAAACTCTTCAACTTTCACTCTAGTGGTTTCGATTTAACTTTCTCCCAGCTTTGTATCACTGCTGTTTTCATGAATATTTTAATAATAGATCCATTTATCAAGCAAAAATACAAAAACACTCCGAAAATGTGAAGATTACTGTTGCTCCTAAGGTTTCAAATTACTTTTCTGGCTTAAATCAAAGAATTACCACACAGAATAGTAACGGTCCAAATATATTTCATCTGAAGTCACATCTCCAAATGACTGGATTGATTTTCTTTGTAGTGTTTTCAAAGGGCACTGTGAAGTGTAACTGTACGTGCATGAAGTCTTCTGGCACACTGAATATGAATGACAATCGATTCAGGGATCACACTAAGAGTTCAGTAACTACGTGGAAAAGGTCGCTGATGTTTGTTTCGTCTTTAGAGGCACAATAACTGGACAACAGTCTTTAAATGACTGTTCAATCAGCCGCAGCTTACTTTGAGTTGGTGATTTGTCAAGCAAAAGCTCAAAACATTCTTTGTTCAGCCTTTCTAATGTAATAGTTTTTTGCTTGCCTAATTTTTAAATCTTTGTAAACTAAAAATGGACAAGACAAACTATTTTAAGACATGACCATAGGCATTTATTGCCCTTTCTTGACATTTTGTAGATTAAAAACCAATAAATTGATAATGCTCATAATCATTGTTTGGCTGTCCTATCGGTACAGGTGTGTCTGAGAATGAGTCTGCTTTACAAGATACAAGCTGGAGAAGCATTATTGATGGAGCTATTGTTGATGTCGTGTGTCTCAGAGGATTTTTCTGCTGCCCTTTCACTGTAACATTACCTGAGTTTGACTTGCATGACTGCAGACTTGGTCCCATTGTGCAAAGACTGATGTTTTTTTCATTAACAAGTAGAATCAGCATAAAATGGCACAACAAACACAATTTTTAAAGTTAAAAAGCTAAAAAAAAAAGGCGTAGTAGCAACTGTAAACCCTGCGCATGTCTTTTGAACTGTTCCAACTCGGACGTCTAGAAGAAAGAGTGAAGACAGAGTCCGATAAGGGGCGAGAGAGAAATGAGGTTTGTCGGGAAGATAGGCTGAGAGGAGGGAAAATGTGAAGGGAGCAATAGAGCAGAATCAGACAGGGCTCTGAGAGTGCTAATGGACTACAGGGCATCAGTGTCAGGTTTGCTATCTCAGCCAGAGCGTGGATATATGGAGGGATTTGAGAATGAAAAGGAGGAGAGGAGCGTGGGTGCACAAAGGCATACTCAGGACAAATTGTGTGTCTGCTTCCCATTAGCTGTGTGTGAGTGTTAGATGAGATGGTTTACTTAAACGAACAGCCTCCACAGGTCAGCACCGTGCCAATGCCCTGGCAGTAACCTCGCACTGTAAGGTCTGATGTTAGTCAATGAAAACTGCTGACTTTCTTCACACTTCCATATTGTCATACAAATTGTCTTAGAAGGAGTGTTGCAAGTGATTTGGCAAAGGTTGGACATTTGGAGTGAAGCCCGAAGTGCATTTCGAACTATACGTCTCTTCACGAACAACACAAAATAATGAGACGCCGACTTATACAAATATTTCCTTCTGCAGTGTTTATGCGATCAAAGTCTCGCACTCCATCAGTTTGGCAACGTTTTAATGTGAAACGCTTCCTTTCCTGAGTGAGAGGTCAAAGTTGTTTTTAGGCAGAAGCCGGCCAACCTCAAACACCCACAACCTCATGAAATTTTTCAGGTGTTGGAGTTTCAGTCTATCAAGCCTCTGTGTGTGCGTATGCGTTGGATGAGGGCCAAGTAGCTTTCTGTGTGATTATGGCAGAAATGAGGCCTGTGGTTGAGCCTGACCATGATCCTGTGGGAGGCTGCAGTAGTGGTGTCTCACTATTGGATTTAAAAAGCCAGAACATTCCTCCTTCTCCTCTTCCTCCTGCCTCCCGTCAGAGCTGTGTTTCATCATTTAGTTAGTACCCCTCTCCCACTTTCATATTCTCTGCATACATTCCCTCTGCATGATGCATAACTGGTGAAAACTGAGCCCCTGTCAGATGCTAACATCATTACAGAAGCCTACCTTCGAAGTTTGAGATGTAAAGCTTGGTAAATAGCAAAGCCCTCCTTGTCAGATTGATTTCGCTTGAATCGGATTTGTATTCCCCGTCTTCCATTAGCCGCCATGGCTTCGGGCGAGTAATGCCTTGGGTTTGAAGGTCAGACCTCTGAGTGAGATCACGCCTGTGTGGCAGAAAACCCCCCTGAACTCACCTCACACTGGGAGAACAACAGAGAACAGCCAGGCGGAGGAAGAAGGGCATAATGTGGTGGAACATGAGGTTTCCAAGCCTTGTTTTCTGAGTTTGTACACTGATGGGCTTCCTGATAATGTGCTGATTGTGGAGGGGAGGAGATGGCCTCTCTTCCCTAATCATTGTGGCGGTTGCATTGACGTGATGCCAAGATTTTCTTCATGCCTGCCCCGTTCACGCCTCTTTGCCTCCGAGCTTTGTTGGTCAGCCCTGTTCTCAGGAAACTTCTCTAGGTGTCCCTAATGGTATGTTGGCAGTGCCGTCCGTGGCATCTGTGCCATATGTGTGCGTCTGTGTCGCTGCATACATATGTATGAATGAGAAATCGGAGTAAGGGCCTCCTATGTTGCTGTTGTTATTGTTGTTGTTGGTGTCGACGCCTCACTCATCCCCGTGAATGGACTGCTTGGTCTCAATAGAAGAGGGGCGTTTGTGTGGGTTGGGTCCATCATTCATTTACTTCATTCATGTCCCCGGGGAAGCGGAGGGGGAGTGGCATACAACATTGGCATGGCATTAATGCTCAAAGCATCTCTGTCTGTCCTTTGCCTCCCTCTGCTCGCTCTCTCCCTCTCTCTGTCTCTCATCATTCTCGTCTCTTACTTTTCCTCCCCTTGGCACAAATGGCGAAACAGTCATCACTCAAAGCTTGGCTATGATCCTGGCTTTCATGTTCTGTAGGATTTCATGTTAGATGAATTGATGCTCCTCTGGACCTTTTGCTTCACCGCACTACAATGATGGAAGACCACAGACAGCCTTTGAGAGAGCTTATAAGAAGCAGCACCTCCTGGCACAAACACAGAGGCACAAACTTTTTTTCTCCATGGCTGACGGATGTAGTTTTAATGTGGGCCGAGAATCCGACAGAGGAAACAAAAAAATGTCTTTTGACACTGGGAAGATCTCCAATCCAAATGATGCTTTGTTCAAGTGTAATTGCATTTAGGAAGTATAAGATGCTTGGAATTCATTAGTCTACGGCTTTGATTATTCTAGTGTCATTAACAAACAGGATTGGTGCACAGCGTGAAATTTACCTTTTCACCGCCATGGCTGGATTACACTGTCCCATTAAACCATCTATGCATGATTAATTAGTCACAAATCTTTGCACAGCATTATGAGCAAATTAGGCCATACACAGAACAGGAGTATCACATTTATTTCAGCCACACCATACTGCATGCTGTGGTGTTTAACTGAATTACTGTGCATTTTGTGTCATTAGAAGCTGAAAAATATTATTTTATGCAAAGCATGTGCAAACAAGGTGAAGTTCCACAAATTAGCCTAGCATTTCAATAAATTCTGCTCATGCTGTTGGGGTTAGTATTCACATGCATATATTCTTGTGCACAGGATCATGCACAGTATTTTCAGGTATGGCAGTTGTGAAGCTATCGCCACCCACTCTCATTCCCAGGCCCTCAAACACAGCCATTTTGTCCAAGCAGCAGGCGTCTTAGAGATATAAAATGTCCTTTACTGTCAGTGCCACCAATGTTAAGTTTGTGGCTGAAAGATCTATAGGAGTTTTTCTACTTAAAAAAAAAAAAGTCCCATAAGGAAGTTGAATGGATGTTGGCAGTGTAAGTCACAGAAATTTCATCCAGGAGGTTTGTGTCCTGTGTTTGGACTGGGTTTCGTTATATTTCCACTTGTGGCTTAAATTCATTTTCACTCATTGGTTATGTTTAGGCACCAAAACTTGGTTACATTTTGGGAAAGATTGTGGTTTGGGTTTAAATACACCCTTTCACAACACCGAGCACATGTTACAAGGCAAACTTGTTAGTGACAGTGACAGCACCAGCAGGAAACATTTGGCTACAAACTCATGACATCTGTTTCTGGCATTCATGAAATTTTATTGGACTTTCAGATTGCTCTGCACATTGAAAAATTATGCTCTGGGGTACCCAATGTGACGCCAAGAAGTCCTAGTAAAGTGATTGTGTTTAAAAAGGTTGGGAGTAAGACAAGACTGTGTCTCTTAGCGTGTAGCTCCACAATCAAGATGTTTCATTGTGTTTTACACAAAATGTAAATAATGCAGTATGAATTGCTGAAAAGTGTATTTTTCTCTTGTGTTGGAACCACATTTTCTTCTCTATGCTATGATACTTGATAAAAGTTGAGATTGTCTCATATCAGCTGAGACTCGATTATTTATTCAAAACTTTTAAAAGCAGTACTGGTTTTATAGAGGTTGTCTCATCTCTACGTTTACATGAATGCATTTCTAATAAACTTGGAGAAAGTTTCATCAATCTGCAAAACATCAGGAACTCTTAAGATAAGGAAATGGACATAACCACTTGTGTATCATGAGATTAACTGTGCTTTGTACGCTTTTGGTACTGAAGTAGCTTTCTGGCAGTAAAAGCCTATTGGCACGTTCAGTTTGAATCACTTTGTTGCTGGAAATTTATGATAGCAAGAACCGTTTGCGTGACAATCAAAAGATCATTTCTCAGCACTCTCAACTTGTGTGACTATTGCAAAATATCCACTAGTTCTTGAGATGATCATAACCAGACTGCTGGAAAAGCGACAAGGGAAAATATGGCAAGCTGCAAACAAACAAGCCCCAAATGCAGAAAAAAAACCCAACTTGTCTGCTGTTCAGATCTGATGAATGAAAAACAGATAACGAAGATATGAGAAGGGAGTGTGAGAGAGGATGAGAGAGGCTGCAAATAAAGGAAAAAAGTCTCTCTCCATTCCTGGTGTGGATCAGG
This sequence comes from Acanthochromis polyacanthus, assembly GCF_021347895.1. NCBI lineage: Eukaryota > Metazoa > Chordata > Actinopteri > Pomacentridae > Acanthochromis > Acanthochromis polyacanthus. The sequence goes on along the minus strand of NC_067117.1, from coordinate 11,341,428 downwards.
CCATGTTTGGGTGCCTTATCAGTGCAGAGCGGATGGCTAAGCGCTGATTTATGACAAGGTATGACAGTGTGAGATAAGAGGGGTTTTTAGCCTCCATGTGTCTGTGCAATCACCGGCCCCTTCAGCACCCAACGTGAGGACGGATGGAGGGTGACTGTGACCAAGATTTCCCACTGTCACGCATGTTCCTCTCCTCCAACTGATAAGACTCCGACCTTCCGTTCATTTCTCTGTTTCTCTTTATTTATGTCTCTATCATTCTCTATCGCACAGTTACTTCCAACAAACAGTGTCTTTTGTAAAACATAGCAGATGTTGCCGTGCAGATGAATGTTGGGACGTGCAAGAATTTCTGAATTCTGAAGTACTAACTTGCATGCAGGTGGAGGCTTCATGTGTTACATCATGGCTGCTTAAGTGGTGAAGAGGTCATTTCAACATTTCTTATCTATCTCTGCTACATGCTGAATCTAACTGAGCAGAACTGCCAACAATAACATACCAGAGGAATCTTCACCATTTTCTGATTCGTTGTATTCAGAGGTTTGTTCCTCCGGTTGAATGTAACTGATAAAGCCAATAATCTGAAGAAGGAGCTTGTCTCTTTTGCCCATTTCATGCCTGGACTGTAGTATTTGCTGTGTAGTATTGAAATGAAGGGTTTATGTGAGCCACGGGGTTTTATGACACGCAATCTTGTGTATCATGTTTTTATCTGTCCCCCATACATCACTCCTCAGTATTGTCACTTCTAGCTCATTTTATCTGCAAAACCACACCGTTTAATGCCACAATTTAATTTTAGACTCGTATTAGTGTGAATTTGACACCGGTCACACATCTTCTCCTCAGCGCTGCTAAGCAGACATCCTCTGAATGCTGACCCTTATGGTCACGGGTGAGAAAAAGGCCATGGGGTCGCGGGGTAGGATGTCCCAGCTGTCTATCAAACATGAAAGCCGCCAAATTAACAGCCACTGGTGGTTTAAAAGGTAAGACCGAGTGCGTCAGTCAGTGAGAGAAGTAGAGGGAAAAAAAAAGGCCATGGATTACACAGACAGACAGTAATCTATGGGTCTGTCAGCCTCGTCACTCAGCCTGACCTTGGGTAGCTTTGGTTTAATTGCAGGGTGGGATGAGAGAGTGGGGCCCAACTTTAGCAGACAATTCGCATTATCCATTATAGATGTAATGGCTGCCAACATGTTTCATCTTGAATGACATTTTTTCGCTTTCAAAGCACATATTTAACCTATTGGAATGTAAATGATCATTTTCAGCCTGTAATTATTTTCAGTGGAGCCCCTTCATTTTCAAATGATTCAGACCGTTCGTGTTGGGAAAGATCGCAACATGTAACATTCCTCTGGCCACATGCTGAAGTTAGCTTTGTCAGAGGATACTTGAGGAAATATAACCTCAAGTCTGATTGCACTGAGGTCTTCTATATGATGATTATACCACCTGTCTTCTGCCATTGTCTAAAGTTTGTCACAGTAACTCTAAGAGATCTGCAAAAGTTAAAAAGCATTTTTGCCATTTTATGGTCACTTAAAGATGGATATATGGGTTAAAAGATGCAATTATTTCCATAACAATGTCCTATAACATTCCCACTGTCTGCATTCCTTTCTGCTACCCCTTCCCCCACTTCTGCCTCCTCTGCCTTCGCCACAACTTCCCACTCCATTCACACTATGTCCATCATACAAGCACTAAGAAAAAATAAATGCCCTTGACTGACGGTCTTCATCCCCCACTTTGTTGTCTGCACTCATCTCCTCCCATTTGTGCCGAGCAGACAGACCGACAGCAAATGGACAAGTTAACATGGATGCTCTTTCACTCGCAGCATCCAGTCAGCTAATTCTCCCCAGTTGGTCTCCCTGCTTTCTTTTCTTCCCGCCGCTCTCACCAAACTTTCCTGGTGATTTTCATTGAATGTTGGAACCACATCTCCCCTGTGTCTGCATGCGTGGATGTGAGGCAGTAATAAATTTTCCCTCATGTTTTGCGAAGGCACTAAAATACAAAACCAGTTAACTGTTGAAAAGGAGACAAACAAAAGATGGTCGATGAAAAGAGGCAGTGGGATGCTGGACTTACTGATAACTGCTGTTGCCTGCAGACAGAATATCAGTTTGTCTGAAGTGTCAGTTCATGCGCATTTCAATACATGCCGTAAGACTCATCATTTCCAATAAAGAATTGCTAAAGAGAAGGCTGCTGGACCTGCAGGACTCAGAGGAATGCTGTTTTAGTTGCTGCCTCCTTTTGGCCTGTTCTACAGAGGATCAAGTGATACTTACTGTAAGCAGCTATCACCCATGAAATGAAAATACCTTCTTACATTTCTAGGGCTCACTCGCTCTCACCCAGGCCATAAGAAGAAAGGATAATATTGTTCCTATAAGCTGCTTTCAAGTAATAACAGCTCAGGTGTTACTTCTAATATTTTGACAGGGAATATCTGTGTGTATGTTTGAGAATATGCTGAAGAACTGTCTGTGTATTTTCCTGCTTAATTTGTTTTTCTTATTCAAGCCCGTTGTTGCAGGGCTTAAAAGAGGTTTTCCCTGAGTGTAATTATCTTCAGAATTATCTTCCGAGGTCAATGCCATATTGATCTGCTGGTTGACCGGTACGCAGTCGTGCCACTAATGGAATGGATCACTGGAGGAATGCTGGGTTTGATCTGTTTGCAGAAGAACTTCTCTGGAGGGAGTGTGCTTTGAAAAATCTCGACCTTTGTAGAGATGTCAATTAACCGTGACTTAATGTGGCAGCTGCATGACTAAATATTTATACATTATCGCGTATCTCTGTAATATTGGAAGCAAATAACTCAGAGAAACACGATTTACAGCCATGCTCATGGCACTGTGGGACTGCAGCTAGCATCAGTATGATAACATTTTCAAACTGATGCAGCAGACTAATGTTTAGCAGGTATCTTTGCCATGTTCACCATCTTAGTCTGGCATGTAAAATGTGCCTTTTTGCACAAAAAAGCACAACTTAGACTGCTGTGTTGCAGGAATTTGTTGATAAATAAGCGAGGAATAAATAGAAAGTTCTGGGAACTAAAGGTATTAGAATCTATCTTGACACAGACATGCAGTTTCATGACAATTAATCCAATAGTTGTTGCCGAGTATTTCTAAAACACACAAATATGAGTCTGTTTGTGACATTAGCGAAAGATTCAGGGGATTGCCAAACTCACAAGGGCTCATCTATTGTGGAACATGTCAAAATTCATGTCTAATTGTTTGCCCAATCCATCCAATAGTTGTTGTGATATTTCAGGTTGGACTAAAGCAGTGAACCGAGCAACAAACCATCATTGTCATCTATTAAGCAATGTACAATGTAAATGTTTCTAATGTCAAGAATCAAGAAATCGTTGGAGGGTTTATTCCTCTTACGAGTTCATTTCAGCTGGTTTGAAATAAAAGTTTCCATGTCTGCCTCTGTCTTTGTAGCAAATTTCCTTCCTTGTTTTCTGAGCACAAAGCCTGTCAGACAAATGAGCACGTCCTCACTGCAGGCCCGAGCTCCAACACCCCGTCTGAGGACCACGCCACACTGCTCAACAACCAGCCGCCCGATTGTTGGGTATTATCTGGTTGTCCCTCGCCTGTCATATGGCATTAGTGCACAAGGCCTGACCCGGGATCTGTGCTGACACGTACCTGGTTGGGGGTGACCCTGCCATTGTGTGGCAGTGACGTGGGGTCAAGTGGGTGCATGCAGCAGCAGGGTCTGCAGTATTATGTTGACCGTGCAGAAGCAGATGGGGATTGTGGCACTCCCCTTTTAGTGGGTTGTTGTATGATAAACTCACAGATGTCTATGACCCTGAAGCTCAACTCGCTGCCCTGTGTGACCATTTAGGATTGAGGGTAGTTTTATACTCGCTTGACAAACCGCAAATCTGTCATCATCTCATTTCACACCTGATACGGGCTAAGGCTTAAAAATGTTCTCAGCAATACAGTTCCAAAGGCTGCAACTTAGCTTTTTTTTTTAATGCATTTCCATCCACTTGTGTTAGTGTATGTTTTGAATTCCCCATTTAAGAATGAGTCTAAAGGGCACAAAAAAAAAAAACTCAAAAAGTTTTGTCACTTGGCTGAGGTCAAAAAAATGTGTCTCTTCAGGTGGTCTCGTAGTCTAGGACACACACTATACCCCCAGTCAACTCCAGCCAGAGACCTTTGTTGCTTTCCATCCCTGTTTCTGTCTCCAGGGTAGCTGACAAAAACGCCACATGGTGTTTGTGGACAGAGGAGACACAGTCATTCACTAAAATATTATAAATGCAATCTTAGCTGGGAAGCACCAATGGAATCCCTTCATGTGTTTGAGTTATTGGTCCTTTTTTTGCAAATGTGAGTAATTATGCAAAACATGAGCCAATGGAACCATATGCCCACAAGCATTTTATCCGTTTTTTGTCAGTTTCTTAGAAGTTTGCTCCAAACTTGCACAACATTTGGATGGAAGCATAATCGCATTAGACGTGGCACATGACAGCCCTCTTTATTCAAGAGTTAAATACTTTTAAAGGGTGAAGCACAAGCCTGACAGTCATAGCAAAATACATCATCATGGCACGCATTTCCCGCATTACCCTGCTTCTTCCACCTGTGGCATGCTGGATGCCAAAGAAAGGAGCGAACGAATCAACAGCAAAAAAAAAAAAAGCGTCTGTTATCTCAGCGAGCTGGTATGCAGACGGAGGCTAGTGGATGCTGGCAGGATCAGACAAGCCAAGAAAAAGGAAAGGTGTCAGAAGAAGCTTGATGACAAATGAAAACAGCATTAACCAGGCATGATTGAAGATAGATGGGGATGCTTTAATTTTTGGTATGGCTGCATGCATGACAGCACCTTCAGAGGATTCACACCATGGTCTGGGTGGTGCACAAGGCTGGAGGAAATGCTATGTCTGTGGAGTGTGAAGCAGGACAGGAAAGTGATAAATGATCTGGAGATATTTGTTTCCTCATCACTCCTCAGTGAGAGATAATTCAGTTTTATTTAGCAAAATAGAGGAAGCATTATTTTGGTTATCTGGCTTTGGCCATCGAATGAAAATCGTCAAAATGAATGGTTGGCTGAGATGATTAAAAAGACGAAAATGTTTTGGCCTGTTTAGTCTAAGAGGGCTTTGGTCCCCACATGTAAAAGTACAGCAGCGTCTCTTTACTTCAGTTACGTCAACTACATTTTCACAAAATGCATTGCTTTCTAGGAAGGGAAGAACACTGCCTCGGACCACAACCCGTACAACACAACAGGTCCTTCACATAAAACAACAACATATATAACGTGTTGTTTGCCAGGATGACAAATATAACAGTTTTTTTCTACCAGTGTCAGTGCTTTACAAAACTGTTACAAACTACTGTTGCAATTTTTTTTAATGGGCTTTCCCATTGGAGACCAATACGGTAACTTTTGATTCATCTACAAAAACAATTTATGGACTGGAAATGCAGCCTTGAGTGTCAGTAGACAGCCATCTCCTGAGACCTTCCTGTCACTCTGACCTCCGTCTTCTGTGGACTTTGTGACTTTTGAACAATGTCACACTATTTCCTCCTTGACCCCTGAGAGACAAGAGTTGCCATTCAAAGGCGCCATGAGACATTTTTGTCACTTCATTGTAAAGTTTTTGGTGGCGTTCACTGAAACAACTGATGCTGTTGTGTTTCTCAGGGGAACTGTGTGTCCAGGGTGTCTCCCATAAATTCTACATCGGCACAGCCTTAACATACCAAACACCGCTCCCTCCAAGCCGATGGACTGTTTATTCCCCTTCCATCTAGGAAAAGATTTCCACAGCAAATGTACCAGGAAAACTCTCTTCCGTTAATGTTTGCACTGGATCTGAACTGCCTACTTGCATACACCACTTCATGCATCTGTTCCATGAGTTATTTGGTTAAACATGTGGCGATGAGCAAAACCCAAAAGTCCAGAGAGAGCGTCTTGTCGGTTCTATAGTATGCTGCTTATTATTTGATTACGTGTAGAAAAAAATGTCACATACAGTCCCTTAAATGTGTTACTGTTTATAATGGAAGAATATTTTATCCTTGACTACAAGATCTTGGTAAACATGACTTTAAGGATCTCTCTCCTCTCTCTCTGTCGTCTCTTTACGTCCACCTAAGCTGGCAGCTGAGATCTTAATCAGGGTTTTTTTTTGTGTGTATTTGGGCACACAATCAGGGTGTTTTGTCCTCACTCCAACTCCTGATTAGAATTGAAGAGCCTCCATGTGCTTTTGTGAGCCTCTTTTTTTGCCCCTCCAGCAGCAGTGGAGGGGATTTCAGCGTCTCTCACTGTGTTTGGCTCTACAGAGGAGCTCTCGTAGAGTTCGACTCAGAGTTTCCATGGCTCTCTCCGGCCTGCTTTGATAAATGGAAGTTCTTAGGTTTGCTGTCAGGCTCCTCTACCCTCGGGACTCCTCCCTCCATTCTCACTCCTCTACCGCCACATTTGCTGCTGTGGGTGAAAAATGACCACAGGGAATGGAGGAGATTCTCAGTGCTGGACTGGAGAGTGGAACACCCAGAGAGGGTAGAGGTGGCTGCTGTCCCCAGTAGACCCTGAGTCAACACTTGCTGCTAATGGTCTCTCTAAATTTACCTTCTAATTACCCACCTCTTATTGCCCCCAGCTAGCAGCACACTGGCCTTGACCTTGAAACATGAGGAAGCAAAAAGAAATACTAAAAATTACACTTTCTTCGCTTCTGGTTAAAATCAGCCGTAAGAGAAGTGATCTATTGACAACTTGGCTCAGGATTTCAGATTTTAGCTCTCCTAATCAAGAATCAGCAGAGATCTATAAATAGGAATGAGGAGATTCCTCTGAGAAAACATTGTACATCTGGCTCTGTGTTAGTGCAGCTGACAGAGAGGGAGAGTATTTGTTCAAAGTGTCAGGTCAGAGGTCAGCCAAGGAGAGGAGGATTTTTCACTCATTCACACCCGCTCTGTCTCATTATTCAGCCCTTTCCAAAATCCCTCTAAACTGCGTTGTCACTGCAGACCAGTGCCGCCACCTGGACCCGCCCGCTGCAAGCGACAGCGCAGCTACAACAACAAACACAGCTTCATCATCATTACAGCCACTTGCAGCATCAGCATGACCCCCATCCCACTTGTATGTACACACATAAACATTTGTGCATACAAAGGGCCGCCACGAGCCCAAACAGAGCTTTGGGTTGGAGCACATAGTAACCAAAGTAAGGAACCAACCAGTGATTCCTCGTTCTTTAAAATCCAGAGATTAGTGTTGTGGGGGAAGTGAAACAGACCTGCTCACTGATCTCCTGAAAGATCAGCTTTTAAAATGTAAGCATGATGTTTGATTCCTGTGAAAATATGTAGGTATACTTGGAGAAATTGTCATTTGTATTTTATGCAGTTTAAATTATTCTTGATTATGTATAACAGAGCATAAAATGGGATTATAAGAGTGTCATGAATAGAAACATTTGATCTTATATTCATATAGGAGCAAAATTTTTGAATATTCATCAATCTGTGTTTTTTTCAGTTTCGGTTCTTCATGTAGTTCATAAAATGCCAGAAAGTGTTTCGATTAACTACCAGTCATACACTACCCTTCAAAAGTTTGGGGTCACCCAGACAATTTCATGTTTTCCATGAAAACACACACATGCTGCTTATCCATGTGCTAACATAACTGCACAAGGGTTTTCTAATCACCAATGAGCCTTTCAACACCATTAATTAACACAATGTAGCATTAGAACACAGGAGTTGCTGGAAATGTTCCTCTGTACCTCTATGGAGATATTCCATTAAAAATCAGCTGTTTCCAGCTAAAATAGTCATTTACCACATTAACAATGTCTAGACTGTATTTCTGATTAGTTTAATATTATCTTCATTGAAAGAAAATGCTTTTCTTTCAAAAATAAGGACCCCAAACTTTTGGACCGTAGTGTACATGTTTTCAGTTACAGTTAGTTATTGTTCATCGTAAGACGTGCTAAGACCAGGTAATTTATGGCTTTTTCTAGCAAAAAATGAACCAGTCAGCTACTATTTTTTTTTATAATCAGCTGCTTTTCTGTTGATTAACAAATCAATTAATCGACTGTGTTGGTTCATTGTGATTAAAGTGTCCCCTCCCCCTGTCACTTCTTAGGAGGTGCAATTTCCCATCTCTCCCTGTTTCTTCTCTCTGCAAACATCCCAACCCAGTATCATCATGACCACCCAGCTCTCTCCCGTGTGAGGCCACGATGAGCTTTCACCTCAGACCCCTCATGTCCTTTAACCTTTCACCTACGGCCCAGCAAAGCTGTTGAGGGCAGCTGTCCGCGGTGGCGTGTGCACAGAGAAAGTCTGGTCTGTCAGCCACCTCAGGCTTTTAAATTATTGTAGTCTTTATTTACATGTATAGCCTATGAATTATGCAAGGGGGAAAAAAAGTTCAGAGTTTTTCTGAATTTGCTACACAAAGTTACTGGTACTCGAATTACATTTGAAAGGCAAATCAAACATCCTGCAAGGTCTTCTCTCTGCATGTAATCCCCGTTTCCTTTTCAGATTGTGACATATAGCTATAGTATAACAAGAATTTAATGAAGGTCAGGTTTGTAGACCAGAGACGGAGAAACCAAGTGACCTTTGCTGTCAGTTGAACCAGATCTTGTTCTTCTCCCTTGTGCTTTAATTAACCTTTTCTGTCATCTCAAACAGCAGAAATAGATTTCTTATAATCTGTCATTTTCACTCAGGAAGTGAACTCACTACTTTAATCAATCGTTCCCTGCTTTCGATTTGAGCAGTGGGAGACAGGTGTCCCTGATTTGATGTGAGGATCAGAGAGCTCTACTTCTATTTCTATGAACACACACACACGCACACACACAGAGACAGACACACACATACACACAGACAGACACACACACTCAGTGTATCAGTGGCAGACAAGCGTGAAGAGCATCTGTGTGACAGCATCCGGAAGCTCAGAGATAAGACGTAATCTGGTGCCAATTATTTCTCCTTGACAGGCGCAGGTAAGCAGCAATCAGCTCCAGTGACATGTGTTCTGAGTCAATAGACCTAACCCCAATGGGTGGTGAGAGGCTGATTATGAGGTGCTGAGCAGAGGCAAATACGAAAGGCAAACACTGCGACAGGTTGAGCTGATAAGGCTTCCCTCTGCTGCTCAGCGTCTCTGATATCCGCAGTGACCTCTCCATCCTGTGCTCCAGCACACAGAGATACGCTCAGACATTCAGTATTCACTTAGGAGTTCCACTGAATAACACACAGACTCTTTAAATCTTTGAATGCGTGCAGCTACAAAACCCCAACAGATTAAATTGTCCTTTAAGAATGATCCACATGACTTAGAGGACTATGAGCATTTTGATCCGCCACCTCTATGGCTGAGGTTTGCTTAAGTTTAGACAAGTAAAACTTTGGTTCAGTTTGTGTGCATTCTTGAAACATGCTTCGTCACTTTGCTGTCAAGGTTTAGATGAGAAGACTGATAAACTACCTCATGTCTACACCTGTTTCAAAATGCTGGATTATCATCGGTTCAAGAAGACAAGATCATACGAGTCCAATACTTCCCTTCCTGGATTGGATTGACTCGCTTTTTATTGTTGCATCAATTTTACAATGTTATTTTTAACTTTAAAGGCTTTGCTCGACCACACCAAGGATCTACTAAACTTGTACAAGCCACGTGTTTTGAACTTCAGGCCCCCAAACTCTGCAAAGGTTTACCTGCTAAGATTAGATTTGCTATACCCACCACTACAGTATATTACCCTCATATTACTATTTTACTATATGAATAAATGGTCTTACTTTTGTGTGTTAAGTTGGTGGCAGATCAGTTTAGTTTATCAACAAACAGGAAGTAATAGGAAACAGCTGGCCTGAATATTTGCAAAATTCAAAAATTTGCTTGATTGCTGGCTCCTCTAAAATCTCCCAAAAGCATACAATACACAGCTGCAAAATTAAAAACACTGAAAGGTGAATTAAAAGACACTGACCCTTTGTCCATGTTCTGAAAAGCTGTTTTGGAGACATGAGATGGTCCTCCCCACAAAAATAGGCAGGTGGTTTTACTTTTGTTTCCAATTATAGATGGAAGCAAAATATTTCTTTGTTAAATCTGCACTCAAACCGCAATGTAGAAACAGGTTGTGATTTTACCCGGGAGCCATGTGCTTTAATCTCTTGGTGAGCAGTGGCTCTGTGCACTGACTTCCTCCTGGTTAAGCCACAACTTGTTATATTTCTGTTTGTGTACAGAGATAAAGTGCAGCGAGTTCATTTATACTTTTAAAGGTGGTAGCAAGTATTTTTGAACAGACTGGCTGTTTCCCCAGCTTCCAGTCGTTACTTTAGAATGAGCTAATGGCTGCATAGCTCCAGCACCATACCTTACCTACTCTCACCAAAAATGGGAATAAGTGTATTTCCGAATTTGCTGAACTACTTTTTAAAAAGGTTTTCAAGCGTTCCTATTGTGATTAAAAGAAAGCAACTTTGAGGATTTGCAAGAAATTGATTCAAAAAGGAGCTAAAATCCAAAAGTCAAAGATGTTTTCAGACTGTCGTATAAAGAACTTTTAGGGGCACATCCTTGCATGCTTGGCTGCAGACAAGCTGCAGCAAGGTGGGGCCACACCTCTACTGTGTGAATGTGAATATGGGTAGATCAGGGAATTCAGACAACATGCCGGGGATGCCTGGGCAGGTATGTGGGATTTTCTGCTGCCTGCTCCCTGAATCCCTGAAACCCCCCTTTTCTTTCACTTGGGACACGTTGATAGTGAGGAAGGATAAGCTGAGGCTGATAGGGGCATGAAAAGAAGTGCTTCTGGTGTCTGGGTGGTGCATCTTTCCTAATCTTCTTACAAATACAAAACATTGGTCACTTATGTCCCTTTGAGGGTGATCTGGAAAAACTACACCACGGATGAAAGCCAGGCTTGAAACACCTTCAAACCTTGGCTGCAGAACAGAGCAGAGAGTGACCACAGTGTAGAGGAATCACATCAACAGGTGGACAGACTGTAGGCTCAGTTTACCAGCAGATGTCATTCACGTTTGTGGAGAGTAGATTAGGTTTTATCCAACAAAACAGATTTTCCACAAACTGAAGACGCATTGTCCCATAGAAAGAAAAAGATGATTTTGTTCTGTTTGTGTCCCTGGTAGTCATTATAAAGACCTTGTTGGAAAACGAGGTGATTTACACCAAATGAAAGCCCTGTAATTGCTGAGTTCACCAGCTGGTTGTAAATTCAGCAGTTTAACACAAAGTCAAGGTCGTGTTTTGCTTTGTAGCGTTTTATTTGGCTTCAGAGGGGAATTTGGGCTGAGCTGCACCACACAGGAATGTTTCTGCAAAGATACATTTGTGCTGACAATAGAGCGCATGAGCACTTTGTGGTGGACTGTTTTCATACTTTGCTCCGTATCTCACAATGCTGCAGGCATTATTTCAAAGAAAATGCATTTTAGCATGTCTCATCTCGCAAACATGCACTGTTTCTCCTGAGCGCAGAGTTGCCACTTCATTCGCTTAGATTAAAATGGTAGGATGAATGGAATTAACTATATAGCTTTTATAGTCATTATAATCTAGCTGAAGGGCAATACTCTTTATGAAGACTAAAATCGAGCACTTATATGCTGTAGATGTTTGTAAATTCATGACGTGTAGTCTGAGTTGCTACTTGAACTGTCTGTTAAATCATGTTTCTGTTACAACCCGAACACATCCCCTGTAATCTAATTTTATATATTTAAAGAATAAGTTGCATGCAAAAAGACATGGTGTGATGAGACTTTGCATGTGGATACATGTTTCCTACACAGACTTTACACTTTGGCTTGGTTTTCAGTCTTAATTCTTTAGAAATTTGCAGACCTCCGTGATATATTTTGTCTTCTTCTGTTTCATATAATTTTCACTGAGCACGGCCAACATCCTTTCCATTTTCCGTCTCTCATAGCAGTTAGTTTTGGAAAACGAGGCAATAACAGTGTGTTTTAAGATGTTTGTTGAATGAAGCAAAGTTGTCCAAACCACAATTAGATGTAATTTCCAGCTTGTAAATTGTTAGAAAAATGACAATTATGCTGTTTTGAAAAAAATGGTCAGAATATATTATTTTTTTGATCAGCATTGTGAATGCTGCATGCTGGAAAAAGAACTTAAATTGAAAAATTCTGCATTAGTCTGTTTGTAGTCTTGATGAAGAGCTAAACTTGGGCTTTTTTAATATTTGGATTTGTCAGGCTGAAATTAGCTTTGCTTCAGTGGTGAAAGAAAATGATTGAATCTTGCTCAAGCAATACCACCCTAGGAGAATGACAACCGGCTGTCGGACACTTGAAGTTGGTTGCTCTTATCTGATAATGTCTGACGAATGTTACTTGTAATGTGATAGGTTATCTGTCTGTCTGCCTGTCGAGTAGTGACCTGACTGTCTGACTTGTGACAGCCGGCCACCACCCGCAGGCTTCCATTCTGATGCCCCCGAGTGTGAATCTGAGTGCAGAGGTGATAAATGGGGGACATCAGCTGGTGACATCTGATGTCTCTGAAGCTCCAGTATCGTGCGACCGCTGGGCCTGCCAGAGCAGAGCTGGCTGAGTTTGTGGCTGACAAGCAGACAAGGATGGAAGATGAGACGGGATGCTTATAGAGACAGAGTCGTGCTGTGCTTTCTGTTTCCTCTAAGTGTTTCTGTGTACGTGTGAGTTTTGATGCTTAGCGGGGTTTCCAGAGGGACGTCATCAGGCTGCCGTCAACACCTGCACCTGTGCCCTGTGTGGTCACTAATCTGCAGGATTTAGACTTCAGTTTGAATAACTAATGAATAATCTGTCTTTTTCAAGCAGCTTCCTATGAAATAGCAGAGCACAGTAAAGTTATCTTGCTGAGGAGTTGTAATGTGCAGCTCTTTATCTAACAGCGCATCACGGCTGGTCCCTGGAACTCATCAGCTTTCAGAAAAATGCAGAAAATGACTGAAGTCTTTTGTTGAAGAATGATTGCAGTCAGTGCTGACGTCTGTGACAAATACGTTGTAGTACTGCTTCACAATTAAACACATTTAATGTGAGCAGGCAGCAGTAGGACACACTTTATTACTGAGAGAGGCTGATATTGATTACAGATATGCTGGATTATGCACAGCAATATTTCTTGGTGTCCTTTGCATAAACATATAGAAAATCCGATCCTTAATAAGTAATCTTGCTAATTTTGAAATCGAAGCCTTCTTATAATCATTCAGAAAATAGGCTTTTAAGAAATATAGCCAAGATATTGCCACAATATGGTGAGATTCTGCTTAAAGTTTTACGTTTCTGCCCATGGAAACAGGAACGAGTATTAAAGCATACGAGTTTGGAGGCAACTTATGAGAATTACACGGGTGACAGCCATGTCTATTTCTGTTTACTACCTGCATGCCGTGATGCTGCACCGTGACAACAGCATTTCACAGTTCCTGAAGGAGCTCAGCAGAGCAGCAGCTGAGAAGCTTTCTAGGAGAGGATTCGTGTCAGTATTTCAACATCGCCCGTGCAGGTGGAGGACTTCATGCTGTCTTTCTTCACCAGTAAAGTAACAAGACTTTTCTGCTTCTTTCTGGTTAAAGAAAGTTGTTGGGAGTCTTTTTCATAATGAGTGACTATCAGACTTGGCTACACAGAACAGTAGAGGCGTTTGTCTGGTTTCATTGAAGTGGAACGTGAACAGGTCCTCCATCGGGTCCTCAGGTTTTCTCTACCAATAGAACAGCATAAGTACAAGGCTCAGCTTTCTCAATCTCCACTTTCCCAAGCACAGTTTGAAAGAGAAAATGAGAAACGGGGAGACCTTCTATCAGATTCTTTAACATCTCTGGAGGTAATGGGAGGACCGGGAGAAAAGCTGCTTTCTGTGCAGCAGATCTCCACTTATCTCCCCTCACGCCCAGAGTGAAACTTAAACTCACACACCAGTGATCTGCCCCAAGCAGTATGTGAACCATTTCAGAGCAGTTTCATTTCAAAATAGCTCTAACAGTGATATGGAGGAAAGTATGTGGTGATGTTTGATATGATCTGATGTGCGGTCGGCATCTTTTTCTGCTGTTGACACGGGGAATTCACAAGAGAGAATATAGTAAAGTATTTCATCTCCTTCACAGCTTGATGGAATTGAAAACAGGTGAATGAGACCCAGAGTCAAATCGTCAGGCCTTTAACATTATCAGCTATCTGGCCTTTTGTAATAGAAGGAATGCCTTCTTACAGTTGCCATAACCAGTGGGTGATCTATTGCTTGTCTGTTGCCATTTGGCTGAGAATCTGGTGAGAATTGCTGTCTGTCTCCTTGCTTTTGTCAGGCTTATCATAACCAGATTTATCCTTTACAACTCCCAGGATGGTAGGATGTAACTGCAATGCTGTTACCCCTTCTGTAAATTAATTTAGGAGAGTCTGATGGCAGGTTTGGCACGACTAGGATACTATCATACTATTAACATTGGCCTGCTCTGAGGGTGTGTTTGTGTGAGTCTGTGCCAAAAATGAGCAGCCTACACACATTTTCTGCAACTGTGTCTGTGGTTTCCCAATTTCATTGTGTGCTTTTCTACTACAGTAATTACAGGAACAGTATGAATAAAACCCCCTTATTTTCCACTCTTTTTGCCTTCTGACAGAGTTAAAGTCGACCGGCACCGCTCACCACTTCTCCTTTTTGCTGAACTCCACCGACTATCGGATCCTCCGCATGGACGAGGACCACGACCGCATGTATGTGGGCAGCAAAGATTATATCCTCTCTCTGGATCTGCACGACATCAACAAGGAGCCGCTCATAGTAAGAAAAGCTCCACACAGACAATAAACTGGATGAGCTCAGTGTGAGTTTACAGCTAAACAGTTTATTTTTCTCCCGTCAGATCCACTGGCCTGTTGCCCCACAGAGGAAGACCGAATGTGTCTTATCGGGGAAGGACACAAATGTGAGTATTCAAAAATTAAACAAATCAACAAACTGATCGAGTAATAATTATTTCAAGTTCAAGCTAAAAAAAAATAACTAAAAAAATCTGCTTAGAGTTCCTCAAATATATTGTAAATCATGAATTGTGGGTCAGATAAACAAAATTTTAAAGATGTCGCTTAGATTTCCACACAAGCCTTTCAAGCAGTACCTTCATAACAAACTGCTATGAGGGTGAAGCATCCCAATTGTACCAGCTGATAAAAGCATGGCTGTACAGCCATGCTTTTATCAGCTGCACCTGAATCCTTTTTCATCTGCTGCACATTTAAACATTTTAATCTGGCGTTACCCCCTATGTAAAACAAAAAGTGGGTTTTCTATGTGTCTTTGTGGTGATGGTTTCGCCACGCTGGGGCCAGTAGAGGGCATTTTAAAGCTCCTCCTGATGTGTGATTGGATGTGGAGCTCTTATTTACTGTCTTTGCATCCTTGATTGCTGATTGCATACAGCTGCCACCAATTAAGCTCTAGCAGCAACTTGAAGTGTGCGACATTTAGTCGTCTTCACACGAGAGCTGCAAACATATTTCATGCACTAACCGACATGTCTCACCCATAATATAGGTTTTTTTTTTTTCTGAGTCTAATTTTTTTGTTTTTGCAAAATAATTAATTCACCCTTTGCTGTCCTGACAAGCAGACAGAATGAATCGCCCACTAGAAGCAACAGACCTGTCTGAAGTGTTAATTGGGCTCAGATATTCAAACACGGGCGCCACCAGTGCAGCTCCCACAAGGAAGAGATGGAAACTCATCATTGAAATTCATATAAAAACCAGATCCTTCTCTTTTGATTGTGTTCACACATCCTGCTCTCCCACCCCCACCATAAAACACACACACACACACGTACACACTTGTCTCACCGTGGTTAAGGGTGAGCGCTGGCAGGAACGGGGAGCACCGACAGAGTGATGAGGCTCTGGCTAATAACCTCGCTCTCCCCTGCTGGTAGAGAGCGCACGCTGCTGTTTATCCAACTGGAATGTTCATTTATGCGTGTTTGGTGACCCAGCGCCTCTCACCGCCTCTGGCTACAAACGTATTGGCCCACGTTTGTTCATGTGAGCATGTATGAGCCCCACTGTATGTGTGCATTTGTGTGTCAGAGGTGGGTTTGAAATTTCATCGCTAGAAATAAGGAGTAAATTGGCTACTGCGAGATATCTTGGCAGTCCTGGGCCGCTTTTTTTTAGTGAATGACAGATGATGACAATTCGACAGCAATTCAGAGGGGATGTCGGTTCAGGCAGGAGGTCAAAGGCAATCATCCCCACTGTGCTCTCTGTGGGGGAGAACAACTGTGCGCCAAATAATACGTGCAGGCCCACATGCGTAAACACACACACACACACACACAAAAACACATCCTCTGAAACCTCTGACTTGTGCATCTGTCGCATTGCTAAAATCTGCCAAAATGCTTCATCCCCCGTCTCTTTTTTTGAACATCTTTTCTTTTTCCCCAGCTGTCGCTAGCAGAAAACATGACAGGCAAATCCGAACAGATATCATCGGATTGTACATTTCTAGTTGGAGTTTTGATTTGGGTGGATTGAGACCAGGAAGGCAGACAGCTGGTCAGAAAAGCAGAGATTAGAAAGACCTCGAAAGCATAAAGCTGCTTTCAACAGCAGCTCCTCTTTGCCTTCAGTCCAAAAAGAAAGATGTCATCAAAATTTTTAGCACTTAAAAAAATCTTCACAGAAACTCTGTCAATGGTGCGATTTTCACGTCCACATCTTTCACTCAAAAAAACCCTAATTGGATTTTAAAATACTTGTTTTCCCCAAAAACCAAAATTTTCATTCAACGGTCTTGTTTGGTCTAACCAAAATGTTTTTCATTTGTCAAGTTTGACAGAACACTGAATTGGGTTTAACCTCAATCCTTGTGGCAAACGCACGTCGCAATCCCAGAGGCACTGCTTTTCTTGGTTTCTGCCACACACTTATATGGTGTTTGGAAACATTTTCCTTCTGACAGTGTGGTCTGATCTGAAGCCTGAGCCAGACCGACACGCAGAGCCAGAGAACAGAGCTGCCAAACGAGAGCCTGCCAACAGAGGAAGTGATAGATGGGATGGTTTTAGGCCAGGCAGAGGAGTTATTAACCATGAGTGGGGCAATATGTATTATGTAACTCTTTCTTTTCCACTGCATTTTCATGATCACAATTCCTTTTTAAGGGAAGTCTCTAATCCTGTTGCGTCTCTGTTTTTCCCTCGCTAAGGGGGAATGTGGAAACTTCATACGTCTGATTGAGCCGTGGAACCGAACCCACCTGTATGTGTGTGGAACAGGCGCCTACAACCCCATCTGCACCTACGTGGACCGAGGACGGAGGTCACAGGTAACCAAAGACACAAGCAGGCAGCCATGGAGACATTTTGACCTTTACTCTCTTGCTCTTAAAGAACCATATCAGCCAATCACTCTCGGGTCAGAGAATCTCCCTCTGCTCCTGCTCCTCCGTTTCATGGGCTCTGCTTCTCGTCCATCATTTTCTGCTGCTTAGTTTTCATCGATTCGTGCTGTTTCATGGTCTGAAGGACTCAGACAAAAGATCTTGGTCAGTCCTCTCCAGATCTCAATTGTTATTGCAAAATTGCTGTCGGTCAGGATCCAGCCACCGTTCAAGCATTGGTGAGGCTCCAATCTTCTCTTACCAGCAGTAATAACATAGAGACATTATATCTATAGAAGAGAATCCCCCTACTTGTAGCCGTCCCTCCCCCTCCTCACCTGTTTATACACAGCAGAGCTGGTGGCCTGTCTTTCTGTCTGGCTGAGAGCCTCTGAAAGGCCATCATTACTGATGGAGCCTCTCATCCATCATCAGCCTTGTAGCTCTCCCCTCCCTCTCTCCCTCCCTCACTCCCTCTCTCGATGGCCGTGCAGAGCTACGGCAGCTGCCAGCCCGGTTATAGTCGACACACTTACATTCACCACTGTGCCTGTTTAGTCTCACTGTCCAAATGGACGGTTCAGATTTCAGTGCAAAGGTCAGTCTGCCTCTTGTCATTCAGCTTCTCCCCTAAGGCCCAAATGCTATGTTGCTTCACGTTATAAAGATTTTTCTCAGTAAGAGTATATGTAAACATAAGCCAGTTGTTCAGAAATTCTTCCCCATCTTACACGGAGGGCTTCACACATTTTTAGTCCTCAGTTAACTCCCAAACTTTGTCACTCAACTGAAAACTTTTTCCTTTACCTGCGTCAGTCTCTGTGCCTTCTTGATGCCGTTCCAAAGCTTCCTCTGCAGATTTTATGTCATCCTGCCGAGTTCAACATCAGAAACCTGCATTGTTGTTAAAAAATAGAACATTTAGTTCAGTAGGCTGCTTCAGTTGTGAATGTTACAAGAAATTAAATTACATTTACTGTCTTATGTGTTACTCCAATTGTTTTAAAGGCAAATCTTCTTCTCTTCACTTGTTTGATTCTACTGTATGTAGTGTTTCTTTTTTCTCAGCATAGTGTCGTTGTCCTTTTCTGTTTTCTTTCCTCACACTGCATGGATTATGCATGGAGTATACAGCTGTGTTTGCATGACACTGAGTCTAATCCAGCAAGGCCACTAAATGATGAATGCCACCCACCAGACTCTCTTCACTCTACTCTGACCTTTACTTTGACATTTGTCTTTCCATCTTCTAGAATTCTTCGTCTTCATCAAGTTGACGTTTTTGACCCTACTTTTTGCACTTCCTTATTTTCCAATTCTCTTTAAGTCATGCTCACAATCAGTTGAATTTCACTTTGATCTGGACTGTTGAATGTCTGTAATGAGGGGGCCCCACTGTGCCATGTCTCTGTTTTTAGGGGTTCCACTACCTACAGACCCCCAGTCAGGAGGGAGAACAAGTCGAGCAGCAGACTACAGCACTACATCAGAGCCTTTGGAGGCGAAGGTGGGCTGAAGGGTTTTTTGTAGAGTTTGTGCCCACCGGGAGTACTTTTTAGTTGGAAAAGTGGGGATAACGTGACTACAAAGAAATCATTACAGGGTTTTTCTTTTGACATACTTTGGGGGTACTAAGGCAACTTAATCAACTACTGAGTCTACGGACATCTTTACTGTTAAAATATTCACTATAAATTTTATTTCTGTGAGGAGAATGTTTCCCTTAAGTAGGGATCAACATGCATCCATTATCTACAAACTACCCGCTTAATCCTCATCAGGGTCGTGGAGGCACTGGAGCTTATTCCAGCTGACTTAGGGCGAAAGCAAGGGACACCCTGTACAGGTCGCCAGTCTATCACAGGGCTACATATAGAGACAAACAATCACACTCACATTCCCACCTACGGACAGTTTAGAATTACTAATTAACCTCAATATACTTTTAGAATGTGGGAGGAAGCCGGAGAGCATGGGGAAAACTCACACACGCACAGGGAGAACATGCAAACTCCATGCATAAAGATCCCAGGTCCAAACCGTGGATCTTCTAGCTACAAGATGACAGTGTTAACTATTGAGCCACTAATAAAAAATGTCCTCTTCTCATGCCAGGAGATCCTAAAGTGCCTGTTGGAAGAGCAAAAACTCTGTCGATCACTTACATGTACTCTCTTTTTTCACAACACACTGGTTCTCAGACCTTCATTAGGTAAAAGCTTTCAGTCAGATATGCAAAGTTGTCCCAAACAACTGTTGTTATTTTTGTGGATTTGTCCAAATTTCAACATCTTCAGCAACAGCAGGTCACAAACGCAACTATGTCATTACTCCGCTGTGCCTTACATTTTACTACCTGCCAAACATGAGCGGACCAGCTCTGAAGTCGCTCACAAATCTCCATGCAGACACATGCGCCCGGTGTTGACACAGATGTTCAACGTGTCCCTCTTGCGCTGTGGAATAATGAATTCTCGTGTGAGCCACTAACGTCAGAAGCATGGTGGATGAGTTTTGGATTGCTCTCAGCATTTTTCTCCACCTCTCCATCTCACCGTTAACTGGCTTTGTGTGCTTTTTGTTCCCCTCAGCAGAGCCAACAGTGCTGTGAGAGAGTCTGTTGTTCAGTGCATATACAAGGCAAACCCACAACTCACACCTTACTGTGTTAGCCAGATGATCGCATTATCAGTCTGATGTTGCTGTTGCCATTAAAAAAACTGCATCCAAAAAACCTTGTAAACAATCAAACAATAAGCTTCCCACGTGCAAAAATGTTCCTTTAATCTGTTATCAAGTGATTGATGTTTTTCCTTATAATTACAGGAATACATTTTCCGTCTTGAACCTGGCAAAGTGGATTCCGGGAAAGGAAAATGTCCTTTTGACCCCAAACTTAACAGCGTCTCCGCTTTGATCAGTAAGTAAATGCTGTTTTTGTCTCCTACAACATGTACTGGCAGATTTAAATAGCGACCTGTGAAAAGCAGTATTTGATTTGTAGTCGGTTCATTTTGTGTCTGAAAAGGATTGTGTGTAACCACAACACTGTAGAACATTGCTATTGCATACAAGTGTCCTTAAAGGAAAATTGAGACAGTTGCAACAGCAGCTGTCTTATAACGTCAAGCTCACCTTGTAATCTGTCCATTATTTTCTTGATTCGTTGATTAAATGTTGAGTCACTAACAAAATGAAAAGAATATGCTTTTTAAAATGTCCCACAGGCCATGTTGAAGCCGATAAGTTGCGTGTATTGTCAAACAAGTAGTCCAAACCCCAAAGATACTCATTTAAGAGTTACTCATAAAGTTAATAAATCATCCATTTTGGAGGCCAAAATCAGAAAACATTTGACATTTTTGCACATAAACTGACTAAAAATGAATCAATTTGCAAAATATTTGATGATCATCCATCATCAATTCATTGAATAATTGTTACAAGTCAAATAGTGTTTTAGTTTTTTCAACAAACTCACTTATTTGGTCAGATGGAAAGATGGGTGTGTGTGCTCTCACAGCAGTGGGTGGTCTTTTGTTGTCAGCAGCTTACAGGCTTACAGGTGGTCAGACATGGCTGCTGATCGGTGACCTGTGTGTGCGTGTGCATGTGTGTGGAAAGCCTTTATATTGCTACACTATGTCAGCTCACTTACAGCTGACCCCAGCAAAACTGTAACACCAAGAAAATCAGTTACATGTTGACTTACATAATTGGCAGAGCACAGACATACCACACTGACACAACAGAGGAAGCTGGAATTTCCCTGGTTTAGGCATTTGGAATATTTGACATGATTATTTCATGAGCCATCTCTCAGCTCCTCAAAATAACAGCAGGAACTCAAAGTGTTTTTGAATGTATTTTATACATTAAATTTTTTGTCAGTACATTTCTCTCTATGCTGATGTCAGACGTGATATTACAGGGTCTAACCATGTCTGGAGTGATGATGGATTTCAGTGGCCTCTAACCTACACACCATGAATCCAGCTGATGTGAAATTGGCTTTGTAAATGCAGCTGTCCTTTAAAATTACACTGATAATGAGTTCAATTTCATTACAGTTGTGAGGTCAACATTTTTTGCTCCAACACGACACCGACACCTGCGAACCGAATTTGATTGGATGGCGTATTATCCGGTCATTATGTAGAGATTAATTCTGAACTTTGAATGACCACAGCTGCTGTACATGCTATCAGCCAGATTTTGATTGAACCTGGGGAAATGAGGCAACTTTTTTAATGAAGTTTGAATCAGACCTGCTCACCAGCATGTTTTGAATTTTCCCCTAAAAATGTTTTCATCCATCATGACTTCACCTCTGCACCACCCTTGTTCTGCTCTGTGACTGACAGACGGAGAGCTGTACGCAGGAGTCTACATTGATTTCATGGGAACAGACTCTGCTATCTTCCGTACTCTGGGGAAGCAGACAGCCATGAGGACTGATCAGTACAACTCCAGATGGTTAAACGGTAATGTCTCAACTCAGAGCTTGTTCTGCATCCAGCAGCATTTTCTTTCACTCATCTCTCTCCAGGCCATTTTAATTTATTCCTTGAGAACATTGCCGTAATGTTTCGCGCAATCCACCCCAGTGCTGCTTCAACGCCGTCCTGCACATCGTCTATTCCTAGAGCCGTGTCTACTAAGAATGTTGATCTTTCCAGCCCACTCCACGTGACCCAGTGATCATTTGACTCAAAGCATAAAATTCACTACACTGACTGTTAACTGCATGCCTGCAGAGTCTGACAGTAGGGTCAGTAGTGTAGTAGCAGGGGGAAATTAGAGATTGTCAGTAATGACTCGGAGTAGCCTCGGCTCTCTAATGAACCACAGTTGTCGCAGCGATATAAATGCGGGTCGGGAGCTTTCAGTTGATGTGGCCAAATCAATCACGAAATCCCCCCAGTGTTGCTGGCTCCCAGATTTTCCTCTGACCCTGTTGCCCTGACAACAGTCCCCTGGCAGTGGTACACTGAATCAGGACACCTGAGTCCTGCTAATCAGCCATGTGAAATCTCTCGGATATTCCCCTTCCCCCATTTCATGGGTCCTAGTTACTCCCCCCTTTCCTGGTTTTGGTTTGTCCTCATTTGGGACTCTGGTGTGTCACGGCAGGGAGGGGCACCGTGTTTGCGTGTCCAGTGGTGATGGAGGGAATCAGCCAGTGGGAGCAAACTGTGAAGCCATATTGAGCTTTGTCACTAGGAAGAAACAAAGAGCAGAGTTTAGGACAGTTACAGTGCTGCTCTGGGCTTGAGGCTGCTATTATTTATGGTACAGCAACAATAAATAAAATTATCTTCATTTGGTCCCTGTCATCACATGGTGTTTGTGTGAAAGGATG
Source organism: Acanthochromis polyacanthus (assembly GCF_021347895.1). Classification (NCBI taxonomy): domain Eukaryota; kingdom Metazoa; phylum Chordata; class Actinopteri; family Pomacentridae; genus Acanthochromis; species Acanthochromis polyacanthus. The sequence continues at coordinate 11,318,558 of NC_067117.1, read as the reverse complement.
TTTCTCATCAAATAACAGCCATATGTGAAGTGAAAAAGCTTCTGCTTGTTATAATGATTGATTCAGTCGATCGTGGCCATGAATAATGTAGATTCCTCACTGGTCCATCTTTTACAAAACTCACAGCATTCATTCTGTGATTCATTCACAGAAATATTGTCCACAGAACCGCAAAGATGGAATTTTAAACTAAAAAACTCTCACTTTGCAGGATATCCATTTGTTGCGTGTTGCACAGATTGCTGAAGCCTCACAGTACCAGAACCTCTGAGTGACTTTTGTACCAAATGAGGACTGCATATTTTGTCCTCTATTATTTGCATTGGAACATGTCAGAAAGGGATTTCCTCATGGCCAGTATGAACAGGAGGAATGAATACAGCTGGCAAACTTTGTTTCAATGTACATACATGCATTCAGTATTGTTTTTAGACAGTACTGGGAAAACTGTAATTTAAAGATGAATTAAAAAGAAATGAGGAAGATATGATTAATGCAAGTTTGCCACTACTTTGATGATTTGAGTATTGACACTTCTGTTATACTCACAGAAGCGCTGTGGACGTGGATCAACTCTCGATACAGTATACTAGATAGTATTAGTGCTATCTTTGATATTGTCAGAATTCTATTCAGTTGAATTATCCTTAATTTTGAGCAGTATCCTGTGAATTCCCACTTAGAACTCTGGAAGTCAACAGTGAATCCATTTGGGCCCTTACTGTGATGAATTGTTTTATTTCAACAAATCTGCATGGCACATTTGCGTGTAGCCTGTGTGTGTGTAGACCAATGTGTGCTACAAGACTAGTAACAAGCTCTTTATTTCTCTTCTACAGATCCCACATTTGTCCACGCACACCTCATCCCAGACAGCGCTGAGAAGAATGATGACAAACTCTACTTCTTCTTCCGCGAGAAAGCCTCTGAAATGGGCCAGAGTCCCATGACCCAGTCCAGGATAGGGCGGATATGCCTGGTGAGTTATCACACCAGTCAGCAAACCTCATCTTGATCATCACCAGGGAAAGGTTTATATGTCTCCCATAATGGTTAGTTATAGTCTGTTGCCTGTTTTAGTCTCTTTGAGGCCCAGAAAGAAGGTCCCCCATGATCATCAGTAATTGCTGAGAATGAAACTTTAACGCACACCAATTACCAGTTACTAAACAAAATATTTGCTGTTTGTCTCGGCAGCTAAGTTTGGAGCACATCCTGTTATTTTTGATCCTCTGGGAGAAACATTTGTGTGGCAGAGTTTATTTTTATCCACATCTGTATACATGCAGAGACATCCGTACAGAGCCAGAACTGTGTTGAAACAGTGATGTAGAGCTGTAGAAATGATGACACTATACCCAAAACTGTCAAACCATCTGTCCATGGATTTCACAAAAATGTCTCTCAGGACACTTCTGCATTTGCAAGATGCATCCCTCGAGAAGGTAATTCAAGAAATGTAATAAACAAGACTAAAGCCAGTGCTCGAGGAGGCTTTACTTCTGCACATCAACGCAAAATGCTACCATCAACATTTTTGCTTGCTCACAATCGCTGACTTTTCACTGTAGGAATTCGTAACAGGCACAAGGTGGCATGAATGCTTGCAGAAGTAGTCCTGCTATTAACTGTTTCAGGCTTTCACTTGTGTTATGTTAGCTTATCTTATATGGTCAATCTTACATTGTTGATGTCGTTGTTGGAGAAGAGAAGACTGCTGCTAAAAAATGCCCACTCCAAATTTAACTAATCAGCTTTGTTTTCCCAAAGTTTGACCAATCAGCATTGAGCCCCACACAGCCGTTTTTTTCATGGCTGCTTAGAAAAACTTTCCCTGCAGTAGGTCCTTCTTTCTTCCCAAAAAACTGCATCAAAAGAGGTTTTACAGAGTTAGGTTGTGGGAAAATTCTTGCATCCACACTGTATTTTATCCTTGCATCTCAGCCCCTTTCACTGAACTCACAAGGAAGAAATGTTAGGGAAAAGTGAAGAAGAATGTAAGAATGAGAATTGAGATGTTGTTTCCGAGGACGACAGTAGACCTCCACCAACTGTCAGTTTGTCTGCAGATGCTAACAGCGTCGTACATTTTGGAGTTGATGTTTTGCACAGACAACATAAAATATGACAATGTGACAATGTGAAATCATGTTTGCACCCTCGCTATCATTTCTGGAAGATATTAAAACGTGCAATAGGTCAGCAAGAAACTCTGACAACTTAGCTTCGTGTTACATTATATAAAGATAGACACCAAATGTATTTTTCTTTCAGCCCCACAAATCGTTTGGACTCTGTAGAATGTGTTGAGTCATTTTTCCTATGCTTGATTCTTTACCTCCGTAGTAGAAGCTGGCTGACCTCTCGTGCAGATTGGCCAAGCTGAAACACAGAGCTGATCTTTATTCATGCGGGCCCAGTAACAGCAGAGCCAGTGCAGTCAGCTTTGCCAGTTGTTTCGAACAGCTGCGAGTCAGATTTTGGTCGGTCTCGTCGCGCTGAGTGTTTTTTTGGAGGATGACTACTGTGTGTTTCTGCCTTCCAGAATGATGACGGTGGACACTGCTGTCTGGTCAACAAGTGGAGCACATTTCTAAAGGCTCGTCTCATCTGCTCAGTGCCTGGAGCCGATGGCATTGAGACACACTTTGATGAACTAAGTGAGTTGAATTATTATTTCCCTTTTAAGATTCTCCTTCCATCCCTGACCCTCTCAGAGCATCTCTGATAGTTCCTTTCATCTCTGGACATTATCCACCCCATCCTCTCACCAGCTATGTCCCGTCTGCACCACCGCATTTACACTCTCAGCATTTGTGGTCCAAAAGTTTTCCCTTTTTGAAAACCACAACAAAATAGATTTTTCTCTCTGAGAAAGGACAAGCTGCACAATTTATCTAAAATATTAAATGTGGCGTTTTATGGATCAGTTTCCACGACTCTGGGACTTTTTATCACATCTGCTTGGAGTTAGCGTAAAGCATAATAATGAATTTGTCCGTGACCTTACATAAAAGCTGCCAGATGAAAATTGAGAGTTCTTAAATGACCGTGTTGCCACGAAAATTCAAAACAAGGGTCTTGGGATGGACTTCTTGTTGACAGGCTTGGTATCAACAATTTCGTCATTTGTAGAATTCTCCTCACATTCGCTCTGTGTAGGTTCATAGTGATGTTAATCCACATGCAGTCAGATTTTGCTGCTGTGTGTGTGTGTGTGTGTGTGTGTGTGTGTGTGTGTGTGTGTGTGTGTGTGTGTGTGTGTGTGTGTGTGTGTGTGTGTGTGTGTGTGTGTGTGTGTGTGTGTGTGTGTGTGCCAGCAGCTTACTGTACTAAAAGAACACACATGCAGCAGCATTTAGAACAGCTCTTCTTATGCACAGCAACTCTGAGAAGAATCTCAAGGAAGCTGCAGCTTTAGATTAAGGTATCACTGACTCATACATGTTAATCTTGACATGTACATTCCTTTGAACAGTAACAGGGCTTCTGAGCAATATGTGCCATCCCGAAGAAGGTATGATCCTTAATGTGAGACTGCCCTCGTTGTGCGTTTAAGCTCCATCAGTGCTTTAAAGAGAATTTTTGTTTTGAAAAATACAAGCGATAGAAAAGCAAATGTACCCACGCATGCAGAGTAATCAGAGTAATGAGCAGCTGGGATCAGTGGATCATCCCGACCTATCTGTCATTCACATGACTGACAGGATTAAGGAGGGATTTGTAGTATCCTTGAATTTGTAATGACAGGTGGTATGAGCTGCAAATATTTTACACAGACTTTCTGCTAGGTTTTACCAAATCTTGTGGGAAAAAAATGTTTGATTGGCAATAAAACTCAAATTTCACTGTCATGAGTGAAGCACTTTGCACTTTATTGTTAATTCACATGAAAGCGGCAATTTACTTTGGGTCCAGCTGACAAAGACAGATTCAAATTAACAGTTTTCTATCAAGTTTTAAGTCTTGCAGCAGCTTGTTAAAGAGAGAGCATAAAATCAATTCACAAAATAAATGTTACCTTCTGTGGAGCACCATATGTGACACCTTTAGGGGAACAACAGTGCTCTTTTTGCCACATCATGAAATGAACAATGATTACTGACATTTGGTGAGACATTTTGTTCCATTTGGGGAAAAAAGTGTTCAAAATACATTAAGTTTTATGCAAAAAAAAATGCTATGACACATAATCTAAAGTGCATTTCTAACCCAAAATTATGTTTTTGGTTTTATAATTTGGGTCTAAAATTAAAATGGATTAGCAATTAATTGACTTGAGACACTATAATTAAAATATCCCAAATTTACATAATGAAATGCATCAGTACCTAGATCCTGACACACCAAGCTCAAAACATAGATAGCACTGATAAGGCAGACTGATGAAACACTGTGCATCTCCTCACAGATAGATAATAGTAGGTGATCAGCATCACCTTTCAAATTCTGCCCATACAGTACAATGTCTCACAGTCCACTATGTCATTGAAACCACTTCCTTAATATTGTGTAGGTCCCTCTCATGCTGCCAAAACAGCTCTTAACCGTGAAGGTATTTACTCCAAAGACCTCTGAAGGTGTCCTGTGGTATCAGGCTGCAGGATGTTAGCAGCAGATCCTTTACATCCTGTACGTTGTGAGGTTACACCTCCAAGGATCAGCCTGGTTTTTCCAGCACATCCCATAGATGCTTGATTGAATTGGGATCTGGGGAGTTTGGAGGCCAGATAACACCTTATAGTCTTTGTCATTATTCTTCCAACCATTCCTGCTTAAACCACTCACTGCATCCAGTGAATAATGTTACCATAATGGGGGTGTACATGATCTGCAATAATGTTTAGGTGGGTGGTACATGTCAAAGCAACATCCAAAAGAATGATAGGACCCAAGGTTTCACACTGCCTTCTCCAGCTTGATTCAAACCCATACTGAATCCTGCAACCGACTCACCCACCTAAATGAAACGCAGGCACCCAGCTGTCCAGATTATGTTAAATAAAACGTGATTCATTAAAGCAGGCCACCCTCTTTCATTATTAGGTCCAGTTCTGACAATCATTTGCCCCTTAGAGACATTTTCAGCAGTGGATAGAAGACAGTATAGATATTCTGACTTAACACTCACACATGAAGGTTCTGACACGTTTCGATCATCGCCAGAATTCAGTTTTTTTAGTAATTTGTCCTATTTCCGTAATGCCAGACCATACTGGCCAGTCTTTGCTCCCAGTGCACATCAATGGGTCTTGGGCACCCATGACCCTGTCTCTGTTTCAACAGTGTTCTTATTGATAGCTACTAAAGACTGCAATTAAATCTCTCCACAAGAGCTGCCATTGTAGAGATTTTCTGTCCCGGTCATCTCACCATCTCGCCTTGCTACAGTTGCTCAGATCATAAAACTTGACTTGAAGACTGTTCACCTGCTGCCAAATGTTTCCCACCCACTGACAAATGCCATTATAATGAGGGAATAAATGTTAATCACTTCACCTGTCAGTGGTTTTAATGTTGTGGCAGATGATTCAAAACATTTCTATTAACAGCTGTACAGTGAACACAGCCATGAGCTGAATCTATAGGAAAAACTCCTAATCATGCTGTGATGAGGCTTTACAAATGTTTGTTTTGCCTAAAGAGCACTCAGAGTCCGTGACAGAAAAGCACTGTGGTGTCTGTTGCTGTACTTCAGTGGTCCATCAGTACAGCAGGTCACTGGTGGCCTCAGTGCAGATGAACACTCGTGGTGAGGTCATTGTGAGTCCTGAGGTGCAGTGTAACATCCCACAGCTCTGTGGTCGCTGTTCCCACAACCACAGACTGTCTGGCCTGCTGGTCCTGATGGAGCCCAGCAGAGCTTCAGAGTGGTTGTACGATGGCTCCTGGGAGACAGCGGAGTACATTCAGATGGTGAGGCCAACTGAAGAGAGAGCGTTCAGTGCTTCTCTGAGGGAGAGGAGGACCATAAAGGCTGAAAAAAAGAGACACAGACAAGAGAGACATGAAAATGCCAGACCACGAGAATGACTTTGTGGGCCATAAAGTTTTGTTGCCGTTTTCTGAAATGTAATTATGCAGGGAACCATTGTTTTTTTATTCAATTATGCTACATGTCACTGTAGTCCACAAATCCCCAAATCACTTTACAGTGCTCTTCATGTTGCTGTTTTTTGACTTTCTTTGCAATTATTCCAACTGGATATTTCAGCAACATATTTTAAGTGTGTATCTCTTAGAATACGTATCAAAGAGATGATAATATACAATCTCTTATCATTTGAAGGTCTTTTTCAATCCTGTGATTACTGAGTGCATAATCCACTCTCTTTTGGTTTCACTTTTCACAGTTTATTTAACCCAAATCTTTGTGTTCATTCCGTGCTTACAGCAATTAAATATGTTTCTCTGTTAGTGTGATGCTGAAACGCCTAAAAGACTCCGTCTGATCTGACACATCAGAAACAAAAGTTAGAGTGATTCAACTTGTTCCAGTTTGCTGATTTATTTCTTTTCTTTCATTGTGCTCGTTCTATAGCCAGGAGGTCTGTCAAACTGGCGTCAGATGGGTTATGAATTTCTACTTTGTTTGCCAAAAGTTAATTTTTGCTTTAGTGAGCAGCCATTACCTGTTATTTCCATACCTTGGCGTGCAAGTTTGTTTGTTTTTTTTCCTTGAGAACTCGTGATCAAAGAGAAGTCGGTTTGTTTTATAACTTTGCAGATTCAGAAAATGATGTTTTAATGCAAGCCATGTGAATTCAGGCTTCCTCCTGTTTATCTAATGCTTACTAGTCAAAGCCGAGAGCACAAGAATCAAACTGTGTGTTATTACATTAAACCTTCAACTCTTTGTGCCATCTCAAGTTTATTCAGGTGTTACTTGACAGATAAATCTGAGCAGGCGGCTCTACATTTTCATCACCGTGTGTCAGATTAATGTCTTTTGCTTTTAACTTCACAGATAACCATGAAAAATCTTGGTTAATAAAAGAGAGGATAGAATTTCATGGTTATTCACTGAAATCTGTTTCCTAAAGACTTTTGACTATATGTAATTATTGTCCTAACTGTTCAAGGCCATTTCAAACAACTGATCTGAGCTCGTTTTACTAGTTCTCCATTGATGCAAAGCATTCAATGGAGCTGTGTGTTGTGGCTGACGTGTTATTCTACTCAACATGTCTCCTTTAAATTTATTTCAGTTTTCTTCTGTATTGTTTTTCCTTGCACTTTTCTCTCATTAAACCATCAGAGAATATGTGGGGTTCACAGTTGCTTCAACCCCACAGTCACTGCATGCATATGGCTCCTATTAAAGTCCTGTTTCACCAGAGATCTCTATTTCACTCCCTGCTGAGACTGTCTAACTGTAGTTTCAGCTTTGGAAGAGTTTGGATTCGGGATCTCACTGAGACTCTGGTAACCGCAATTCATGTGGAACTCTCTCTTCACTCTTTTTTGAAGGAAGCAAAACTCTTCATATGTTACAGTTACAATTGCTCTGGGTTGGAACCAGGTGGGATCATAAAGTCTTGGGTTCATCACCGATATTTTCTTTTCTTTTGTTTTCAATGAGGCAAGGCTTTCCCTTTAAACTACTCAGTTTAATTGGAAAATTTGTTTGAGGCCCTTAAGAAGTCAACTCTGGTATTTCACAACATTAGAGAAGCATGTAAGAGAAATGTGAAATTCTTCTTTGACACTCATATCAGTTTTAAAGGGGACATATTATGCAAACCTCACTTTGTGAAAGTGTTCTTATAGTAGTGTGTGTTGCAGTAGCCTCATTATGAGGTTCGAATTTGAAAACTGTCTGTTTCCTCCCTGCCTTGCTACACCATTTGTGAAAATGCCTGCTCAAACGTCCGATTTTGATTTGGGTCCGCTTATGACGAAATAAGCGGATTTAACTCCTCCCCCTGACTGCGTAGGGGCGAGAGCCATCCCACTTCTGACACCAATGTAGCACTGAGCGCGTCCTCTCCCAGAGAGGGGAGGGGGGAGTGTGCGCGGACAGATGCGTTCATTTGCATACCAGAAACAGAACACCCAGAAACAGCCTGTTCTTATGAGGGCTGGTGAAAGTGAATTTTTCGACCGCTGAAACTCCGAACGAAGGATGATTTTGGGGTGAACAAACGTAAATACTATGTTTTTGGGCTTCTGAGACCTATATGACGTGACTGAAAAATAGCATAATATGGGACCTTTAAGTTGTAATGCCTGCAAAATGAGCACTTTTGATACTTAAAGTACCTTTTTGCTGATAACACTGCAGGACTTCTACTCGTATTGGAGTATTTTTTAATTGTCAGTGTACTTATGGATCTAATTACCACATGCTTTTTATGATTCATGACTGTGTTTGTGACTAATCGCCATTAATTCTGTCATTTTCTATCAGGGGATGTGTATATCCAGCCAACCCAAGACACCAAGAATCCTGTCATCTACGGAGTCTTCTCAGTTTCAGGGTGAGTGATGGCTTTCTTAAACTCTCAAACTTTGACGCAGTTTGGATGGAAAGTGTATTTTGGTTTCCCTCCGCTGCACTTTTTATCCATTTTCTCTGAGCCTGAAGGTGTCAGCTCTCTCTGATGCTGAAATGCTCTGTTGCATTTGGCCTGTCACATTCAGGCTACAAAGACAAGACGGAAAGTGAATCTGCAGCCCCAAAAGGGAGTCGCGCTGCTCTGAGAGACTGACTGAGCCTATAGCTGTTTATAGGTCTGGTTTGATAGCAGGTTGTCAGTCACCACACCGAATTTCAAATTCAAGGCACCACATGTAAAGTGAGATTCGAGTAGGAAGAGCTGCACAAAACGTCGTCATAAACTTGATTAATGTATTTGAGAAACAAATGCTGTTCTTCTTTCCATCCACTCTGTAGGCATCAGGCACGTTTAGAGTCAGCTGATAAAAACACAAGCGGCGCTAATGATAGGGGCCCATGACAGGAGTTACAAACATAGTACACCCACCACACAGCAGCAAGAGCCTGTACTCTGGCGATTCTCTGCAGTACGTGGGTGTTTGTATGTCAGTGTGTCAGACAGCTTGACTCTACTCGAGTCAGTTTGAGAGTGTGTTTGTGCGCCACAGTGTTTCAGTGCGTCACTGTAAGAGGCCGACTGAGTACGTGGGAAGGAAGTAGATTCTACCAGCCTCAGAGAGCACTCGCTGTAATTATCTCAGGAAGTGACCTAATCTGAATCCTCGAGCTGCTGCCTCTGTGTGCTCACCCTTGTCCCTCCTGCCCTCCTCCAGGTCTGTGTTTAAAGGCTCGGCCGTGTGCGTTTACTCCATGGCTGACATCCGGATGGTCTTCAATGGGCCGTTTGCCCACAAGGAAGGGCCCAACTACCAGTGGGTGGCTTACACTGGGAAGATCCCCTACCCTCGACCTGGAACTGTGAGTATAAAAGAACATAATGATTACTGATGGTATGTTTTTGCCACAGAGGAGCAGGTTTGACAATCAAATTTCCATTTTGTCAATAGTGTCCTGGAGGCACTTTCACCCCCAACATGAAATCCACAAAGGATTACCCAGATGAGGTTATCAACTTCATGAGAAACCACCCCACCATGTACAACGCTGTATACCCAGTGCACAAGCGCCCCCTGGTGGTCAGAACCAACGTTGACTACGAGTTCACCACAATTGCTGTGGATCAAGTGACGGCTGCTGATGGGAGCTATGAGGTGCTGTTCCTGGGGACAGGTTAGTGCTTTAAAGCCAAAACATGCCTTTTATGAGGATTGGCCAGTAATGTAATACTAAAATATTGTGTACTTTGAAGTTCAAAGGGTCAAATATAAGTCTGCTAGCCTTGGCTCTGTCTGGGAGGTTCACACACATGTGGAAACAATTTGCCTCAAATGGGTCCGACTGTGGTATTCCTCAAAGCATGTCTCTGTTGACTATATATTTATTTTATAAATATAAAGATGTTCTGGAGTAAGAGGGAATCAAGTGTAACCTGTGGAAAAAAAGCAAAGGCCAATCAATTTCACAGCTCAAAACAACAACAGTTCCGAGTTAATATTGGTTTCCACTTTGGCGTCCTCAGATCGGGGGACAGTCCAGAAGGTGATCGTTCTGCCAAGAGACGATTTACAAACGGAGGAGCTGGTGTTGGAGGAAGTGGAGGTGTTCAAGGTTAGTCTGGTGGCCTTAGCCTCTTCCCCTCTTCTGTTTCTCTCTTATTATACATTTATATATGCTGTGATTGTTGCATGAGATTTAAAAATAAACGTTTTATGTCCCTCTCTGCTCATTTAAAGTTGTTTCTATTGTATCCCTGCAGGTTCCCACCCCAATCACCACCATGAAGATTTCATCGAAACGGGTAAGTTGCTCTGAAGTGGATTAGACCACAGAATTCTGTCTGCTGTCAGACCTTTACGAAGTACAATGTAGATCAAATTCCAAAATGTAGAGCAAAATGTAATAATACTTCACCGTAGTTTCCTACAGTACAGAAGTTTCTACAGTACAAAGAACTAAATTTGTAACTCATAAGAAAAGACAACTGCATTTGCTATTAAACTTGAGCATAAACTTGAGCTTTTTAAGGTCAGTGCCCATTAGGACAGCGAAAAATGGAAAAATGTTCAAATGGAAATTGAGTGCTCAGAAATTTAAGGAAGGAAATAAATATAGTCTGTTATATGCAAAACAGAAAGTACCGAAAATATGTAGCATGCTAAATCCCCTGCATATATGCAGCGTGTAAAAAGATAACTTGTATATGCAAAATGTCCATGTAGCATAAAATACAATATATATTTCTGTATACAAACATATGTAGCAGTGTCAGACATATTTGTAACATATGTAGAAAAATAAGCTGTTGTACTTGTGAATTGCGCAACTATAAACTTCCTGGAAATGTTTGCCTGTGACATAGCTGTTTTAATGTCTAGTCTTTATTTCTGTTTCTTTTAATAGCAACAACTATATGTCGGATCAGTCCTGGGTGTGACTCACCTAGCTCTCCATCGCTGTGATGTGTATGGGGAAGTCTGTGCTGACTGCTGTCTGGCCAGGGATCCATACTGCGCATGGGATGGCAAATCCTGCTCCAGATACTCGGCCTCACAGAAAAGGTGAGAATAGAGAAATCACAGACAAGCATGTGTGGGTGCAGTCTGAGTATTCATCTGGATTTCTTACTTTAGCACATGGTATTTTTAAATTGTGTTAAAGTTAAGCATTTTATTTTCGTCTGTTTGTCCGACCCCTCTAGACGGAGCCGTCGGCAGGATGTGAAGTATGGAAATCCAATCCGACAGTGCAGAGGTTATAACTCTAACAGTGAGTGTCACTTTGTAGTGTGGTCACAGAAAGTACACAGAATTTGTTTAGTCTGTATTTACTTAAAAATTGCAGTGCTAAATATGCTTCATATATTGCTTTATAGCCAATAAGAATACTCTGGAGACCGTTCAGTATGGCGTGGAGGGAAGCACCACATTCTTGGAGTGTCAGGCCAGATCTCCTCATGTGTCTCTAAAGTGGCACCTGCAGAAGGAAAACAGTGACAGGAGGAAAGAGGTGAGCACAGCTTTTACTGTGGAGCAGTTACACTCAGGTTTCCATAGAAAACACATTTACTAAACAGGTCTGATATTTGAGCCTAAGAGCTTCAGTAGAAGGCAACTGGCCTTCTCTTTATAAAAAGGTGTATCAACTCTCATCCAAGAGGTTTCTTCAGTTCTGACTGACTGATGTGAGGCCAGACATATCATCACCTCCAACTCACATGGCTGAAGGCCCACTCACGACCCAAGACTCGCATGCCTTGAGGTGTGAATGGTTGTGAAACTGCCAGGTCAAAGATGACTCAAGATGTTAATCTGGTCGAAACTTTCTAGGAAGAGATCTCAAGACTGCATTATAAGTATCTGATAATTGGTGTCATAGACTCCCTTCTCGGTTCCAGTTTAACATAGATGGCGTCCTTTCCTCCTCTCTCAGACCAGCTGTCATCTCTGTCCAGAATGTGATTATTGCTGTCATGAAAGGAGAGTGTATTATCATTTCGATGCAGGTTGATTGCTGAGTCCTGTTCTGAGTCAGCTGGTTAGAACTGACAAGAGCTCTTGGAAGAGAAGCATCTTCAATATCCAAAAACAAAAGTCCAGTTGCCTTCATCTAGAGCAGGGGTGTCAAGATCCGTTCCTGGAGGGCCACTATCCTGCATGTTTTAGATGTTTCCCTCTTCCAACACAGCTGATTCAAATGATCAGGCTCATTATCAGGCTTCTGCTGAGCTTGATGATAAGCTGATCATTTGAATCAGGTGTGTTGGAAGAGGGAAACATCTAAAACATGCAGGATAGTGGCCCTCCAGGAACTGAGTTTGACACCCCTGATCTAGAGGTACTTAGAAGAAGGCAACTGATTACCGTGACCTGAATACCTAAGAATTTGCTCACATGTAGGTTGTTTAGACTTTAAGTCAAGTTGAAGCTTTTAAAAGTAAACTCTTTACCATTGTCCTGTTCATGCCAGATTCGCTCAGAGGGCCGCATCCTGAAAACAGATGAAGGTCTTCTGATCCGCTCGCTGCAGTCTTCTGACAGCGGCATCTATCAGTGCACGTCCACAGAGAAGAACTTCAAGCACACTCTTGTGAAACTACAACTCGTGGTCCTTTCCAGTCGCACAGTCAACAATGTGTTGGTGGAGACAGGCAGCCCTGCCCTCCCTCCGCTTCAGTCCAGTGCCTGGACTCCGAGTGCCGGCCAGTATAAGGACCTGCTAACCATCCTCAGCCAGCCAGAGATGGGGCTGATCAACCAGTACTGCCAGGATTACTGGCAGCTTGGAGACGGCAGCCTCGGGGACAACAAAGCCAAAAGCCTGAAGGAGCTGAAAGAACAGAAGAAGCCTCGTAATCGCCGACATCACGATGAGCAAACAGCTCAGGCTGAGACATGAGGAGCTAAACACAAACCCCATCATAGTGAAACACCTCCCGTCTACCTTTTCACACAACCTCCTAAACACTGCAACCCCCCATTTAGGGAAATGACTCCAGTCAGATGATAGGAAAATGTAATTATCATAAAGGACAATACAGACACTGCAACAGAAAGCAACAGCAGCAAACAGTTTCTATGGAACTGTTGGAAAAAACACACAATATTTATTGTAGGTTGTAAAAAGTAATTTCTTTGTACCTATCTAGAAAAACCAGTTTTTTTGTGAATAGATAAATCTGTGCAAATATTGTTGTTATTATAATATTATTGTTAGTGTTATTGTTTATTACAATGTGTTATTATGTTGAGAATATCTTTATGTTTGGTGTTTTTGAGAAACAGCAACAATAACCCAGGACACTGGGAGCATCCATACATGGACACGGACCAATGAACATGTATTCACATACTGTTGATGGCGACCATGTTGGATCATTTGACTGCTGGCAGTATTGAGTTTCTAAGCTGAAAGTCGAATCAGGAAATCCCTGACCTCGAACTTTCCGAAACGTCTTCACCAGAACTATCTACTGTATATCGGACAGTATTTTTTTACACTGCAAACACAAGCTGTTGATAGAAAGACAACAAAAATGGCATTTCATGGGACATTCAAGGACAATAGAAATGCCCACAGACTGCAGCTGTAACAACATGTCACGGTCAGACAGTCACATGTGAATGAAAGGCAGGTAGGACGTCTTCGCTCTGATGATGTGGTCCAGCCTGGCCTCGAGTGAAGATGTTACACGGCTCGCCCATATTCTTCCAAAATCCGTTGCTGCCAAGTGTTTGTTTTGTTTATATGTGAATACCACATCTCAATGTTGTATCCTTAACAAACGTGATCTTTGTGATAAGCTGTTTTTTGGGGAAAAGGGTCTTTTATTGACACAAAAGCTGAAAACATAACATTGCCTTCTCTTTTCTCTCTTTGGAGATAAGATATTCCAGCAGGCAGCTATATGTGAGTTTGTGACAGTTTGTGATTAAAAAAAGATATTAGACAAAGCACCTTCTGTTGCCAAATTGGTGATTTGGATAAATAGTAAATACTTCACATGTATCTGTGGCATATTATGCAGTGTATTCATATAAAGCAAAGCATGCAGTTTGTGTGCTTAAATGTTTTCTTTTAGCTCTCAATGAATCTAAAGTTTGCATTCCTGCCATTTTCATGCTAAATATTGGTTTCACTAAGGACATATGAGATCAGTATAGTCAAGTGTGCTGATTTTCATTCTCTGGTGCTGTACTTACTGTATCAACTGGTCAACAACAGATCTTTATCAGCCATCCTGTTACTCTATCATACGTGCCACAGATTTGATATAAAACTATGGAAATGAGCAACTTCTACACAGTAAAATGATGTTGAATGCACAACCACAAACAAGCTGATCACCACAAACACATGGAGAGAAAACTTTACCAAAATCTTCAGAAGGTGGCTTTTCATTGTGCATGGCATGTACAGTGTATGTATATGGTATTTGTCTAAAATGCTATGTTGCTGTGGATGTCAGTGAATGTCTTTCTTGTTGTGGGGATTTGGAAATAGTACCGGTGCAAGACACGTGCTCACACCTTTTTACGATGGGAATTGCTGAAAGGCCAGAATGGTAAAATTGTGATTTTTTTATTTTTCTTCTCGCTCTCTTTCTGTTTTCTCTCTTTCTCACTCACTCTCTTTCACTCTCTCCCTTTCCCCTCTTTCTGCATCTTGTTCTAAAAAAACAACACAATCCAGTTTGCATATATTTGAAACATGTGCATCTATTTTCTTTTCTCTGTTTGGCAGACTTTGCTCTGGGTCACTGAGGTAAAGTAATGTATGATATGCACAGTTGGTGTTATTGTAATGACTTGTAAAAATTACTATCTTTTCTTCCTCATCAATGTTGCTAACTAATAAATTAAAGCTCTATATTTTATAATAACACACATTTCTTCTGTTTGCAATTGGTGGGCACATTGTATTGGTGGAAGAAGCGTTAAAAACCTTTACTGAGGCACAATTCCACACAGTAGAAATACTCAAGTATTAAATCTACTCCATTGAACAAAGGGTTCTGGTGAGTGACACAATAACACATTTGTCACCAATACACTTCACCTTCAAAAGTATTGGACCAGTGAGGCTAATTTCTTTACGTTTGCTGTAGACTGAAAACATTTGGGTTTGACATCAAAAGATGAATATGAGACAAGAGATCAACCTTTCAGCTTCTATTTCCAGGTATTTACATCTGGATCTGGTACATGACTTAGAAGATAGCATTATTTATAATGGAACACCATATTTTTAGGTGAGCAAAAGTATTGGAACAGATAGAATGGTTTGAAGTGAGTAAGACCTAATATTTAGGTGCTTGCAAAAACTGTGTCAAGCCTGTGACCCATTGACATCAGCAAACGTCTGCATTTTCCTTTAGTGATGCTTTTCCAGGCTGTCACTGCAGCCTTGTTCAGTTGTTTGTTCTGCGGGGTTATTCCCTTCAGTCTCCTCTTGAGCAGGTAAAATGCAGTTTTTTCAGAGCAGTTCAAACAACACATCGTACAAACTGCTTCTTTTCTAGAATAAGTGACTCTGTCAGTTCCAACTTACATCTGGTCAGCCGATGGACGGATGTCTTTAGACTTAATTAATTCATCCTTCGACTGGTCGCTCTTGAAGGACAGACAGCCGGGTTCAGGACAGTCTGGTCTCTGCTGCTGGAGAACAGATAAAAGCTGATGAAACCATCTACAAGCTGTTCATAAGCACAACAACAACTTTGAGTCTGAAATGTCTGTCTGTCAGTTGTACTCTCACCTTCCACCTACAGATCATCTGAAATGAAGGGGATGCTCCTTTGACTGGTTACTCTTCCCAGACACACAGCTGGATCCAGGTCCAGGTCCAAGCCCAGGTCCATGTCAGGTCCAGGAGAGTGTGTGTTCTGCTGCTCTAGGCTTCAACACACAGAGGAGTGAGTGTGAATAATGACAGCAGTGATGTGATGCTGAGCTCTAACCCTTAGAGATGCTCATCTCACCTCTGAGCTTTGCTCTGGTTCTCATGTTCCCCACACAGAGATCTTTTAGAGGGAGGGACTCCCTCCTCTCTGTCCTCACACTGATGCATAGCAGACAAACACAACAACCTGCTGTGAGAGTCACACATTAGTTCTCCTCCTTCCTCTCAGTCACATGAGAAACACACTCAGTTCTGATTGGAGAAAACCTGTCCAGCTTTGGGACAGCTGCTTCACCCCAACACTCCATCTAAAAACTGAAAAGCTCTTCAACATCTGACATGTTTCTCTTTGTATAAGTCCTCTATATCCAGTCAGAGGCTGCAGTGGCAGCTGCTCCAATCATCCAAAGTCAATCATGTTACCTTGATGCTGCTAAACTCACATCCACATCAGCTCCAGAGACGTTCTACCTTCATCTGTGGAGGGAACAGCCAGAGCAGAGCTGAAACATGACAACTTCTCCTTGCAGGAACAGTAAAGTCTGATCTGGCCTTTAATGTTCCCATGTTGCTGTGATTCTTCCACATGTTCACATCAACCACATCTACATCCTTTATAAAAAAAAAAAAACTGCTTTCTGTTCACATTAGCCTCTGAAACATAACTGTGGAGAGTGTGAAGAAGAAAAGCCAGAAATGAGAAATGAATGTGACTGTGGATGTAGAAACTTGTCAGTATAAACTTCTGATAGAAATGTTTCATTGCCAGGTAGAAACGGTGAGTCAGACAGATCCTTCAGGCTCAGCAGGAGTCAGAAAGACGGTCTGAGTCTGCTGAAAGAAAAACCTGCAGGCAACCAGGTGATGTTCACACAGTCTGTTACCATGGTAACCGGACTTCCCTTCATCTCAGAGCAACAAACTCAGAGTTTTCACTACAAACCTGCTTTCTGGATCAGAGTCCTGTTGCAGATCCTGTGTCTGCAGAAAGTCAGAAAAGCGTAGTTCTATTCTTTCAGCTTTGATTTGAACATTTTTACATTTCATTTCTGCGGCCTGTCTGTCCTCAGTTCTACTGCTGATACCAAATATGAAATGAAACAAGGAATCTGTAAAATCCAAGATTAGACATTAGACTGAGTTGCTTTTGTCTTTTTTTATACCTGGAAACCAGAAAAAAAAAGTTAATTTTAAATAAAATAAAATAGAAAAGAACAAAGATCACACAAAGTTAAGTTTATGTCGTTGTGTCACAGTCAGATATGTATTTATGAGTTTCTGCCACTGTGGATTGAATCCACTAATTAACTATCAGATGTCTGATCAGCTGAACTGGTTGGATTTAGTTCAAACACAAACACCAACATTATTCTAGACTGCTTCTAGTTGTCAGGTTTGTTTCCTCGTTCAGCTTCACACATGAATAAAGTTAGACATCTGGAACACTAGTTCAACATATAGGGAGGAGTTTTACTGCTTTTGTCTCCTTTTTTCTGCATTTTGACTTTACTGCAGCCGGCATGAATATATGTGACGCTTTTCTCTGCAGCCCTGCCTCAGTCCAAAGCAGACGAAGAGAAAAGGTGGACATGAGAGGGAGATGGAGAAGAAAAAAAGGTTGCTCGAGGAGGAAGGGGCAAAGTGTTATAAAATAACACACGTTTCATCAACCCCTGCCCAGATCCAGCAGTGTACAGTTGAAAATAAATGATGCTGCTACTTCAAGTAAGTTTACAAACGGTCGGTTCTTCTCACAAATGCATCATCAGACTTCAAAGGCCAAAATATAATAAAAAATGTCTGGCCCAAATAAGCTCCACAGGTGTCAAGTGGGTTGCAGGAAGCCTGAAAACGTTTGAGACCCCCTCTTCAGGTAGGATAGGCAGTTGACTTACAATTTTCAGTTATAAAATGAACATTGGTGTTTGCATATACTATTAGCTATGACCAGCTGACATCTAAATGATTTGCTGACAAAATAATATATATTTTTTTAATTCCACATGTTATATAAATAATAGGAAAAGGAAAATATTGGAAAAATTGGTGAGGGTAGTGAAGAGATTACAGAAAAGAAAAGTACTGGACTGTATGGAGCTGTCGTTATGGTTGTGTTTAATAGACTTACTGTCTGTTTAGTAGTGTTGTAATTGCTATAACATAACTGTAAAAGGCATATTTTTGGAAGGAAAAAACAAAATTTTGGTGCATTATCCCACGTGACACAACCCTTGCAGTGGCAGAAGTGGCCTGACTGATTGGAAATCTCCCGGCCTGAATTTCTTTCCCAGTCCGGCCCTGTATGTATCTATCTACTGATTCATATCTGGGCTGCACAGTGGACTAGTGGATTAGTGGTTAGCACTTTCGCCTTGCAGGAAAAAGATCCCCGGTTCAAATCCCGGCCTGGGCCTGGGATCTTTCTGCATGGACTGTCTGCATATGTAGCCCTGCGACAGACTGGCGACCTGTCCAGGGTGTCCCCTGCCTTCGCCCGAGTCAGCTGGGAAAGGCTCCAGCACCCCCCGCGACCCTAGTGAGGATAAAGCGGTGTATAGAGAATGGATGGAATAAAAATGGATGGATGGTCCGATGCAGTCTCGATGATGACGTTTCACGTGTACGCGAGAACGCAGGTCCGGACAGTTACGTACTGAGAAACGGCCACAATCTTCTTACCGCAAAGGTACAAAGCTGCTCGTCTTCAAAGCTTCTTCAAATCCAAACGAAATACAATCAAAAGATCAAACTAATGTCATTGGTGCATTCAGGTGCAGCCAGACAACAAGTTGCGTTCATGAGCGTCGGAAATCGGACAATCAGTAATGTAAATTTCCAACGAAAATTTTAGAGGGTGCAACATCCTACAGTTTATTCCTACTACCTACTACCTACTACCGGCTTCCTCCTACAGTCCAAAAACATGCTGAGGTTAATTGGTGAATCTAAATTGTCTGTAGGTGTGAATGCGAGTGTGATTGTCTCTATATGCAGCCCTGTGATAGACTGGTGACCTGTCCAGTTCCGGGGTATCCCCTGCCTTCATCCTAAATCAGCTGGGATAGACTTTAACCTTGCCCCCTCAAATGAGGAAGAGTTGTACAGAGAATGGATGGATTTCATTTCAGGTGAACTCTGAGCGCTTTACAGTAAAGTTCATATTGCACCAGAGTCCGTAGTATTCATCCACCACTTTCATTCTGGCGACTGTATTTTCTTCACATTTAACTTGAATAAAACCTGCTTCTTTTTTTGATACAGACTTTGATTATGTCTCAGATATACCTTTAGAGACAAATCAAAATCAGTAGCTTGCACAAAATTCTTTAATTTTTGACATTTTTCCTCTTTCCCTTCAGGGGTCGCCACAGCGAATCAATTGCCTCCATCTAACCCTGTCTGCTGCATCTTCTTCTCTCACACCAACTACCTTCACGTCCTCTTTAACCACATCCATAAACCTCCTCTTTGGTCTTCCAATTTTTGACATTTTTAAGTCTCACAATTTGCTATGGGTTTGGTTGACAGCACCACAACTTCCAACTACTCAGCGCCGTTCACCCTGGCAGGAAACTTTTGACTCCTGGAAGGATTTACCAGCTGTGGGGCAAATGTCATTCATCAGAGGGTGAATATTCCTCTTCAGAATATGAGTAAGCCATTACTTGACAAAGTACTTTGTCAGCGTTGACCAGACCTCTCGGTATGGTGAGTTTTCTCACTCTAAAATGTGCCGTCTTGCGCTCTGATACGCTCCGACGGCGAGTCTCGTCTCCTCGGTTTTCAAACTCTGTAAACTCCAAAACTTTGAATGAAAACACGCCCACAACTGATGCTCAGATTGAAGTTCCAGATGTCCCCCATCTCCTGGTGTACAGTACATGAGGCACAGGAGGCAGTATATTTGAAGCTATGGCTTGTTATGTTCAGCAATATTGCTTGTTGCAATATTGCCACTTTGGCGCTTAAAGGGTTAAATTGCAAGTTTTCCGAACCGACTAGTCGCCAATAAAATTAGCGACTCGTCGGTTCGGAAATTAGTCGAAATTCCCATCCCTATTGTAAATGTATATACTGTATGCTATCCTTACAAGTCTACTACTGATACCATGTCAGAATTTATACATTTTCATTTGTTTTCCAAGAACTGGCTAACATGGTGTGTTTTTGGGGGAACTGAAGAAAAACAAAAGCAAATGACATCCTTAGGGAAGCTCTTAAATTTAGCTACAGTGATATTTTTGCATAAATGAAAATGTTCTGTAAGTAAGTTATATTATTCCTAAATGTTTAGAAACCTTTTAGAAAGGGTCTCGTATTATCAGAGTACCAATTCCACACAAATCAATCAGTGGTTATTTTGGGAAGGTTGATGTGTGCAGCCTCACTCACTGAACTTGCGCTCACAGCAAGAAGTAGCTTCAATAAGCGGAAATATATTTCACACTAATGTGTGCAAACAGAATTTCCCTCATATGCATAAACAACCAGAAGCTCGAGTCCTGACTCCTTCCGTGAATATGGGTTTGTTTCGAGGTACAACCGCCCTGCATTTCATCAAGGATGTGGTTTTGTGGCCTCCTGTTTTAGACAGCCTGTCTTTTTTTCAACTCACATAAACCATCAGACCTATCTAAGGTTCGATCTGTAGATAAATTGTAGATGCATGTTGAGGGGAAGGACTTCTTCAGAAGAGTCACAAAGGCACACAGGGCATTGAGGCTCAGATATTTGTCATCTAAGAGGCACTATGGATGCTGGAGAAGTGATTTACACAGTGATGGAAGTGCTCATTGCTGTTAGCTGCTGTCTCGGTAACTTGTTGGTTATTTTGGCTTTGTGGACCAGTAAAAGCATTCAGCAGCCCACATACTGCCTCATCGTGTCTCTGGCTGTGGCTGACTTCATGGTTGGCTGCGTGGCCATACCGCTGGCTGTCGTAGTGGACGGACGAGTGGAGACTTCATTCCACACTTGTCTCTTCATCAGCTGCGTGGTCATCCTGTTCACTCTGGTTTCAGTCCTGTCTCTTCTGGCTATCGCAGTGGATCGCTATCTGCGGGTCTACATCCCTCTCAGGTAAGATTTCTTCAAAGAGCAGCGCTAGGCACGCCTTTGAATCACAGGCTTTGCATTTTTAGTCAACCTTCATCAGCCTGGTAAATGACTTGCACTTCTTTACATTCTAAATGCGATTTTTACATGTTTTTACACTGAATGTCAGAATGCACATTTTACATCACCAATTACTGCTGTGTTTCTTCATAGGTACAAAAGGACTGTAACCCAGAGACATTCTTATCTGGTGGTCGTTGCATGTTGGCTTGGTGCAATACCACTGAGTTTCACTCCCATTCTCGGATGGTACAACCACAAAGACCTGCCTGAGTCTGTCAATTCTACATTCGTCTGCCAGTTCGTAGCCGTCATCCCCATGTCTTACCTGGTTTGTTTCCATTTTTTTCTCTGCACCTTGACACCTCTGTTGGTGATGACTGCATTGTACAGCTACATCTTCTGTTCTATTCGAGGAAACCTTCGCGAGAAACCAGGCAACGTTACCCCGAAACAGTCCCGGAACTACCTGAAGAAAGAGAAGCAGCTTGCAGGATCTCTGTCGCTGGTCTTGGCTCTGTTTGCACTGTCCTGGCTCCCTCTCAACTTAATGAACTGCATTGTTTACTTCGGCAAGCAGAATGATGTACCTGTAGCAGCATTCTATGTTGGTATTTTGCTTTCTCATGCTAACTCAGCTGTGAACCCAGTTGTGTATGCGTTCAAAATGCAAAAAATCAAGGCAGCATATCGGAAGATCTGGAGACGGGGTATATCATGTGCAGCAGAAAATCAGACTTATCAGTCAAGCCAGACAACAGACAACAATCCCAGCAGCAACATGAACAGTGGGACCAACAATGACTGATCACAGATTTCCTTGTTTGTGTGTCTCTTTGTTCTTCGTGATCACACCTTTGACTCATGACTAAAAATCTACCTTGTTGAGAACAAATATTGGTACATTTTCCTTGACTAAGCAATATATGTTCCATTTTAGCTGATTCTGGGTCCTTTTATAGATTATCAGATGCTGTAATTTGTGTAATACATCATATTTTTGCAGGTTCACTGTGTGATAGTTGAGCCCTTTGTTTTTTCACTTCATTTAGTTGTACTTTGTCATTTAAATTTCATTTCATTTTTTCTGAGTAAAATGGAAAACCAGTGTACTCTCCTCAGTGTATTCTATTTAAAGTGTAGTTTCAAGCTGATCAGGAAGTGAAAGTTTTTTTGGGGGGGGTTTCAACTTTCATCTGACATGTAACTGATATCTATATTCTGTGATGTACGCACTTTAAAATACTTTATACTAAAAATAAAAGAACAACATCAAGTACTAGGACAAACAATGTTTCAGTTTGTACGAAGACATCATTAAGCTCTTTAGTTTATCCTACACTGCTGCCTAATGTGTCTAGAGATGAGTTTATATCTGTCATAACTTGAATAGATAAAATGTAAAAGTAGAATTTTACTTTTATTTTACACAGTTCTGTATACTGCTCAGCTGTTTATACAAAATTAGTAACTAGTTTCTGTAGTTGTCTAGCAAAGTAAAACAAAATTCCCTGTAGCTACTGTACTTGAGTAAATGCTCTCAGTAACGCCAGTTTACTGCTGATCTTCGCAGTGGTGACTCAGGAGTTTTATCACTGTCATATCCTCAAAAGAGCATGGTGAAGTTAAAGAGACAATACATTTACAGAGTACAATTCTAACCAGAAGTGACATGCAATGGTAAAGCACATGGACAAAAAACAAGTTACAGAATGTGTAGAAAAATGTAGTTCACTGAACACACACACACAGCCTGTAGATGCATGTGTACATAATTGAAAGTGAGTAGCTTAGGATCCTTAACCAGCTTCAGATTGGGGTCAATGAGATCTGTCAGGTGAAACCGCAAAGCTCTTTAAGCACTTCAGGTCTCACCCTTCAGTCTGCAGTATCCACTAAGTTGTACGACTTTCTTCATATTTGGACAGGGAGTTGAGGGTCTGGTTGTGTAGGAGCTGCCTGTTGTCTGGTGTGGGCTGTTTTTTTTTTTTTTTGGGGGGGGGGGGGGGGGGCGTTGTTGTAATACAGATTACAAAGCTGTTGTAGCATCATTAACGTTCTTTCAAAAGCCAAAACATGCAAGACCACACTTCTTCCAACATCAGATTCAATGTTTATCTCTATCCTAGTGTGCATATCCTTGAATTTAGTTTGGGGTAACCATGTTCCCAGCTATGTAAACACCCAAACCATTCAGCTTTACATGCTTCACTTTTCAAGACACCTTAGAACAGCATAGAGAGATAAGCACTTGAGCCGATGTTCATCTTCCGCTGAGCACAGCAAAGTCCCCCTAAAGGTTAGATCACTCCTACACTGATGTAGGTCTGCTTCTATTCGCACCTTTGGCTCTGCCCTAAAACACTCCTGTCCTTGTGCCCCATTGGCCACCGCTGATCAGGTGGCCAGAGGGCGCCCAAAATCCATTCCTAAGACAGGAAAATGCTCAAACAGTTCTCCAGTGTGTGCTGCAGGCTGTTGACGCATCAGTTGCACCGGTTAATCAGACAGTAGGCGAGTAGCTAGGACCTGCTTCCATTTTTCCTGACACTTGGCTTTTGAACAGAGGGGGACCAAGCCAGGAAAAGTAGGATGGGGGCTGGAGCTAGCGCTGAGGAGAAACGCTCCAGAGAGCTGGAGAAGAAGCTGAAGGAGGATGCCGACAAGGATGCGAGAACTGTCAAGCTGCTGCTGCTAGGTAAAGACAGAAACTGGCTCAGTGGAAACCCAGGAATTAAAACGGCTAAGATACATCATCTGGTTAAAGATGTTTAAGGGTCCATAGAGAAGATGGCAGTACTTTTTAACTCCACTTTTTATTCTAATTAAAATGTAGGGGATACATAACCTTTGTATGAAAAAGCTGGGGGTGAAAAGGCAGTGTAACAATATCTATTCCTTGTGTCAATTGTTATTTTTTCTTGACTTAATAATGTGTACATTTCTATTCATGTAAATCATATAAACAGATGCTGTGGACTGAGGTACAAGGGTTGCTGTGACAGTCATTATTCATCTGAACAAGCTTGAAAAACTGAAATTGTTTAATTGTAAAACTTGTAAAGGTGATGAAAGAAGGCAAGATGTTTGAGTAAAGGCTTAATAACCCGTGTCACTGAACTGCTAAGACACTTTGATAATCACTCAAGCCAATCCCCTGTTAATCCTGAAACAACAGGTCCTCTAGCACAAAGGGCTTAACCATGAAGGGCACAAACCCAAGCAGAGTCCCAGTACCATAACCTAAATAAATTACAGTATCTTATTAAATGAATAAGAACAAAAATGAGTTGGTGATGTCTGCGGTGATTCTCATCTTATGTTTAGTTTTTTTATATTTAAATTTGTTGGCCATTATAATGAAAATAATAAGCTGCCAAATAGAAGTTTCTACCTTTAGCCTTGTGTACAAACAGTTCTCAACCTATATCAGGATGTTACACATATTTCTTCATTCTCAGCTGTATCATCTCTTCCTAATAATGTAGGTCAGGGGCATGAGAAAAAGATTAGGCCTGAAGTAAGAAGTATTATGACCTGCTGGGATCCTCAGTCTTACAAATGCCACAAGATAACTACTGCAATTAACACCATGTATTCATACAAGTTACTAAAACCCAAGATTTGAAAAAACAACGGTTAGGAAAATTGCCATTATCTTAATTTTTCCACAAGATATTTCCCCAAATCCTGGAAAATGGAACATTTTGCATAAAGTTTGTAAAAAGAAAAAAAAATCAATCTATAAAGTACTATCTTACCAAACAGATTAATTATTTGTGTTTTGTATCTCTTATAGGTGCTGGAGAATCAGGCAAAAGTACTATTGTCAAACAGATGAAGTAAGATATTTGACTTAATATCAAGCAGTGGCTCATTTCTTCTTGATAGCAATGTATACTGTATTGTAATACTGTGTCTTCTCACCAGAATTATCCACAAAGATGGTTACTCACTTGAAGAGTGCTTGGAATTCATCACCATCATCTACAGCAACACCCTGCAGTCCATCATGGCCATCGTGAAGGCCATGAACACACTCAATATTAACTACGGTCATTCTGATCAGCAGGTAATGGCCGCTGACAAACACTTCCGTATGCTCATTAGAAGAAACTGATTTCAGTTTTGTGAAACAAACTTATATGTGTGTCTGCCCTCTTGGATCCTCCCTGCAGGATGATGCCAGGAAACTGATGCATCTTGCAGACACCATTGAGGAAGGCACCATGCCTAAAGAGCTGTCAGACATCATCTTGCGTCTGTGGAAGGACTCTGGCATACAGGCTTGCTTTGACAGGGCCTCAGAGTACCAGCTCAACGACTCTGCCGGATAGTAAGAAATCAGATAAGATGATGTCTAAAATTGGTCCACTGTCTCTAATCGGTGTTGCCAGGGACTGAATTTTACTTTCCAACAGCTACCTGAATGACTTGGAGCGACTGATCCAGCCAGGCTATGTACCCACTGAGCAGGATGTGCTACGATCAAGAGTAAAGACCACTGGTATCATCGAGACCCAGTTCTCCTTCAAAGATCTTAATTTCAGGTCGGGTAGTGCACTAATTCCCAAGAGGAAAACATTGATTCAACATTAGCTGGGCTCCCCGTTTGCACAATGGCAATCGTACAGAAAATCTGCTTCTATTTCCATGTAGAATGTTTGATGTGGGTGGCCAGAGGTCAGAGCGGAAGAAGTGGATTCACTGTTTTGAAGGTGTGACCTGTATCATCTTCATTGCTGCTTTGAGCGCCTACGACATGGTGCTGGTGGAGGATGATGAAGTGGTATGACAATCTTCTTTATAACTTTCGTCTCCTTGGGTGCTCTACAGTTGGTTTGCTTGCAATACTCTCGACGGGTATTTGAATGCAACTTTTCTTTCAGAATCGAATGCACGAGAGTCTGCACTTGTTCAACAGTATCTGCAACCACCGCTACTTTGCCACCACTTCCATCGTACTCTTCCTCAACAAGAAAGATGTGTTCATTGAGAAGATCAAGAAAGCTCATCTCAGCATGTGCTTCCCTGAATATGATGGTGAGATCCTCACTGTGCTTAGATTATGGCCTATTCTCAGACTTAAGAAATGAAATTAAATGAAACATGACCTTGATATCACCTTTTCCAGGTCCCAACACCTATGAAGACGCTGGTAACTACATCAAAATCCAGTTCTTGGACCTGAACATGCGCCGAGACATCAAAGAAGTCTACTCTCACATGACCTGTGCCACAGACACAGAGAACGTCAAGTTTGTGTTCGATGCCGTAACCGACATCATCATCAAAGAAAACCTGAAAGATTGTGGTCTCTTCTAAAAGCCACACCAAGAAACCCAGCCAAGGTGAGAAAAGTTAACAAAGTGCTATAATGATACTTGAAACTAACAGACTGACCGTCTAACAGCGATTCTGTTTCTGCAGGTGCTGTGGTCACCGTCACATTCCACAAACCTTTCTTCAATTCAAACGGAGGACTGAAGATGAAAACTGCCCCCTCAAACAGCCATCCTCAAACCAGCGAATGCAAAAAACATCTAATCAATTTGTTGTGTTCCAATCTAAGTTGTAGCTTTGACCAAAGACAGCTCCTTCCATCAGAAAATTCTGTGCAAATTTCAGATGAGTTGAATTTTAGTCAAATTAACTTTTCTCTGAGTCTCTTGAACTCATCTTTGGAGGGTCGTGTGATCTGTAGTTAAGACATCAAAAGCTTCTGTCAGCATAAAGTGATTTCTTCTCACATGTACTAATGTGAATAGATGTCCAGCTAACGCATTGTCTCTACGCTCCAGTAAGTGGTCAGTATACAGCCGAAGAGCAAACCAGATGGCCTCACCACCTGCATATGCACTTCAGCCTCTGTTAGAGATTTTAAATGAACTTGTCACTAGAAATGGCTTTTATGTACAGACACTTTGAAACACAATTCAAGCAGGTCACAGAAAATTTGTGTTAGAAAACTGTAACATTTTGCAGTAGTTTAAAAGGGCCAGTGTATATATTTAAACAGATTTCTATTGGACCTTTCATGAAGTAATGTGATACCATGTTGATCTGTAACACTGTTGAGTGGTAGACGTATTAAACTTCAATTTGAAAATCTTTGTTTAAAAAGTTAAATAAAAGTCTAGGCCTTTGAGCCAACTATCCTGTACAGAAACCAATAATTGTACACCTTGATTTAACCTATTAAAGCTTCTGTAGAAAACTCAGCACTTTTTCCATTATTCACACATTTAGAGCAACAAAGCAACATCTTGTTCATAATCCGTCATTTATTGATTTCACAGAATATTCCAGGTTCCTTTAAAGCAAAGAAACCTGGCACGTTTAGGATGGAACACATTTAGTTTTTCATACCGATTAAAGGAACAGTTCAGCATTTTGAGAATTCTTGCAGAGTTAGATGATCAGACCAATATAACTCGTGGGTCTGCACGATAAATGTGACGCTACATTCAGTGGCTGGATACCTTAGTTTAGCACAAAGAGTGGAAACAGTGATCAAAAATCAGCTATTTGCACCTCTAAATATCACAAGCTATCATGTTATGTCTTGGTCAATTTTGTTAAACCACAAAGCAGTGTTATAAGATTTATTTTTTTGTACACATTAAACAAATGTGATTTGAGTAGTGACATACACAGTGCTTGTAAATATAATTTGTTATGATCAGAGTCAAGCAAACTGTTCCATGTTTTCAGTCTTTGTGCTAACCTAAGGTAAGCGGCTGCTGGAAGTAGCAGCAACTCATTTTGACAGTTCACTAACCAAAACACCATACTTTCAAGATCCATGAATGAGCCTGTGAGAGCAAATATCAGCAATTTCTGTGCAGCAAAAGTTTGCAACACAGCTGGCATTCTGCACGCAAGCATCGCTCAGGCTATCAAGTGATATCGATCTTTGCATTTAACTCTTAGCGAGAAAGTGAATAAACATCATTATCCAGAATCTCAAACTGTTCCTTTAAAAATAATTTGAGAAGAAGTGATTCAGGTAATGTCACTGATATGAGCGGAGACAGTTTAAACAACACTTGAGAAAATGAACAGATGTCTCCCAAAACCAAAGATACTTAAGTTCAGACATAAATGAGTAACACAGCCAGTACAGTCAGGATGTTTGGCAAAAAATGAACCAGCCGGAAAATACACCTCAGCAGAGCTGTACATGAATCAAACATCACAGTTTTTCTGCCTGTGTGAGGAACAAAAGTGAATAATCACAGTACAACTGGATTTCAGTGTAGCTATTCTTTGACCTCAGATGACCAAGTTGTAACATTTGCATTATAAATATCTAAGGCTATCCTAAGACATTGTAGGCAACATTTCAAGAAAGTTAAGATTTTTTTATGAAAGCATTCATTCATTCATTTTTGTTTCTTTTAAACCCTGAGTTCTCACCACGACAATCAACCGGCATGATGTGCACTTAAGAGAAACAGCAAATGACAATTTCTGTCGAATCTAAACAAGAACCTGAAACTATGCAGGAGAAGCGGTGTAGCAATATGCCTGACAGAAAAATACAAGAAAACAGTCACATTTTCACTTTTTAAACCTTAAAAAAAAAAACATTTTATGGCTTGTTTTGTCATGTCTAAAGAGGAGCGTAATGTCATAATCAGCGTAAAACTGAACATACACATGGAATGACATTTTTTGTGCAATAACAGTGGCCTCAGAACATATTCAAACATGTTATCTATAACTAATATGCACTGTACAGCATCCAGAAAGACCTATACAAATTGAAGGCACTTTAAAGAGTCATCATGAACCTCTCTCTCATTCGGTCATGGCACATCTATGTCCCCACAGTAAGACATGGAGTAACTACGAGCCTGAGAGATCAATGCTTCTGTTTCTACTTGACAAATGTGCAAAACAAAACCAGAATAGAAGCCAATTTAAAATCCTTGCAATATTGCTCTTTATGAAAAAGAAAACAAATGATTTAGAGTCAAAGAGACGTGACAACTGTTTGAATAATTTTGAAGACTTGCCTCAGATGTACAAAAGATCAACAGTGTTCCTTCAGGCACAATCTGAAACATGTTACAACCTCACAGGAAACAGGGTTTTACAGTATGTGCATAAGTCATCGCCTGTTATTATCTGGTAATGTGAAGCCCTTATGTGAAAGCACTGATCTAGTCGAGTGAATCAACTGCAAAGAGGCACTAATCATCATGTTCAGAGAGATGTTTTTAGAGGTGAGTATTTTTATAGGCTATACGTTTTACACATGTGTGGCTAGATGGCACTGTTCCCATAAAAATAATATGATTCACAGCTCAGCTGTAATTCAAAATACACATACACACAAACACGCACACAATCGCACATGCACTCAAACCTGAACAGACAATTTTTTGCTCCACTAAAACACACCAGTTATCCTAAAACCACTTAAACAATCTCAATTAGTCACCAGCCAAAAAAGAAACAATAAAGGATGACTCCTCATTTGAAATCCTCACCCACCAAACAACAAAAACACTGACGCAAACTTAATTTAATACAACAAGAAATCGCACTGCTTTCTCAGGATTCCTTTAGTGTCAGGTTGCTGTCTGGTTCCTGAGCAGCAGAACAGATATGATGAGGATTCTGACCAACAGTGGATTTCTTCCAAGGCCTGTTCATGCAAATGTCACCACATCCTTTCACTCGCTCAAAAAAGTCCCACCATATGATCGATCTGCCTCATGTAGACGCTCTTCAATGGCAGAGCGTACCGTCGCTCCTCTGGGATCCTGTTACACTGCAGAGAGCAAAGGAAAGACTGTGACTGTGACAGCAAGAGGTGATTTTTACCATCACAATAAGTTACATCAGACACAGAAGATGGTGAGAGCAGTGATTCGGGGTGGATGGGTAATACAGCCTTACGTTGCTGATGTTGCTCGGAGCTGGCTGGCTGTGTGGTTCTCTTTCTGCCAGCGCTCCCTCCTCACATGGAAACAAGTCATTCCACTGTTTCTCCCTGAAGCGCTTGTCTATGGGCACGACGTGGCCCTCTGTGGTGAAGATGTACTTGTTATCGGATTTGTGAAGGGGGTTGTCCTCATCAAACAGCTGCAACACGAGAAAGATTTTTATCTAAATGACCGTCCAGACAAGGTTGAGCCAAGAAAGAACTCGAATTTTACACTGTTGGGTCACATTTGCAAATCAAATTAAATAAGGTGAGATTTTCAATGAAATACCTTGAATTTAAGATTGTGATAGTCTGCTTAGACACTCCCTTATGTCGTACGTAATAGTCTAGCTGTAAAAGCAGCCGCTTTCATCCAAAGAGATGTCCTCACTGTAATTTTTTTTAATCACCACAATTGTCTGAGGCTGAGCTAAGCAAGGACGCAGCTTCAGTGTTCCTTTGAAATAACATTCGCACACAAGGACATGGGCACTGCCATTACAAAGGATGATTCATCAAAACAGTAGCAGAGATCCCTCACTATACAACTGAAACTCTTTGCAAAACTTTTCAGTGTGATCGTTTAGTGCCTGGAGGTTGTAGCAGAGCAGATTTTAAAACCAGTAACATGTAGACAGTGGAAGGAGAGGACAAAATCCCCTAAAATGAGCGGCAAATGGCAAGCACATAATGTTAACTAATGATGGTTTAAGTCAATTATCCTGCAAATATGCAAATTATTTTTTATTCATTTAACCTTTATTTTACCAGGTGAGTTAGCTGAGAACAAGTTCTCATTTTCGATACCAACCTGGTCAAGAGGGAACATACAACAAGATAAACAGGTTCCATATACAGCAAATGAAACAGTACTAAAACAACAAGCTGTTCTCAGCTTCTCAAATGTTGTGTGTTGCTCTTTTCTTGTTGATATCATGATAAATTAAACATCTATGGGTTTGCAGCTGCTGATGTGAATTAATTAAGCAATTTACAAATGAAGCTCGAGCAAACTGTGATTGTATTTTCACCATTTTTTGCCATTTTAACAATTAATCTATGATATAAAACCTAGATTGGCCACAGCAATAATTACAAGGAAAGGGAATGGGTAAAATGGGATTACATCTACAATCCTTTTTTAAATTACTTTACATCACTCTAATCCTAAAAACCAGCAGGTAATCTTTAAATCTATTGCAATAACTTGTGTTAAAACACATCTAGTATCATATTTTCTCTTATGTTATTATACTCATATATTATCCAGTTTTATGTCCGACTATCTCAGGCGTAACCTACCAGGTAAAGGTATTTGCAGGTCTCACTCAGGAAAAAGCTCTCCATGCGATCCTCTTTGGATTTGTCCACGACGTGGTGCAGAGTTGCATACCCACATCTGCAAATACAACAATACAATAACTTTATTAATCCTGAAGGGAAATTCAATTGTCTGGGGTCTCATCCGTTTACTTTAGAATTAAATAATCTAATTGCTGATGGTAAAAAAAAAGATTACATTATTAAATAACACAGCTCTGCTCAGCACAAATAACACACAAAAGATATTGCAAAACTCCCCCAAACTGCTTATTAACTGTAAGGCAACATTAAACGCAATTACATGATCCATACCTGACTTTGGCATTTTCCTCAAGGCTCTGAAGAATATCCATTCCAACATGCAAATAGAAAGGATTTTTGGTCGCCTGTGGAAATTGACAATTAAAAAAAAAGTATAACAGATAACCAACATCCACCACTGTCAACGCTGTGAACAACAAGTCAGTACTGTTACCTGGTACAGCAGGTAAGTTGACTCCACCAGCTCCGGCCTTAAAGGGTAGAAGAGCACATCAGGAGCCTGCAGCTGCCAGTTGTACCTCTCCGGCAAAGCCCCGAAGCGCTTCCAGATGGCATAGTAGAAAGCGTGTAGGCAAATGGCATTATCCACATCACCATTCAGCACCTTCAACACAGAGTATTGCATATGTTGGATCAACACCACAACACATTTTTAAGCGTTAGCACAAGATCTCGGACAGCTGAAAGTACACACCTGCAGCCCAGGAAAGAAGGCCTGAAGGGAGTCGATCCAGGTGTTCATTATCTCACCGCTGAACATGTTCACATTAACATAGAGAGGTGGGTCGCCCTCTCCTTCATTGCAGGACTCCCGCCTGTAAAGACAGCAGGAGAAAGGGTTTTAAAATACGTAATACTACTCTGTGTAGAGAGCTGAGTATGCTTCTAGCATCATCTTATCATAACGGCACAAATATAGACACACCTAAAGCGCAATGACATATTTCTGCTTTTTCCACTGAAAACTAGGATACTGACAATTATGTGTCTTGCTTATTAACAGCTACTGTAGCTACATGTGGTTAGTGAGGAGGAAGACGTCTGTGTGGAAATGGGGATGTCCCATCACACATCTCATGACATGAAAGTCAAGTTTCGGAATTCAGATTTCCACATCCTTCAGAGCAGCGGTTTCAGTTCATCTTCGTCTGGCTTATCCAACAGGAACTGATTTACATAGTTTCACATTTCAGTTGCAGCCTCATGTGAAGCTTCTTAATGACACCAACACATACAGTTACCAAATGCACACCCACTACTGAATCCTGCTCTTCCAACGTGGGACTCACCCTCTTCTCAGGTGGTTCTGTATGCTCTCATAAGCAGCTTGAAACATCCGGTAGTCCTCTTTTTCACCAAAAAGGATGTACGATTTCAGCAAATACTCATAGAAGGAGTCCATACCAGCTCCGAGGCCGCTCTGCTTGCCAACCCACTGGCCTGTTTGGATGTTAACCACGTTCCCTACACAAAGAAATCACAGAGAGCTGCTTTAAATTGTGTGTGAACTGCAGGCATCATATTTTCCTGTCATGACTTTTATCATTTGAGGGAGTCACAAGCATAAATAAAACAACAGCAAGAAGGCAAGAAAGAGGTTTTCGCAGAGCTGTACTTACCCAGCAGACCGGTTTCATTGCTTCTCAGGTTCCACAGAGCTCTGACGGCTCGTCTGGCTACCCACTCAAATGTGGAATCTCCGATCAAGCGACTCAAAATCCCAAATTCCACCAGCAGGGACCCAGCGCCTGCAGTACACGTCTCATTGATGCTGTCAGGAGGAACTCCACTCTTCAGGTTCACCTGATAGAAAAAAATAAAGCCTCTGAGTGATGTTTCATTCTTTACATTATGGTTCCTAGAACTGCGATAACTCAGTACTTTGACCAGAGCAGGGCCACTCACCCTGGGGTAGGGGATGCCTGTGCTGGTGTTCTCAAAGGCTGGCAGCAAACGGACAGCCAAGTCATGAGCCAAGTGCAGCAGCTCATTATCGTAACCTTCAAAGCCCACCTTGCCAAATGGATGTTTTGGGTCAGTCAGCAGAATATGCGCTGAGATCAGGCTTCCCAATATCCTTCAAAGAAAAATGAATTCTTATACTGGGGGCTCAACACAGAAAGATAATGGTTTGCTGCAGTAATGCAATTGCTTAGTTTGAAACATTAGAGACAACACTCATCCTGATTTGGCTAATAGCAGTAATCAATAATTATCAAGACTAATCAAGTTTGGTCTATACAGTTAAACTTGAATAGCTACAAAAAATAATGTCTGTCTTGCTTCTGGGTTTCTATTTTGTATTTGTACAACTGAAACCATTTCTTTCTTTCTCTATGGAAAGAAATGCTGTTGTGAGTTGCTTAAAGAAGGACAAATTCACTAAAGTAATAATGAAAAGTGGAGTAGAGTATACGAAAGACTCTTAAAATGCTAAAAGATTACATGTCTGAACCGACAAATAAAGGTGACAATAAAAAAGAAACTTGTATCTCTTCTAGAAACCACCCTGATATCTGACTTTAACTTCACACTGCAATCACAGTAGTTCCTGGAAACAGTAGTAGTGGCATTTGTACCTGATGTTTGCCTCAAATACTTGGACAGTTGAGTCCTTGTCAAAAGATACAGTATCGATAACCAGTTTGACGGCTCTCTGGAACTCTGTCACATTGCCGAGCACCTGTGAAAAAAACAACAGCACAATAACCACATTAAATTAACATTTTTCTTAATGATACTATAACATTTTGTTTACTAGTGGGAATGTTACAGCTGACTGCAAAAGAGAACACTCTGAAATGTCAGTTTAAGGCTGACACATTAACAATCACACCTGACTCCACACACAAGATGGCACAAAACCCACATTTTGCAACAGAGGAAGTACAAACCACCACTGCACTAGATGTAACAGCAGGTAAAGGGTAAACACTGTGTGCAAATGTTACGTCTCTACACAAATCTGTCATAAGCTCCTCACGAAGCTCATGTTTTAAGTAAACACAATCTGTAAGCAAAGTCTTCTTATAAATTTTGCACATATTCTGTCTTCAAATGCTCAACTTTGCTTTCTACGAGCGATGACAAAAGAAGCTCCACTAAACGAGAAAAACTACTTACCAACAGGGTGTCTAAGGTGTCAATAAGTGTGAGTGAGTAGTTCCCCAAGACATCATTTATGTTGATGTTTGACCTGAAATAGAGGCAGTGAAACAGACTCTGTGGCGTCATGCACAAGTGGAAGACACAATTAACAAATCACAAAACAGAAAGGGTATTTAAATTCAACTACAAAGTGAAGCGTTTCGATGTGAGAGCAAAGTCTTATCCTTACTGATAAGATGAAAAGAACGGCAGACATTTTAATTCTAGATGTTAAGTCTTCCCACTAAGTAGAGGATTTGCTCTTGAACTGTCTGATCTCGCATCAACAACAGTTTGGGAATTGTGAGAGCCCAATAAAAGAAAAGAAAGCTGATCTGAAGACAGAGGATTGCCGTTCTCCATTAACATAGCTATTAACAACATAGGACAGAAACACAGCTGACAATTATTTTCTACTTTCACACAACCTGCTGATTATTATTTGACTATTTGCTTTGGTCTTTAAATGTCACAAAACAGAGGAAAAAACTGTGCATCAAAGTTTCCTGAAGCCTTTCTTGATCGACTTCTGTTGCCCAACCAACAGCCCAAAACCCAATTATAGTGATTTCAATTAATTAGTAAATATGAAAAGAAAGAAATCCTTAAAATTCACATGCTGAAATGAACTACCAAAGGGTTGACAAATTTTCTGACGACGGACAAGTTATTTCAGCTCCACTAGAGGCATAATTACTTCGCTGCAGCTCTGCATGTTCTTTGCATGTGTAAAGCAGGTTTTATTTAAACTAAATACAAAACCTGCGACACATTTCTAAAGTGCCATTTGCATTGTAGAACTAGAAGAAGAGTTGATGTATAACATTGCTGCCTCAGCAGCTGGAAGTTTTTACTTTAAAAGAACCTGTCTAAACTTGAGACAAGCATTTATTATCTTGTACACACCAAGATGATTTCTGAATACAGTCCTCCCACTGTCAGTTGTCATTAACTTTAGCAACCTCAAAGGAAATACATTCAAGGCAGTTATATTTATATTTTGAGGGAGACATCTCATAACCTGAACAGATTTGCTTTCATTCGACATTTCAGATTTGCTTATGAGGAAAGAAAACTCTTAGGAAATTAGTTTAAATGATAGACAGCGTGCAGAACACTTTGGTTTTCTTTCAAATTTGCTTCTGTTTAGCAGATCTTATTTCCATTTTTTATTCCCTCCATTCTCTATACACCGCTTTATCCTCACTAGGGTCTCGGGGGGTGCTGGAGTCTATCCCAGCTGACTCGGGTGAAGGCAGGGGTCACCCTGGACAGGTCACCAGTCTGTCACAGGGCTACATATACAGACAAACAATCACACTCACATTCACACCTACGGGCAATTTAGAGTAATCAATTAACCTCAGCATATTTTTGGACTGTGGGAGGAAGCCGGAGTGCCCGGAGAAAACCCACACATGCACAGGGAGAACATGCAAACTCCATGGAGAAAGATCCCAGGCCCAGGCCGGGATTTGAACCGGGGATCTTCTTGCTGCAAGGCGAAAGTGCTAATCACGACTCCACTGTGCAGCCCCCATTTTTTATTGTTTTATTGCTTGTTTTGCACCTTTCACACAATGGTTATTTGCTGCAACAGGTGACCTAGAAATTTTAAGACAACAGGTTGAACAGTAAAACTTTTCATAAGATGACCTATTACAAAAGAAATGTTCGTACACACAAATAAATCAGAATGCTCTTTGACATCTTTCCTGTCGGGCTGTCTGTTCTGCCCTGGGGAGTACAATCCTCTGCTGTTTTAGCTAAACTAGTGCACAGTGTATTTTTCTCCTCAGAGTGTAACATTTGAACACAAAGATAAGCAGCACACAGGCAAATAAATGGATGTGGGAGTGTGCTTCTTGCAAAGGCTAGACTTGTGCTGAACTGCATTACCTAACAACTGAGCGGTCGAACTGTGTTCAGCTTAAATTACTGTTTTTTAAGTGCTTTTTGTAAGCTTCAATGGGCACACTTTTCTGTCATATAATGAACTGCCTAACTCTGAGTTGCAGCCCTTTCCTCTCTGTCTTTATGAGAGTACGTATTTCCTTACTCACCATCCCAATTTTAAGTGGATGATGAGGGAGCCAGCTCCATAACATGACAGAAACCCCCCGGAGTCCCTAAGACCCACTTAGTTTGGGACCTGCTGTGCTTTCCAACGACTGGTGTGTAAGCCACAACCTGTGCAGCAGTAGGCAGCACTGAGAGCAGTAGCAGCGCACCGGGAGCTGCTTTGATTATAAAGTAAATGCAAATCGCGGTGTACTGAGAACAGTTAGGATAACTGGCTGTCCAGCAGTGTGTGCTGTGGATCACGGCAGCAGGTGCAGCCAGTTCGGCGCTGAGTGACTCACGGGTTTAGCACGTCTGGACCCCTCCCTTCACAGTCAATGGGATTCAGCTCGTCCTCGGGAAAGGCATATTTCATATAATTGTCATATCCGAAATAGAACATCTCTTTTGCCATGTCTTTCATCTTGGCTTTCAGCGCGTCCGGGAAGGAGCCGTATCTCCGGACGTACTCGTCCTTGTTGCCATCGAAGAAGCTCAGGTAGGATCCCCTGGCTGACTCCTCTCCAGCCTTCGCACAGGTGGTCGCCGTCTCTTCATATTTCTGAGCTTGTATTCGCTGAGACCAGGAGGTTCCGCTCGGTTCGGTGCCTTTCTCCTCCCTGAACAGCAAGTCTAATTTGTGCAAATTGAAACTGAGGGGGAAGTTGAAGCCCCAGCTAACGTTAGGTCCCAGTCCGAAGGCTAACCACAACACCCAGCTGAGGGAGAGTCTCAACACGACCAGACCAACTACTATCGACCTCCATTGCATCTTTGCCCCGGGTCGGTCTTGAAACGCATAATTCAAGTCCACATGCCTCCGAGGTGGTGAAAGAAAGCCAAATCCGCCGTTTGTCAGCCTAAGAAGGCTAGCAGGAGAGGCTGTGGTAGTGATTCCGCCTCATACACTTCCTGTCAACAAACCAGCCCCTCCCAGATCCTGGCGTTTGATTGGTTCTTCAAGCGTGTCGTCATTGACAGTGCCAGGCGGACTCGTCCTATGATTGGCCAACGAGCTGTCGGTCTCCTCGTTGCGTTTCGTGGCATTCCAGACGTGTCTTAATTTCACTTCTGCGCCAATAGAAAAGAGCCACAAGTGTGAAACGTTCAGAGGTGCAGAGGTTCAAAACCGAAACAAGATTTGGTTAAGTTTGAATCTCTAAAATGCAAAATCAGCGAGGCCAGCAAATCACACATGTAAGGAAAATTGAGGCAATAGAGTGAATAATGAATTCTGCATAATTTAAAGTGGGCACTGTCTAATAAGATCCCAAGAGTAAAAGTGCTGTCTTTATTGAGGATTAATAAATCATAAGCCATTAATTAAACATTTTTTTAAAAAAGTCTTAACTGATCTTCCTGAGAAAACCTCCAACATACCCCCAGTGGCCCACTCACCTCGATCTTGAAAACCTGTTGATATGTGATGCTTTATTGATGCAACATTGTATTTTGCTGCCCTCTGTTCACCCAGTTCTGCTTTTGTTTTTGTTAGTTTTTGTCTTTTTAAGAAAAAATCTTAATAAAAATACTGTTCAAAAAAGAAAACCTGCAAGTGTTTTATTATTACTATTAACAACGTACAAGGTTTTTGTTAGGGTTTGCAAAATAAAGTTTTCTTAATAGCATTACATTTATTGTCTTTATTGTCTCCCTCAACAAAAAGAAAGTCTGTCACCACTAACCATGAATGCATATGAAAACATTGTAAGGTAAAAGACAGGAGCTGCTGTTTAAAGTAGCAAATGCCATATATTTAAAGAGTATGACTCTTGTTTAAGACTAAAAATCTGTTAAGTCGCAGTTTGGATAGTTTCACATAAGAGGACTAAAGCACAGAAAGTTCTGGCTGCTCCTCGTTAATGCTCTGTGATAGGGTGGGGGTGGGGGGACACATTCTTTGTAGTTAGCTTGTTCTTTAAAACCAGTCACAATCATTCAAAGCCAAGGATGCAGCAACAGTGCCCCCTCAAATTAATGGCAACGGGGGAATAGCTGAAAGGAAAACTTGCATACAGGAAGGTAAGCACTGTCGTTAAAAGTACAGACAAACAAAAAAGGTGGATTAATTGCACAATTCAAATCTTAAGTTATCTATTTTAATGCCAGAGCTTACTTTTGTGTTTTACAAAAACAACTAATTTGTCTCTACTTTGAGTTAAAACACAGTCGCTTCATCATGTCTTTAGCTTTGCCCAAGACAAGTGTGACTGCTTTAAAGTGACACAAACACACCACAGCTTTTGTTTTCCATATAATAGAATAATGATGAGGTGCAGTCAGAACTTCTACACAGTTTTGTGTTAGTGCATGTTCTAATAACAGGTGGGAAAAAAGCCACAGGAGATTCATTCGCTTTCAGACATCTGCAGTGTTACACAGACTGTATATAGATATATTACTCAGGTTTTTACTTAGTCTATCGTGTAAAAGCATGTCAGACCTTATGTAAATAAATACCTGTGCTCATGTGCTGTAGCGATTTAAAGTCCCTATAAAAATCCTGAAGAAAAATAACTAATTTTTAACAATGAAATATCCCTCTAATGTCAGACAACACCCTCTGAAACAGATCTTCGTATTTTAGTTTTAATTCAGGTACACTATGATTCCAAATGGGAAATTTAAAGACTGCTGTTTTTATATTTTGCCTGATTCGGCCTCTCGTCAGGACTGTGTGGGTGTGTGTAGCTAGTATCTGATAGCTTCACTGTGAAAGTGTTTATACCTGTTATTGACACATGGAGTTTGGTCACCTGTAATCCCCAACATGACTCACCCATCATCAACATGAGCAGAGGTGTAATCAGTCGGGTAAACAAACGCCTGCGTGGCTGTACAGGGCCATATTATTACCAACGCTGTTCCATATGACTTCATAGAATTGCATACATCAAAAGGGGAGTGAAAAATAACAGGACAATGTCTAAATTAAAAAGCATGCCTTTTTATTTCTTGTACATATTGAAGTGGTGGTTTTTACCCGGGTAGGCACGCCTTGCATGCTGCTTTGCTTCAGAGGTGAGAGACGCTGCACAAGGCACTTTAAATTCTGACACACTCTCAGCTTCGAGGCAGCACAAAGGACATCATTCCACTGAGGCTACTTACAAACGGAGGCCAAAATGAACCACGCAACCCCGTACACCTTTACCTTTAGTACATTCAGACTTTAAATAGAATCATATATTCATACACGCATCCCATATCAGTAAAAATCATACTAGCTTGATATTTGTACAGACCTGCTTAAACTGACTCGCCCGAATGCGCAATTTTCAAAAACAGACGCGTCGTTGAAAGAAGAGAACCTGATCAAGCAAAGGGTGACAGTCAAAGACAAGCAGAGTAGAGCTTGACAGAAACTGGAAAACCTGCATGCCCACATCAGCCATCTCTTGACATCATATCCGACTACGTGGTGAACATTTCTCATTACACGAGGCCTGTTTTACAGATTAAACCCTCCTTTAAGACGGTGTTGTTGTACAGTCAAGATAAGTGTTATACACCTCTGGGTATGAACAATAACAGTAATGCCTGAAGAGTAAAAATGTAGAACAGGAAATAGTTTCTTAATCCAAGTTAAGTACAGCTTTATAATTTGCATAATGCCAATTACAATCCTTAAGTTTGGTACCAAAGTTACATTTTTAGTCGTGCATTGTCTGGGCTTGTGAAACACACACAGTGACAAGAAGGGAAAAAAACAACTGTGTGACAGAAGCAGAACAGTGCAGCGTGTGAGGTGAAGATACGACTGTACATCATTGCAGAGGGTGATGAGGGTGCGACATGACCGTAACATGGCAAATACAGCTGGAAAACAACTCCCGCGCCTTCAGCTCCTGCGAGACTTTGAGTGCTGGATGAGCCACTGAAGTGTGATATCTGGAATCAAAGAAACTGGTCAGTCTGAGGATCGGTTCATGATTTTTACATTTCTGATAAACAGCAAGACAGCCTGTGCCTGCATGACATTTCTGTACAGATTTAGTGACACCAATGAAGTAGTATTATTATCAATAAGAGCTTGTCATGTAGATCTCCTTCACAAAAATGAGTTAAAACTAAGGTGTATGTTTGGTTTCAGAAGACGGAACAAATAAATGAAATTCTTTCTGAAATGCAGCAGCATATTTCTGAAGAAATGTAAATTAGTATCACAGTATTATAATATATAAAGTTTAATGGTATAGCAACATGTTGTTCACATAATAAGATGTATTGATGCTGTAACAACTTATTGCCTGTTATCAAAATAGACAAAGTTATCGCATTATAACAAGAAATTTCTTACTATACCACAATATTATTTATCTTTTTACAACAATAAATATTTTAAATTATGTGATATCTTCTATTGTTACAACATCCAACATTTGACATTATGAGATGATAACTTTCAACAAGGGATAAATAAAGGAAATTGATCTTTTACACAATTAGATTAGGTTCTATTTCAAGTTGTTCTTCACGATTGGGTTGAAACATGGCAAGATTGTGCTGTTATTGAGCGTGATGGATGTTGTCAGATGGATACATGATAATAATTTACATGATAAGTCATGAATCTATGGAGCCCAGAGCTCCTCCAGCTGATTAAATGAGTAATGTTGCTAACTCCACGTGGTCACATTCATTCTTCCTTCTGTGCATTTTAAAATCCCTCT
This sequence comes from Acanthochromis polyacanthus, assembly GCF_021347895.1. NCBI lineage: Eukaryota > Metazoa > Chordata > Actinopteri > Pomacentridae > Acanthochromis > Acanthochromis polyacanthus. The sequence continues at coordinate 11,277,301 of NC_067117.1, read as the reverse complement.
TTGCGTAGTCATACTTATTCACAACACCATCGGCCATCCTTAATAACAACAGACGTTGCTGCGTCTCAACCCACGCAGAAAAAGTAGAATCCATGACCTATATTCTTTAGTTTCTGTTCTCTATTCCATTTCCTCATTCGAACATGAGCTTCATGTTATAACAATATAAGTTATCAGATTATAAACATGAAACCTCTGACATTCTGATAAGACAACTCAAATAAATTTGTATGCTGTAATAATGTGAAAATATCTGGCTATAACAATGCTTGACCTTTAAAAGGGAAGAGATGGAGCTAAGCACTAACTCCAAGCTCTGACGGACACAGACAGGTCAGCCTGGAAAGTTACAGCCACTTACAAAATAAAAATGCTTCTTCTTCTTCTACACATGCACACACACTAACAAAGATAGAGTTTTGGCCTTGATACACAGCACATACCTATTTTCTTATAATGTAACAATTCATTTTACTGAAACTGCTAACTCAAGGTTGTTTGAGGGAGAAAACCAGAATAATCCTCCCTAAGAGACACCTGCATTCTCCCTATGAGATGCCACTAATGGCTGCATCACATCTCAGCTGACAATGGAATAATACTGACTGGTAGAAAGCGGGACAAAGTTTGCAGGAGGGTTCTTTTTACAGGGTGTGGCTCGTAAGGATTGGATTAATCGTGTGCCAAGAGATATGGACACATACTGTATGTGCACCAACTAATAGGAGAACTAAGTCTAAACCACAGTTCATCTCCACCTTTAGCCAATCACATTTCAATCTTTGAATTAGATGTTTATATCTATGACCTATCACACAATACTAGACTGAATAAAATGTTGTGTTCACTTTTGGTTTTATCCTTTTCTGGGAGGCTGTTCCAAACAGAAAAGGTCCTTGTACAAGATTCTTTTGGGACACTGATATTTAGAAAAAAAAAACCAAACAGCTTAACTGGAGAGAAGTGGTTTGTCTTTCATCTCAAAAAATGAACACGTGTTGTGTTGTTGTAGTTTAGTCAGTCCAGTGATGTGTTATGTTGTCAGCACTGAGTGTTTGATGACTTCCTGCCACATTTTCAATGGTTCTGATCTCTGTGTGTGTCAAAATAAAAGCATCTGCCAGTTACAGAGTGCATAAAAGACAGACATCCTTTCTCTGGCGTCATTCTTCAGTGAAGCTCGATACAATAATAAATATATAAAACTATCCGTATGATGAAAAATCCTGCACTATAGCGAAAAATCCACCATGTGCAATCTTAAAAAAAACGTGATACAGTGAGACCACAAAAAGTGAACCGCAATATGGCGAGACATCACTGTGCTGCAGTAATTAATGTGCTACTTACCAATGTTGTCTTTCTCTTTGCAGGAAATTGAATAGCAGCATATTTCTCTGTCCTGAATAGCTGCTAGATTCCTATAAAGGAACAAGAAAAGGACAAACATGAGCAAACGATGATGATGCCTGAAAACCAATCGCTTCTCTCATTCACCTGCCACTTGTGGGGGACAGTTTATGGTACGAGCACGACTCTGTATATATTTCTGACCTGACAGCAGAGGGAGCCAGTAAACTACAAATTTAAGCATTTATAGTTTTAACAAAAGAGACATGAAAGCGGATAGAAATGAAAGAAAGAGTCTACTAATGACACGTCTAGTTGACCACTAAGTTGTAACGAAAATAAATGTGTTGAGAATTTTGCATCTCTTTTTTTTTTTTCATACTTACATTTTCTCAATGAGCTGCTTTTCATCTAAAGCAGTGGGGAGATCCCTTTTGTTGCCCAGTACCAAAACCTAAAAATAATCACAACTGAAATCTGAAACTGTGACACGTCAAGAGAAACCCACTCACAGTATTTCCTCACCACTATAGAACTCATTAATAAAAGTGGTTTTTTTGAAACACTTACAGGAATTCCTTGCAACTGAGGTTTGTCTAATAAATTATGAAGCTCATTCCTGGATGCCTCCACCTTTTCTCGATCTGCTGCATCAACCATGTACCTAAAAATGATCGAAAGCAATTAGTCAGAAAGTAACACCTCCGACAATGCTAGTTCGCTGTAATTTCATTTTTCCTAATTCGTCTGACAGATTAGAAAAATCAGACATCCGATACTTACACGATTGCATTAACTCCTCGACAGTACCGCTCCCACATGCTCCTGAACCTCGGCTGCCCTCCTATATCCCAGATCTACAAAATTAATGGCACATCATCACAAGATATTCCTGATTCAAATGCCAATACCAATGCAACCATTATCTTCTTTTCTCCATTTAAGTTTTGATTAATTATGAACAAACAAAAACAAACAGCATAACAATAAAAAAACAAAATTGACACATTGCTCAAAATGATGCGGACAAGATACAGTGGTATGAAAAAGTATCGGAACCTTTTGGAATTTCTCACATTTCTGCATAAAATCACCATCAAATGTGATCTGAGCTTTGTCAAAATCACACAGATGAAAAAACAGTGTCTGCTTTAACTAAAACCACCCAAACATTTATAGGTTTTCATATTTTAATGAGGATAGCATGCAAACAATGACAGAAGGGGGAGGAATAAGTAACTGAACCCTCTGCCTAAGGAGACTTAAAGAGCTATTGAAACCAATTTCTACCAAATAATTTAAGTCAGGTGTGTGCCCAATCACTGATGAGTGGCTTAAAGCTGCCCTGCCCACTATAAAACACACACCTGGTAAGAAATGTCTTGATGAGAAGCATTGTCTGATGTGCACTGTGGCTCGCTCAAAAGAGCTGTCTGAAGACCTGCGATCAAGAATTGTTGATTTGTATAAAGCTGGGAAAGGATACAAAACCATCTCTAAAAGTCTGGATGTTCATCAATCGACAGTCAGAGAAGTTGTCTACAAATGGAGAGAGTTTGGCACTGTTGCTTCTCTCCCAAGGAATGGCCGTCCACCAAAGATGACGCCAAGAGTTCAGCGCAGAATACTCAGAGAGGTAAAAAAGAACCCTAGAGTGTCTGCTAAAGACTTACAGAAATCACTGGCACAGTCCAATATCTCTGTGCACACATCAACTATAAGTAAAACAATGGCCAAGAATGGTGTTCATGGGAGGACTCCACGGAGGAAGCCACTGCTGTCTAAAAAAACCCATTGTTGTGCGTTTAATGTTCGCCAAAAGGCACTTGGACACTCCACAGAAGTTTCGGCAAAATATGTTGTGGACTGATGAAACCAAAGTTGAATTGTTTGGGAGGAACACACAACGTCATGTGTGGAGGAAAAATGGAACAGCTCACCAACATCAACACCTCATCCCCACCGTGAAGCATGGTGGAGGGTGCATCATGGTTTGGGGCTGTTTTGCTGCCTCAGGGCCTGGACAACTTGCAATCATTAATGGAAAAATGAATTCAAAAGTTTATCAGGATGTTTTGCAGGAAAACCTGAGGCTGTCTGTCAGACAGTTGAAGCTAAAAAGAGGATGGATGCTGCAACAAGACAATGATCCAAAACACAGAAGTAAATCAACTTCAGAATGGTTTCAGAAGAACAAAATACACATTCTGGAGTGGCCAAGTCAAAGTCCAGGCTTGAACCCCACTGAGATGCTGTGGCATGACCTCAAGACAGCGATTCATGCCAGACATCCCAGGAATCTGACTGAACTATAGCAGTTTTGTAAAGAAGAATGGGCCAAGATTAGTCCTGATCGATGTGCCAGACTGATCTGCAGCTACAGGAAGCGTCTGGTTGAGGTTATTGCTGCCAAAGGGGGGGCCACAAAACATTAAATGTGATGGTTCAGTTTCTTATTCCTCCCCCTTCTGTCATTGTTTACATGCTATCCTCATTAAAATATGAAAACCTATAAATGTTTGGGTGGTTTTAGTTAAAGCAGACACTGTTTTTTCATCTGTGTGATTTTGACAAAGATCAGATCACATTTGATGGTGATTTTATGCAGAAATGTGAGAAGTTCCAAAAGGTTCAGATACTTTTTCATACCACTGTACGCAGTGACCATGAGTCAAAAAAAAAAAAAGGCAGCAATCACATATCAGTTTTACATCTTATGAATATCATAGATTTTTTTCTTCTAGATCTTTTATCTTCTTGTAAAACCAGTGCGATGGAGTCTTTTCACTGACTGAACCATGTGTTGTGTCGTGGTGTTCTGGTAACAGCAGAAAGATTAAAACTCAACCTTGATGGTGACGTTTCCTTTGGTGACCTTCCTCATGTTGAAGCCGACTGTAGGGATCATGTCTTCGCTGAAATGCCCAGACTGAAAACAAACACATGCGTATGAGTAATTTCTTGTAACATGACATTTAGGTGACAAAAATAGTACACGTCTGAAAGCAGAGTGCATGTGTGCGATGAACTGAAGAGGTTCACAGCAAAAAGAAATCAGTTCACAGACACATTTTAAAACTAATCAGGTATGTTCCAGCCCAGTGAGAGAACAAACTATCATATATTATAACTGCTCACTCACAATAAGACTAAAGTTCAACTGTGTTTATTACAAAAACATAACACACTGCATGACATTTTAAATGGCTTTCAACAATCGAAAAGATTGTTTACCGTTTGTTTTTCAGTTATCTGTAAGGAATTATCAAAGCATAACTGTATATACACAAGACTTTTATTGCAAAGAAGAGACTATAAAATGTTGAACATTCTGCAATTTATGAATCTAAACATCTAGTTTATGTGTCACTATTGTTTCTTGCAAAAAGAAAATCTGTTCTGTTAAAACTAAACCATCAGACACAGAGTGAATCATTTTGCACCAAAGCACTGAGGAAGTTCAATACTGGGAGGAAAACTCATGCAGATTTAGTAGCATTGCTGTTTGATGACGAAAATTCGCAATCTGTTAATGTTCCTAGTCAGTGTCTTTTTTTGTAAACCTCAGTGAACGCACTGTCTGGTAGACGCACATTTCATAGCACATGATTTGCAGGAGTCACCTGATGAAGCTAAGTGGAAATGAGTGCAGCGGTCTTATGACTGAGGAAGGAAGAACCTCCCCCACTACAACCATTCATGTACTCAGAACTTCATGTCAGTGGACGGAAGTATCTCTCAGCTCTTACGTTCCAACCCAAAACCCAACTTCCCCATCTGACACTTGCCCTTTGCCCAATATGTAGTGTGCACGGACATCCAATTTGACAATTGCATCTGCATTTTGCAAGATTGTACTATTTAAACACTCACTGGATATCTTTGTTTCTTTAAATTGCTTAATCTATGCAGACTAGAGCTGAAAGCAACATTCATTTTCATCATCAATTAATCTACAATGCAACTTCTGAAAGGCTAAACTGACGTCTTTGAATGGTTTGTCTTGACTCACCAAAAACAGAAAACAAAGATGTTGAATTTACAGTAACCACGACTGAACAAACGAATGTCTGCCACTTTTTGAAATGTAAAAGAAATGTAAAAGCCCGCAAATGCACAATTAATCCAACAACAAAGCAGTTTTTTTTAGTTCATTTTATATATAAAAAGATTTTTTTGTTTATAGTGGAAATTGTCACTGATAGAAAATAACACCTAACAAATAAACACAAAACTTTCCAGAATAACCGAGAGCAGATCTACATGAAATTGTTTGGCTTTTCTTTGCCTTGATACATATTTCTCAAGCACAAATACATTCTTGACATAGATTCAGTATTCATTTTCTCCACGTTATAATTCTTAATGGTCACATACAGACAAGAGGGACACTCAAATGTGCATAAACCTATACTGATCTGAAGCATAACCAATATAGTCCATCATATTTTTATTGCAGGGTAAAAGGTTGCATCCCATTGAGTTCAGTTTGATTAGTTGTCAGTGAGAGCTCATAGATGTGTGTAAAATGTTGTGAGCTCCATCACCACCGTTACCAAAGCTTTGCACAATACGGCGTTGCAAGCCCCAGCCACAGCCTAACAATCAGACAGTGCAAATTGCACCACTAAACCACACCGTTTTTTGAGAAATCCCTACAAAGTTACACAAGAGACACGGCTTACCCCTCTTTTACTCTTCTGCCTCAGTCACAGAAGGTTACAGCAGGAGATACAATCAATTTGTGATGCTTTATCACAATTTGCAATGAAGTAGGCGCAGTAATTCCTTCAGTTGCACCTATTTTACATTTAATGCACCTGTGTACAAAAGCTGTCAATCCAGTCTGCTTGTTTTGTTGTGTTGCATGCAGGAATTGTCACTTTAAGCTACAGGTGATCTGCATTCAGGCATCAGAACCAAGAAAAGATGAATAACATTTTTGAAAGTAACACAGAAGGTGTCTTCTGAGTCACTTCCTTTTTAACATTTTCATTATAGAGGACTGAATGATCGCAGTGACTTGAAAACTATACTTTAGAATGGAGGCCACTTTCATATTGTTGCATGGGAAATGTGCAAAAGTGGCACACTCTATGATCTTGTTTTTGCTCCTCCACGGCCAGTTGTTGTTATAGTCAACATGTTTTAGTTAACTCACTGCTGACAAAATAGTCTATGGTTTAAAGGTGGCAAAAACACCCTCAGAAGCTTCAAAGAAAGAAAAAAGTCACTATGCTACGTTTGGGTTTAGCGTGCAACAATCAAAACAACCAACCAACTAGCCGACAAGCAGCAAACTAGTTAGCTCAGCTGACTTGTTGGCAAAAGACCAACAGCCTGCCTGAGCCTTAGGTGTGTTTAAAGGATGCTGTGGCACCAACCGAGTGAGCTTACACCGTTTTTAAACCCTTACACCAGCCAGGGTAAGTTAGCCCACAGCTAGCTCCGGTGGCTGTTATCCCATTATTAGCGCTGAGGCTATTAGCAGTATCCTAGCAAGGTGGCTAACAGCAGCTGAACACTTACAGCGATCACGTTTACAAATGTTGTTTTTCCAGAGTACTGCAGGCCGACCAGCGTCAGCTCCATCTCCTCCTTCCAAAACAGGGACTTGAACCAGTCCAAAAGCCGGTTTATTAGCGCCAGCATCTTGTGGTCGGTGATTACACTCCCCCGTGGTGGTCTCTGCCTCTCCCTCCCTGTCAGATGTGGCGTTTTCCAGCGGGGACGGGAAGTGGGACACCAGCAGCTGTCATATGACCAGTCAGCCACGACCTGCTCATCAGCGCCCCCATCGGAGCATACTGGAACTACACCCCCACTTTATCTGACACCTGAACATTGTTTGCATTTCTTTGTATTCATGAAAAATGTTTAACCCTCCTGTTGTCCTCCTTTATGGGCACCGAAAAATATTGCTTCTTTGCCTGAAAAAAAAAGAAAAAATTCAGGATAAAAAATCCTCAAATTTCTGAAAATTTGCAAAACTTTCAGGAAGAAAATTCCAATAATTCCTTAAACGTTTCCCTTAAAAGTTGTATTTAAAAAATAATCCCCCAAATGTGGAAATAAAATTCTTGTAAATATTTTCAAAAAATGAATAAAAATCTTCCAAAAATCCTAAAAATATCTGAAATGACTACATACATATCAGTAAAACTTCTAAAATGTTCACAAAAAAATCACTGATATGAAGTTTTGGTTTTTTGGTGTTGATTTTTTTGTGAATGTCCTTAAGAAACATTTTTAACATTTCTCGTTTTCCACCAAAAAATGTTTGAAGATTTCACAAAAATGTGGAAAATGTGGACATCGGAAGTTACACTGTGAAAATATTTTTCTCCCACATTTTCAAACTTTAACAATAATATCACATTGTAATCAATAAAAACAACTCACATTTTAATACAACTGATTCATAGCATTTAATAAGATTATTATATCTGTTACATTTTTGTAAATATTGCAAAATCCACAATTACAAAATCAGCTATACTATTCTGTTATGTTGTTATTAATACACCAAAATAAGCTTTCCTCACAACAGTAAACCTAATTTCTTACATATACATCCATCCATCCATTATCTATACACCACTTCATCCTCTGTAGGGTTGTGGGCGGGTTCACTTTGGACAGGTCGGCAGTTTATCACAGGCCTACAAATAGAGAAAAAGGCAACCAAGCACACTTGCATTCACACCTACAGACCATTTAGAATCACCAGTTAACCTTAGCATGTGTTTGGACTGGGGGATCCCAGTGAAACCCTACGCTGCACAGGGACAACGTGCAAACTCCACACAGAAAGATCACAACCCGGGACATGAACAGGGGCTCTTCTAGCTATGAGGGGACAATGCTAACCAGTGGTCCAAAGTGTCAGTTTTTACAGCACGAAATGTTTCTGGAAATTACCAAATGTTACTGATTAGTCATTTTCTTAAAAAAAAGTGCATGGACAACTCACAACCTTAACATTTCAGCTCTATTCATGACATGTATAATTATATACATCACATATAATGGTTTGATTCCAGCTTTTCACATTTTTGCATGTTGTTATAATAAAAAAAATATTCTGTGTCAATCACATGATTTTAATTATGTGTAGTAATTTCCACAAAACAAAACATTTCTGCCTGTAAAGACATATTGAGCATATTTGAGCACATATTGTAAGTACAACCACTTTCATCTACCACCTAAACACTGATGCATTTTTTTCACATTTTTAAACATAGAAAATATCACATTTTAATCAGAAAAAAATCTGCTCACCTTTGATTACCACAAGTTTCATGTTTCTTTAAACGTAATTATTCTTTTTTGGGGGAAACAAATTAGACTGACAAGATTCTTTGAAAAAGAAATTATGTATATGTCTTATGCACTGATTTTATTTTGTAAATCATCATAATGACAATCATTCACAAGTTGTTGTAATCAAGTGTGAGCCTTATAGTTAAAAAAAAAGCTATTTATAAAATTAAATGGTTCTTGAAGAAACATTTCTCCTGTTAATGAGAAAACTGAACATCTTTTTCTCATGTTGGTGGAAGGAAAGGATTCGTACGTCTATCAGTCAATAACCACCTAGCTGACAGTTTAACATACACAAAACAAGTATTTCTTTTTCCAAAAAGACATCAAAGCACTTCACATTGAGCACTAAATGACTGGCTGGATGAGATGTGTCACACTCCAGGACAGTGACACATTATAAAATTTTCCCCCCAAAAATCTATTAGTATTGAGTGATTCTACTTTCATTAAGGCAGGAGCTGTTATCTACAGCAAATTACCACAGTCACAAATGATCCTTGTCACATTACAATAAAGAGAGGTAGGGTTGTTGCAAATATAAACATGTATGCTTTTCAAAAATAAATTAGATTTTCAGGAAGATGATTTTTTAGAGGCACATTTTCAGTAGCTTAGTGGACACCAAAATTGTTCCACATTACACTTCAGTATTTCTCCTCACTTTTCTTGTTCTGCACACTCATAATCTTCATGTCATCTATTTAGAAACTCCACTCAAGTAGGTTGAGGGTATACAGTTTGTCTAAGGACACCTCCACAGTGATAATAGCATAAGGACCAGTTCTGATCTTTTACTTTCCTTCTGAGATAAATCCCACTGGAGATCAACATTTCAAACTTTTCAACAAATCCACAACTGTAACTTTAGCACACTTCTCCATCTCTATATTTGAATCTGCATTGATATGAAGCTAGATAACTTAAATGATTGCATTGATACTATCACTGTGGTTGTGGTTGAACACATTGACCATGCATCTTAGACTTCTTATCACAAAGAGATGACTTTTTCCAGGTGCACTTGGTCCAAACTGTTGCTGTCTTTGGATTCTGTCTGGCTGATGAGCTGGTGTCCACTTTCCTCCTTAGACAGGTGAAACTCACTGGTGTTCGTAGAGACTGCTAGGACAGGGTTTTTACCTGAAGCCGAGACAGGTAATGCAAACAATGTTTAAGTAATGATACACTGCTTTTCTTTCAAATTCCTATGAAATTGCCACTTTCCTAGGGCTGTCCAGTGCCATATAAGTTTACTTCTATCTAACCAGTGACTGTGCTGTTTCATCACATTATTACAAAGTGGCTAAGAGTGGTGCTTTGCAATCATAGCGGAGGTTTTGCACAATTGGAAGAACCGTTTTACTACAGTCCTACTGTCATTATTATCAATATTATGTGGATTATTTAATTGGCTGCTGCAGTAATGATTTAAATGTGTCCTTTTTCAGTCGGGAATTAAAGTATACAATTTGAATATTAATACAAAATGTATTTCATTTTGTTTGTTCAGATGTATTCCAAAAACATTAACGAAAATGTTGAGGATGGTACGGTGCACACCAATCTAACTTTTCAAACTCTTTATTTTTGTGTTGATTTTTGTTTCAATTTGTGACAATCTGCTTAAAACAGAGAAAAAAATCTAAACAAAGGAGAATTTGTCAATAGAAGTAATACTCTATAATCAAAGTCCTGCCTGTGTTTCTTAAAAATTAAAATCTGCACGTCTAATGAGCATCTTAATATGTTTCTATGTTAAGGTTTGCTTACTTTCTGCGTGCTTCCTTTGGTTCTTCATACAGATATAAGACAGAAACAGAAGGAGGCTGACAGAGAGAGAAACAAAGCCGATGCCAAGAATCAGATGAGGGGACGAGTCGCTGTGCGCATCTGCTGAAAAATCAAATCATTATTAGGTTTATTCAGCTATATTGTAGACACAAAATACTTGTAACAAAAATATTTGTTGTGGTAAGTGCTGTCACATCCATGTACCACCATAAACAATAAATAACAGCTTCTACCAATAAAATGTCATTGTATTTACTTACCAGGTTTATCACAAACTGGTGGGTGTGTTTTGTTCCCTGGAAACCGTTCAGCAAATCCCAATACACTGCACCTATTGACAACAAAGGGTCTGTTGACCGGTACTCCAATACTTCATTTAGTTAGTTGTGACTGTGGTTTAAATGGGTCTTACCGTATTATTGTTTCACAGCTATTCCGTGTTGCATCAAAGTATGCATTTTTAGGGCATAAAGGCTCACAGTGATATGAATACTTTGTCACCCCTGCATGTGATGAAATTTCTGCAAGAATACATAAGCAGATTCATTCATTTCATAAGAAACAGAATGAAACACTCTATGTTTAACTTTGAAATTTCTCAATACCTACAGAATGGATTGACAAAATATTTCACAGACACTCATCATTTTGATGAATCTTCCCGGCCCTCCTTGCATTCGAAACATTTCAGATTTGGTTAAGAAAGAGTGACTAACTTAATTTAACTCGCTTGATTAACCACTTAACTTTAGTTATTGTTTGAATTCAATATGTGCAATCATCACATAGGCTAAATTATTATATTTCACTTGTATGTATTGGTAAACATGCACTCAAAATGTTCAACGTGTATCAGTCCTAAATAATGTGGTGTTGACTTTTCAAGTGATATTACAATTAGGCGTATTAACCAAGTCTACATTTCAGACAGTGGGTGGTGTCTAACCTACATTCATTTCCATTTATGCAGTGCCAGCCACCCACAGTCATAAACAAGCAAAACAGTAGTTATTGCATTTAAATAGTCAAACCACATTTGTGGAAGCGGTATATACATTTTAACTACACTGCTGCTGTTTAAACAACTGCATAGCAACAGCCCAAAATATGTTTATTCTCACCTGTCCTATTCAGTTTCTCCCCCATGACGCATTTGTTTTCCTCACAAATTGAGCAGATGCTGTTGGAACACAGGAAACCAGAGCGACAAGAACAGGTCGCATCTGTGGTCGGAGTACATTTCTCAGAAAATTCTGTAGACAGACAAGAATTTAAGCCAGGGGACTTCCAGATTCTAACAATGTATATTTCTTTTGTTTGCTGTGTTTAATGCATGATCAATGCCTCTGCTAAGCAGGTTAGCAGGATACCTTGTTGGCAAGACCGGCATGGCTCACATCTGTCAAAAACAGTGTAGTGATCTGAAAAATGTCCCTCTGGACAAGAAGTGCAGAGAGTTTGCTGTTTGTCAGAGCAGAATCTCTCCACATAAGTACCTTAAAAACAAGGAACAAATAAAATCTGTTACCCTTCAGAATAATAACACAGCGCCTTGCAAGTGTGGTGTCAGCTCAGTTCATAAAAAGAAACAATGTAAAAGACTTAAATAAAACACACTCAGAGATTAATAATTCTATCAAGTGTTTTTACCTGGGGGACACAGATTGCAGCACTGTCCATTTATCGCAATCTGTCGATCACCACAGCCTGTAGCGTGTCCAATAGTCCAAAAAGTCAGCACACATACAGCAAAGGAAAGGCTCTGCCAAATCATTGTGACCTGCCCCCTGCATTTGTCTTCAAGGTTTTATATTGGCAGTTCGCTGACGTCAGTCTAAGTGTGGTTTACTCACAGACATATCATGTGAGACTTGTTCAGGAAGAGAGAGACCACTACTAGCTGTTAGAAGCAGTGTGCACTTAACAGTCAAGCTGATGTTTTTTATAACTTTTTTATTCTTAATATCTTTTTAACCATACCTATTTTATACATCTTATGTTCACTATTCTGGATCCCTCATGGAAAGGCGTTCTTGTAGAGCGTGTCTGGGAGGTGTTGTTCCATGTTTAGCTTTCTAATCTCAGAATTTGCGACTTTTTTGCAGCTATGACTGGCACCATGCAGGTACTCCCTTTCTCATTTCCACATTCAGTCCTCTCGGTTCTATACGCCAAATGTTGAGACTTTAAAAAGTTTTTTGGTTGCAGTGTTAAAATGTAAAGTGAAATCACTGCATGTCAGATACATATATTCACATCCTTCTTTCTGTACCTGTACCGGAACGGATTGCTGCGATCAAGCATGTACAAAGCATATCATTGTTGGAGAAGTAGAAGGAGCTACACACGTGGACAAAATTGTTGGTACCCCTCAGTTAAAGAAGGAAAAACCCACAATTCTCACTGAAATCACTTGAAACTCACAAAAGTAACAATAAATAAAAATTTATTGAAAATTAAATAATCAAAAACAGCCATTACTTTTGAATTGTTGATTAACATAATTATTTAAAAAAACAAACTAATGAAACAGGCCTGGACAAAAATGATGGTACCTCTATTAAAGATTGAAAACTATTTGACCAGAGTGACATGATTAACTCAGGTGTGTCATTTAATTGACATCACAGGTGTTTCCAAACTCATAATCAGTCAGTCTGCCTATTTAAAGGGAGACAAGTAGTCACCCTGCTGTTTGGTGAAAAGGTGTGTACCACACTGAACATGGACAGAAAGCGAAGGAGAGAATTGTCCCAGGACATCCGAAAAAAAATGATAGACAAACATCTTAAAGGTAAAGGCTATAAGACCATCTCTAAACAGCTTGAAGTTCCTGTGACAACAGTGGCTCATATTATTCAGAAGTTCAAGACCCACGGGACAGTAGCCAACCTCCCTGGACGTGGCCGCAAGAGGAAAATTGATGACAAATTGAAGAGACGGATCGTTCGAATTGTATCCAAAGAGCCCAGAGCAACCTCCAAAGAAATTAAAGGTGAACTCCAAGGCCAAGGTACATCAGTGTCAGATGGCACCATTTGTCGTTGTTTGAGCCAAAGTGGACTTCATGGGAGACGACCAAGGAGGACACCACTGCTGAAAAAAACTCATAAAAAAGCCAGACTGGAATTTGCAAAAATGCATGTTGACAAGCCACAAAGCTTCTGGGAGAATGTCCTTTGGACAGATGAGACCAAACTGGAGCTTTTTGGTAAGGCACATCAACTCTATGTTCATAGACTCAAAAACCAAGCATACGAAGAAAAGAACACTGTCCCTACGGTGAAACATGGAGGAGGCTCAGTAATGTTTTGGGGCTGCTTTGCTGCATCTGGCACAGGGTGTCTTGAAAGTGTGCAAGGTACGATGAAATCTGAAGACTATCAAGGCATTCTGGAGAGAAATGTGCTGCCTCGTGTCAGAAAGCTTGGTCTCAGTCGCAGGTCATGGGTCTTCCAACAGGACAACGATCCAAAACACACAGCCAAAAACACCCAAGAATGGCTGAGAGAAAAGCGTTGGACTATTCTAAAGTGGCCTTCTATGAGCCCAGATCTGAATCCCATTGAACATATGTGGAAGGAGCTGAAACATGCCATTTGGAGAAGACACCCATCAAACCTGAGACAACTGGAGCTGTTTGCTCATGAGGAGTGGGCCAAAATACCTGTTGACAGCTGCAGAACGCTCATTGACAAATACAGAAATGGTTTAATTGCAGTGATTGCCTCAAAAGGTTGTGCAACAAAATATTAAGTTATGGGTACCATCATTTTTGTCCAGCCCTATTTCATTAGTTTGTTTTTTTAAATAATTATGTTAATCAACAATTCAAAAGTGATGACTGATTTTGATTATTTAATTTTCAATAAATTTTTATTTATTGTTACTTTTGTGAGTTTCAAGTGATTTCAGTGAGAATTGTGGGTTTTTCCTTCTTTAACTGAGGGGTACCAACAATTTTGTCCACGTGTGTATATATTTTGCTGACACTAAGAAAGGAGTGCATTTTTTTGCAACTGCCCTGATAATCAAGTGATCTTACTGACTCGAAAACATTAGGACCAAGTGTGTGTGTGCATGAATAGCACTAAAAACTGCTTTCAGTAATTTACAAAGTGAGCATTACAATAGGAAGCCTGCCCAACAATTTATGCAAATTTCTTCAGTAAATCTACCTTTTCACAACCTATCAGCCAAATAAGCATGACAGAGGAGGATTGTCTTGGCCTCTTGGTAGCATCCCAAAAGAACATTAGGTTAAGATCAGTAGTATTAATCTTCATGAGAACAAAAGACTAAGATCAGCCATCAAATTAAATCACAGGAGAACCCCATTGTGTGAGTATTTTATCGATCCTTACTGAAGCAAAAGCTAACCTTGGTATAATGTTTTCATTAATTTAAAAATTAAGTAAAGGATGATGCCTGAACTTGTTTTTTTTGTTTCGTGTGTGTGCGCGTGTCTGTGTGTGTGCGCGTGTGTGTGCGTGTGTGTGTGTGTGTGTGTGTGTGTGTGTGTGTGTGTGTGTGTGTGTGTGTGTGTGTGTGTGTGTGTGTGTGTGTGTGTGTGTGTGTGTGTGTGTGTGCTCAGGTGCTGGCTATACTTGTGGGGACCAAATGTCCCCACAACTGTAGGAAAACCAAAAACAATGTCACTTGTGGGGACCTCATTTCGGTCCCCACAAGTTTAAACAGTGTTTTCTTGGCCATGTTGTTGTTACTGAAAAAAGTAAGAGTGCAAAAACGTTTCTTTAGGGTTAGCCATTGTTTTGGTGTTGGTTAAGGTTAGGGTTAGGGTATGGGTTAGGGGTTAGATATGAATGGGAGTCAAAGGTAAGTCCCCACGGGGATATAAGAACCAGACGTGTGTGTGTGTGTGTGTGTGTATGTGTGTCTGTGTCTGTGTGTGTCTGTGTGTGTGTTTCATTACATTTTGCAGAGACTGGCTATGTGCAGCAGAGCAAGTATATGTTTTTGCAGAGTGACTGAAAATGCAGCCTACAGTAAGTGATGCAAAAGTAAAGAGTACATCTACAAGATAACGTGCAAAAGATTTGTGCTGTCGGATAACTGTAAGTGTGGTAAATCTTTCTCACTTTGTCACAGACGGGAAGGCATCTTCTATCTGTTGCCACTCCATGTTGGTTGAGGGAGTTTCCTGGCAAATGAAACACACCATGACAAGCTGCCAAAATGACTCCTTCATAAATCTAACATTTTTTGTCAAAAGAGCAAAAATTCACCACCAATAATATTTGACAAACAATTATTAATTTAATTATCATGCACAAATGTCACACACTAGCTGGTTCCAGTCGTTGCTTTTCTCTGATTGACATTATTGTAAACTGAATACCTTTGAATTGTTTGCACAAGTAAGTATCTGGAAACAAGATCTTTTTTGTTAGCATTCGCTGATGTAGACCACACCATTAACTTAACAAATCATCAAATAATCAGCAGATTTAGATATAAGAAAGGCAGTTACTGGGTATAGCCTTGCTGTTGTTGTTCAGGGTTATCACAGTTTTGTGGAATGCACTGTGTCTGAAGTGACTCATACTGAAAACAGATGATTAGTACTTGTGGTCCTGTAGTTTTTCTGATGATGGAGGCTGATCTTTGCTGTGGTTTTCATTTGTCTGGATTCTCTGCAACGTGCTTGATAGTGCAGACCTAGTGCTTATCACAGATTGCTGCTTCATGTTTCAGTGGCATCTCTCCACTCTACACCGATTCAAATCTCTGTGTGGCCATGTCACTCAGACATTTCCTTCCCTCCTTGTCTCTCATACACAAGCATGACCACAGGTGCACAGCTGCTCGTTCAAGATGTGACACAAGCATGGGCGTCACGTGCGTACACGTAGATCTCAACGTCAGAGAGTGACTTGTCAGTGCGTAGCAACAAAAAGCGGTGCTGACATTACCACTGCAGTGCCACCCACACTGTGGCGAGGACGGGAGAAATACCCAGTGCTGTTGCTTGCACGCTCAAAATGACGATAAATGTAACAGCTTCTTGAAGGTTATGTTGTGACATTTGGTGATGTTAAATGCAGAAGGTCTGGTTTAAAACCCAACGTTAAATAAATCACAGAACTACAGTGTTCACACGTCTTGGAAGTTCTTGCGTCCTAATGTCTGAAACCCTCCAGTGATTTTATGTTTGCATGTCTTGGGATGAACTACAGCACATGTCTATAAAAAAGAAATGTTGTTTGAACCCAAAAACATTATAAATTAAATGACAACCGAAGCTCTAGAGCTAACCAAACCCTTATATCTGCTCCACATTTCTGCTTGAGGTTGGTGGTTCAAAGCTGCTTTCACTACTATTAACATAACACATAACCAGTAGTGGAAAGTAAGTCAGTATATTAACTATACTTAACTGCAGTATTTTCAGTTTTTGCTGCTTTGTATTTCCATTCATATCACATATCAGAGAACAAAATAAAGATTTTACACAACAGATAATGCAAAAACAATCATGAGCTTTTGAAATATAACCCAGAGTTGAATAATAGCGCAGTAGTTTCTGGACAATTTGACTTACGAGTTCTTCCAAAACATAGTCTGTGGTCAAGCTCAAATTTAGATGTCTGAGTCATAAACAGTTGAACACTTGATACTGTTATCACTACTTTCCCTCTAAATGTCTAATGTTGTTTCATTTCAGAAAAAAAGATCGAATAGAATAGAATAGAATAGAATAGAATAGAATAGAATAGAATAATGCTTTATTGATCCTTTACAGGAAGTTACTTTGTAACAGCAGCATGTTAACATGCAGACCACCCACAAAATTGACAGAACACCAACACTAATAGTCATCAAGTATGAACATATGTACAGTATATAAATTAGAAAAACTGGAAAAATTAAGTGTTACTGCACAGCATATACATCATAAGTTAAAATATTAATGTGAATTCAAAAGCCTGATTGCAGCTGGTAGGAAGGACTTCCTGCCGCACTCAGACCTGCACTGAGCGGTGTTGAGTCTGTGGCTGAAGGTGTTCTGCCGAAACACCTCCAGACTGAGTTGTGGGTTGAAGCATTGTTCATAATCAAGTTCAGTTTCCTGAGCATTCTCACCCCAGCCACCTCTTGGACTCAGCACCAGTTGCGGAGCTCGCCTTTTTGATCAGCTTATTCAGCCGGTTTCTGTCTTTGGAGCGAGCCCCCTCCCCTCAACACACAACCCCAAATCATAAAGCACTGACCACCACAGTCTGGTAACATGTACATAGAAGAGGCCTGCTGATGTTAAAAGACCTTAACCTTTGCAGGAAGCAAAGTCTGCTTTGGTCTTTCTTGTACACTGCCTCCATGTGGCTGGACCAGTCCAGCTTGTCATCCAGCTGCACTCCCAGGTACCTAAAGCTGGAGACAATCCCCACCGATGTGCCAAGAATGGAGACTGGTGCCAGTTTGGACTTTTTCCTCCTGAAGTCAATCACTGTTTCCTTGTTTTTTTAGAGATGTTCGTTAGAAATTGGCTGAGGTTGCCCCAGTCAATAAAGTCCCTGATCAGGTTCCTGTACTCCTCCTCACATCCTCCCCTGATGCAGCAGACAACCGCAGAGTCAATAGAAAATTTCTTAAGAAAGCAGCTTATTCTGATGATCTATTCCGTCACCAAAAATCAAAGATTAGAGAAAGAGTCAGATTTGTGTATGAGAACCTTTTTTTCTTCCTGTGTTCTCTCCCCGTTATCATCTGCTGCCCCCTGTGGTTGATCTGTTTTCTCTGCATGTAAAACTGAAATAAAAATAGCTTAAAGTAGCTCCACCTACAGCAGCTGCAACATGCTGCTTAGATCCTGGTGGTTCCATAACAATCCAGTGATGTCATACATAATAATATATCAGTTAGAAGGACCAAGCCAGTACTTTTACTTTAACAATTCAACTATTAATTATGTATTTTTATCTGTGTAGGATCTAATTGTTATGCAGGACTTAAACTTGCAATAGAGTATTTTTATGTTTACATGTAACTGAGCATAATATAGCCTCATACTGAGTTGTAAGCAGTCAGATTGTATTGTAGTGTATGTAGGGAGAAGGCATTGGCAAGAAAAAAGAATGCATGGAACAAACAAGTCGCTATGTTTGGGTCTACCACATTAATATGTAGTTGTCTGTAATTCTTTGTTTTTAAACTGCCCAACCTAAGACGGAGTGCTATGGAGATGCAGTGCTAAACCTGTGGAGTACTTTTTAAAACTCAACAACAGAAGCAGGCCTCCTATTGTCAAAGAAAGGACAGAGCTCCACAAAATAAAATGCAAAATAATCATTTATATAAAGACAAATAATCACTCCAATCAAACTTTTATTATATTTGACACCTTTAGAAACAAAGAAAAACCATGACATTCATCAACATGATGTTTTCATTTCACTGCAATAATAGTTGTCTGTCAGGCAACCACAAGTGTTGCTAAAAGAGAACATGGTCAAAAGAATAAAAAAAAAAAAACAGCAATTAGCAGGATGAGCACACATACATACAGAGGTTTCAAGTTGACAAAAAAATCTTAAAATATAAAAATAAGTATATGTTCAATGAATGCATGTTATTTAGCTTCTATGCGCGCTGCTATTTCCACAAAAACCGCCTACATTGAGAAGGTTAAGTTCATGCATTGTATATTTCTTTGAAACCACATACCAGCTTCCTGCATCACTGACATTTACTGAAAGTCTCTGCAGGGACTGTTTCCAGTGTGCACACTTCTGCTAGAAACACTCATATTCATTAGTTAGTTGTACGAGAAGCTCAACTGTGACCAGCTAGAACAGTAAAAAAAAAAATGGTGTTGCATCTGTATGAATAAAATTAGCATATATGACAAGTGATCATACATTAGTCATTTTTAAAGAACACGTAGAGGTACTTTTTACTTTTGGGTACTTTTACATTGGTAACATTTTAAGGTATTGAAATGATTAAAAGGTAATAAATGATGACTAAATCCAGGATTTTAACTTTACCATAGTATTTTAATATTACTGTGTTGGTATTATACTCAAACAATGGAGCTCAATATTTCCGTCATCATTGTTTTTTAAATGAGAAATTCATTCATTCAGTTGAAGCTTCTTTCAGACAAACTCTAAAAGCCACAAAGAGTGAACAGGTATAAAGGAAGTTACTCGTGATTGAAGGTTGCGTGTAGCCTGAAAGTAATGAGGGCAGGCTTTCATAACTCCTCTGATAGTACTGATCTGAGAAACATCCCCTGTGAGACACAAACAACATGAAAGTCCTCACATTTACAACACCAATCTTTCCAAAGGCCAACATGAAAACATGAGAGGAGGAATCTTTCAGTGGAAAAAAAACAGGCTCATTTAAATCCTCGCAGGAACTCCCCCAACCACACATACACCTCTGAAAACATCAAGCGTTCTGTGAACAGATCTGCTACTGGTGGAACAGAATGGAGTAAAATAAAAACATGTCTGAAAAAGAGACTGAAAGACTGCATGAACAGTATTAAACATTTTTCTTAGGCTTTCTATCAGATCCTAATAATTTGGATTAGGGGTATTGACCGTTGCTATTTTATGGCTCATAAAGTATTTTTCTCAGAGTTGTCACAGGCCATATTAATCCTTACTAAGATTAACAATATCAGCACAAATATTCACATATATGTGCATTTTAGCAAGGTAGTGACTTGATTTCTCAGGTCATTGTACAAAAATCTGCAGATCCCTATTTGTAATAAATATTGCAATTACACAGAGAGTAACTTTCGTGTTAAATATATATATATATATATCATTATTATTAGAATGTACACTGCTGTTCAAAAGTTCGGGGTCACTTAGAAATGTCCTTATTTTTGAAAGAAAAACTTTTTTTTTCAGTGAGGATAACATTAAATTAGTCAGAAATCCAGTCTAGACATTGTTAATGTGATAAATGACTATTCTAGCTGGAAACGTCTGATTTTTAATGGAATATCAACATAGAGGTACAAAGGAACATTTCCAGCAACTATAACTCCTGTGTTCTAATGGTACATCGTGCTAGCTAATCGTAAGTGATGATTAGAAAACCCTTGAGTAATTATGTTAGAATAAAAATGTAAGTTTTCATGGAAAACATGAAGTTGTCTGGGTGACTCTAAACTTTTGAACGGCAATGTTAAACACTTTAAGAACTAAAAGCAAAATTTTAGTAGTTAAATTGTTTTAACAGTTAAAAAAAGAGAAAGTGACGTAAGATCCATGCATATTTTTAGATAACTCACCCAAGACAACACAAGTCAAATATTGACCACACTGCAGATAGAGAATACTCCTGTTACAATACAGATACAGCAAATACTTCTCAGATGTCTTTTTGATATGAAACTAACAATATAAGGAAAATGCGAGTGAACAGTTTGAGCTAAAAAAAAAAATTCACAGTATGAATAGACAGATTCATGTCAAGGGAAGGTTCATCTTAGGGCTCTCCGGGATTCAGTTTGAGAGAGGACGAACTGTCGTCGCCGCTCTCCTCAACTGGCCTCCCACAGAACGAGTCCTGCTCTGCAACCAAAATTAGAACATAAGTAACGAAATTAATATTCTCAACACACTCTATTTCTTGGCAAGGTGTACTAAGTGGCTGTAGCTTCATTATTCGAAGACACTCATCCGACTCTCAGTACGTAACCAGACTCTGAGAGCTTTTTTCTATTATGTAATTATATTTGCTGTAAGTGCAGAATCAGTTTACTTGCAACATACTTGGCACTGCTGTTTTCTTCACCCAGCAAGGTGTGATGTTCAGCTTGCAGGTCAAAGCAGTCAGTGCAACCAGTCCAATAATTCCCAACATGAGGAGGGCAATACCTGGCAAGACAAGAGAAATGAGAAAAATACAGGTTAATAATTATGCTTTTTTTTTTTTTTTAATCTGAGGTTTTGTCATAAGAGATGTCATCGAGTGTTTTACCAATGTGGTTGCCTGTATTGGAGGGCTGTTCTTTTCCCCTTAAAGTGGCTAGTGGTGTAGCAGCTGTGCTGGTTGTGGTTTGCATTTTCTGAGTTGGAGCACCCTCAGATGGACGGTAGGCCGTTAAGCGCGAGAGAGAATCAACTGTTGTGTATGTGTGGGGTGGAGGGTTCGGAACATTACTGTTGCGCTCATCATTACAGATGACATCTGAGGTCTTGGTTCCCTCAACTTTCACTCCTGCTGTTTTGCAGCTAGAATGAGAGATAAAGGGCAAAGCTGTAAACAACAGGTAACTACCACAGACATTGTTGAGAACGGATTATTTTATACGGTGCATGAGGACAAGATCACAGTGGCCATACTCTTTCCATCGTTGGCAGGCTCCCGTGCCATATGAGAAATGTCCATCTGCACATTCTGAGCAAACTGGGAAAAGACAAATCCATTAAAAAGACAATTTCTTTGACATATCTGGCAACTCATGAAATGTGGCTGTGATGTAGCTCTTTACCTCCATCTTTTTGTTCAAATCCACTGTTACATTTACAAATAGAATGATCCTTCTCCCGGGAAACAAATCCTTCACGGCACTTGCATTTTCTGTCTGTCATTTTTGTACATTCCTGTTCAATCGTGCTACCCGTATCTACAAAACGACATCCCTCTGTTAATAAGCAGAAGCTTGCAAACAATTCATTTATTTAGACAGAAAGGTCTTCTTTTTGTGTCCTCATCAGGGGAATGTGTTCATCAGATTTAGGTCACAGTACAGTTTTTTTGGGGGGAAAAAGCATCTTACCAAAGCATCAGCACTTACTCTTTGCACAGATTGTACATGGTTTACAAGGTACTGAAGCGCGTTCCACATCCTGGTAATAGTGTTCACGGCAAGCCACACAATTCCCTCGAACTACTCCATGACCTTCATTTGTTTCACAGAGCCAAAAGAAACAATGTGCAGTGAGATACTTAAAGCACATTAAGAGAAACAAGATTTGACAGTATTGTCTTGAATATGCCAAGAGAAAAATAGGCAGAACAAGAAAGTCATACTTTACCTTTAGGGCAAGTTTTTGCATCCAAATCGACAATGAGTTCATTAAACATCAAAATAAGTAAGAGCACTTTGAGGAAACCCATGCTGAACGTCTCAGTGCTGAAAAATAGTACAGTGTTTCCTGTGTGAAACAGTGTCGAGTGTGAGACAGAACCAGCTAAATGGGTTAACACCACGCTTATAAGAATGGTGGAAATCCCACGCGTCCTGCGTGCAACGTAAAACTGCATTGCTCACAAATGGAAAACCTAAACTTAGAATCTATTATAGGGCATTATAAGGTCAATTAAAATGAGATGAACAAAAACAAAGATAAAAACAAACAGCAAAGTTAATTTATCATCCTGTCTACTAGTTCTAAGTTTCCAGGATTTTTTTTTAATCAATAGAAAATCAAATATCAGCTTGTCTGTAGACTCGTTTATGATGTTGGTTTGTAGTTGGAAGCTCTTAAACTTGAATGTTTTGTTTATTTTGTTTCAAACACACATTTATATTGCTCCTATTTGCATGACCAGAATGTTTTAAGATAAATTGTGAGGTTGTATTAATATGTATTAATATGTACAACAAAATAAACTTAAAATACAGATTTTACAAAACAAACATCCACAACACCAAAATCATACCCAACACAAAAAAACTTGTCCAATACAAACTGATGTGGCTTTTCTAAGATACAGCTTCTTCTTTGTAAGCATGATGCCTGACAATAACACTGATTTCCTCTATTAAGGAATTATGCCTTAACTCAGTTGCTCATCACAATTCTAACTCAAGATTTAAATCTGTAATTTAATGATTGTACTTGACAAAGCAATGAATAAGTGAGTGAATTTGACTGAAGTGAAATAATTATGTACTTTATTTGTTTTGGCAACATCAACACTTCATTTGTGCAGCAGGCTGCTCCATTATAACGTTTTGTACAAAACGGAATGCTGTGTTCTATAATTAAATACAGCTTCATAGGTATTTTTGGCATGTTTATTAACCTTTAACTGCATTTTTCTTTCCAGAAAAATAGGTGTGGTTTATCTGTCGGAAATTATGTATCTTTATGTTGTTTTGCCAGTCAGAACTTTGAAGCTGAACCTTTGGAAACAACCACATGTCTTGATTAGTCTGCAAGATACAACCACACAAATGCTACCGGCATGCTTCTTGAAAACGGATGTTGAAAACACAACACACCTCTGCTCAGAGGTTTAGCTGGCTGTCATTTTAGTAAAATTATGATGACATTTTGAGTAAAGCATCACAAAATTTTACATTTATTGATACTCAAGTGCAGGACTTTTAAAACACTAATGCAATTTGCACCAGTTTAGTAAAATGAAAAAGAGTTAAAGTAACAGTGATTTAGAATTACTGGTGTGGTGACTCAGTATGAGCTGTCATGCTGAAATGAATGATGGATGATAAACCTCTTGGTAAGTATGTGTAAAAAGATCCATTGTCTGTCTCTTTCTGACATAACTGGTAACATAACAAGACATAAACTGGTTTCTCTGACCTTTAAAGTTTCACAGCAAAGCATATTTTTGTTTTTTTGGATAAAGAGGGAAGCTATGGTAGAGTGACATCTAAGTCATTTTCTGACATGAGGGGATTAATTTCATGCAAAAGAAATCAATCACTGGCGGAAAAATGTAAGAGTGTATTTGTTTAGTTTATCTAGTTTAATTGTAACATAAAGCTACAGGCATGAAAGTTTTGTTTAGTCATCACAGCGCGTTGCAGTAACATTTTATTTTTTCAAACCTTGAATCAAGCTCAGCTGTTGGCTGTGTGACGTTTATGTGACTTCTCTGGATGAATGAATACATTTAACCTATTTTAGGAGACTGTGGTGCAGTGTTTTTGTTCATTTAGGGTGTGATTTATCTTCACATAAACGCAATACATTTTTAAAGCAATTTTTAACATAAAATCTTTATCTTCTTTTTCTCTCTTCTTGTATTGGCTGAAAGTGTTTAATTATGACCCACGTCCCAGTTCGTACAACTTTTTTTGTGCTTCATTTCATGTCGGAGCGCAAATTCATCACACCTCTGCACACAGGATGCATTCTGCTTTATCTTTTTTGATGATGCATTTACCAGCATTTACGTAAAATGAAAACACTGAGGTTAACATGTGCTTACACACTGTGACAACAAAGCAGAAAATCTGAAACCGAGAAATATCCAAGGAAACCAACACCACAATGTAAAGGGTACCGCCTATGATCAAAGAACCTGTTTTAGTTTACCAGAGAAAGAACCTGCATCAGCTTATTCTCCCATCATCCCATCCATAGTGACTGCTGTAAAAACTAACATGACAGTTGGTGCTCATTATTTTTCACTTTGCACTCACATCTGTAACTATTTTAGATTAGTGTCTTCACTTTTATAATTTTATTCAAAGTTTTTATACTCCTGTCATTTATGTTTTGGTACTCCATGCTGCTTTTTGCCATATTCGTATGTTGTAATGTACAACACTTTGAATAGCTCTTAGACATGACATGTGCTATCCAAAAAAAGCTGCATTAGTTTGATCTAGCCTTGTTCAACCACATCTTTTGAGACTATTTCTCTCTCGTTTGTAAAATTAATTCTTAATTGCATTGCATGGAAACATCACACAATGGTTACGAGTTTACACTGAAGGAGACACTTTCGCTACATGTAGATGCATGCATTAGTTTTATTATTTAGCTTTCTGTTTCTATCTAAAGTCTAGCCAATATGCTTTACCTTTACCTATGCGTTACCTTGCATTTGCATGCACTATTACATGTTATTCACGGTGTCTCCTCTCTTCTACAGTTTGTGTTTTTACCTCACTGTGCTTCTCTGCATGCATTTCTGGTTGTCTCGTTGCATGGCATTGATCTGCAGCTGCTGGTTCCACCCATCTGTAGTGTTTATGATATCCTGTTTGTTTGTCTGTTTATCTCTGCTCTCCTGTTCTCTATCCTCTTTACCCTCACCCCAGCTGGTGGAGGCAGATGGTCATCCTCCCTGAGCCTGGTTCTGCTGGAGGTTTCTTTATGTTAAAGAGAAGCTTCTCCTCTATTCTTTCTCTCAAGGAATCTTTGGATTTGTTGGGTTTTCCATGCATACATTTGTAGAGTCTTAACCTTAATGTAGCTCATTAGAGTAAAATTGTAGGTTCTTAACCTTAACATTTAAGCTAGACAGGCTTATTATTATTATTATTATTATTATTATAGCATGCAATCTAGTCAGATAAATCTGTATTAGTTCAACTCAATTACAAATTAGCTGTACAATAAAAATGTAAGTAAGGATCCTATGCAAAATTTCACTGAATTTTTCTGTAAATATTTGCATTTTTCTATAAGGCAAAAGTACCTATTTATGTCTGGCACTTTGTGCTGCTCTTTTCTTTGTACTGATTTATTTCTATATGCTGTTGTAAGACGGACATTTTCTTCGTTGTGGGATCAATAAAGGTTTAATGTATCTATCTATCTATCCATCTATCTATCTATTGTACGGTAAGGTAAGTAAGTCAGGTAAATTTTGCATAATCAATAATATTGGAGGGTGTCATCCTCAACATTTAAATTAGTCAGGTAAATGTGTAATTTATAAAACACCATTGGGTCCTAACCCTAATGTATAAATTAGCCAGGTAGATTTAGCATAATCATTAATATTGTAGAGTCTCAACCTTAGTATTTAATTTAGTACATTTGTATTTTTCTATGTTATTGTAGGCTGTTAACTTTAATTTTCAAGTCATTCAGGTAAACTTACCTAACAATCATGGTGTAGGGTGTTAAGTAATATATTTAATTTATGCAATCCTATTTCTCTTCTTGAAAGCTTTCAGGATTTGAGCATTTTAGTTTCTGTGTATCTTTCTTGTTTTATAGTAATAGTTGTTGCATTACCTTCTGGGTAAACCCGAGTTTTTCTAAGTGCTATATAAATAAAGTTTTATTATCATTATTATTATTATTATTCATTATTTGCATATGTACCTCCAGCAGATGGTGGTAATAGGACAGTAACTTGAGCTGTTTTTAATCGTAGAAGAAGAAACTACTCACGACTGCAGCTCCTGTAATGCGACATGTCGAAAAAATAAGGTGAACGAGATGCGGCACTACTGAGCAATACTTGTTGTTTAGTTGTTGTTAAAAGAGAAACTGTCAGTCCAGGCTTCTTATCCGGTAGGTACAAAACAATCTGTGTTTCGTTCTGATATTAGTTTCACTTCTGAATCGTGTTCTGCTGAAATACATGTTAAAATTGGCAGAAACTCCAAATAGTAGTTGTTTTTTTTCTTTCTCTGTGAAACAAGGAACTACACTCACCGCGTTCTGTTACAGCGGGTTTGTCCACTGATCCTGCTCCCGAAAAAGCGATGCTGGTCACCGTTTCTGCGCGCCGAGGGATCGCCCAGAAACCACTTTCGCCCTCGATGTGTCCCGGAGCTGGAGCTGAGAGACTTTGTAGCACTTTGTGAACTGGAATCAGGAATCCCGGCTGGAGAAATCCAGGCAAGAGCCGAGCTAGCTGTACCCGCGGAGCTAACTTAGCTCGGGGCTAACTCAGCTAGCTGACTTGCTAGCATGAATCGGACTTTTGTTGTTTTGACGATTGAGGCGTTGCGAAACTTGAGTTATCGACAACAGGCACATCTCCCGACCTTTGTTTCCCAATATTTTGTAACACATTTTACAGTGTGGGTGGCTGTAGCCTAACTGAAAGTCAGCCCAATGGCAAACTACCGACGCTCACTGTTGTGAGACTAGTTAACAGATGGAGGACTGTGGAGTTATCGTAATTAAAACGGTTATTTGGGGCGCAAAAGAGCTACTTTTGTTATGTCTGATATCTCAAGATGTTATGCTGACAGATATAGATTCGGTACAAAACAAGCATGATCTACGCCCATGTATTTGGAACAACTCAACCTGCAACTTATATGTTTTCATTTATTTCACGCTTGAGTTCATAAACTCTCTTCTACCCAAGAAGGCAGATCATTATCAAGTTCCAGCATAAATCCATCATAATAATAGGCACAGGACAAAAGTTAATCACATTAAAACAACCAAGCAAAATCAATTTTTGTAATCTCACTCCTCAGTTACACATCTTTCATGCAAACAAAATAATCAAATCATCGAGTTGTATTGAGTTGTGTGGGTTATCTTAAGGCCAAAGTGCAAAATAGGAGAAGACTGTTCTACCATGAAGCAAATCTTGCACCCCCTACACAGCAGCAGTCTAGATGAGTGAGAATCAGAACAACTCTTAGTGAGAGAAAATTACACAAATAAGAAGGGAGTTTACGCAACTCTGCTTTTTTAAAATGCAAAAAATACCAGCAATTTTGTCTTTCTGCCTGTATCAAAATCCATTGTAGCATAATTGAAATATGAAAAAGTAAATACAGTTTTTAAGTTCACTGGAGAAGTATGGCTATTGGATTTCACATCTAAAATAAAGCAACGGTATTACATTCCAAAGATCACAGCCACACCGAGTTTGACCATGCAATAAATAGATATACTGCCCTACCAAAGCCTCTAATTACAGTTTTATTGGGGCACTGTCAGACCAGTTTACACACATTAGTCTTTGATTTGAACAAAGTACAATGCATAATTGAAAATAATGAACTGATAATAATGGATTAATTCCTCTTTCAAGTTAAAATACAAAAACATTTTCTAATCAGCTAGCAGCTGACTGTGACTGCTGGTTGGACAAAACAACAAACTATTGTACTGTAAACTGATGGTCATATTGCATAATTTATGAAGAAGAAAACATTAGTGGTAGATTAGTCAGTGAGGACAGTAATCATTCATTATACATCTACAGACATAAAATAATCTGTTGCTACTGCCTGAGAAAACAGCATTTCAAATAGACCTTACAACCCTTCCATTATTCCTACAGTTTGGTCTGTTAGCAATATGTGTGTAGGCATGCTGAAAACTGAAAGGGAAGATCATAAAATGCAGTGATGCATTGACACCAGTCGAGCAGAGAGTAGTAACTGTGGATTTTCAGGTAGCTGTTGTATTTGTATCAAGTTCAAGCCAGATAAACGCTGTTGTAGCATTTTTGTCATTTGGATTAATAAAAAATGGCATTTTCAAAAGCAAGTGGGACAGCTGTATAGTCATGTCCCTTTATAACACAATGTGAGCAGGACTTGTGAGTGCCCATGTGTGTTGATTTTTGATTTAATGAAATATTCTGTGTCTTTCTGTATTCAGATCACATATGTAGAACAGCCCCTAAAAGACCCCACTCGTGCCTTGGGGACCTATGGTGTTAAGGATGGAGATGTGGTGGTTCTCCGGCAAGCGGACAGAAGGCCACCACCGACTCAGCCAGCCTTCCCAGGTAAAACCACAGCCAAAATGATCAGGTGACAGAAGAGGCTCTCTGGTCAAGTTAGCAAAGTAGTCCCACAGGTTTTTTTTGTTTTTTGTTTTTTAATCATGGCAGGAGTTGAATAAGATAATATGAGAAGTATGAGGAAAGTATTTCATGGGAAAAGAAATAAGTCATAGTGTCTCAGCATCAATCTAGAGTCTGTAAATAGAAAGAATCTTGAGAAACATAATGTTAAAATACTGAAAACCTGAGAATATTCATACGTTGTCAATTTGAGCAGAAGGTTTTTTTCTGCGTCCATCATCCTAACCTCTCATCCTTTATCCCCTGTGCTTTGTAGGTCTTCCCCATATTGACTTTCGTTCCATCACAGTTCCAAGCACCTCTTCTTCGACCAGTCAACGTGGTGCCATAAGGCCGCAGCAACAGGCTTCACAGCAGCAGCCGCAGCCGCAGCCGCAGCCGCCACCGCAGCAGTCGCAGCCGCCGCCGCAGCGCGCCCCACAGCCTTCCACGCCAATGGCCTTCCGTGGCTCCTCTCCTCAGGGGTTGGACGATCCCGCCTTACTTCAGCAGATGCTTTTATCCAACCCGCATGAGCTTTCACTCCTCAAGGAGAGAAACCCTCCGCTTGCTGAGGCCCTGCTGAGCGGAGACTTAGGTGAGCAAAGACAGCTAATTGACGTGTTGAGCCGCAATTTTGTGAATCAGTCACATTGATAGAACTGTTTTTCCTCAGAGCGTTTCACCAAAGTGCTGCTGGAGCAACAGCAGGATCGAGCCAGAAGGGAGCAAGAGAGGATCAGACTGCTGACTGCTGATCCTTTTGATTTGGAAGCCCAAGCAAAATTGAAGAGGACATCAGGTATGGAAAGACTTTTTAAAAGCCATGTCAGAGATAGAATATCAGTTGGAAACATTAACAACATCTAATATTCCTCATGTTTCACAAGTTAAGTGTCTTACCATTAGGTTTTTGCATATTCCAGGCAGCACAATGTGGAAGAAAACATGACCATTGCAATGGAGGAGGCCCCAGAAAGCTTTGGACAGGTGGTTATGCTGTACATTAACTGCAAAGTCAATGGCCACCCTGTGAAAGCTTTTGTTGACTCAGGTAATGAGCTTTAAATCCTGATAACCGCAGTAGCTACAAGTGTGTTGGCAAGAACCGGAGTGGTACAGAAATGTTGGTGGGGTACATAGTCGTTTAGTTTCCGTGGTTGAAGTGTGAGTAGGCTAGTATCAGTATGAAAGGTCATGCAGCCCTCAGTGTGGTCTTCAGTATCAGCCACAGTAGCAGTCTGATTTGAAGTTTCTGTATGTCAAAAAATGTGTGATGATGTGGTATGTTTCTTTCCTCTCGACAATTCGACCCCAAATTAGCATACTTTTGGCTTGTTTTATGCCATTAACTTACATGTGTAGCAACATTACACATTTTACACAATTATACTCCTGATCTTTTTCTTAGTTAATTTCTCTGTGCTAAACAAACACAATATATTTTTTGCTGCTGATCATGTTTTCACTATTCCACATTTTAGTTGGCCTTGTGATGGACTGGCCACCTCTAAGTAGCTGCTGTCAGTTACAAGTCGAAGTAAAAAACACACATAAAACCCAGTAGAAGTACAACTAGCTTCTTTCAGTGGGTTGCGATCTCAGCTCACAACCCGAGAAAACCAAGACACCTGCCAAAGAAATCGATTTGAGCTTCTTGCATGTTATTTCATCCTCTTTGTGATCCTTACAAGAATGGTTTTAACCAGCCAAGATGTGGAAGAGTATCCTCATCCTTGAGCACAGAATCTTATTGCTCTAAATGGATTGTATTCCCTTCTTCATTGTACAGGCAATTCTTGATTACTCTTCTCTTTTTTTTTCCTGATTTCTTTATTTTTAGGAGCCCAGATGACCATCATGAGCCAAGCGTGTGCAGAGCGTTGTAACATCATGCGACTGGTGGACCGACGCTGGGCTGGGATCGCCAAAGGAGTGGGAACCCAGAAGATCATTGGCAGAGTTCATTTGGGTTGGTGTCAGGATTTTTCAAGTACAAGCAGTACTGCATTTTTTTCAAAAGCAAGACCAGACGAGTTTGTAACACAGTAATGTAGGATGTGGTGTTGTGTGAGAAAGCCTAGCTCAGCAGTTACTGGCTTGCTAAAACTTGAAACTATAGCTGTGATTTAAATATATGTTTGTAGTGATCATTTACAAATTGTAGTTATGAAATGGCACGTATCTTTTTTAGCAAATCTTTAAAACTGCATGAAGAAACAGGAATTGTTGCTGAACTTTGTATGACTCTGTGTGGGTAGAATAATTTCCCAAACTTGATTTATTACTTGATTATTATTTGAAACTTTTTGTTGCACTTATCCAGCTCAGGTCCAGATAGAGGGAGATTTCCTTCCTTGTTCTTTCTCCATCTTGGAGGACCAGCCAATGGACATGCTGCTTGGCCTGGACATGCTGAAGAGACACCAGGTGTGAGCTCTTTTTAATCTGAGCACAGTAATATTATAGGTCTTATATTTTGTGTTCACTGTGTACTTATTGTACAAGAAAGCTAGACATTTTCTGGGAGCCTCATTTGTCCTCTTTTTCTTGTAGTGTTCAATCGACCTGAAGAAAAGCGTGCTCCTAATAGGAACTACGGGCACTGAAACTCGCTTCCTTTCTGAGGCGGAGCTGCCAGAGTGTGCCCGACTAGCGTACGGAGCAGAGGGCCGCGGAGAAACTCGTCCAGATGAGATAGCCGACAGAGAACTGGCGGAGGCACTGCAGAGGTCCATACAGGAAAGTGGTAAGAAATCGACTCTCCACCTAAGCCTGTTTTTCGTAGAGCTTTTTTCAGCTCAGTTGGAACTACCTTTGCATGTGCCACTTAAAGCTTCTTACTCTCAACTCCATTTATGCAGTCATCTGAATATTCAGTCACATAATCACTTCATGTCATCACCTCAGCAAATTAAATGTGTTTCACAAAAGGTGTAGGTCGGGAAATTGGGCGATGTCTGTCAGGTGAATAAAAGCGTGTTTTTTTTAAAATAAAGAAGAACAATGAGATCTAGGCTAAACTTTTTAGGCTTAAAGGTAAACAAGCATTCATGATTGGAAATCTAATTTCTGTATGTTGGTTATTAGGATTGTTTAGCACTCATATAAGTGTTGTAAAGATGCTGCACTCTTACTGCACATTAGTGATAGTAATGTTGTCTTTGTTCCCAGTGCTCACAGGTACCTATATTCAGGCAAATTTCAGAGAAAAGAAACTGAAAGGAGGCATCAGTGCTCATGAAAAAACAGTGCAGAGTGTGCTTTATAGCAGTGAGTACAGAGGGACTGTTTAATTTATTTCAGATTCTGTTGTAAACAACAGGGCAGATGGATCTCCCAAGAGTGTGAGAACAGCACTTGAAGCCACCTACATAGACAAACCGAAAAGAACATGTAGTGCTAACAGAGACGTAGGTGGTTATTTGTATGGACTAGAAAATAGAACACAAGACACGAAATGTAAAAAACAAAATCTGCAGATTTAATGGCAGTGGTGCAAAACGTATTGCACTTAGGAAAGAAGATGTATTCTCGTAAACACGATTTATATCGGAAATCGTGCCTCATTGTGGCTTATAATCTCATAAATATAACAAAGTATGCCATAAGCACAACATCTGTAGCTTGTTATTGGAAGTAGAACGTCCTGTAATCGAAAATAAGACGGAGCAGTTGCTTCATCTAAATAGCATTTCCCAAAAACTGCGTGGGTTCAAGACACAGTGTCCTTTTCTTTTTTGGGACTGCAAATGTCTGCCAAGTGTCGACATGCTAATGACACTGCCATCAATATTACTAAGCATCTTTAATGACTCCCAGTGTTTCAGACCAAAGACTTGCCCTGTCTAAGATGAATAAAATACCATTAGGATATTTTTTCAAGGAGGAGATAGCTTTCTAGTGGTTATAATGTTTAACAACTATACATGCACATGGCTGGGTTCATACAGTTGCTTTAACACAAATGTTAGCATTGGAAAATACAAATATTGGCTGATTGTAGCTAGATGATGTCTTGCCATGTCAGTGTTTGATGACATATGAACACTGATGATATACAGGTGAAGCGATGCCAATTGGTCTGTCAGCTGGGCAAGACTTCTGTGTGGAAATAAAGGATTTTGTAATGATTTTCATATCTATGCAGTGAAGTATCAGGTGTTTAACTTATTGTGTACCTGACATTCTTGTCTGGTAGATTGTTGAAGGTATCATTTATTACTCTGCCAAGGAGGTGGAGTGATGCGACAATCAGCATTGATTTGTCTGTCTGTCTGTCTGTCTCTCTGTCAGCAACATTACTCAAAAACAGATTAACGGATTTGGATGAAAATTTCAGGGAAGGTCAAAAATGACAGAAAGACCAATTGATTAGATTTTGGCAGTGATGCAGCTTAAAGTCTGAATGTACGGATTTGCGAAAGATCAGCCGTCGGAAATGATACAATGACTGATCAGCCTTGGTGGACTACTGCGCTCTCTGAGTGCTTTTCTAGTTTATATATGTCATCATATATAACAAGACTGCAGAATAAAGTTACATACTACTAGAGGAGTTTCTCCGTATTTCCTCCTACTTTGGTTTAAGGGAACTGTCAGAGCTTTTTTCTGCCAGTGTGAGGTGTGTAACATTCAGAAAATTTGTTGAAGCATGTGTGCTTCCCTTTAATGCTTTTTGAGGCTGACAGTATCGTGTTTGCAACCGCCACACTTAGCCTTCATTATTGTTTCCAGTCATGTGCATTAAAAGCTGCAAATTGCAAATGGAATTCCAATAAAACGCAGCAGCAGGCGTGCAGTGAATTCAAGCTCAGAGTGGGCGCTGTGGTGCAGCAGCCATGTTGGGGTTCGATGCAGTCCTCCACTCTAGAAGAGACTGTTTTCATCCTGGTTGAATGAATCATGATTATGGTTAGATGTTCTACAGACGTGACCTCATTTAGGCCTTCTGAGGTTTAGTGACAGGTATGTGATTACGCTGTGACCTCTTTGTCAGGACTGAAACTCAAGTTGTTTTTGGATGACACTTTTCACATCTGTGAGTGTGAAAAGGCCGATAGGTTGGTGCATGCCCTGTGTGTGACTGCTAACTTTCTCCGTCCCTTTGCATGATGTGTGTGGTGGTGTGCCCTAACCCCTGAGCAGGACAGCACTGATGCATTTGGAGACAGCTGGAGAGGGCCCTACCAACCAGGTACTGCAAATTCACAAGTCCATTGCCAGTGCTAAGTCCATTGCTATTTATTTCTTTTATTTTGCTGTTATTTTGCTGCTGGGTCAGTTAATAGATGTTGTACTTTTGTTTTTACTTGTTCATGTATTTATTGTAAATACATATAACTGTTAAAAATGATCAACATTTTAGTAAGAAAATTTGTGTTTTGATTTGTTTCTAAAACTATTAACTGTCCATTATTCAAAGTAACACTCGCTGATGGGGTTAATGCACATCCCAGTTGTTTAATTCCCAGTTATATTTTCTCTTACAATAGACACTGCAGATGGACAAACTACCTCACCGCAGCCCCCACCATTTACATTACCCAGAACCTTAGACCAAATGTCCTCACCTGCCTCCCCTGCCCAAAGCCCTTCCTCTGGTCAACCCCTGAGTTCGACTCTGGATCGCTCTCAGTCTGCTCCGGCCGCCATGGAGCAGGCCTCAGCTCTCGGGCAGTGTCAGGCCCAACCTGGCTTCCAGGAGCTTCCTCAGCCTTCATCCTCAGCAGAGGATGCAGCTTCTACACCTCACCCTGTCCACCTTCACCCTCTGCCTCTCCATAGTAACTCCAAAGTGCCCCCTCTACCCAGTCCCTCAACAGATGTCATCCAAACATGTACCCCTCCTGCAGACATGACCACAGTATCCCAGGATCCAGGGGGTGAGGTACAACCTGGAGATGCGGAGGAGGATGCTGAATCAGATGAAGTGGTGAACAGCTCCATGTGCTCCCATCCAGAGCTGCTTTCCCCCATTCAGCCCATGGAGCAGGAGGCGACCGAGTCTGATGCAGCTGATACCACAGAAGCCTGTCCAGGTGCTCTCAGCCAACCCGACTCGGTTGAAATGGAGTCTCCAACTGCTTCCCACGGTGTGGTGTCCTCTGAGAGGGACCAGCCTGATGGAGAGCGCTGCTCCAGCTCTGACAGCATCCCCTCGCTGGCAGCTGCTCTGATG
This sequence comes from Acanthochromis polyacanthus, assembly GCF_021347895.1. Lineage (NCBI taxonomy): Eukaryota > Metazoa > Chordata > Actinopteri > Pomacentridae > Acanthochromis > Acanthochromis polyacanthus. Next base: position 11,242,179 of record NC_067117.1, on the reverse strand, counting down.
GAGCTCCATGAACTGCTGGTATCCAACAACCACGCTCAGTCCCAAAACCGCAGCTCCTCCTGCTCCCCGTCACATCCGTTCAGGCAAGACACCGACAAGGCGTCCCCCGAGCCATGCACCCCGACATCCGAAAACCCCCGGCCTACCCCCTCTACTGCCATCACAGCCGGTGCAGAACCAAGCGATGCCAAAGCCAACTATGCTGCTGCTGTGTCTGATGAGGAACCATCTAAGTGTCTTGTGCCCGACCTCTGTGGCCAGGATGATCATCTGGGCAGGGATGCAGCAGAGACTGTGGAGCGGCAAGGACCACTGCAGTGTCCAGATGGCTCTGGGGAGAGGAGGGCAGATAGATACGGGCAGGAGGAGGCCAGTAACATCAGCTTTTCTCAGCCTAAGCCAGAGGTTCCTCCTGATCCTGCAGGGGACCTCGAGTTCAGGGAGCCTCCTGAAGGGCAGCATGGGAGAGGGATTGCAGACGGACAAGCCTCTGGCACCAACACCCCGGACACTCTCGGCCTCCAGACTGAGCACACTTTCCTCAGCCCTTTGTCGATGGCAGTGGGCTCACCGGAGGAAGTTTCGAGCACCTCCTCTGTTCCTCCTCTTGCTCAGGCCCCCCAGCCTTCATCTCCAGCCCATCTTCTCCCTTCTCCAGCTCCCTTTATAGAACAGTTTCCAGCTGAGCACATCCAGAGAATCCAGGCAGCAGGCTTTTCTGCCAGGGAGGCTGCAGAGGCGCTGGAACAAGCTCACGGGGTTGTGGAGCTGGCCTTGCTGGCACTTCTAGCCCGCAGTATCACTGTGCCCACCTAGACTCATAACCAATCATGTGAGTCCCCAGCCTCCCAACTCAGCATCTGTCTTATTTATACCTTGTTACTGATCCAGATGTCTCAGCCCCTTTTTAGCAGGGAGCTCGTAAAAAGCCACAGGGAAATGCTGTCTCTTGGTTTGTCGTACAGAATATTCAAGAACAAACAGGATGACTGGTGATACTTTTCTGGATTAAAAAAAAAAAGATATGTGAGGTGTGTTTGCATGCAGATATTTTGGGTGCCCACCCGTTTCATTGGTTTTTAGAAATTTGGTATCATAGATTGATTTTTTTTTTTCTTGTTTTGTCATTAAACATTGACAAATGTATGATTGAAAATTTGAATCATTAAATATTATAATTTCCCCTTTGATATGTCATAGAACTATTGTTGTATACAAGTTTAATTTGTCAGTCGTCAATAAAACAATCTTGAAGCGGAGCAGTGCTGCAGCTGCTCCCTCCACCAGAACAGCGCTTTCTGGTGAACTTCGCTCATTCAGCACAAATATGAGTAGTAAACCCTCATGTCGATTTTTTTTTTTTTTTTTAAATGTTTGTAGCTCCTTCAACTTTAAAATCAAATCCCAATGATGGAAAAGCAGTATTGTGAGAACTGCAGTTTATAGGGGTTGATCATTTTTGATCAAGTTTACAAATTTCCACATATAAGTGGAATCCCCTACCTTCAGTCATTATCACTCGAAAATATCAAGTGTGTTTGTTGAAGTATGATCATAGACGGCATTTTTTGATTCAGTATGTCTAATACAGAAGGTATATTGTACTGTATGTATCATTCTTCACACTTTGAAAGCTTTGCCATGTGTAGATTACAAAACTGTTTGTAGCTCCTGTTCCGAAAGTCCTTTATTTTGTGTCAAATCATCATAGTGTGTGTTCATACTTAAGAACATCCATTTTTCTTTTGTAATCTGTTAGGATACGGCCATTCACGGCTGTCAGATGTTTTATCAATACGTCATACATCATGAATTTTAATGGATTTTTTTGAGTCATATACCAACAATGTTCAGGCAGATTGAATTATTTACTTTTATCTTGTATGGAATTTTAAATTGCAAATAAAATTCAACTAGGATTTGTATAAATTGTGTGTCAGAAATCTTTTTTCAAGCTAAAATTAGGTTCTCTAAAATCTGAAGATTGCTTTTTCTTATGCATAGTAAGCAGTGTAGCAAATATAATCTGCAATAGTGAGCTTTTAGACAATGCAATGGTTTGTTGAAGACATAATTGAGCTTTTGTCATGTCAAAACATTCAGCAGTGGCTCTTCTAAATCCTTGGTTTGAGTGATTCTGTGTGAGGGGGAAAAACACAGCTGCTTCTAGTTTGTGTGATTACCTGCAGTTAACAGAGGCTATTTAGTCTGAGTGGCTTTGAGGCAGATGAAGGATACATCCACATCTGCATTTTGGGCAGAATTTGAAAGAAGTCTCTGGCAGAATATTTTGAGAAAACAGATCCAGATTAAAGCGTCATGGCTGAGTTTAACTGCAGAGAAGAAAACCGTCACCATTCGACAAGCAGCAGCATCACTAATCCAAACTTCTGCTTTGTAAATGGTCGTCTTGTCAGTGATATGAGACCAGAAATGCCAGCCTTGAAGATGGAACAGATTTCTTCAGGGCTTTCTCCTCTGCATGCTGGAGGTCTTGGTGAGAGCACAGACTCCCTGAATCAGCTTGAGGACAACGGGTGAGAACGACAGCTGTCAAAATGTGCAGCTAGAAATCGATAGTACTTTTTTTTTTTTTTTTTTTTTTGTGCAGGATTGTGTTGATTCAGTATCCTTGTCCTGTCATAGTCCTTCCATAGACATGTCTGCAGCTCTCAGGTCAGTGGCGTTAATGCGCACGTGGGATTTGAAAAAAATTAATTCACCAGTGCCCAAACTGTTCTCTACTCCTGGACTCCAGGAAGACAGCTCAGCTTTCTCCCCAGTGGATGATCAGGATGATGAAGGGTAAAATAAATTGTGCATTTTCATATCATGGGGAAGGCTTTACTTAATGTCTCTTAAAAATTCAGAGATGCAGAGCCATCTGAGGAGGAAGTACCGAGCGTATCATTCCAGTCAAAATACCTTCATATTTGTAAGTTTATGTTTATCGTGTGGGTGTCTCTTGGGTCAGTTGTTGGAAAGTTAAACCTTTTATTGCAGTATAAACTTGCTTGCCAATCACTCTCCTTTGACTCTACAGTCCCACTGTATCAGGACTACTGTCTGCAGGCGGTCAAAGATGACTTGTACAGACTCAAAGAGAGTTTTGTATCTGCGCTGATTACCCCCGAGCACCTGCAGAGTCTGCATTCTCATTTTAAACCTTGCTCCAACTTGGAAAATGCATCCCTTCAACAAACCCCTCCATCCTCACCTTCATCTCAGCCAATTAGAGTGACTCCCTGTACTCTCTGGCACGACTTGGATGAGGTGAAGGCATCTGGCCTGCTCAGCAGCTTGACAGCCTCGGAGATTTGCCTTCAGGAGGTGTGTTTAAAAAGTCTATAATTTGTGGTTTGAACTTTAAAGATGATAAAAAGCATGCATTCAATTTAACTAGTGAAGTCAAATTATATAATACAAAAATGAACAGGGCACACATGTTGATGACCCTGTGGCAATGTAATTTTCAGTGCACACCAAAAAAAAAAGTGTGGATGTATTTATCGTGCTTAAGCTATCTGTTGAATATGCTCATATCACCTATGTTGGCATGTTCATTTTCAGTTTCTCATCATCTCTACTTTGCATTTTATCATTAAAACTTTGGTTTAGAATTTGTAGAGATCGATTTATTCATATTAATCCCAAATGACCGTTTTTATTGGCTGTGTATTAACAGCAAATCCCCATGAAAAAACGCCGATCTATTTACACTTCTGATCTTGCTGTTCTGTTTGGTGTGCTGAGCCTCTACATCCATCCCTAAAACTGATTCGAAGTGTATGGGTTCTGTAAAGCGTCTTGAGACGATTTGACTGTAATTGACGCTATATAAATAAAATTGAATTGAATTGAATTGTATTTAAAATGCTTAGTATCTTCCACAAAAAAAAAGGTTGCTCGGTTTTCTGTAATCAAAAGAAAAGAACCTGCATTGCATTGGTTGTGGACTATTTACTGCTACAGAATAGCACACATTTAAACTGCGGTTTAAAGCAAATCAGACACTGCAGGACCATGCAAAGGTCACTTTGGGTTTAATCTTTTATGAAATCATGTCATACATGTCATTAAAAATGCCGCAGACTCTCGCATTCATAAAGACTCATCTTCAGCAATAAATACAAATCCTGCAACACGTGGTTTGATTTCCACTGAGTTTGGGTTCACATGAAGAGGCAGAAGTTTTTGAAACCACCTAAATCCACAGAAGAACCATGAACCAAATTCTGCCTGCCAAGTATTCTGACTGGATGTGCACCTAGAGAAGTCACGCTGTTGTAAAGAATCCTCTGTTTGCTGCACTTTATATGCAGCCTTTTTTTTTTTTTTTTTTTTTTTTTTTTTTTTTTTTAAAGCATCCTCTTTGCTTCTCCACAGAGCTGTACATCAGGAGTTGACTATGCAGGCAATAGCTGTTAGTTTTGTTTTTGCTTTATCGTGGGATTTGCAGTCAAGGCTTTTTAAAGTTTGCATAAAGAATTTTTGTTCTTATTTTCTTCTTTTGAAGGCCATGTTTGAGTTGATCGGCTCTGAAGCATCTTATCTGAGGAGCCTCAGAGTGGCTGTCAATCATTTCTATGCATCAAAGGCGCTGAGGCAGACTCTGTCTTCAATGGAGCATCACGTTTTGTTCTCCAACATTCAGCACGTGATGGCAGCCAGTCAAAAGTGAGAGCTCAAGACACAGTAGCTTTTTTTTTTTAATATTTTGAAGCTGCTTGTATTGATGTGTATTTTTAGTTTAACTCCTGACTCTTTCAGATTTCTCATGGATCTGGAAACTCGACTGGGAGAAAGTGTTTTAATATCTCAGGTTGGCGACATCGTGCTGCAACACTGCCCAGATTTTCACCGCCTCTATGTGCCGTACGTGACCAACATGATGTACCAGGAGGCCCTCGTCAACCAGCAGCTGTAAGTTTGCACTGAACTTAATAACACTAGTTGTACTAATTGCTACCAATTTGTCATGATGCATGTTCAACAATATATTTTCCTCTTTCAAGGCAGAACAACAGAAACTTCCTGTGTTCACTAAACAAACTTGAGAATGACCCAGTGTGTCAAAGGCAGACCCTCAAGTCGTTCCTGGTTCTGCCCTTCCAGAGAATTACTCGTATTAAACTTTTACTGGAGGTAAATTTCTAATGGGATTTGGATTATATGCATCTAAATGTATATTTCTGGTTTGTAAGTTAAGACTTCTGTTTTCTTTTATTCCAGAGCATCCTGAGACTGACTGAGCCAAATTCTGACTCCATTTCAAATCTTGAGAAAGCAATAGAGGCCATTCACGAGGTAATAATTGGCGTTCAAGTGTTTAATGATAGAACTGAAGGAAAGTCACTTGAACTTTATGCCTCTCTTCTATTACCTTTCAAAAGCAAATACTGATTTTTCTTCTACTTTTATTAGATGACTAGTTATTTTGCAATATCAGAATAATACTTGAAAATGTTATCAGAAGGCATGATTCTTAATTATTCCTTTTTAAAGCTAAATTGTAGTATATAGGACACTTAGATGGTAAATGGCTGCATTAACAGTCCAGCTCATTCAGTCTCTAGGCAGTTTGATATTTATCTGTTAAACATTCAGTTTGAAATTAAAAAATGGATGTACATTAAAGTGCTAAGTCTCATCCTAAATTTGAGTGAGTTTACTTCAGCATAGAAGGAGCTGTGGGAATGTAGGGGTTCATAAATGCTTAAACTGATGGACATGAAATCAAACAAAGCCATCATATGTATTATTTTCTGGAAAGTAATTTGCAGTAAATTCTTTCCTGAATGGTCTTAAATGCACAGATAACAGCAGGTGCTTTGTGTCCGTCCTGATGTTGCTCTGCTGAGTTTCACATTCAGTTCTCGCCTGTTGTGGAGGCTGCAGCTCATTCAGGCCATAGACTGAGTCACAGAATAATATTCCACCGGTTCTTTTTACTTCACCAACCAAATGATGGCTGCTCATCTGCAAGACTTCTACACCATTTCTACTCCTCACTCTACCTGCTCATTTGCTTCTTTCTAGTTTTCCTTTGCAAACCTGCTTTTTGAATAAATCTCAGTTGATTTTTTTTTTTTGCCATTAACCTACCTTTGATCTGTAACAGTTTTGCTTTTTTGATTCTTCTCTTATTTACTTGCGAGGCCATCTCTTTACCCTTCAAACTGACCGATACATACTCCTCAGTGCAAGTCAGTCAACTGAGCCACATGTGAACTCTTTTGTGCACTAATGTTGAAACAACACAACTGTATTAGAAACATTTTGTGGCCAAATGTCCAATTATGGGTACCGTTATTCAAAAAGCAATATCTCCCACACATTTTACTAACATAAGCCTTCTCAGTTTAAAGCTTTAGTTATCAAATATTGTGCATTCTGAAATGAGCTCTATTAGAATAAAAGGGATATCTTTTAGGCTCTCGTACTTATCTAAATGCAGTTTTTACTTGTAATGGAGTATTTCTAGGGTTCAGTATTGCTAATTTTACTTAAGTGACAGCTCTGAGTACTTCTTCCATCACTGTTTGCCTCTGACCAGATCGTGACAAATTGTGACAAAGGGGTCAAAAAAATGAAACAAATTGAGGAGCTGGTCTGCCTGGAGATGCTGCTGGATTTTGACAAAGTTAAGGTGAGGACCTTTTGACCTTTTATTACTTGTTTAACCTCCAAAAAGCATTCTAATAGAGCTTGTTCTTGCTCCACGCAGGCAGTTCCTGTGGTCGTAAGCAGCCGGTTTCTGGTTCACCAAGGACCCATGAAACAGCTGACTATGGAAAACTCAAGAATGTCGTTCATCGGCATCCATGTCCACCTCTTTAATGACCTTTTGATCATCTCCTCTGAAAAGTACATTAGACCCTCATTAAAAAATAGATTAAAAGCAATGCAAGTGCTTCTAACAACAAATTGTGACGTGAAACAAATAATTTAGCTGATCTTAATTTTCCATGCCAGATAATTTCAGTTTGTAAATGCACTAAATTCTTTTTTGTTTGGTTTTTTACTTCTTGCTATTTGTCTGTTTTGTTTTTTTGTTTTTTTTTCTCTCTGCACAATGTCCAGGGATCAACGGTTCATGGTTTTGGATCACGCTGAATTCCCTGAATATGTGACCGTTGAGCATCTGAAGACTGAAGTTCTCAGTTTACCCCCAGAGTCCTTTCTGCTGCATCTTGCTCAGAGCCAAACAGGAAATCCGTATGCAATGATAGTTGTTGCACAGACAAGGTAAGAGCAGAGGTAAGCTCCCAATGGCTCCTGAGAAAACCCCCTTGGCTGATCCAGTTCCTGTATTTTGTTTGATATGTAATTGCAGGTCAGACAAAGAGACGTGGATGAAGGTGCTGTCATCTAAACAGTGATCAGTACTTGACTGATTTTTAAAGATAAAATTTTGCTTTTTTTTTTTTTTAAATTGCACAGTCTCACAGTGGAAACATGAGTTAACTTGTTCAGGGGCTATTTTCACATCACTGCATTTTGTTTACCGTTTTTGATGAAGACGCTCTCATAGCAATGTTCAAATATTCACCAACTTTATCACAATGAACAAACACAGCAACTACGATATGTGTATTTAATGGTGGAAATGATTATTTTTGAAATTAAAATACTGACTTATTTTAAGCAGTGTGACCTATGTTCTCATTAATTTCCAATTAATAGGAAAAAAAAGACTTTCCAAGAATATAACAAGGCAACTTCACCTGCTTACTGTGAAACACTGGGAAAAATACTTTAATTTCTTAGTGTTTGTGTCTTCTAATGATAACAAAAGGAACCAAAAATGGTAGGAAAAAGGCAGTCCATGTGATTCAGTGATGAGGTAAAACGTAACACATTCCTTATGGGAGAACTTCAGACATTTCAGAACAGAGCTCAGCCCTGAGAAGCCTGTGATTTTTATCATCTGGCCCACAGCAGCAGTGACGCCCGGTCCACTTTCTTAAACTAACGTTCAGTGTTAAAGTACAGTCACAGTGTCCTGCTGGAAGTCGGCTGATCCGGCTGTAAGACAGTCTTGGTGCCACAGGTTCTCTGCAAGGCAGTTGAGGAAAGGGGCTACGTCACCGAGCCCATCGCTTACCTCCCCGCCTGTACGCAGCACCGGTAAGCTCCACGTCTCCTGGAAGTCCCTCACGTCTCTCTCTGACACGTCACAGTGCATGAAAAGGTCAAATCTGAAGGAAGCATTAAGGACAAAAACTTATCTCGATCTCTGTTTTGATACAGAATATTTCAAAAGGAAGGAACATGTTGATGCTAGAGAATATGAGAACCTAAAACTGCTTCATCTCATTGATGTGTTCTTGAAATGACTGTAAGAAACACAAAGGATACTTGGTGCCAACCACCACTTTCACAACCCGACCAACAGATGACTCAGTCCATTTAGATATTTGATTTGACAGATCATCAAAGGATGTTCGGTCTGTGAACGAGAACAGGAAGAGGACGGCATCCAGCTGCTCTTTACAAGACTGGAAGACAGAGGGAAGAGTGATCTTGTTGGAGCATGTATTTTTGAATTAAATGAGTGTAGTACTTTTATGTGACGTGTGAAAATACTTTCTATTTTCTACATACTGGAAGCAAATGGTCAAATCTCCGTAAGGCGTTCTCCCCACAGTCCCACAGCTGCAGACGGAAGAAAAGCACTCTGCCACTTTCTCTCAGCTTCACTGGCCAGTACACCACTGTGGTCTCAATGCCTTTACCAGCAGAAGATAAATGTGAGCGTGGCCTGACTACTATAATCTACTTGAAGAAGAAATGCCTCAGAAAATGATGAGCCCCACCTGTGGTTTCATGGTGCATGTTAGGAATACTCAAACCAGCGAGATGAGCAGCGAGGGCAGTCTTCCCGACTCCGCTCTTCCCAGAGATGAAGATCTTATAATGAACCGTGTCCACAGCTACAGACGGGGGCATCACTGGAGACTCCAAGAGGCCTGGAAAACCAGTTTAGGAGGAACCGTTCAAATATTCTGTTTACTGCTTGGTGTTCTGTATTTAAATGTGCTGCCATTGTCTTTCACAACAACAAAATAAATGAGTCACTTTTCTTTGTCAGAGCTGCTGGTTTTTTTTTTTATATTGCAAGCTCAAGTCAAAGATTGTCACAATTATAAATTACTCAGTAAGTACATTACTTTTACTGGAAAAATGATAGCTGGATAAAGCTCACATCACTCCTTTTTTTTTTTTTTATGCTTAAATGGAGTGGTGCCTAGGTTTGTATTCCATATGATGGAACAAAAATAGTTTCTGAGTAAGTTTATAGGAGCCCTGAATTAATTCATGGCCATGTAACTATGTATTAAATGTGTCAAGTGTACGTCACTCGAATTCCACACATGTATGTAAAACATTCAGTATTAAAAAACTATTAAAACTGAGTGTCTCTAATGAATGCAACCTTTGGTTAGCAGAGATTTAAAGATAGACTTAAAACATACAAAAATTCTTCACCGCTTTTTCTGTTGGAGCATTTCAATGATATTTTCTTCTGCTGTTTTGTTTATTGTCCTTTAATGCTGATTATGTTAAACAGTAAACTAAAACACTTGGGCTGATGAGTCATTTTCCTTACATTGTTTCATTCCATATTTACACAACCTCAAACTTAAGTATTAATATTTAAAGCCTAAAAAGAAATTAACTAAATTAGTGTTTACAAATTATTCGGTGTGTTTCTACCTGGCAGGTTCACTGCATGGACACCTTTTTGTAATTATAGATGTACAGATATAGAGATTTTTTTTAATAGGAATAGCACATTATTTCTAATCTAATTGCTAAAGAGGCAATGAGGTTATAGAAAGAAGATAAACGTTTCTGATTAAGTCTTTCAGGAGATACTGTTAAGTACTCGCAGACACACTGGCTAAATCAACTTTACATAGTTTAATAGTTTGCATACGTGCCAAGTTAAAAGTGATGTGCTTCTGAAAATACGAAAGGCAATTTAACCTTTAGATGCACAAGTGGGTCAAAAAGGTCATTTTCTTGCACTATTTTTGTCATGAAATGTTCCAGCTATACCTCAAAAAACATGTATTTCATATCACTCAAATTTAAAATTTTCAGCTCCCTTTTGTATTTCCAAATAAATTATATTTATAGTACTATCCCAAGCTCTTTATCACTAATGTCATACAAGAGGTGAGGCAGTGCACACTTGGAAGGACGGAGAGTAACAACAGCTGGAGGAAAAGTATGGGAAATGTCATAAAATGGACGTTGGCATTCTTCTATTGCTGCTCTGTGTAATATTCTTCTTTTTCAATTATCAAAATGTTCAAACTCTGTTATAAAGTGAAAAATAAGCACATCTCAAGCATGAAAGCATTCGTGTGTGGATAAAAAGTATAATACAAACAATGCAAATTACTATTCTTAACCAAAATGATATAAAAACACATTCTGATTCTTATACGGCTCATTTTTGACCGACTTATGGAACAGTGTAGGGTTACTCGTGCATCTAAAGGTTCTAAAATAAAAACCGTTTGAAATTGCCATTACCAAAATTCTTCCGTCTTTTCTTATGTAGGATTTTGCTGAAATACTCCTTGCTGTCTTTACATCGATGCCAGTCAGTTACTACGACTGATCCTGGAGGGGGAACTTGTGCCATGTTGGTGATGAAGTTAGCATCCCACAGAGCTTATATTTATCTAAAAAAAGAAAACACACACACACACACACACAAGCAGTCGGTTGTTTGTCGCGACGGGAGGCAGCTTTAACCGTCAAAATGTTTCCATATTAACCATAAAACACGTTAATGAGGACACTGGTCGGCAAAACGCGTTTTCGGTAAGTGTAGATGGAAATAAAAAATCTTCCGTAAACTAAACCGTCCCTTGACAACCGCTGGCGTCACTTCCGTCAGTTGGTGGTGTTGCCTTCAAGTTCTTTTCCAAAAGTCTGAATTTCTGCTATTTACTGACACTCGCCTGCTGTTTAAGGGGGGAAAACAACCTGCATTGAGCAGAACGACTTCTCACTTTAGATGTGTTTTACACCCCGCTAACAAAACAGTTTAAGGCGTGTACTGGTTTTAGCAGGTCTAGACTGGTGTGGAGGCAAAAAAGAAGCTTGAAGGGGAGAATGAAGAACTGAAGGAAAACGGTAAAGAACTAAAGAGACGGATGTAAAGAATAGATTTGAAAGAAAAAGAAAATAATGCAATTGGTGAATATAGAGTTGGAGGTCCTAGTTAATATGAGCTTAGACTGTACACTATTATAAATTACTGAGCTGAAACTAACTCATATAAATTGTAAGGCTAATATATTCCAGCATTATTTATTATGGAGATTACCCTGACTAATTTAAAGTTTTGACCCTACAAAGATATACATTTAAAAAAATTATTTTATTTTTTTACAATTTTGTTTGATTTTGTTGGTATCTTGAAGAAGAATGACTCCATTGTAACAGCAGATCCAGGTCTAGGGAGGGCGGCCATCTGTCTCTCAGTGAGGGTAAAGGGAGAAAAAGATAGTAGAGGCACGCAGACAACGGACAAGAGACTACAAACACTGGTCCAATCAGCAGGACAAGCAAACTAGACATTAGACCTGTACAGCTCCAAACACTTGAGAGAAGTTCAGAGACAGAGAGAGAGAGAAAGGAAAAGGCACCAATTACCATAGAGAGAAGACAGTAGGTCAGTGATGTAATAGCAGTGGCATGTTAAGCTAGTCATATTATCAAGATAGTTAAGATGAAGCTGTGACTGGATTACAAACAAGAATTTGATCTACCATAATGAAAGAGTTGAAGAGAAAAGTAAGTGAAGTCAGACAACCAATGTGAATAGAGCAGCATCAGGACTAACTAAAAGCAAGGAAGAAAAGGTGAGCCTTTAATTGGGTTTTGAAATTCCAATAGTCGGAATGATAGACAGTCTTCACTTAGTGTTTTTCTACCTCACTGTTAAGGTTTAATGTTTTTCATTCACCCATTTACACACACCGACACACCGATGGAAGCACTTATGTTTATCAGTTATGAGGTTTTTACTTTCAAGAGTAGTTCATCACAAACAATAACACAGTTTAAAAAAGCATTCACAGTGTTTTTGAGGTCATGTGCACTGGAATGGTAACTCCTCATGTTTCCCATAGTCCCTGAATGGTGCATGTAGTGATTCAATTGTCTACCGCAGGAGGGCGCTAAACTCCAGGGTTTCACTTGAGAGTCACTGGGTGACAAAGTCCTTGTTTTATATGAAGAGAAATGCAACAAAGCAATGAAGACAGTTGAAATAGAAAGAGGTTTAATTTATTTTAATTTAAATATCATACACAGACATGCTAGTTTTTAAAATATCCTGTGAGCTCTGACGGTCAAAACCCCACTGCTCTCCAGGGACGTGCTCACAGATGTGGGGTCAACGTCTGATGGCAGTTTGCATCGGTGGGAAAATGTATTAGTGACCGAGCCATCCTCCCCCAGCTGCATGACACAAACAAGAATCATGAGAACATGAAGGAACATCAAGGAGCCAGAAATGAAAATCAGCAAATTATGTGTTTTACTGCTTTCGTTTTGAACAGTGAAATAGAACCAAAGCTAATGTCAGAATCAAGATCTCTGAGGTGTAAGATGTGTGTACAACCTTTAAATTCTTCAAATCCTTTGTGCTCTAGTTTCAGTTTAAAATATAAGATGCAGGCCTTGACTCTACTTACTGGAAATGTTCAAATAAGATCAGTAATACGCTACATAATCCACAATATCCAGCTTAGTTTATCAGTTCAGCCATCGATCAGAGTCTACTGCGCTGATTATGAAAAATGATTATAATAAATTTCTCACCTTCTCTGCATGGACCTCTATTAGGTTGTTGGAGGATGTGATGATAACATCCTCTGGAGAAAATTCGCTCACATCAACTGTGAACAGGAAAATGTCTCCCAACACCTGAATCTTCCCAGTAGGACCTGAATGACCTGAAACAGTTGTTCACAGATTCAGTCTTAAATTTGCAGACTTCTGGTACTTACTGGTAGATCAGGGCTAAAATTCAGAGTACATTTGTTCATCTGACCTGTAAATTTGTGTTCTCTGGTGCTGTTTAGAGGAAGTGATCCTGAATCTTCAGAGAAATGACTTCCATTTTCCTCCATACAGGCTGAACAACTGGCTTGTCTCTGTGTTCCTGATTATTTCTGCCGTAGATGCGTACAGTCCAACAGAGGTCGTTCTAATCTAGTAATTTCTCCTTTGGCTGTCTTCAAACTGTCACCAAATAGGAGTCTTTTATAGGCCACTATGTGCTACTGGGTGTGGATGTGGTTTGGACTCTGAATGGTTCAGCTCAACTGGAACATGACACGGATTGCAGATATTTAATGTGTCAGAACAATGTTTCAAGGGGGATGAAATTTTTGGCCGCACCCCTGCCTGCCTGGAAGCATGTTTGTCTTTGTGTTTGTGTGTGAGAAACCGAGATGTAAAGGGATACGCTATAATTATCAGATGTCACACTGTGTGAGCTGTTTAATTTAAGCCAAAAACGGTCGTAAAATCACGCACATAACATTTATAATGTAATTGGGCTTCTCGTGACAAAAATAGCACAGGAGCAATGAATGTCCAGTGATGCAGAGGGGAAATTTAACTTGGTTGAGTGGCAGTGGTATGATGGAGCGCAGTAGTGTGTAGGTGTGACATTCTGCTCCACCTTGGAAAAGTCGCAGAGGCTCATCAACTCCATCTGGATGACAGGCATCACCAAACAAGCTCTATGAGGCTGCACCGGTCACTGCATGGCCAACTATTACCTTCAGGTTAGTAAGAAAGGCTGTCATGCTAAATCATGTGATTCTATACAATGTCAAGCATTGGATAAGCATATATGTTTTTTAAAAATGTGATTAATAACATATAATTTTATCAGTTCTGAGCATTTAGTATGAAGTGTTTCTGACACAAATGGTACTGGTTGGCATTTTATTATAAAATATGTTCCTCTCTGGTCATTAAAATCTCATCCCTGTGTATCAAGATTACATGTTACTACTTACATGATACTTGTTGCTTTAAAATGTCGTACATATACCTCTAAACTGTTGCTTAACTCAATCCCGCTGGATGCAACTCGAGCACACTAGCTCACCTACAACTCTGTTTAAATACTGACACACTACTGCGCTACACAATGGCAAGTTGCAATAGACTGTCTGGCAAAAAAAAGTTGCACACTAGTATTTTGTTGGACTGCCTTTAGCTTTGAGAACGGCACTCATTCCTTGTGGCATCGTTCTGATAAGCTTCTGAAATGTCACAGCATTTTTTTCTGTTCAGAGATGCAATAAGTTTTCACCAAGATCTTATATTGATGATGCGAGAGTCAGGCTGCTGTGTAAAGTCTTCTCCAGAGCATCCCAAAGATTCTCAATAGGGCTGAGGTCTGGACTCTGTGGAGGACAATCCATCTCATGCTCCCTGATCCACTCATTCTGACTGTGAGCCCCATGAATCCTGGCATCGTCATCTTGGAACATGTCCATGCCATCAGGGAAGAAAAACTCCACTGATGGACAGACCTGGTCATTCAGTATATTCAGGTAGTCAGCTGACCTCATTCTTTGGAAACATAACATTGCTGAACCTGACCAACCCCAGATCATAACTCTAACCCCCACAGGCTTGTAGGCACTAGACATGAGGAGTGCATCACTTCATCTGCCTCTCTTCTTACCCTGATGCCCCCATCACTTTGGAACATGCTAAATCTGGACTCATCAAAGATGATGGTTTACCACAATCCTTCCAGGTTTTAATAATGCATTGAACAGTTTTAAACTTGATTTTAGTAGTTTCTGAAATCTCATTAGTTGTTTTCTTTGCTTGACACAGGCCAGTAATTTGACCCTTCTGAGACAGATTAGCATCCTTTCCATGACCACAGGATATGTCTTCCAACATGGTTGTTTAAGAAATGAGAAGCTCCTCACTGCTTCAGCTAGAGTTAAATAAGTTGCTGCAGCTGAAACATATTCATCACTGCAGTAATTATCCAATGGAAGACTCTGACCTATTTGCTTAGTTAAATCCAGGTGGTGATTTTTTTTGGCCAGGCAGTGTATTTGAGTAACTGAAATACGCACGTTCGAAGTGGAAACTGATTCTTAAGAATAATGATTTATAAAGCCTCCCCTCTGCAACCTGAGGGGATTTGTTTCTGATGTGTATCAAGTATAAAACCATGAAATCTGAATCTGTGTTTTCGCTGCCCTCCCTGGTACACTGCAGTTCTGAGGTGTTAATGCTCAGGACTGGCGTTGGCTGCTTATTTGGCTCATAAAAGTGTGTTCCAGAAGGTAAGAAACACCATATGGTCATGCTAGCAGTATAAATCATTTGATATTCACCTGAAGGTGTCTTTAAAGTCAACTGTGCTTTCATAGCATGCTAATAATCAAACAGCACAGCAAAGACATAGTGGAAATATTCTTTTAAAGATATTTGCTGAAACACTAAAGCACGAAACATTTTTTTGAGTTCATGGCAGCAGGTGAAAAAGCCAGCCGATAATCACAAGACGTGTTACTCGGAAGCACAAATGTCAACCCGCTCTTGATGCTAAAAGTAAAGTGTGCTATCACCAAAACTGGCAGGATTTATTGCCAAGGGACCACAAGTATCTGTATGAACTTTCACAGCAATCCATCCAGTAGGTTGTGGAGATATTTCAGTCTGGACCAAAGTGGACGGACCAATTTATTGCCACTGCCATCCATGCAGTGATGGCATGACTCTAAAAACAAACATGTTGACTGCTGCTGAGTGCACGAGAGTGATCCAGTCACAATGCAACACTTTTTATTTAAACACAAAAATACACCGCCTGGCAAACATGCGCCAGCTTATTTCTCGTGTAACAAATGACATAAATATAAAATTAAAATAAATATTAAATAAAAAAGGACAGTTGTAAGACATGATGTAAACAAACAGAAGAAGAAAAAGCATGGCGTGGTACAGAGACTAACTACGAAACATAAGAATGTGTGATTCTTTGCCCTGAGTGGAATAATGATTCCAAAATTTAAAAGTAAGTCTCATTGATCACAAAAAGTAAAACAAAACAAAGAGATTTAAGGATCCAGGAACT
Source organism: Acanthochromis polyacanthus (assembly GCF_021347895.1). Lineage (NCBI taxonomy): Eukaryota > Metazoa > Chordata > Actinopteri > Pomacentridae > Acanthochromis > Acanthochromis polyacanthus. Next base: position 11,226,023 of record NC_067117.1, on the reverse strand, counting down.
CTGGCAGGATTTTTAAAAAAGTGAGTGCTTGGAAGAAGTCACCCTTAAGCAGGAAGAGCCTTGAATATTTCAGTCATTCAGTAAATACAAGGCCAAGCACTCGCACAATCTCACATTTTGCACTTATTGATATTGTTTTACTCTCTACATCACATAATTTGCATATGTTCAACATATTAAATCTTTTTTGTATAAAGATAAATTATTTCTCTTCTGTTATAAAGTATATAAATGTGTTCAGTCTCAGTCCTTTCTGAGTGGCTTGGAGGGTCTTCTTCAGTCATGCCACACTGTGCCACAGGAAAAAATAAAAACCCAGCAGCGTAACTCAGTTTCACCCCCCACTTCAGTCCTTGTCATCCGTGAGTGAAATGGCATGGTCGGTCAGTGCACTTTGATTTGAAGGAATGCTTAGATCACACTGCAAACACGCTGAGAGAGCTGGTCTCGTCTTTCAGGCCCAGGATGCTGTATACTATCCTCTTCATGTGACCCGGCAACCGCACTCCAATGTTCCTGATGTCTCTGAAGGAAAACGATAAAGGATACCATTTCAGTATGCTAAACCCCATATAGAGTGTTTTCCAAAAAAAACAAAGGACAGTGGTTGTGGTAGAGCAGGGATCCATTTCCTAACAAGCAGCACTTGTAGTATTGAAAAGATTGTGGCGTAGTTCAACTTCCTTTATTTTATATTCCCAAATCCATATTTGAGTGATAGTAAGACATACAGTTGAAATTGATAGTTTAAATATACAAAAAATGTGGCTAAAAGTTGTGAATAAATCATCAAAAAAGCTAAATGTAATGGACAAATGGTTAAAATAGCTGGCTAATAATAGCTATCAGCTGTAATAGAAAACTACAAGTCATTGATAAATGGTTAAAATGTTTAAAAAGTATAAATGGTCGATTTAAAAAACTGACCATTCAATAGAATTAAAGCGTTATTGTTTCATATTATTAATGGAATTTCAAAGGACAGATGGTGTCAGTGACGGGCTACTTGAGTTCCTCTGTGGGGCACATTTGACAAATAAGGTTGGGAACCACTGCTGCTAAAGTTGTGGCAGCAGAGAATGAGAGGAATGACATGGGCAGAGGGGGAGTGGGGTATTCCTGCATTCACAAACTGGATAACAAATGTTCAAGCTGAGAGCTCAGTACTTTCTCTGTGTTGCTAGAAAACATGGCTTAGCGCCAGATAAATCAGTGCAGCATGACAGAGCTGCACTTGTGCCATATGTGCACTTACTCATGCCTCAAAGTGAGCACCTGCTCCATGGTCGTTATCCCAGCGCGAGCGAAGCTCTCGTTGTACTGGCCCATTTTGATGGAGTCCAGCCACTCAGGCACCGACCTGAACATGGTGCCGTCACAGCCGCTGGTGCTGGGCAGGCGGATGGACACTCTGTGGGGAGCAACGGGTATTTGAATTAGTCATCATTTACAGCTGCCTAAAATACACTAAGTGATGATGTTTAAACAGGAAATAACCAGTTTTATTGTCAACATATGGAAACCTGGGTAGCCACAAATTACGCCTGCCTTAGTCTCTTGTGCAAGTCATCTTAGAAAGTGTACAGAGTAACTCCTTCCCAAGAAATACTCCTACATATAAGTCCTTTTTTTTATACGTTAGAAAATATATTTAACTGACTATTTCTTTAAAACACATTAAATGAGTAAATATGCTTAAAACCAACTAACTTTTCTGTTCTATATATTTTTTTGGTCTGTTTTATTTTGTGACCAAACATAAATTTTAATAAAGACAGGGCTCGTACCGTGGGTCAAAGTCAGCAATGGTTTTTAAAGACTCTGGGCTCTGCAGAAGTTTGTCCAAAATGTTGACAATGTCTGAGAAGCGAGGTCGTTTGGAGCGGTCGTGTTGCCAGCACTGAAGCATGAGCTGGTAGATGGCGGACGGGCAATCCATCGGAGCAGGAAGCCTGAAGGCCTCGTTGATAGCCTTCATGACCTGAGGAAGCGAACCGGGCAGAGTGAAGTCAGTGGTTACATTTAAGGTGCATTTATGACTGTAGTGTCAGACAGAGTTTAAACAGGCACCAGTCCAATAAAGTGCTGTGCTAGTATGTTGATATTAACAGTTAATTTGAAGTGGATGGTGGGAAGCAACACCCCTGCAGAAACTCTCAGTTCTAACATACATTAAAGTTTGACCTGAATAGGTCAAAACAATTTCTCATCCCAACCATAAGTGTTGTGGCAGATGAAACATACCTCATGGTTGCTCATGTCCCAGTAGGGTCGTTCTCCATATGCCATGACTTCCCACATGACAATACCGAAGCTCCACACATCGCTGGCTGAAGTGAACTTCCTGTATTCGATAGCCTCAGGGGCAGTCCAGCGGATGGGGATTTTACCTCCCTGACAGAAAATAACCATTAACAAATCATATTTAATGGACAAAGGGAGTGGAAACATGAGGCGTTGAAAGACCAACACCTTAGATTGGACACTTGGGACTAGAAATACAATTAATAATCTACCATTTGTTATAAGAAGAAAAAAGCAAGGGTGGTTCTCTCTTATTATATATTTAGGCTGTGAACTCTAGCTGTTCTACTTACTCTGGTTGTGTAGGTTCCCTCAGCATCGTTCTCCAGGATTCGCGACAGGCCAAAATCAGACACTTTACACTCCAGGTTGCTGTTGACCAGAACGTTTCTTGCTGCCAAGTCCCGATGCACATAGTTCATGTCAGAAAGGTATTTCATGCCAGCAGCTATTCCACGCAGCATTCCGACAAGCTGATACTGAGGAATCTCTCCATCACGGTCCTAAAGAACACAAAAATAGACGTTTGTGTGAAACACTTTTGTTTTTATGGGAAAAGTATATCATGATAAAACAGAAAGTGACATAAAGGGGACAACAGGACATTAAAAGCATGCACAGAAATTATGATAAAGCAGGCAAACTAGAAAAAAATTACTTTGGATCTGAGATTCTGAGAAATACAAAAATTAAAGAGTTACATCAAGTTTAAATCTGAAGCTAATGTCATCTGACCCTTTTATCTACTTTGGAATACTTGCACCTACCTTCAGATATGTGTCGAGCGCTCCGTTCTCCATGTATTCTGTCACAATCATGGCAGGCTTAACTGAAAATTCAAACAAAAAAATTATGTTAAGTAAAAGTAAAGTATACAAAAAGTTGACTGAAATTGATTAAATGGCTGTTGAACTTCTATCTGAGTTTAGTGACTCACATTTGGTGACGACTCCCTCCAGGCGGATGATATTGGGATGTGAGAACTGACCCATGATACTGGCCTCGCTCAAGAAGTCCTGTCTCTGTTTCTCTGAGTAGCCCGGCTTCAGGGTCTTGATCGCTACAGGCACCTCGCCTTTCCCAGGAGTCTTCATCACACCCCGAAACACTTCCCCAAACTCTCCTAAATTGTCAGACACACAGCAGGAGGAAATATTAAAAAACATGCACTGAGATTTCATTAAATAGACGGTAACTGATTTGAAAACACTCACCAACGCCAATGACTTTTTGTTTGTTAATCGCGCTTGGGTCAATTTCTGTGACAAACTTCTGGATGGCAATGTTAGGGTCCTCATACATATGTGGGTCAACATATGTCTTCAGTGGCTTATGCTGATCTGAGGAGGAAAGAAACAGAATATAAGGCAAAATAATAACCAAATGAACAATTACATCAGCAGATAATAAAGAATTAACATTGCAGGGAGGGTTTGCTAACCTGCTGAAAAGTAGGGATCTTCAGGTCCTCCCCGGCCATGAGCGCTCAGTCGCCTGAAAGGAAAACAAGACTAATCACTATAGGACTACAAAGAATACAGACAGACTTATTAGTAATTGCAGCTCTGAAAAACATGAAGGCTGTATTCAATAGCAAGACAGGCTATTACTCAAAACTCTCCCGGGCTGCGATACCAGAGTATCCTTAATTTACTCCAGCTTGTGGCATATAATCACACAGTTGGCAGGCCTGTAGATAATATTTATCTTAATGACACATGTTGAATGTGGATATGAAGTGTGCTGTTACCAACCGTTTACGCAGCAGCAGGAAGCCCACCACAACAAGCAGCATAACCGCGACTCCGACTATAGCTCCCATCACCATGGTGGACTTGTTCTGGATCTGAGACTCAGCTGCACAAATCCCAGAAAGACAAACATTTATCAGTTACTGAAGGTTTACACAGAGAAGCATTTGAGCTTTCATAGATTTTAAGTCTTCGTTTACCTAATTGTGAAGTATGAAACTCTTGTTCCACGCTGTAGGTGCCAGGGTTGCCCTCCGGACTTAGAGCCTGAACCCGAAACATATAAGTAGTATCTGGAGTGAGGTCATTAATCTGGACGGAGTTTTTCTCCAAAATTAGGACTGTGTAGGTGGTAACATCACGTTCGCTATCGTCATCCTGCAAAAAGAAAAGAAAAAGTGGCCAGATTAGACAAAGTTATCTTAACAAATGTTCATCTTAATTAGAACTTAAATGGCACAAATTTTGTTTAAGGGATAAAAATTTATAAAAGTACTGAAAGCCCTCCATCTTACTTTTCTGCGGTACATAAGCTCGTAGCGGTGATTGATGTGGGCTGGAGGTCTGCGAGACAGACTCCAGGAAAGAGACAGACTGGTGGGGCCACGATCATCCAGATGGATCAACGTCACCTTGGGGGGATCTAAGAGTCGGCGAGAGACAGAAAGCAAAATAATGGTTAGTGACTAATCACAGTCTTTGGACAGGACATTTGGAAATGAAAGCCTTGGGGATTGAGTGGGTCAGACTGAATTCCTCTCCATGTAGTGAGTCAGTTTTTTTAAGCAGCCCTTTGACTGATAGCTACAGTATTGCATGAAAAATGGCTTAACAGTTTGTCTTAACTCTAATGTTCTCTTTACTATCAGTGGCCCTCTTTAATTGCTCAAAAGACAAGCTGAACACAGTTTTAATCACACAGTTTTATAGGAATTACTGATAAACCTGAAATGTCACATCACAACTGTGAAACCTATTGTGGTTGTGACACATACAGTAGAATCTGTGGGACATCAAACAATGAGGAAGTACAGTCAATGCCTGAAAACTCAAAATCCAAGCGAACGGAACAACTCACCAGTATAGTCCAGAGCGGTGGTGATGGTTGCAGTGGCCCTCTCATCACTGAACTCAGACACACCGCTGTGAGCCTCCACAGTGAACGTGTAGTTGAGATGAGAATCCAAGTCACTAACAATGACCGTGGTGTCCTGCAGGTCTGTAGGACCCGTCTCAAAGCGGATCTTCTCGCCGCATGGAAGGCACAAGCCCCCCTCGCAGTGCTCACACACCACACTGTAGGTGAGGTCCCTGCGCCCTCCGGTCACCAGCGGTGGACTCCAGGACAGCTGCAGCCTGCCCTCTGCTGACAGGGTGGTGGACAGGAGGTCACGAGGGGCACTCGGTGGAGCTTGGGGAGGAAGTACATGACACAAAACAGTCAGAAAAATCATCCAAACTGCCTCAAATGAGATAAAAGTTGACCTTCTCTATAGAGGTGACAGTGAGTGGATGGTTACCAGAGCAGGCTGATGAAGGAGGATCTGAAGGGGAGCGGAAGAAACCTTCCTCACATAGACATTCTGTGGCACCGGCTGCTGAGGGCTTGGTGTTATCAGGACAAACGTGACATAATTCGTTTGATACCGATGGTTTGAAGTAGCCTGGTTTACATTCTGTGTGAGAGAAAGAAGGCATATTTAAGCATGACATGAAAGAGTCAAACACAGGAAGGAATGAATGATCAAAATGCAAACAATGAGGCTGTCTCTGCAATACTAGAACCTTCCACTGAACAGGAAGCATTTGTTGTGAGTAACCTATAATCACAGAGTCTTTGTATTCAGAGGAATGAACTGGGATTTCCCTGACGATCTGCCTTTACTCGCCTTTCTCGCCTGGAGGCCTATTCTCAGGCCACACTGCCAGTGTCAACCGGATGACAGGGGAGCATTAAATCTATCAGGTGACCTGATCTGCCTTTCCCCAACGAACTCTCAGCTCATGTTCTCTGGCAGATAATATTTGTGTTTTTGCCAAAGGAAATGGCACTTTGGACACTGGTAGGGTGCTGCAATGGACATTTCAGCGCATGGACAAACAGCCTTCCAGGGCATGAGAGGTTAATGAACATGCAGACAGGACAGAAATCACAACGCAAGAGCTGCAACTCAGTCTGAGCCTGGAGTTTCCTCCCATTCTTCCTTCCTTCCGCTAACCCCCGACACCAGTTGCAAATTACAGCATCCAAGAGTGAATAGTTAGCGGACAAGAGAATCAGGAAAACGGAAAAGCTGGAGACAAGCATGATATTCTGTGTTTTTATGGAAACAGATGCACATATTTTCTAACTGTGGTAATGCCTGTGAGCACAGAGAAGCAACAGAAAAAGTTTGGATCATATGAAAGGTCTCCTCTCTCTGCTTTCATTCTGCGGTCTCCCTAGGGAGCCGTCTTTCATCTGGCCCCTGTGCTGGTGGCCGAGAGAAAAGGTCGAGGGAACCTTGGATTGAAGACGTGGTCGCGTTACCTCGCCACCAAAGCAGAAGGACCTTTGCACCCCAAGCACTTCTGCAGTGGAGGAGAAGGCGCGGGTTGAGTTTGATTAGAAGGGATAAGGATGAATAGATAGACGGATGGGGGATGGCGGTAAAGGTCTGGAGCACCAACAGAAGTTCTCTCTGGGGAGTCACTTGGCGGCAGAGGGGGTGTAGCTGAGGTTTTTCGCATAAGAAAAGGGGGCCAGCCCATTTCATCTTGAGCCGAAGCAGCAGGACCTCTGTCACGTACCAAAGAAACTCCAGCTCTATTCATCTATTGTCTCTGAGATTGGACAGAGTGGTGCCATAAATATGTTGCATTACTCATTATACAGTTGGCGGCATGTGTGCATAGCAAGAATGCAAACATCGTTAATGCCATCTCTTGCAATACTGGATCTCTATATTTGCACATAGATTTTAGCTTCAGACATAATTTTGTATTTTTTCTGGAATATCTTCGTGAATGGTGATACCAAACTCTCACACATCCAACAAAGTTTTTTCCACTTGTTGATGGAAATTCTGGTTCTAATTGTCCCACGCTCTCTTTGATTACAACACCTGTGAAAAGGACTTATGTTCCGCACCGGTACATCTGTTAATTGAATCTGTTTTTTGCTCTTTGTGTCGGCCCATTGTTCTAATGAGTGGGAACATGGATTAGGGAGCTTGTTGTGTGTGTTAACAACCGGATGAAAGAGCAAAGGGAGGCAAAGCGGGGCATGTCATTGGCTAACAGCTGTCCTGTTGCTCTACTAATCCTCTTGACTAAATTACACTCCACACCTAACTAAGCAGCCACGAAACTAACCTCCCTCATGCACCAACTGTCGACTCACTCCCCACCCTCCGACTCTGAGCAAGGACAACCTGCTTATTTGTGTCAGTCAGCATTCCTCCTCATCTCACTTTACTTCCTTTTCCCACAACAGTTGGGCTCTTCAGTGGAATCCACATGCAGGCCACGAGCCTCTCTCAATATATTAACATAAAAATTGTAATGAGGCAGTGGGTTTCATACATTTGGAGTTTTCGCTTGCAGAACCTCCAACATTATGCTTTAATTGTGCAACAAAACATATTTCCTGAATCTTAAAAGTGAGGTCATGGGCCAGACTTTGAAATCACACCTTTTCCCATCACAAATATTTCCTGTCTTCTTGTGCCATCTTCCGTTTCAGGTGCTTGACTCAGGTTCACCAGCAACCTCAAAGACATTCCTCTGTCATGACTTGCCTTCCTCTCCTACTCAGATTTCATTTTTCTCAACCTATGTATCAGACTCCTGCTTTGAAAAGTGATATTTTTCTTTAAATTGTATGTTGGGCTGAGACTTTTTAATAATCACATCTTTATTTAGTCTATATAATGTCGCAACATGGTAAAAAGTGTGTACATTTCTGAAATCCTCAGTTGACATGATCGAATATCTTGTTTTAAAACCCAAAAGATATTCATTTTAGAGGGACATAAAACACTGAAACAAGTAAATCGGAACTGGTAGCCTTGTTGCATTTTCGGTAGCAAACAGTAATTAAACAAATCATCTGTTAAAAGTTTAATTATCTGATGATTCACTACTCAAAAAATTGCTTCATTCTTACAACTGGTACTACTGATATGCCCATTTACAGGAACTGACTCTGCCAGTCAAGGTGACTCGGACCATCAGGAATCATAAACCGCAGCCTGACTCAGTCCAACCTCTGATAGGCGTGTCGACCTCATCCCTGTAATCTGCGGTTCCTGTCGCCTTAGCAACTTGTCCAAAACAAATACTTGTGAGGAGAAGACACACCACTCAGGTACTCATTCTGACACATTCACACGGCCCTTCCTTTAGTCAATCACTGCTGTAGGTGACGCGAGGATGTAAGAATTCCTTTCAGAAATCCCCGCAGCATACTGTGCCCTTCCTCCCTCCTTCCTCCTCTCTCTGTACCGTCTCTCCTCCCACGTTTCCTCCAGACAGTTCAACACACCACACCCCAGAATGCTGAAAGACAGGCCAGCGTCCACAGAAACAGTAGGAGTGCTTACAGTATGAACACCACAGCTGCGTCTTTTTTTCATAGAGACACAGGTCTTTTTCCAGGACACCACATTCCACAAACTTTTTGCATACTTTACCTTAGTTTTGGTTGCCCATAGTTTCAAAATTATATGTGGCTCTGCTCCTTTTTATGTGAGCTTCAAAGCAACCTTTCCATAAGTGTCTAAATGTACTAAGTGATTCACACTGATCAATTTAGGCACTTTTAGAATTATGTGAAATGCATTTTTTTGAATTGACAATAAGTTAATCAAGCTGCCAAATAATTTCACTTTGTTTTTAACTCTTCTTCTGCTTTTAGTTGGTCCTCATTTTATACTAAGCACTGAATTGTGGGACAACCGTCTCCATCAACACTACATTCAACATACTTTTGTCATTTTTACAATGTAAACACACCAAAGTCCACACAGAATTAGGACACAACATCTTGCACTGTACATTATCACCTTGAGCCATCGACCAATCTATAAAACAGCCACGCCCCATACCTGAAATCTGCGAGAAAAGCAGTGGAAAGAATGTGCTATTGGCCAACAGGTAAAGAGATGAAGAGGCACCAGTGGGCAGACTGTTGAAGTTTCCTCACAGATTTTTATCTATTTGATTTGGAGAAATCCATGGATACATTAAAATCTTAACAAAACAAATAGACTGAGACATCTGCCTCCTCTGTTTTCCCTTGATTAATCCTGCCGTACCTCTCCTACACACCGATTTGGAGTGTTTTCGCAGCAGATTTCCAAACAAACCAGACACAATTAACATTCCTGTGTACTCATTCCTCCCACCATGACAAGTTAGCGGTTGGAGGTGTTTCATCTGCTACAACTCCCAAAACAACGCAAATACATCTCAGTTGAGTGCGTGGCACATTTCTGGCAGTGCTTACCTTGGCAGGAATCCCCGGTGGTTTCGTAGCCCGCTAGGCACTGGCACTGACCCACGGGAACCACCCATTCACCCTCAGCTGTGCAGTAGATGCGAGGGGTGGCCTGACTGACGGCGTTCTCTACGCAGACTCCCTCCACCTCCCTGAGAGTATCTGCAACTGTCTCCGGGAAGGCCGCCAAGCTCTGCACCGTGGACGGACACGTCTTGTAGTACACTCGGACAGACAGCAGTGCCACACAAGCCCCCATGTCCTGAAATGCCAGGTAGAAGCCTTTTCTGGACAGCGGTCCCACCGTCTTCGTCTCTGTGTTGACTTTCAGCACGCGGCCCTGAGTGACCTCATCAGGAGCGATGGTGGCCACTTTGCGGAACTGTCCTTTGCGGAAGTTGGTTCCCACGTCGGCGTCGGCCTCTGAGATGAAAAGGTTGAAGGTTTCTTTGCAGGCAACGGATGCGCCATCAAAAGTGTTGCAGTCTCGCACAACAAAACGAAGCTCTACAGAGACTCGTGACGTCCCCGGGCGTCGCTGGATGAATGTCGTGCGCAACCAGTTGTCCTGTTCAGTAGTGTCAATGCTACAAACACTGTAGGTATAGAAAAGCGAGCCGTTCACCACCGTCTGGACTATCTCCCACTGTAGAATGCAAAGAGATAAAGACAGAGGAGAGGGATCAGCTTCAAGGGCAAAAGTCACCGTTACCAAGCAACAATAATGAAAGGAGAAAAGGCATTTTTTCCAGGGAATAAGTATGGGGTTCAGACACTTTGTTCTTGCCAAAAACTGGTTTTATTGATGAGACACCTCTCCTTTCATGCTCACTGAGAAGCCTGTAAAGTGCAGAAGTGAGCTCTTTTTTCCCCACACATTAAGATTATTGGCCTGGACATGTGCTGCACTCGCGACGTGTGTGGTTTTCCACCGACACACAAGGGTGCATGTGTGTGACACATAAATCCGGCAAATACTACTGTAGAATGCCAGCTAACATTTATGGCAGTTAAATGAGCTTTATAAGCACAGCGCTACTGAAGGCATGGCAGCAAAATTGGCACCAATTAAGACTTTTTAAGAGAGGGAAGCAATGACGAGTAAAAGATTAAAAGCCTCAGTTTAACAATAAAATTTAACACCTCATATGTTAGCACTTCAGGTGGGTTTCGAGGAATAAATCATTGGTTCAACTTGCAGTACTGTTGTTAGAAAAGAGAGGCAGCAAATACTGGGTAAATTTCAACTATTTCAAAAAAGTTTATTTTGTAGCATTAGATTAAAACTGCACTTTATGACTGTCTGAGCCTTTAAACATTTATGTAATACTCATAACACATTAACCAACGATTGTCTACTCAAGATGGTCAAAGTGGGATTAGAAAAAATACTGTTCAAATCATCCCATGTGTTTAATTATCCTATGTGCAATTTTAAGCACACAACTGTGAAACAAGTTGCACAAGAGCAAAGCATGTTAAGATAGACAAAAGGAAATCCTATCTGATCCCACGACAAGCCTTAGATCTTTGAGAACAGTCACACAAGAAACGAAGCCCACACACACTTGAACTGACCATGTCCTGTTGCTTTTTTTAGATGGAAAGCCACTGAACTATAGATAGGGTCAGCACGGACGGTTCTGCACAGATGGACCAGACTTTCTTTCTCTTAACCTTGTGTCCTCCCATTGTGCATTATCTTATGACTACTGATATCTCTAAATTCAGACAGGGATCACGAAGAAAAATAAAGAGAGACATCTTAAAATTTAGTTTTATGGCTTAGTGTTGGAGTGAAAATGGCCTACTGTGACCGTGAAAAATGCCCTTTGGTACTGTAAATTCAAATGTAGGTTGAACCCTGACATTTTAATGGCATTCATAAGTTCTTTATGAAAGGGTAGCATTAACACAAGGCTAGCGGAGCTCTGCCAAACCTCATCTAGCTGCCACTCATTCCATCTCTCCCAGAGAGCTTTTTTAGTGGGCTGAATGAGCAGGAAGAGGCCTCTGTTATTGTCACCAAGTAAATTCTTCCCAAAAAAAAAAAATCAAGCTCATGTATTTGTTGCACTACTGAGAAATACAGTTTTGAGAAGCGAACCTGAAGTCTTAAAAATGCCTGTTGAGGTATAAATACTCACTCCGTTCTCATATGGCAAAGTCAACCACCCCAACTCCGATCCTGAAGCTCTCATATCCAGCAATACTTCTGCAGGGACAAACAGAAAAAAATCATATGTTCAGTAAGCACAGAAACAACTGATTACACCTGAAGCACCAAAGAAAATATCTCAGCACAATATAATTTAAATGTAGCCATTACGGAAAACCATTATAAAAATGTAATAGCCTAAACTGACTAATTTTACAGACTTTATTCTCCTCTGGGAGAGACAGCAGGGTGTTCAGCTATATATTAGTTACTGGGCTGTTAAAAAGTAGCTTTGATTTGAATGTACAGCTGAATTCTTTGGCTTGATCCTCGGGGCCAACAGCTTTATGGGGGCACAGACCATGCTTTTGACGTTTTAATCGAGCATGTCGGTCTGATTCAGGACTTCATTGACCGTGTCCTCCAGGTCCACGATACAGGACTAATAATGTCTGAGAAAGGCGTGGGCAGTTAAATTGCCATGACGAGAGAAATACATGAATCTGCGCCACAAGTGAAACAATAAAGTCCTGACATGTTAAAACACCAAACAGGTGCCCCTTAAGTCCTAAAGTTGACCAAAGTGCCAGCAGGGTGATTTATTTAACAAAGCCTGCTATTGATATAAAAAGATTTTTATTCGTTGAAAAATAGTTTTGAATTATTCAGAGAATGACTAATAGGTAAGAGATTTATTAAAAAGACGCCGCGTTTGATTATCTTTTAAGAGGTGACTACAAAAACCAGATATAGAAACAGAAAGGAAAGTTTATGATTAAAAGAGGGATTTAAACTCGACAATGGCAAAATTCCAACCTCCTGACTCATAAGGTGCGGTAGGCTACAGCTGGGCTACACTTTATCTCCGCAGTTAAAAAAATACTTACGTTCTTTCGACTGGAGACTGACGAACACTCGGGTAATGAACAGAAAGAGGAATAAGTTGGCTCCACGCGGCTCCATGTTTCCACACAACTTTTAAAAAGTCGTGTCCGTGAATCTTAAAGTCTCTCCTCCGTCCGTCTCCGTCCCTCCGACTCCTCTGCTCCAAATACTTTACTCCACCGGCTCAGTCCGCACGAGCCAGCAGCCCATTCAGAAACAGGTGGCGTCATCACCCCGCCTCGCGCCCTTTGGAATGCGGAAGGTTTTCCTAATATGGAGCTCAGAGGGCGGGGCCAAGCGTTCCACCTGTTTCATTGAGCAAGATGTGGACGATTTAATGAGCTGCCCTGTCAGTGTATTGATTTTTAAAATGACCGTTTAACCAATGAGTAAATACTAAATCAATAAACCCTTTAAAACCTAACGTCTCACACATAATGTAGTATTTCATGCAGTGTGTCTGGATTAGAGTGTCTGTAATAACTGTTGTACTACAGAATCTACTGTTTGCTCCTTCTGTTTGCATACAAGACCTGTACATATGCTCCAAAGCAACTGCACCTTTTATGTACTGTTTGCACTACTATAAGCCATTAAATGTTCAGCAATGTGCAACAGCCAGAAGTGTAGCATCAGTGACACTACTGATAGTGTCGACTATCAGTAGATAGTTTTAATAGTGTCCTTTTTACACCAAATGTTACACCAAATAAGCTTTCTTTCCAACAACTGACCATTTCAGACTGCTTTTTTAAAGTTGTTTTTTAAAAAAAACTGTCTGATTGTATGAATGCACTAAGTATTGTGGCTAAATTATGTTGTACTCTGTTCAATTAAGGAATTCTATTCTTTTCTATTCAAATAAATTGTATCCTTACTAAAAATAGAAGAAATCTTGCTAGATGTAACAAATGGGAAGAGTGACTACATATTGCCCAAGTAAAAAATTATAATGTCACAATGCAAATGCAGAGTGAACAACACCATGGAATTACAATTCAACATCTGTTCTCATTATCATACACTCTAAGGCACAAACTCAAACTAAAAGAAATTCTTTGCAGTGATGCAGGAAAAAAAGAATTCCCAAAATTGCCTCAAATAACCATTGTAAATGGTGCTTTAGTGAACTTTAGCCAAAACAAAAAAAAGGTACACAACCATTTTAACACAGTTTCTTGTGGTTCCATCTGGTTCTATAATTTGACAAACAGATTTCATAATTGTTTAAAAATTATTTAAGCAATGTAAGAATTTGCTGCTTTTCTGGATCCTTTCTATTACAATACATTTAATATCTGAGGTTTTTGACTGTTGATAAGAGAGATTAACATTATACAAAATGCCAACTTGGGATTTGGGAAATTATGATGGGAATTTCAAACCGTTTTCTGATGTTTTAAAGATGAAGCGATTAATTGCTAATGAAAATAATCTTTAGTTGCAGGTCTTACCACCAAACCAAAAAAAATTTCAATAAATTGAAGAACTTTTAAAGTACTGCATAAAGAGCGTGAAGAACCATGCCTTAAATAAGGAGGTTCTTCAGCTGGTGATGTGTTTTGAAGAACCAGAGAGCCTCCTGAAGAGCCATTAAAGAACCTTTATTTTTCTGAGAGCACTTTCACAGCTCAGAGAGCATTTTGATGTCTGTGTTCTAATAGACACATTAAGGCATTTCCTTACAAGAGGGTGGTTTCTATTATTTTCCTTTGGTACATTTTCTTCTGTTATTCTATAATGCATATGTTGACATTGTTCTTATTATTTCTAAAAGCAGTTTGTACTTTCAGCTATATTTTGTCAGATTTCACATATTTTTAATACTTTAATAGCAAAAATTCCCCATGAAGAAGAATTTATCCAGGGTATAAATGATGTTACATTATTATTGATTCCTTAAAAGTGTAGTATAATTTGAACTGTTGTAGATTCCAAGTCACCATAAAAACAAACAAATAAAAAAGAAAACATGTCCCTCCCTGAATGTATTTGGTTGCATTCACTTGCCATGCGCTGTTGGTGTACATTGCATGCACAGATATTATTTATTCATTCATTAATTGTGTTATTATGTTTTAAGTTCAAACCATTTTGGAACTGAAAAATGATTTAAAAAATGTCTGTGTTCTTAGATAAATCACTTTCATTTTAGCCTTTCTTGGGTTTCTTTGTGAAGTTTATCTTTGGTGTCCTGTGCTGCACTTGTGATGGGAATTGTAGCACCAAGCTAACATGGATGTAAAGAACTGGCTCTTGTCCTTCTCTCAGTACACTTGCACTTGGTATTTAAACATATGTTCAAAAACCATCTAGGATGTTTATTCTGTCCTGGAATTTTAAACTGTGGCTGTAAATGTTTTGGACAAAATCTCAATAATATCGTGCAAATATATTTCGCCCTTAGCTACAGTTCAAAAGTGTGTTTAAGTTGAACAATCATTTGACCGCCTTCCAAGTAATTGCCTGAATCCTCAACATCTCGTCCAGGGCTTGTCTTTCCCACGACTGGTAAAGGAGGGGTCAAGTGGGGGGGTGGTCTGGTATGAATATATGACTACTAATGAGACGGTCCTCATAAAGAACCTTACAATTTGGGTATGAATATGTGACCACAAAGAAGACGTGACAATGGCATCACCTAGCAACTCTTATCTGGAGGAATTCCAGAGTCAAGTCTTCTCTGTGAAGCGACGTGTACTTGGAGAGAGGAGCCCCTCAGGCTGAGAGCCAAACACAGCCGACCATCCTGACAAAGACCCCCCAAAAAATCAACTGAAGAGTCGGACATTGTCCTGTCCAACGTTACCATACACGGACATTAATCATACAACAGACAGAATGAAAGATGCGGGTGAAAGAAATAGATTAACAAGTTAAGTGTGGGTTGAATTATGGCTTTGCGACCTTCAAATCACAATTGCTTCATTGCTTACAGAATGTAATTGTAGTTTAACCTGATGAGTGGCAATCAGTCTTAAAAGACAGCTTCACCCCTTGGGAAAAGAAGCGACATATCTTCTATTTGTTACAAGCTTTCATTTTTGAATATTAAATATTAACTTATTCAAGTAGCACTTTGCTCTAAATGGTGCGAGGACACATGTACAGGCACACTGCCACATATTTTTTGGCCATATTGGTGCTTTAATGTAACCAAATTTGAGTTTTGTGTCTCCATAAAGGAAAAACAAGTGTGGTCTGTTTTTCAATTTCACAAAGACCCACCACCATGTCTTAATGTCCACATATCCCTTACATTTAAATTGTACAACACGCTTTGTTTTGAGTATGAACTGCCACTTGAAGGAGACTTGAATCTCAGGCAGCTCCTTCTCTCCACTCTTTATTGGTTTTGATACTCACTGAGGTACGGTTAGGTGTGATTTTCGAGTGCGTTAATGCTTAGACTCCGAGAAGTGGTTTCTGTTGTCATCCAGTTCTCCAAGGTGTCAAAGGTTAACACCCTCTCTAAGACGCACAAGTATGCAAATGCTTTCATTACAATGCAGGCTGCTTTTTATTCACCTAACAGAGCATGTGTCCTGCTGGAGAGCGGACTGCCGCCTCAGATCGCTCAACCCTCCGGGTCGCCCAAATCCCCCCTCCACCCTCGGGTCCCGGGCTTCAGAGGGTGATGACAACACAAAAGTACTTCACGCTGGGGGCTGGGCCTGCATTTTGTGGGTCAGTGAACAACGGCCGAGGCAGCAGCACCATGTCATTCAGACCTGGGCCCCCCTCCCACCCCGGCTTTCCTTACACTTCTTGTGGTATCAGCAAACAGAGAGGAGGAACACTACTGAAAGCACCGGGGAGTTTTTGTGTACCGCCAACAGAAAATGCACCTACTGTTTTCCACCACTCTCACAGTGAGGGTCCCTGAATCCTTGTTAGGAAATGATGGATTCTCACGTCTGCTTATTCATTTTGATGCCTGTCAGGGACTGATTATTTGGTTGAGATCGGTAGCAACATCACACCACAGAAAAACTCCCCTACAAGTTGAAGTACAGAAGTATCAGCAACAAAGTGGACTTCAAAATAAAATAATAATTTCCAAGTACAACCTCTGCCAAAGTTGGTTTATTATGTTACTAAGCTGTTAAGCTATAAAGTAAACAGTAGTTTAATGTTTGATGTAGTTGGTCAAAGTGGAGCCGCTCCACATATAATCAGTGGAAGTTTAATCTATTACAGTGTATTATAATATCATTATAAAATATAAAATGTTAAATTTTTACTTGAGAATTAATTAGTGACCATGTCTCCTAAACAAAGAAACAAAGAGCACAATATTTAGTCAGACATGTAGTGGATTAGAGGAATAAAGGCAGCTTAGAACTGAAAATATTAAAGAAAGTGTGCCACACATCATAGCTGTGTATGTTTCATATTTATCACAATTTGCATCACAATCTGAGGCACTTCAAGAAGAAAGATGTTCAAGTTTGTGTTGGGGTTGTAAGCAGCAGTTCACGTGATTTTTTTGTTGTTGTAATTGTTACAGATTCAAGCACATACTTCGAGTCACACAGTGTTATTTTTCAAGAAGAAACAGGTTGATAATCTGACTGTATCTGAATAACTGGAAGACGCTGATTCACTGTTACCACATCTGTGACATGGTGAATCTTTATAGATAATCCTGTTGGTTTTATAAGGGTTTTATGAGCCTACAAGGTGGGAATTTTCCAACACACAAAGACTTGTGTAATCCTTTAACTTATCTGATAACACACAACTTGTACAAGGCATGAGCTGTGTTTTACAGCTTAGACAGAAACTACAAAGAAAATTATGTTCTGACGAAAACAGGAAATATCTCAGCACAGCAACAACAACAACAACATTGTTCATGTCAGTGCTGTAAATAACACACATCTAAAGCAAGAAGTAGGATTTCACCAAAACGAAATAAAAACCACAAGGCCTCATACTGTTAACTATGCACCAACCAAAGTGTGCCCTAATAATAATGCAATAAAACCAGCCACAAACCAACAACACCCTTTTGTCCACCCGACAAACAGTGAATAGATGTTGTGGAAGCTTCTTTATTCTACTCTCTCTGTTGTCTGCTCTTTGCTGAAAAGCCTGTGCATTTTTTCCCTCCCTGTCCTCAGTCATTTCCTTTTAAAAGCTTCACATGCCACCTCTGGAAACACTACCTCTCTGAACTGGAATTCGGGGCGGGTGTCTGATGTCTATGTGGGCTATGTTATGTGCAGCGCAGCGATCGGAAACAAAGGAATGAACATGCTCGGACAAGTTTTGTATTATGAAGAAAAAGAAATGTGAGAATGCGGTTAAAATCACACGGCATTACTCATACATACACGGGTTAAGTCTGTTGGTGGCTTTCCCCCGTCAGTCAACGCTGCCTGCTTTGGCACTGACCTCATGCGAGAAGAAAGAAAAATGAGCACAGGAGGTAGACATATTTTAGCAGGAATACAAACAAAGATAGTTGAAAGTATTGTCTTACCTTTGAAATTTAAACCACCACTTATTACCTCTGCCTTTAAAGTTTTATATATAAATCAAATAACAAGCTTTTACCAAACCTAAAATTACACCGAAAAATGAGCCTTTGTTCACTGCTTGGGATTACGTTCTCTTATTAGAATATAACAGGTTGTGTATTCAAATTTATTCCAGACTGAGGTCACTATAATCCTCTTCGTCTGGCAAGTAAAAGTGGGGGGGACGTGACAGCAAGTGAAATCTCCTTCAGTAAAGACCTGTGTTAAATGTAATGGATGTTGGCAAAGGGGGCCTAATAAAGATGGCAGCACACATTCATATGCATTAGTTTGTGTGCTCAGCTTGACGAAGTCTGCCCTGCAGGCTTAACAAAGGGGAGGAAGGAAGCCAGAGGGGCTGTGGAGAATGCCTTGGGGTGTGGGGTGACAACACACACTCACACCCACACACACACACAGTGGCCGTCCAGCTTGTGTCCTGTGGTCTCTCAAGTCTGAAGTTATAGCAGTGACAGCTGCTCCAGCACACTCTGCATGGGCTCATTCTCTCCTCAGCAGCCAAACACTCCCCTTCCCTCCACACACACTCAGCCTGTCGCACACAAACACAGGATGCTCCATCCTGTTTACTGTTTACATTTCACAGTGGCCGGCCAACTTGGGAGGGCGATCGCAGGCATTACAGCTGTTTGTAAGGTAGCAGGTTGGATGGTGTGTGTGTGTGTGTGTGTGTGTGGGTGTGTGTGTGTGTGTGTGTGTGTGTGTGTGTGTGTGTGTGTGTGTGTGTGTGTGTGTGTGTGTGTGTGTGTGTGTGAGAGAGAGAGAGAGTTCGCATCCTACTTGTAGGTGCTTCAGTTCCCATTTGTAGCACTTCTGCTATTCACTTATGCATTGCAAACAGTTGAACGACCTTTCGCCCTTGTCGGCGTAAAGGTTGAAATTTTGAAATTGAAAATTCATCAGTGGTTAAGGAAAGGAGAAGACAGCATGACGTGGTTGTTCTGACTGATTTGAAGTCGAGGCCTAAATCTAAGGGTGACATCATGGCCTCTTGGTTTTGGAGTGACCCACTTGAGAAGACAAAGCGTGAAGAATCAACATCCTCTTCTTGAAACTCATTTTTGTAGACATCCTTTTATTTAATGTTGTCTATTTTATACATCTATGTTTTACTCTTTTTTAGTTAGTGATTCACATGTTTGTTTTATTAGTTTATTATTATTACCATTGCTTTTTTCTTTTTATTTAATGAGATTTGTCATATTTACTGCTTTTATATTGACTTTGTATTCATCGATGTCTGTTGTACTGATGCTTTTCCCCAATCTTCTACCATGTTTACCTCTTTTTTTCCACTTCTGCACCACTGGTCTTTGTTCTTCCTGTTTGGCCTGACTGCCCTTCTGTTAATAGTCTTCCTGAGTTTCCTCCTTTTATTGGCCTGTCTGTAAAGTACTTTGCAAACTCTGATTTATAAGGTACTATATCAATAAAGTTGTCATTATTGTGATGATTGCAAACTTTTATATAAAGGGTGCTGCTGGTAGGAGATTCTTTTATAATAAAAAAAAAGTTGTGCTGCTATATACAAAAAAACATCTCTTACAAATGTAAAAATTCAAACACTTTAAGATAAAATAGAAAAGACATTTAAGATGTTACACCAACAATGGGATCCAGACTTCATCCAGGACCTATAAGATGTTAAGTGGCTGCTAACTTTCATTATCTTACTGAGTCAAAGACAGTTTAACAACCACATCTGCTCAGAAAAATAAAAGGGATAAGCAGAAAGGACGACTGGCAGTGTGGTTCACAACAATCAGTTCATTATTTGGCCAAAAGGACACCTGCTTTGTTTGAGGTGGGCCTGGATTCAGAGAGTGATGACGTGAGACAGCTGAACAATGTGGAGTTAACAGGAGCTAATGTTCATCTACTTAAAGTCTGCCATTAGTATTATTTGAATTATTCATTGTCTTGTTTAAAAAGTGCAGATGTTCAGTAGGCTGCTGACATCGTGGAGGACTGCTGTTAGTTTCCAGTTTGACATGAGCTTTAAGAACTGATGGTGTTTATTGAAGATGGTGTGAAGAGCTTCTACAAAGTCGATTTCCCACTCAGAGACCAACAGAGGTCAGTGTTGTTGTGACAAAACACAGCAGAGTACAGCTGCCCCCAAGTGACAGGCAACAGTAAGATACGCCAAACACAACTGATGAAAGCCTCAGAGAAAGCATGTTGAGCTATTGCGTTAGCATGTTGAGATCCTGACTGCTGGATTCTTTATTAAATTCAATTAAGTCGACTAATTGTGACCTGTTCCACAAGTATTACAATTTGGCAGCAGCAAGCTATTGCTGTGATGTTTAATAACACTTCTAAACATAGTGTCAGCAAAGAACTGCAAAAATATTTGTGATAATGATTTATTTTCTTCTCATCCTTTCAAACTCAGATTTCATTAGAAGTGAGAATACTTATGTAGTTTTTGAGGGTTACATCGTTTGCTGGAACTCTTCATTTTAAACCCCAGTAATCCTCAGTCTAACTGGTCTGTCAGTCAACATTTCAACCATACACAGAATACGAATGATCATAATAATAAAAAACAAAAGAACAGAACTGTGTCCCTTTTCCACACTCTAGTCAGGTGTGCCTTCATAAGGCTATAATCAGATAGTGTGACCAGACACTGCTTTGATTAATGATTATAAAATGCCTCCTTAAAGTGAAAGTTCATTCAAATAGCACAATGACACAGATGACAAGAGAAGGAAAGAACAAGCTGTTTGCACATGCTGGTATGTCAGTTGTAGCATGGCATATACATACACACACACACGCACACACACAGGAGCACTGTCCACAAAAACTCAAATATATATAAATGTTTGAAACAAAGAAAAAATGAGAGGAAAGCTTCAAGCGGGCTGCTGTTGTGCCAGTACAATGTTGATAAATAATGCAACAACAATCTTTCTCCTGTGACATTTTTGCTCGAAGCTGAGAATTTTTTGAAGTATCTATACACACACTATATATATCTACACACACACAGAGACACTTTATGCTGCTTTATGGTGGTTCCCTGGACCTCTGGGAATGTGTTGTGGCACCAGGACGGTGGCAGTGAATTCTGTGGGTCCTGTGAATTGCAGGGTGGGATCTTCCTAGATCAGGCTTATCCTGGCACATCCCACAGACGCTCAATAAGATTTGGATGTGGGAAATGTGGAACCCGGGTGAACAGCTTTGCCCTGTCGTGTTCCCTGAGCAGTTTATGCAGTGTGTTGGGGTGCATTGTCCTGCTGAGGGTGGCAACTGGCATCAAGGAGTGCTGTTGCAATTGGAGGGTTGAGAGGCTGCTTTACCTGCAATGTTTAGGTGAGTGGTACATGTCAAACATCCACATGAATGTCGGGACTAAAGGTTTCCCAGCAGAACAGTGCATTTTGACAAGATGATCGACCTTATTCACTACAGGAATACCTCCTAAAACAATTTTTTATGACAGTTTGGTCAATATGTGTGCGATACTTTTCCAGCACCTTTAGTTTAAACTGTAACAGACACAGAAAATGCTATTTTAAGATGCATTGTCACATTGATTTTTTGCATAAAGTTACTTTGGTAATGGTGAATGCAATCTTTTTGTTTTTTGTAATGCCCATTTTAATAACCATTTTTTTTCTCTATGAGTGTTGTCCATGTGTGATTATAAAATATAGATTTTTTTTTGTTTTTGTTACATTACAATGTTATGATGTAAGATGTTTTACATTAAGATGGTTCTGATGGGGATTCAGATACACAAAGTAAATTACTAAATACAGAATAAGCATTTTTAGACTACAAATATTGTAGTGATTCTGACTTTGCATCCGTTGGGACTTCAACACCTGCCTCTGATTGCAGGACAGTGAAGGAACTCAGGTCAGGACGACCATTGTGAGGCACTATTAGGAAAGCAGGGTCTTCTAGCGTCTGTGAAGCAACAAAAATTTTGTACACTATGTTATATCTTCGACAGAACACAGTTATATTTGTGAAGGGTGCCATTAAAGCTGGTCCTGCAGACAACATAAAGCCTCAGACTGTATACAGTCTATTTCCACTACAGGCTGAGCATGCCTGTGTCACGTGACTGGTACAGGAAGCGTCCTCTGACGGTGCAGCCACCACCGGGCAGGTTCGTATCCAGATAACTTTTCAGAGTCTGTCTGCAGTCTTTACATGTGTAAGTGTACAGTTTAGTCGTCCGACCCGTTTCCATTTGTGACACCGCATTTCCAAATGAAATAAAGCGGTTTGTCGGTAGAGCACCGTGTGTTTGTAGCCGGAGTGAAGTTTGACAGCTGGCAGGTGGAATGGTGACACGAGCGCGCTGCTCATCTTGTGTTTTGGTTTTTTACACCGCGAAAGCAAACGACTACAGTATGGGATTAAATAAACAGGTTGTAGAGCCAGCTGGCTTGCGTGTTTTGGGATCAAATGCTTCATAAACAGTACGTTACCTTCGCTAACGTTACCTTTAGCACGGTGCGTGGGTGTAAGCGTTTGGCAACTTTAGCTAACTCTGTTGACTACACTCATTTCCTGTAGGTTCTGTTTGTTTTGGTTTGGTTTTTTGAAACTAAGTGAAAAGTTGTCGATCGAGAAGTTTTGTTTTAGTGATGATGCGTTCACAGATTAGTGGAATCGAGCCAACTCCAGGTTTTAAAGGGGCAGGGATTTCAGCTCAGTGGGATGTGGATTTAACCCTCCTGTTGTCCTCATTTACGGCCACCAAAAATATTGTTTCCTTGTCTGACAAAAATTCAAAAGTTTAACAAAAAATTCCCCAAATTTATGAAAATTTGCAAAATATTCAGGAAGAAAATTTCAATAATTCCCTCAAAAATTCCCTTAAAAGTTTTATTTAAAAAAAATCCCCCAAATTTGGCAAGAAAAATTTTATAAATAAAAAAAATTCATAAATATTTTCAAAAAATTTGTAAAAATCTACCAAAAAATCTGAAAACTATCTAACGTGATTACATATCGGTAAAACTTCTAATATTTTCTTTAAGAACATTCACATAAAAATCAACCAAAAACCAGTGAAATGCGCTGGATTTTGGTTGATCTTTTTGTGTGGATGTTCTTAAGGAAACATTTTTAACATTTCTTATTTCCCACCAAAAAATGTTCAAAGATTTCCCAAAATTGTTGAAAATGTGGACATCAGAAATTTCACTGATTTTTTTTTTTTCCCCTCACATTTTCAAACTTTAAAACGGGTCAATTTTGACCTGCAGGACTACACGAGGGTTAAAGGAAAACACTGCAACCCGTAAAACCAATGCCGTAAATAAAAGTGTGTCTCCCAGTTCATACACGTCTACAGCTGCTAATCATACCACACCCAGAACTTTCAACATTTGGTCTTTGTGAAACTTTAACGTTTCCTCTGACAAAATAAATGTTTACCGGCCAAAACTTTATCACGCCTCCATTAAAGTTGCGTATGATTGGTCGGATGAGGCCACGGAAGCCTTTAGTGAACACACCAAAACCAAAGACAAAGCGGAATATCGGTGATTTGATTATGCTGTGTTGAGTTTAATTAGAAATCTGTCAGTATGAGAATTAAGAAATTTACTACTAATCATTAATTTTCTGGCATGTGGATACTAATATTGGTACGGTTAAGATTTTGCTTATTTGAGTTATTTATCTTTCAGTTATTGAGTTATAAGCTGCTGTTTATTTGAGGGAAATAGTGATTCCCTGTAGATGTCATTAATTTAGGACATTGTTAGAAAGACTCATACAGTAAAAAAACATCCAGAGTTTATTTCTTTTTTTTTTTTAAATTGATGTCCACGTGTGATTTTAATTTAGCTAAGTACAGCAACTTATGGTACAAAAAATCTCAATTCACCATTTCCATATTGTGATAGTTACTTTTACTGATTAGAGAGGTGACATTCTGTAACACATCCATGTGCACTCTACTGTCACTGCTGCAGATATCCGGCTGTGGAACAGAAAAATCTGCCTAATATGACAAATATTTAGACTTTAGTAGACAGATGAGACTTTCAAAAGACTCAGGCAAACTAAGCTTAAGCTCCCGTTGACACTTTAAGGTCTTTGTATGTCGTTTCCGTCAGCTAAAAGCCACAAACCGTGTCCTCTGTGCTTTCTGTGGTTTTCATGAGCAGCTGCACAGCTAGCTGGACTGCTGCTACACAACGCTTACAGTCAAATAACTTTGCTTTCACTTTAACTCTGTACCATTTTTGCATTCACTATAACTTGGACAGTAGCATTTTAATTAATGAGCTCGACATATCAGAGCTGCGTTAGTAGGACTTCACAGGGACTGTATGTGTCTGGTGTGTATAATACCCTTGATTTTACTGTAATTTAAGTGATAGAGGAATGATCTTTGGGCTATAAACTTTAAAACCAATGACTTATAATGAATGAATGAACCTGTATGAATGAAGTCATATTGTGTTGATTTAATAGTATTTTAGTCATAATGTAAGAACTGCAGTTGCTTTATTGGCAAGTGGAAAGCTTAACTATATGATTTGTATTGAAATGTTTCTTGTAACTGAATCATCATGACCAACAAAACCAAATGTTTTGCACTTTATAGAATATTTAGACATGAAATTTAGGATGATTCTCAGAGTCAGTTTTATTACCAAGCAGGTTGTTACATTAGTGGATTTTTGCTTGGTAATTTTTTGCATATAAGTACGCCAACACTGGGAAGTAGAAGTATTTAAAGACATTAAAAAAAATAATTTAAAAAGCAAGTGTTATACGAGCATTTACCCAATAAGCTTGACCTTTAATGTAACCCTCAAAAATAAAGTTTTTTTTAATGTAATATTACCATTTCAGTCACCATGTAGGGGCTTTTGACAAGTGGAAAACTGCACTGTTTGTGTTCAATTGTACACTTAAAGTTAAAGTCTTTCCTTTATTATCACTAAATACTACAATACTAAATTACTTTGATTGGTTATAATAGGGGCTGCTCAGTGGAGTAGTGGTTAGCACTTTCGCCTTGCAGCAAGAAGATCCCTGGTTCGAATCCCGGGGTGGGCCTGGGATCTTTCTGCATGGAGTTTGCATGCGTGGGTTTTCTCCGGGCACTCCGGCTTCCTCCCACAGTCCAAAAACATGCTGAGGTTAATTGATGACTCTAAATTGCCCGTAGGTGTGAATGCGAGTGTGATTGTTCGTCTGTATATGTAGCCCTGCGACAGACTGGCGACCTGTCCAGGGTGTCCCCTGCCTTCGCCCGAGTCAGCTGGGATAGACTCCAGCACCCCCTGCGACCCTAGTGAGGATAAAGCGGTGTATAGAGGATGGATGGATGGATAGTTATAATGGTTTCTCCCGCTCAAGCAATCTTCAGACAAAGACTTTATGGCAGAGCATCTAAACCAAAGTCTGTGCGTTATATAAATTAACAGCATCCGAACAGATAAAGCAACTAAGCTCTTTAGTTTGTGTGATAATTTGAGAAAAAACTTCACAGATAATTGCTAATTATTAAAATACAGGGTGACCCCCAAAAAATTGACATCATTTGAGATGCCCATATTGGATTGACTACATGGTCAGGAGAACTTATGCTTAATAGGATTTATTTTAGACATAAAACATTTTATTCTACCAATTTCAAATGAAAAATTCTGGGGGATGGTAATTTTCTAATGTTCCAAAGGTAGTACAAATGTTCAGTCTGTGCGCCGCTTGTGATGGGGCACACATCAAGTCGGCAGTGGAGTTCCTGCCACTGCAGCATGTCGTGTGTAACATTCTCCAGAGCCTCAGTGATTCTGTTATTGAGTTCCTCTACACATGTGGAAAGTGGTGGGATATAGACCAGTGCTTTCATGAAACCCCACAAAAAGAAATCTCACTGTTAGGTCAGGTGAGCGTGAGGGGAATTTCAAAGCATGTTCTTTTCCTCATTAGCACGTCCAATCCATCTTCCTGGCAGATTCTCGATAAGATAAGCTCTATTATTAGGCGATGAAATGATGTCAAATTTATTGGGACACCCTGTACTTTAATACTGATCTGGGCAACGCCTCCCTTTGACCTCAGAATATCTCTAATTCTTTATGGTATTGATTCAACAATATGCTCATTCATTTAAAGATCCAGTGTGACAAAAATATGTCTGTACTGGGTTTTCTACTTGTTATAAAATTGCAAGTATATAGCAAAAGCTGTTAAGATATAAAAATGTTTACTTCTACCATTCCTCCATCCTTATACAACTTGATAACCCCCCATCTTCACAAGGCAGTAAGAATTTAACTTGGCTGCTAAGTTCCAGCTGACGAACCAACAGTCGTCCAGCTAAAAACTACACAATCCCGCTCGTCACTGTTGGCTGTGTCTACACGAGCCATTCATAATGAACAGCTGCCTCTCAGTCTGCAAGGTTGTTTGCTGTATGGAGCTACTTCTGCAAACTCTAAAATGTCTCAGCAAACACCATCAAATGTTCTGCTGTTGGCTGCATGAGTGAAAACAAAAGTATTCATGCACTTCCGTTATGAATTATTGCGAGCAATGTTACTCCAAAAATAGCAAAATCCTAGGGTTAGCAAGTTGTGTGTCGAATTCAACTGATATTACCATTAGCTTTGACTGTATGCACACAGATAAGAGCTATGTGAAAACTGTAAAGCTGAGACAGTCAGAAAGGGTGGAAACTTTAAGACCAATTATAAACCTGCGTCGGTTTCTGTGTTTCATGCTGCCACTTTAGTGCTGCCTAAGTTTGATCATTGTTTACATCTGTTCTCTCCTACTCTTTGCGCTCACATATGCATCATTTTAATACAGCCAAATTCCCAATGAAGTTGTTTTCATTTACCTATTTTTCAGTTTCTGCTGCCTGAAATGCAGCCTGTTCAGACGTCATATTGACCAGTAGTCACTTGATAGCCAGTTTGAAGTTTCTACTCTGCATTGCTAAACGACTGAGTTGTTTTATTGCAACATTGACTGACAAACTTACTGTAGACATGAGTTAAAAACAATGGACCTGCTGTGAGTTCTGTTTTATTTCAGCGTAAATGATCACTCAGAGAGAAAGTTAGAAGTGACAAAAAGTTGGATATGACAGAAAGTCTTGATCCCACATAATGAAGTGTCTGTCAGCTGCCGTGCAGTCAAGTGTTTTGCGTTGTGCTGTCAATCACACATACAGAGAGAGTCTTCTTCCTTATGAACATGAACAGCTGCAGCTCAAATGTATTTAAAGCTCCAGACATTGAAACAGCCTGTTTAAATTAGAGCTAATATTGGGGATATACAGCATTGTGAATGACTGGGAATCCATCTTTGCAGTATTTTGAGCTGAAAAATGTAAAAACATATAAAAGGGACATGTGAGACTTATTCGCTCGAAAGAGGCCCAATATCGGCCTTTCCGATTCTATTGGGTCACACCGTTTTGCAGACCAGCTGCACATTGATGCTGAAAAGCTGTGCTCACATACTAAAGACGTTCTTTCCAAAGTATACTATATTAATGGTCATGTTCATGAAACCAGGCAGTCTGAACTGTTGGCACGCTTTACCCCGTATGTCACACTGCTGATGGAGAAATTTTAACCTGCCATCTGCAACCTCAATAAAAATGAGCATTCTTTAGACCAGACTATGTTTTTACAGTTGTCCTGTTTTGGTGAGTCTGTGCAAACTGGAGCCTCAGATTTCTGTTCGTACTTTTAGGAGTGGTGCCTGATGTGACTACACCTTTTGTGTAAACCACACTGGTAAACAGTGATTGTCTGAGTTACCAAAGCTTTTCTTTCCGCTCCAATCATTCTGGCCATTCTACTCTGACCTCGGTGGTGAACAAGGTGTTTTAGTCCACAGAACTGCTTCCCATTGGATTGTTTTTGTTTTTCACCCCATTCCGTTGTGAAAATCCCAAGAGGTCAGCAGTTTCAGAAATACTGAACCTCTCCATCTGGCACACTCCACAGTCAAAGTCACTGGGATGACATTTTTGTCACATTCTGATGTTTGATATGAATACAAGCAGAAGCTCAGAAGCCTTGATTTTATTTATTGCATGACTGATTGGATAATTGCACAAATAGTCAGTGTGCAGATTATATAATTATTGTCTACATTAATGTTGGTACATAAACCATATCAAGCTTTCAGATCATCAAAAATCTTTAATTTCTTGATTAGAACCCAACTGCTGTCTTGGTCTGCCAATTTTATAACCCTATTATAGTTATATTGTATTATCATATACACACGTGGACAAAATTGTTGGTACCCCTCAGTTAAAGAAGGAAAAACTCACAATTCTCACTGAAATCACTTGAAACTCACAAAAGTAACAATAAATAAAAATGTATTGAAAATTAAATAATCAAAATCAGCCATCACTTTTGAATTGTTGATTAACATAATTATTTAAAAAAACAAACTAATGAAATAGGGCTGGACAAAAATGATGGTACCCATAACTTAATATTTTGTTGCACAACCTTTTGAGGCAATCACTGCAATTAAACGATTTCTGTATTTGTCAATGAGCGTTCTGCAGCTGTCAACAGGTATTTTGGCCCACTCCTCATGAGCAAACAGCTCCAGTTGTCTCAGGTTTGATGGGTGTCTTCTCCAAATGGCATGTTTCAGCTCCTTCCACATATGTTCAATGGGATTCAGATCTGGGCTCATAGAAGGCCACTTTAGAATAGTCCAACGCTTTTCTCTCAGCCATTCTTGGGTGTTTTTGGCTGTGTGTTTTGGATCGTTGTCCTGTTGGAAGACCCATGACCTGCGACTGAGACCAAGCTTTCTGACACTAGGCAGCACATTTCTCTCCAGAATGCCTTGATAGTCTTCAGATTTCATCGTACCTTGCACACTTTCAAGACACCCTGTGCCAGATGCAGCAAAGCAGCCCCAAAACATTACTGAGCCTCCTCCATGTTTCACCGTAGGGACAGTGTTCTTTTCTTCGTATGCTTGGTTTTTGAGTCTATGAACATAGAGTTGATGTGCCTTACCAAAAAGCTCCAGTTTGGTCTCATCTGTCCAAAGGACATTCTCCCAGAAGCTTTGTGGCTTGTCAACATGCATTTTTGCAAATTCCAGTCTGGCTTTTTTATGAGTTTTTTTCAGCAGTGGTGTCCTCCTTGGTCGTCTCCCATGAAGTCCACTTTGGCTCAAACAACGACGAATGGTGCGATCTGACACTGATGTACCTTGGCCTTGGAGTTGACCTTTAATTTCTTTGGAGGTTGCTCTGGGCTCTTTGGATACAATTCGAACGATCCGTCTCTTCAATTTGTCATCAATTTTCCTCTTGCGGCCACGTCCAGGGAGGTTGGCTACTGTCCCGTGGGTCTTGAACTTCTGAATAATATGAGCCACTGTTGTCACAGGAACTTCAAGCTGTTTAGAGATGGTCTTATAGCCTTTACCTTTAAGATGTTTGTCTATCATTTTTTTTCGGATGTCCTGGGACAATTCTCTCCTTCGCTTTCTGTTGTCCATGTTCAGTGTGGTACACACCTTTTCACCAAACAGCAGGGTGACTACTTGTCTCCCTTTAAATAGGCAGACTGACTGATTATGAGTTTGGAAACACCTGTGATGTCAATTAAATGACACACCTGAGTTAATCATGTCACTCTGGTCAAATAGTTTTCAATCTTTTATAGAGGTACCATCATTTTTGTCCAGGCCTGTTTCATTAGTTTGTTTTTTTAAATAATTATGTTAATCAACAATTCAAAAGTAATGGCTGTTTTTGATGATTTAATTTTCAATAAATTTTTATTTATTGTTACTTTTGTGAGTTTCAAGTGATTTCAGTGAGAATTGTGGGTTTTTCCTTCTTTAACTGAGGGGTACCAACAATTTTGTCCACGTGTGTATGCTGTCTGTATGTGCCAATATGAGATTTTTTTTAGCAAAATGTAATGGAGAAAAAATGCCTGGGATACTGTCAAAGTGGTGTCATCGGATAGTTTGTCTCCATTGTTGACGATACTCTCTGCACAATCTGTAGCAGATGAAGCACAGTACAGTTTGTGAAATGCTTTGCTGAAATGGTAATAAAAAATTACCCTGTCATTTGATCTTAACGCCAACATAACATACTACTTTTACAATTGAAACTCAAAAAAATAGAGCATTGTGGAAAAAATCTGAGTTTTTTTGTTGTTTACTTGGAAAGGGCTTTCATACATTCTGAACTAATTACACGTGAAGTATAAGCAGTGGCGGCTGGTGGTGAAATTTGTTGGGTGGGCTCGCAAACGCATAATACCGATTAAATGGTTAACATAGGGCTATAATTCCAGATCTCCAGTTCACTACCATAAATAAGAAGGTATTTTCAGTGAAAGGCATTTTGAACCAAGTGTATGACATGGTTATTTGTAGCAGTGAAGCACAGTTAAATGGGCTCAGCTGTTTAATACAGTCATGCTTGAACAGTTTTAATATTCATGGAGTTGTGTCTAAATACATGACTCTGACAAATTTGGCCACAAAAATGCAAACAGAACGTGACACGGTGTCTCCACGCTACTTTCTCCAGTCATGAGTAAAACCGCCTGATTATTAGACAAGCCCTCCTTGTATATACAGTGCTGTGAAAAAATATTTGTCCCCTTCTCAAAATCTTATTTTTTTGCATATTTTCCCCTCTTTCATGTTTAAGATCATCAAGCAAATGTAATTATCAGACAAAGATAACCCATGTACACACAAAATGCAGTTTCTAAATGAGGATTTTATTTATCGAGGAAAACAATTCAAAAGCTACCTGGCCCTGTGTGAAAAAGTAATTGCCCCCTAAACCAAATAACTGGTTGGGCCAGTCTCGGCAGCAACAACTGAAATCAAGTGTTTTCTATAACTGGCAGTGAGTCTTTCGCGTCTCTGTGGAAATATTTTTGGCCCACTTTTCTTTGCAGAATTGATTTAATTCAGCAACACAGTAGGGTTTTCGAGCATCAAAGATCTTTTTAAGGTCATGCCGCAGCATTTCAGTCAGATTAAAGTCCAGACTTTGGCTAGGACACTCCAAAACCTTCTTTTCTTTTTTTTTTTTAAGCTATTCAGAAGTCGACTTGCTGGTGTGTTTTGGGTCGTTGTCCTGCTGCAGAACCCAAGTGCGCTTGAGGTCACAAATTGAAGGCTGAACATTCTCCTTCAGGATTTTCTGGTAGAGAACAGAATTCATGGTTCCATCAATCACAGAAAGTCATCCAGGTCCTGAAGCAGAAAAGCCACCCCAGACCATCACACCACCACCACCATGTTTGACTGTTAGTATGATATTCTCTTTCTGAAATGCTGTTAATTTTACGCCTGAAAGCTCGACTTTCGTCTTGTCAGTCCGTAGAATATTTTCCTCAAGTCTTGAGGATAATTCAGATGTTTTCTTGCAAAACTAAGACAAGCCTTTGTGTTCTTTTTGGTCAGCAGTGGTTTTCGCTTTGAAACTCTGCCATGGATGCCATTTTTGCCCAGTCTCTTCCTTATTGTTGAGTCATAAACACTGACTTAACTGAGGCAAGGGAGGCCTGCACTTCTTTAGATGCTGTCCTGGGTTCCTTTGAGACCTCCTGGATGAGTTGTCTCAGTGCTCTTGGGCTAATTTTGGTGGGCCAGCCACTCCTGGGAAGGTTCACCACTGTTCCATGTTTCTCCATTTGTGGATAATGGCTCTTAGTGTGGTTTAGAGTCCTAAAGCTGTAGAAATGGCTTGTATCCCTTTCCAGACTGATAGATGTCAATTACATTATTTCTCATCTGCTCTTGAATTTCTTTGGATCGTGGCAT
Source organism: Acanthochromis polyacanthus (assembly GCF_021347895.1). Taxonomy (NCBI): domain Eukaryota; kingdom Metazoa; phylum Chordata; class Actinopteri; family Pomacentridae; genus Acanthochromis; species Acanthochromis polyacanthus. The sequence continues at coordinate 11,194,103 of NC_067117.1, read as the reverse complement.
TTTGTTGCAGCTTTTTGAGATCTTTTGGCCAGCCTCATTTTGTCAGACAGATTCTGTTTAAGTGATTTCTTGATTGAACAGGTCTGGAGTTGATCAGGCTTGGGTGTGGTCAGTGAGATTGAACTTGCTTTCCAAAAAATGTGATTAGCCACAGTTAATTTATGATTTTTAAAGGCGGGAAGTTACTTTTTCACATAGGGCCAGGTAGGTTTGGATAGCTTTCTTCCCTTAAATCCTTAAATCATCATTTGAAAACTGCATTTTGTGTTTTCTGCGGTCGACTTTGTCTAATATTTAAATTTGTTTGATGGTCTTAAACATTTAAATGGGGAAAATATTCAAAAAGATAAGAATTCAAGAAGGGGCAAGTACTTTTTCATGGCACTGTAGATGTAGGAAATGGTCTCTGGTTAGTGCATGGTACCTGGAACAAACCAAATCTAATTCAAAGAAGGCCCTACCTAGTGTTTGACAGAAATGAAAATCAGTACATGAAGGTTTGTGTGCTGAACAGTCCGTTGAGAGTGACTTCATGTGCTCAGGGGAACAAAAAATGCCTTTTAGGAAAATTTAATGGATGAATGAGTTGATTTGGAGCGTATCTGTGGTGCGAAGGAAGATTTTCAATGCTGATTGGAAAGCAGCTTGTGACTGAGTGGTAATTAAGTGTTGCAAATGCAGGTCAGGGCTGTAGAGGAAGAATGATGAAGCCTAAATGATGATAGAGTCTTTTGTGTCCAGGTTCTCCAGCTCACGTCTGTGATCTAGGACGTTGTTGACTTTTAACAATGTTATAATTTCCAATAAATGACTGCAATAATAGTTAACAAAGTAATTAAAAAATAAAATTAAAGCTGCTGTCAAAGCAGTCGACATTCATGAGGTGGCCTTTGCTGTTTACATTGCCATTGTGCAAACAAGACTGCAGGGCTGCTGGGATTCCAGATGTTGCGCTCAGTCATAAAATCAGCGTGTGGGTGTTCTGTTCTCCATGTACAACTTTCAACTTTCCCTTGAGTGAGGGGAAAATAAATTCGTCTCTGTCATTAATTAGGTTTATTAGGTCTAGGCCTATAACTGTGATGCTATGTAGATGCAAAGTACTGCTCCATGCCTACTAACACGAACTCAGATTCCTCATATTTACAGTTGGTTATGACCAATATCAATGAAGATTTTGCTAAATGTGCAGGATTTACATCAAGAGGTTGATTATTTCTCCCATTTGCACTCTGGTGATTGGAACATTTTCCTTTTTGTCATATAGGAAGAAACGTGGTACAAATATCTGTTCTCTCGCTGTCCCTTCCGAATTAGAATGTATTCACTAGTTATGAGTTATTTTGAAAGGATCGAGTCCATTTGCTTTCATTAAAACAAATAGAAGTTAAATACTGTTTGAAAATTTATATCTTACCAGGCCATAATTATTGGACATACTTTTAGTACTTTTCTTTTTAACATGTGTAACTTTTCCTTTATTTTTTCTGTTTCTGGTAGAAATTGACATCCATAACTAAAGGACTGAAGAATCATTTTCTAAAGCAGCCATTACAATGTATGAGCAGAAACGGCTGCAAATTTTGGAAACTAATGGGGTCCTGATAGATAAAGAGCATCACACAAACTTTACTGAATATCCATTACTCTAAGGCTTCTTTTCAGTGTAATCTATATAGCCTATAATAACTTTTTAACCCTTTTGGTCACTTTCAATGCAATGAATAGTTTTAAATATTTTTGCCAATTCAGGGTTCTCACATCAGCCATTTCTCCATGTTTTATCATATAAAAAAAGATCTGCTTACTTGTATGGATTTTTGACCTCAGCCTTTATGCCCTTGCTCAATAAAGGATTTTTGTTCCCTACAAAATAATCAGTAAGTGGTCGTGTTTTCCTGGAATATCATCAACAGCACAACTCTTGTCCTGGACGCCCAGTGCCCCTGAGCAAAGTACAAAGTCTCCACCCCTGATCCACCACTATCCAGTAATCCCTACGCTCATGACAGAATCACTGACTCACAGAGGACTTTAAAAAAGCCTTGGACAGAGCTGAGTAATATATTTATCTATTTCATCTTTGGAGTTGTTGCTTAAAGTATACATTTGCTCTTGCTTACGTTCATAGTGTTCAGAATACTTCTTTGGCTTGTCTTGTAAGTGTTTCAGTTTTACATTTTGGTTTGTTGTTTTAACTCTTGTGATTTAACTATTGTTGTCCAATTCAAAATTAACATTTTTGACGCTGTTTATATTGTTATATTGTTAATTGGGCTGCTTTAGGTTCTTAATCTTCCATTTAGTTTTGTGGGAAGAGGAACTTTCCTGTTGAATTCACTTTTATCAAACGTTGAGAGCTGAGAAGATGAGTTGACTCATTCATTAGTTAATTCAATGAAGATACTTGTGAAAGTCTCATGGTAAATCATTCACTTTTTATTTGTCCATCACAAATGCCAAGTTTGCAGATTGTAGCCTCCTAATTATGGACTTTCCTTTTCATATATGACAGTAAACTGAACATCTTAGGGCTTCGAACACAACTGTGTCACACTGGACATTTTTTTGGCCGCTTAATGAGTGGAAAATGAACATTTTGTGTTATTTTTCATGTTTAGTGTCTCAACTAGCTGCATGTAACATCTCTCTTTGCTGTGTTCATGCAGGTGTTTGGACGGCTCAGACCAGAGGATGTTTGTGACTGTGCTCCTGCTTCTGGTCGCTCTGTCTGCCCAGGGAGGGCACAGCGAGGAGACAGAGGAGGCTCAGAGACCTGGTCATGTTTCTGTGATCATAGTAGGAGCCACAGGTGACCTGGCAAAGAAATACCTGTGGCAGGGATTCTTCCAGCTGTATGTTAACCAGGTCAGCAGCGGAAACACCTTTTTCTTCCATGGTGGAGGACTGTCACCTGCTGACAAGGGCACACCAGTCCTCTTTGAGGCTCTGAAGGCGGTGTCCTGCTCGAAGGACGTGTCTCAGGAGCGCTGTGCTGTGCTGAAGGACCAGTTCCTGCGGCTCTCACAGTATCGGCAGCTGAAGACCTTAGAGGACTACCAGGAACTGGCCAAGCACATTGAGCAACAGCTTCAGGAGGAGGGAATGACAGAGGCAGGGAGACTCTTCTATCTTTCAGTACCAGCTTTTGCATATGCAGATATTGCTGAGAAGATTAACAGCAGCTGCAGGCCGACCAGTGGAGCCTGGCTGAGGGTGGTGCTGGAGAAACCTTTCGGGCATGACTTCAGGAGTGCTCAGCTGTTAGCATCTCATCTTGGGAACTCGCTGAAGGATGAAGAAATGTACAGAATTGACCACTACTTAGGGAAACAGGTAAGAAAATCCCACACACCGTGGACCTTTTATAAATGATTCTGTAAATATTAGTTTTCACGGTGGGTTTTTTCTTTTTTTGTGGAAAAGGTGGTTTCGAAGATACTTCCATTCAGAATAGAGAACAGGGAGTTTCTTGATCCTATCTGGAACAAGCACTACATCGAGAGAATAGAGATTGTCGTGAAAGAGACCCTGGATGTTACAGGTGATTAAACGTTTCATATATAAAGGTGGCAACAATTGCTAAGATGTAATCATGCATTCATGTCCTCTTGTGTCATTTTATCCTCAAAGGTCGTATTCCCTTCTATGACCAGTATGGGGTGATCAGAGATGTTCTACAGAATCACCTGACCGAGATCATGACGCTTCTGACCATGAAGCTTCCTAAGAATGTCAGCAGCAATGAAGAAGTTCTTCAGAACAAGCTGCAGATCTTCAGTTCCCTGCTGCCTTTAGCAAAGAATCAAGCAGTGATCGGCCAGTATCAAGCCTACAAATCAGAGGTTCAGCAGGAACTAAACAAGACAAAAGATCACGTCAGTCTCACACCAACATTTGCAGGTGCATAGTGAAAGATACATGTTTTGGTTTTTTGGCATATGTCGCAGTTGAGTCACTAGTAGCCTAACAGTTGCACTGAAGTTTTTTCTTTTTTTTACTTGGATCTGGTTTGGGTTATTTTGTGCTACATTTTTAAATGAGACATGTAGAATAAAGTGATATTAATGAAATATCAAAAGTAGTTAAAGGATCCTCATGAAGTTTAAAATGTGGAAATACTTTCTTCTACTTTTCTTTTCTGGTTCTAATTAGTTGTGCAATTTTGGTGATTTTTTAAAAGAAAAAAAATCCTTTCAAACTCAGCTGTGTTAGTGTAAAATTGTGATGCTAATATGCGATTGTGTTACTATGTTTCAGCTGTACTGGCACACATTGATGAGACGCAGTACGAAGGTGTACCAATTCTTTTGACCTCAGGGAAGATGTTGGATGAACGGGTGGGTTATGCACGCGTACTCTTTAAGAATGACATGTTTTGTCTTCAGAAACACAACGGCATTCACTGCAAACCCAAACAGATAGTTTTCTACTTCGGACACGGTGACCTTCAGTATCCAGCAATTCTTGTAAGTAAGAATTTATTCAAGCCGACTCTGATCGACGGCGACTGGAAGGAAGTGACTGAACACACAGATGTCAGTGTTTTAGGTTTGTCAGTATCAGACTACTACGTTCAGACTCCAACAGAGCAGAGGGAAGCCTATGCAGAACTCATCTCTCACATCCTTGCTGGACGTAAGAATAGCTTCATTAGTACTGAAAACCTGTTGGCTTCCTGGAGCTTATGGACACCGCTGCTCAGTAGCTTAGCTAGCTCTTTTCCCCGCATCTACCCCGGCGGTGTAGACAACGGAGGGCTTCTGGACGTCCGTCTGAAAGGGAGAGATATTAGCTACAACAGTGAGGTGGTGATAATCAGCCCTGATCAAGTGGGTGGGACATCAGCAAACAATTACCAAGTGATGCAAGGCAAATTTCGCAGTGCGGACATGGTATCTGCCTGGGCGGAAGAGCTAGTTGAGAGGCTGGCTGTAGACATACAGGAAGCAGCAGAGGCGGCGGTGCGTGAGAGCGGTGTTTTCCATCTTGCCCTCTCCGGCGGCTCCACTCCTCTGGCTCTGTTCCACAGGTTGGTCCTACACCACTTCTCCTTCCCCTGGAGGGACACCCATGTGTGGATGGTGGATGAGCGCTGTGTGCCGCTGACTGAACTGGAGTCCAACTTCCACAGCATGCATGAGCACCTCCTGCAGCACGTCAGGATACCCTACTACAACATCCACCCCATGCCTGTGCAGCTCAACCAGCGTCTGTGTGTGGAGGAGGACAGAGGTGCACTGCAGTATGAGAAAGAGCTCAGCAAATGGGTTAACGGCTCCAGCTTCCACTTCGTACTGCTCGGTGTCGGTTATGATGGCCACACAGCCTCTCTGTTCCCTGGTAGTAAAGTAAATGAACATGGGGAACGTCTTGTGGCCCTCACCGAGAGCCCCGTCAAGCCTCACCAGCGTATGAGCCTCACTTTCAACGCCATTAACCGAGCCCACAGGGTTGCTCTTTTGGTGATGGGCAAAGGCAAGCATGAGCTGATCACCCAACTGAGCCGAGTGAAGGACAACTTAGACAAATATCCTGTCACTGGGGTGAAGCCTGATCCCGGTACACTTATCTGGTACATAGACTATGATGCCCTCTTAGGTTAGGGGATTATAGTCATGATCTTAAATGGGACAAATATCTGTGGAGCTGCTGTAATCAGTGCTGGTTGGTGAAAAAGAATGTATGAACCAGCACATGCAGAATCTGTGATTTTACTTGTTTTAGCTTGTTAACTACAAACACACATATACTGAATATCAATGCTGCTTTTTCCAAATTTTGTCATGAGATTTCGGATTCATTTTCTACCAGCCATCTGTCCAAGTTCAGTAGCAGTACTTGCAAAGGCTGAATGAACGACTCAGAAGAAGAAATCCACTGAAAGCTCTCAGTGGAAAATGGTTTAAGGCAGTTTCTTGTTGGTGTATTCATGTGATTGTTGGAAAGCGTAGATACTGAAAAGGATATTATGATCTTTGCGGTTTCTTATATCAAAAGTAGTGCTGTTCACCCGACTAGCAAGGCTTGGCTAATGGATGAAGACTTTTCCAGCACATTAATTCATCAGTAGGAGATGCATAGTCTTGACTCTAACATTAAAAGCTTTGCTTTGTTGGCAAGGATATTAAGTATTTGACGTTTGTAGTTAATAAGTGTAAAACACTGCTGTTATGGTCTTTTTATTGAAGGATAAAACCTTGTTTGACTTTTCTTAGGGTGTGCGTGAAATGCATATGCAAACCTTTTATAATTAGTCTAATTAAGTGTGAGCTGAGTGTAAATTTAAACACACAAAGTCTACATGTCTGCAGTTTACATAGAGGATATGCAGCACCGGAGAAAATGTGACAAATCTGACCTGAAAGTCAGTTTAACACAAAGATTGATTATGAGTGATTTTTTTTTCTTAAAAGTGTGTTTGTATGGGTGTGAGTAATATCATTTCTCAGGTGAATTTTCAGTTCTGCAGTTTACTGTGTAATCTGCCTTTACTTGATTGTATATTTTCTGTCATTGCGTTATGACAACCCTCTTGAAATGCAATCAGTTGGATAAAAAGACTAAAAATGTAGGTCATCCCACAGATCATGTATTTTATTCATCAGTAAAATAAATAAACACATTTGTAACAATCTTTCAGGTGATACCAAATATTTGGTGCTTTGTTAGTATAAAGTACATTCCTGTCCTTTGTACAATGACATTCCTCTAAGAATAGTCTATGCATATGATCTGCTGGTGCTTTTTTTATCTAAGTCCAAATGGAACCAAACAAGATTCAAGTTTATAGTTCATCCATTGAAGATTCTCTTAAAGACGAGCTGGATGAGTTTCAGCAGCAGTGTTTTTGTAAACATTAGGCTGTAAAGATTTACCAGGTGCCTTCATCTCCTCAAAAACAGCTAGTCAGCAGCTAATCTAGCAGCATGAATACAATTTCAGACTAAAATGAAAATCTACAAAACATTATTTTTACATTACTGAGGTGCAGCAAGTCTTCCATCACATTGGCACCATATGATGCAACACTGACTTTCTCTTTTAGGTCACAGAAATATCAAATCTTTTTCCCTACATGATTGCATTTTGAAGTGTTTTGATATTCTTTCCATGCCTTTTTAATGTTCTTCTTGCTTTAAAGTTTGACTAAAAAGTGGGAAAGTTACAAACAGATATATAGTAAGTGTAATGTAGGAGTTTGAAATGATTTCTGGTGTTCTAAACCAGTAATCAGACAGTGATGGAAGATAGCAGGGAAAATAAATCTGTCATGGAGATCACTTGCGTTTTGGTGCAGAAATGCTTTTTTTCTTTAATTAATGCAACCTGGACATCTTTGCTTTATAAATCAGTAAATCATTTCTTTTTCATCTTCTGCTATAATTTGTTTATTGCAGTTATGTTTTTCCAATGAAATAAACATCACTTTAAGTACTGTATGCAGATTTACATCTGTATTCTTATTACATGTATAAATGTACTTTGAATGTACTGTTTGAACCACATTTCTATTGGCTTCCTATGGCAAATTGTCACGTGAAATGGCCAAATGTAACCAGAACCCATCAACAAATAAAAAGCAAAAACTTTAAACAGTCAAGACATCTGCTTTTCTGATGTGGGGATTATAATATAAGGTGGATTAAGTCACTTGCCCTTTTTCCCCTCCTCATGGTTTAAAGTTACCGGCTGCTGGTGGCACGAAAACCTCATGAATTCTTTATATGTGCAGGATCGGATGTCAGTGTGGGACAGCTGGACTGTTTTATCACTCATTTTAGCCTCTGCTTTGGTCCGTCACAGGCCGCCTTGTAGTTAACCACAGTCCTCCTCTCACCATGAAAAAACCTAAACGGACATGAGCAGGTGTTACTCCTTTGAACTGTAGATTTTCTGTAGGAATGGTCAAATATGTGATGGAGAAGAGAGAGGCCTCCTTCACCTGTACTTAAAGTAGAGGCGACTGTTAGAATAAGGGACATGTAGTACAGCTCTGGGGTGGTTTTGGCCTGTGGAGATGCAAAGAAACCACTGATACGTTGTTCTTTTGAGTAAGTCACTATGAATACTGTATTTTTCTTACACATGCGGCTGCTGTCAGAGTCAGGATGGCGGTGCACAGCCCTTGTCCACATGACAGCAGACCAAACACATGATAGGCAGCCCACAGACTCTGAGGAACTGGGTCCATCAATGTGAATATCACTGAAAAACCTTGGACAAGAGTTATTACACATGAATTCTAAAATCTGTTCTGCCGCACTAGTACTGCACATGCTTCTGTTTTTGGGACTTACCCGAAGCTATGAAGGACAAAGCAATGGAGGCTGACAGGTTGTTCAGAAGCGGCTGCCTGCAGTATCTTGAGGATTTTGACCTTTAATCAAGAAAGATATTGTTAGCGCATTGTTCCCCCTTTGCTCAAGTGACCTATGATCTGCATGGCTCGATGCCATGGCCTGCGTCCCAGTTACCTTCCCATGACGTAGAGCTGAGGAACCAGGACAACTGCCGTGAACACTGCATTCACTATTTGACTGTGAATGGAAATGAAGAGAAAATCAGCGGCTTGTAAAACATAAAGACTGCTAAGATCCATACCTATACTCACAATTTTAATCTCTGGTTCTGGGGTATCCATCTGCTGCTGTGATACGCCATGAAGACAAGCATGTACAGAAACATGGATGCTCCACATGCAGGCAAACGTTAGCTGTTGCACTGTTCCTGATGGCTGCATGTGATCTGCTGAAGAACAGCCAAAAGCCTTCAATGTTAACAGCAAGAAGGATTATATTTCACTCTGTGCATGCCCAGAGGCTCTGGCTGCATATTGTGTTTCTTGAAAGCTCAACATTTACCCAGAAATGTGTTCTGTCAAACTGGTTTCTTTAATACTGTACAGCATTAAAGATGCGGTGTTGCTGTAAAAAGGTCGTGGCCTGCAATGTGTTCAGCTAATCAGGAACAGGATACTTAGTTTCCTCATATTATGTGTAGAGTCAGAACTTCTCCCAGAGCATGCAAAGCATCACCCCTGCCCTATATTGACACACAATAAAAGTCCCCCCCAATAACCTCAAATCGGTTCATTCCTCGTGCCGTCCAGTCTTCCAGAGAGTCAAGCAAACATCCAGAATGCCTGTCGACTACAGCGGAACATGGGACATTGTCAGTAATGTCAATTTTGAGGCGTACATGGTTGCACTTGGTAAGTTTTAGTGCCTCTTTTAACAAATTATTTGCATGAATACAAACTGAAATGACAGTTTCTGAACTGCTCTGTCTTAATATGTGGAAATCCATATGTGCAGCTAATAGGTTTCTGTCTTGTCTCAGCGTCATTTGTGTAAAAATAACCATAAGAAACACTTAGGTGTGAGCATCTTCATCCATTGTCGAGTAACAGTAAATGTTCGTTTACTTTCTGCTCCGACCAGAATAAATGTAGCAGCAAAGTAAAGTTACTTCACCGTGGTGACAGTGTTTCTCCATGTTCTCATTTTCACACACAGGCATTGATTTTGCAACACGCAAGATTGCCTCGATGCTGAAGCCGCAGAAAGTGATTAAGCAAGACGGAGATCATTTCACCATCCAGACATTCACTACTTTCAGAAATTATGAGTGTATTTTCAAAATTGGAGAAGAATACCAAGAGGTGACAAAAGGACTGGACAACCGGACGTGCCAGGTGAAAATTTAAACAGCTCGAGTGCTGTTAAAGTGTAGTTTGCCATATTTTAATCAATCTTTGTTCTCTACCAGACTGTGGTCAACTGGGAACATGACAAGCTGGTATGTGTTCAGAAAGGAGAAAAGAAGAACAGGGGATGGAAACACTGGATTCAAGGAGATGAGCTTCATCTGGTAAGACTGGAAATATTATTTTGGTTACAGCCTAGTTAATGTTTGGTCAGAAAATGATTACTACTCTGATTTCTACTATTGTCTGGACTCACAAAAAGTTGAAATAAAAGAAATTGGTGCTCTCTTTGAAAATCACTGCAACAATTTATGGAACAATATGTCCCCCTTTTCATTTTTTTTTACATCAAAATGTTTTACAAATTCCTGTTTTCTCTTTGCAGGAACTCACTTGTGCTGATCAGGTCTGCAAGCAAATTTTCAAACGGACTCTGTGACATTGCCTTTTGAAAGCATTTCAAACTTCATGTTTTGTATTTCCATGAAATGAGCTAAGCCACATAGTGCTGTCATAATAAAAAGCTTAGAATTCAAGTGTTTGTGTTTGTTTTATTAACAGACATTTCCACACCAACATACATACTACAAAGCAAAAGCAAGACAACAACAATAAAAAAGTGGTAATTTAGCATGTTAGACAGCATGATTAGCAAGCATTTTACACTGTTCTTTTCTTAGGAGAACTGTAAAATATCAGTCAAATATCTAAATTTATGCATAGAGTATTTATTGATTATAACTGCTGCTACATACATATTGTTTGGCATGAAAAAAATCATGTTACCATATTTAATTGTAGATACACATATTTAGCGGCAAACCAGCTGTCAGATCTTCACCAGAACACATTAATAACACTACAGGTGTAACATAGACATTCTTGAGATTCAGTCTTTGTTACAAAATGCATGTTGTCTGCATTTTACACGAAACCTAATTCTCAAAATCAATTGAATTCAATAAAAGCTTAAAGGTGATTCTTCTTTTAACATGGCGTAATAAAACATTTCCTTCAGCTTAAAGAGAAAAAATATCCTCTGATACATGATCTCAACACTTTATCTTTGGTATTAAAAGAAAGGCATATCTAAAGGATGAATAAAACATTATCTCGTTTATCAAACAGATGAGAGTGAATAACTGTTACAATTGTTAGAAATCACTGTAACTCAAAATAGTATCACTATTGCCCATTAAATGTGCTGTAATTTGTGGCATGTAAATATTGCAGTACCTCCTCTAGTCCACAGGATGATGCTAACAACCAAAAGTATTTTTTTGGAAAAATACACTCAAGAACTGTTTTTCAGAACAGATGTGACTCATCAAAACACTGATGCATATGAGCGGCCACAAGAAAAGGAAATGAGTCAGTGGGGGATCTTCCTTGGGGGCACGGGGGGGGGGGGGGGGCAGTGGACCCCCCTGTGATCTGATTGGCCACCCCGCAAAAAAAAAAAAATTCGTTGGAAATTTACATTACTGATAGTCCGATTTCCGACGCCTCTGAACACAACTTCGTTGTCCAACTGCACCTGAATGCACCAATGACGTTAGTTTGATCTTTTGATTGTATTTCGTTTGGATTTGAAGAAGCTTTGAAGATGTTTCCTGATGCCGGAGCAGGAGACGAGAATGACTTCTTTCTGAGCACATCTGTTCCGTTGCTCACATTCTTCACCTTTATAGTCCACTTTTAAAAGTTCAGCAGACAGGTGCTCTGCTTTGGAGTGTGACGATTTGGAGAGGGAAGTTTCCGTTTCACCCACAGCATGCTTTAGGACACCCGGGTCGGACTTTATGTTTGAAATACTGACCGACAGCTCAGATTAATTGGTTACTCTGAATTGCCCGTAGGTGTGAGTGTGATTGTTTGTCTGTATATGTAGCCCTGCGACAGACTGGCGACCTGTCCTGGGTGTCCCCTGCCTTCGCCCAAGTCAGCTGAGATAGGCTCCAGCCCCCCCGCGACCCTAGTGAGCGGTGTATAGAGGATGGATGGATGGATGGATGGAAACAATGATAAACATATTCCATTAATCAAGAAAATAACTGGCAGATTAATTGAGAATTAAAATAAACATTAGTTGCAGCCCTAATGAAAATCTTGCTGTCCAATTTTCAGTCTGCCTATTGTCACTTGCTCTTCCCTGTCATTTCCTGTACTTCATCCACTTATGGTTTTATTTAAGGGTTTTCCTGGGTACAGAGATCATCTGTAGACTGCAGAGAAATTACAAAAACCTGCTCTAAATAATCTTTTACAGTGAGCAGATGTTCTTGTGTTGCAGGTACATGGACCAGACGTGCCCATCGAACAGGTCGGGGCGGTCTGGTACCGTATACTTCCTTGAGCACCTCCTCTTTTTGCATTCTTCATATGGGATGGAAATAATGTAACGTTGGTTTTGAACGTCGACCAAAGGCCTGTAGGTGAGAAGCAGGAAGGTCTCCACAATGACGATGTGAGTCTCTTCCTCCTCTTTGTGGTCGGACTGCGGGACGATCTCTGTGTCCAGGGTGTTATTAACGCCATGAGACTTCTCAAACTTAATAATTCTCATACTAAACTATGACGTTTTTGTCATATTTTGGACAACATACTAAACTATGACGTTTTTGTCACATTTTGGACAACATACTAAACTATTATGTTTTTGTCATATTTTGGACAACATACTAAACTATGACGTTTTTGTCACATTTTGGACGACATACTAAGCTATGATGTTTTTGTCACAGTTTGGACGACATACTAAACTATGACGTTTTTGTCACTTTTTGGACGACATACTAAGCTATGATGTTTTTGTCACAGTTTGGACGACATACTAAACTATGACATTTTTGTCACATTTTGGACGACATACTAAGCTATGACGTTTTTGTCACAGTTTGGACGACATACTAAACTATGACGTTTTTGTCACAGTTTGGACGACATACTAAACTATGACATTTTTGTCACATTTTGGACGACATGCTAAACTATGACGTTTTTGTCACTTTTTGGACGACATACTAAGCTATGATGTTTTTGTCACAGTTTGGACAACATACTAAACTATGACATTTTTGTCACATTTTGGACGACATACTAAACTATGACGTTTTTGTCACATTTTGGACGACATACTAAGCTATGATGTTTTTGTCACAGTTTGGACGACATACTAAACTATGACGTTTTTGTCACTTTTTGGACAACATACTAAGCTATGATGTTTTTGTCACAGTTTGGACGACATACTAAACTATGACATTTTTGTCACTTTTTGGACGACATACTAAACTATGACGTTTTTGTCACTTTTTGGACGACATACTAAACTATGACATTTTTGTCACATTTTGGACGACATACTAAACTATGACGTTTTTGTCACTTTTTGGACAACATACTAAACTATGACATTTTTGTCACATTTTGGACGACATACTAAACTATGACGTTTTTGTCACATTTTGGACGACATACTAAGCTATGATGTTTTTGTCACAGTTTGGACGACATACTAAACTATGACGTTTTTGTCACTTTTTGGACAACATACTAAGCTATGATGTTTTTGTCACAGTTTGGACGACATACTAAACTATGACATTTTTGTCACTTTTTGGACGACATACTAAACTATGACGTTTTTGTCACAGTTTGGACGACATACTAAACTATGACGTTTTTGTCACTTTTTGGACGACATACTAAGCTATGATGTTTTTGTCACAGTTTGGACGACATACTAAACTATGACATTTTTGTCACTTTTTGGACGACATACTAAACTATGACATTTTTGTCACAGTTTGGACGACATACTAAACTATGACATTTTTGTCACATTTTGGACGACATGCTAAACTATGACGTTTTTGTCAGTTTGGACGACATACTAAGCTATGATGTTTTTGTCACAGTTTGGACGACATACTAAACTATGACATTTTTGTCACATTTTGGACGACATACTAAACTATGACGTTTTTGTCACATTTTGGACGACATACTAAGCTATGATATTTTTGTCACAGTTTGGACGACATACTAAACTATGACGTTTTTGTCACTTTTTGGACGACATACTAAGCTATGATGTTTTTGTCACAGTTTGGACGACATACTAAACTATGACGTTTTTGTCACAGTTTGGACGACATACTAAACTATGACATTTTTGTCACATTTTGGACGACATGCTAAACTATGACGTTTTTGTCAGTTTGGACGACATACTAAGCTATGATGTTTTTGTCACAGTTTGGACGACATACTAAACTATGACATTTTTGTCACATTTTGGACGACATACTAAACTATGACGTTTTTGTCACAGTTTGGACGACATACTAAACTATGACATTTTTGTCACATTTTGGACGACATACTAAGCTATGACGTTTTTGTCACAGTTTGGACGACATACTAAACTATGACGTTTTTGTCACAGTTTGGACGACATACTAAACTATGACATTTTTGTCACATTTTGGACGACATGCTAAACTATGACGTTTTTGTCAGTTTGGACGACATACTAAGCTATGATGTTTTTGTCACAGTTTGGACGACATACTAAACTATGACATTTTTGTCACATTTTGGACGACATACTAAACTATGACGTTTTTGTCACATTTTGGACGACATACTAAGCTATGATATTTTTGTCACAGTTTGGACGACATACTAAACTATGACGTTTTTGTCACTTTTTGGACGACATACTAAGCTATGATGTTTTTGTCACAGTTTGGACGACATACTAAACTATGACATTTTTGTCACTTTTTGGACGACATACTAAACTATGACATTTTTGTCACTTTTTGGACGACATACTAAACTATGACGTTTTCGTCACTTTTTGGACGGCATACTAAACTATGACGTTTTTGTCATATTTTGGACGACATACTAAACTATGACGTTTTTGTCACTTTTTGGACGACATACTAAGCTATGATGTTTTTGTCACAGTTTGGACGGCATACTAAACTATGACGTTTTTGTCACTTTTTGGACGACATACTAAACTTTGATGTTTTTTCCATATTTTGGACGACAAATTAAACTACAACGTGTTTGTCACACTCTTTTTGTCATTTTTTGGGAGGAGAGATAGAATAAACGGGAGTCGAGTTGGGGGTAGACACGAAGCAGCGGGCCGCGAGTGGGAATTGAACCCGGGTCAGAGAAACACCCCTATGGATGGCTTGCCTGCTTAACCCGTTGAGCGATACAGACAGCCATGTTTGTCACGTTTTGAAGGACATAGTAAACTGTGACGTTTTTGTCACAATTTGGACGACATACTGAAGTATGACATTTTTGCATATTTTGGACAACATACTAAACTATTATGTTTTTGTCATATTTTGGATGGCATACTAAACTATGACGTTTTTGTCACTTTTTGGACGACATACTAAACTATGACGTTTTTGTCACAGTTTGGACGACATACTAAACTATGACGTTTTTGTCACTTTTTGGACGACATACTAAGCTATGATGTTTTTGTCACAGTTTGGACGACATACTAAACTATGACATTTTTGTCACTTTTTGGACGACATACTAAACTATGACATTTTTGTCACAGTTTGGACGACATACTAAACTATGACATTTTTGTCACATTTTGGACGACATACTAAGCTATGACGTTTTTGTCACAGTTTGGACGACATACTAAACTATGACATTTTTGTCACATTTTGGACGACATGCTAAACTATGACGTTTTTGTCAGTTTGGACGACATACTAAGCTATGATGTTTTTGTCACAGTTTGGACGACATACTAAACTATGACATTTTTGTCACATTTTGGACGACATACTAAACTATGACGTTTTTGTCACATTTTGGACGACATACTAAGCTATGATATTTTTGTCACAGTTTGGACGACATACTAAACTATGACGTTTTTGTCACTTTTTGGACGACATACTAAGCTATGATGTTTTTGTCACAGTTTGGACGACATACTAAACTATGACATTTTTGTCACATTTTGGACGACATGCTAAACTATGACGTTTTTGTCAGTTTGGACGACATACTAAGCTATGATGTTTTTGTCACAGTTTGGACGACATACTAAACTATGACATTTTTGTCACATTTTGGACGACATACTAAACTATGACGTTTTTGTCACAGTTTGGACGACATACTAAACTATGACATTTTTGTCACATTTTGGACGACATACTAAGCTATGACGTTTTTGTCACAGTTTGGACGACATACTAAACTATGACGTTTTTGTCACAGTTTGGACGACATACTAAACTATGACATTTTTGTCACATTTTGGACGACATGCTAAACTATGACGTTTTTGTCAGTTTGGACGACATACTAAGCTATGATGTTTTTGTCACAGTTTGGACGACATACTAAACTATGACATTTTTGTCACATTTTGGACGACATACTAAACTATGACGTTTTTGTCACATTTTGGACGACATACTAAGCTATGATATTTTGGTCACAGTTTGGACGACATACTAAACTATGACGTTTTTGTCACTTTTTGGACGACATACTAAGCTATGATGTTTTTGTCACAGTTTGGACGACATACTAAACTATGACATTTTTGTCATATTTTGGACGACATACTAAACTATGATGTTTTTGTCATATTTTGGACGACATACTAAACTATGACGTTTTTGTCACAGTTTGGACGACATACTAAACTATTATGTTTTTGTCATATTTTGGACGACATACTAAACTATGACATTTTTGTCACATTTTGGACGACATGCTAAACTATGACGTTTTTGTCACAGTTTGGACGACATACTAAACTATGACGTTTTTGTCACTTTTTGGACGACATACTAAGCTATGATGTTTTTGTCACAGTTTGGACGACATACTAAACTATGACGTTTTTGTCACATTTTGGACGACATGCTAAACTATGACATTTTTTTTCACATTTTGGACGACATACTAAACTATGACGTTTTTGTCACATTTTGGACGACATGCTAAACTATGACGTTTTTGTCACAGTTTGGACGACATACTAAACTATGACGTTTTTGTCACTTTTTGGACGACATACTAAGCTATGATGTTTTTGTCACAGTTTGGACGACATACTAAACTATGACGTTTTTGTCACTTTTTGGACGACATACTAAACTATGACATTTTTGTCACATTTTTGACGACATGCTAAACTATGACATTTTTGTCGCATTTTGGACGACATACTAAACTATGACGTTTTTGTCACATTTTGGACGACATGCTAAACTATGACGTTTTTGTCACAGTTTGGACGACATACTAAACTATGACATTTTTGTCACATTTTGGACGACATACTAAACTATGACGTTTTTGTCACAGTTTGGACGACATACTAAACTATTATGTTTTTGTCATATTTTGGACGACATACTAAACTATTATGTTTTTGTCATATTTTGGACGACATACTAAACTATGATGTTTTTGTCATATTTTGGACGACATACTAAACTATGACGTTTTTGTCACAGTTTGGACGACATACTAAACTTTGATGTTTTTTCCATATTTTGGACGACAAATTAAACTACAACGTGTTTGTCACACTCTTTTTGTCCTTTTTTGAGAGGAGAGATAGAAATAAACAGGAGTCGAGTTGGGGGTAGACACGAAGCAGCGGGCCGCGAGTGGGAATCGAACCCGGTTCAGAGAAACACCCCTATGGATGGCTTGCCTGCTTAACCCGTTGAGCTATACAGACAGCTATGCTTGTTACGTTTTGAAGGACATAGTAAACTGTGACGTTTTTGTCACAATTTGGACGACATACTGAAGTATGACATTTTTGCATATTTTGGACAACATACTAAAGTATGACGTTTTTGTCACATTTTGGACGGCATGCTAAACTATGACGTTTTTGTCACAGTTTGGACGACATACTAAACTATGACGTTTTTGTCACATTTTGGACGACATACTAAACTATGACGTTTTTGTCACATTTTGGACGACATACTAAGCTATGACGTTTTTGTCACAGTTTGGACGACATACTAAACTATGACGTTTATGTCACATTTTGGACGACATGCTAAACTATGACGTTTTTGTCACAGTTTGGACGACATACTAAACTATGACGTTTTTGTCACCTTTTGGACGACATACTAAACTTTGATGTTTTTTCCATATTTTGGACGACAAATTAAACTACAACGTGTTTGTCACACTCTTTTTGTCCTTTTTTGAGAGGAGAGATAGAAATAAACAGGAAGCAGGAGTCGAGTTGGGGGTAGACATGAAGCAGCGGGCCGCAAGTGGGAATCGAACCCGGGTCAGAGAAACACCCCTATGGATGGCTTGCCTGCTTAACCCGTTGAGCTATACAGACAGCCATGTTTGTCATGTTTTGAAGGACATAGTAAACTATGACGTTTTTGTCACAATTTGGACGACATACTGAAGTATGACATTTTTGCATATTTTGGACGACATACTAAACTATGACGTTTTTGTCAGTTTTTGGACGACATGCTAAACTATTATGTTTTTGTCATATTTTGGACGGCATACTAAACTATGATGTTTTTGTCACAGTTTGGACGACATACTAAACTATGACATTTTTGTCACATTTTGGACGACATGCTAAACTATGACGTTTTTGTCACAGTTTGGACGACATACTAAGCTATGATGTTTTTGTCACAGTTTGGACGACATACTAAACTATGACGTTTTTGTCACAGTTTGGACGACATACTAAGCTATGATGTTTTTGTCACAGTTTGGACGACATACTAAACTATGACATTTTTGTCACATTTTGGACGACATACTAAACTATGACGTTTTTGTCACATTTTGGACGACATACTAAGCTATGATGTTTTTGTCACAGTTTGGGCGACATACTAAACTATGACATTTTTGTCACTTTTTGGACGACATACTAAACTATGACGTTTGTGTCACTTTTTGAACGACATACTAAACTATGACGTTTTTGTCACTTTTTGGACGGCATACTAAACTATGATGTTTTTGTCACAGTTTGGGCGACATACTAAACTATGACGTTTTTGTCACTTTTTGGACGGCATACTAAACTATGACGTTTTTGTCACATTTTGGACGACATACTAAGCTATGATGTTTTTGTCACAGTTTGGGCGACATACTAAACTATGACATTTTTGTCACTTTTTGGACGACATACTAAACTATGACGTTTTTGTCACTTTTTGGACGACATACTAAACTATGATGTTTTTGTCACAGTTTGGACGACATACTAAACTATGACATTTTTGTCACATTTTGGACGACATGCTAAACTATGACGTTTTTGTCACTTTTTGGACGACATACTAAGCTATGATGTTTTTGTCACAGTTTGGACGGCATACTAAACTATGACGTTTTTGTCACTTTTTGGACGACATACTAAACTATGACGTTTTTGTCATATTTTGGACGACATACTAAACTATGATGTTTTTGTCACTTTTTGGACGACATACTAAACTTTGATGTTTTTTCCATATTTTGGACGACAAATTAAACTACAACGTGTTTGTCACACTCTTTTTGTCCTTTTTTGAGAGGAGAGATAGAAATAAACGGGAGTCGAGTTGGGGGTAGACACGAAGCAGCGGGCCGCGAGTGGGAATTGAACCCGGGTCAGAGAAACACCCCTATGGATGGCTTGCCTGCTTAACCCGTTGAGCTATACAGACAGCCATGTTTGTCACGTTTTGAAGGACATAGTAAACTGTGACGTTTTTGTCACAATTTGGACGACATACTGAAGTATGACATTTTTGCATATTTTGGACAACATACTAAACTATTATGTTTTTGTCATATTTTGGATGGCATACTAAACTATGACGTTTTTGTCACATTTTGGACGACATACTAAACTATGACGTTTTTGTCACATTTTGGACGACATGCTAAACTATGACGTTTTTGTCACATTTTGGACGACATGCTAAACTATGACGTTTTTGTCACAGTTTGGACGACATACTAAACTATGACGTTTTTGTCACAGTTTGGACGACATACTAAACTATGACGTTTTTGTCACATTTTGGACGACATACTAAGCTATGACGTTTTTGTCACAGTTTGGACGACATACTAAACTATGACGTTTTTGTCACAGTTTGGACGACATACTAAACTATTATGTTTTTGTCACATTTTGGACGACATGCTAAACTATGACATTTTTGTCACATTTTGGACGACATACTAAACTATGACGTTTTTGTCACTTTTTGGACGACATACTAAACTATGATGTTTTTGTCATATTTTGGACGACATACTAAACTATGACGTTTTTGTCACAGTTTGGACGACGTACTAAACTTTGATGTTTTTTCCATATTTTGGACGACAAATTAAACTACAACGTGTTTGTCACACTCTTTTTGTCCTTTTTTGAGAGGAGAGATAGAAATAAACAGGAAACGGGAGTCGAGTTGGGGGTAGACATGAAGCAGCGGGCCGCGAGTGGGAATCGAACCCGGGTCAGAGAAACACCCCTATGGATGGCTTGCCTGCTTAACCCGTTGAGCTATACAGACAGCCATGTTTGTCATGTTTTGAAGGACATGGTAAACTATGACGTTTTTGTCACAATTTGGACGACATACTAAAGTATGACATTTTTGCATATTTTGGACAACATACTAAACTATGATGTTTTTGTCATATTTTGGACGACATACTAAACTATGATGTTTTTGTCATATTTTGGACGACATACTAAACTATGACATTTTTGTCACTTTTTGGACGACATACTAATCTTTGATGTTTTTTCCATATTTTGGACGACACATTAAACTACGACGTGTTTGTCACACTTTTTTTTGTGCTTTTTTGAGAGGAGAGATAGAAATGAACAGGAAACAGGGAGTAGACATGAAGCAGCAGGCCGCGAGTGGGAATCGAACCCGGGTCAGGGAAATGCCCCTATGGATGGCTTGCCTGCTTAACCCGTTGAGCTATACAGACAGCCATGCTGGTCACCTATGACGTATTTGTCACATTTTGGACGACATTTTTTCATATATTGGATAACATACTCAACGATGATGTTTTTGTGATATTTCGGACCACCTACTAAACTATGACGTCTTTGTCATATTTTGGACGACATACTAACATGTGACATTTTTTCACATTTTAGACGACATATTAAATTATGATGTTTTTGTGACATTTTGGATGACACACTAAACTATGACACTTTTGTCACATTTTGGACAACTTATTAAATTATGACATTTTTGTAATTTTTGGACGACATACTAAACTATGACGTTTTTGTCATATTTTGGACGAAATACCAAACTATGACGTTTTTGTCATGTGTCGGACGACATACTAAACTATGACGTTTTTGTCATAATTTGAACGACATATTAAACCCTGACATTTTGTTCATATGTTGGACGACATACCAAACTGTGACGTTTTTGTCATATTTTGGATGACATGTTAAACTATGACGTTTTTGGCATATTTCCAATGACATACTAAACTATGACGGTGTTGACATTTTGGACGATGATTTTTTTTTTGCTGCATTTTAGACCGCATACTAAATTATGATGTTTTTGTCATATTTTGGACGACATACTAAACTCGGATGTTTTTGTGACATTTTGGACAACATACTAAATTATGACGTTTTTGTCATATTTTGGACAACATACTAAACTATGCCGTTTTTGTCATATGTTGGACGACATATCAAACTATCACGTTTTTGTCATACTTCCGAGAACATACTAAACTATGACGTTTTTGTGACAATTTTGACCACATACTAAACTTTGACGTTTTTGTGACGTTTTGGAGAAACGTGACTTGAGAACCCGGTGAAGTTTGAGAAGTCTCATGGCGTTAATAACACCCTGGACACAGAGATCGTCCCGCAGTCCGACCACAAAGAGGAGGAAGAGACTCACATCGTCATTGTGGAGACCTTCCTGCTTCTCACCTACAGGCCTTTGATCGACGTTCAAAACCAACGTTACATTATTTCCATCCCATATGAAGAATGCAAAAAGAGGAGGAAGTATACGGTACCAGAACGCCCCGGCCTGTTCGATGGGCACGTCTGGTCCATGTACCTGCAACACAAGAACATCTGCTCACTGTGAAAGATTATTTAGAGCAGGTTTTTGTAATTTCTCTGCAGTCTACAGATGATCACTGTACCCAGGAAAACCCTTAAATAAAACCATAAGTGGATGAAGTACAGGAAATGACAGGGAAGAGCAAGTGACAATAGGCAGACTGAAAATTGGACAGCAAGATTTTCATTAGGGCTGCAACTAATGTTTATTTTAATTCTGAATTAAGCTGCCAGTTATTTTCTTGATTAATCGAATATGTTTATCATTGTTTCCATCCATCCATCCATCCTCTATACACCGCTCACTAGGGTCGCGGGGGGGCTGGAGCCTATCTCAGCTGACTTGGGCGAAGGCAGGGGACACCCAGAACAGGTTGCCAGTCTGTCGCAGGGCTACATATACAGACAAACAATCACACTCACATTCACACCTACGGGCAATTTAGAATAATCAATTAATTTGGACTGTGGGAGGAAGCCGGAGTGCCCGGAGAAAACCCATGCATGCACAGGGAGAACATGCAAACTCCATGCAGAGTGAACCGGGGATCTTCTTGCTGCAAGGCAAAAGTGCTAACCACTATACTACTGTGCAGCCCTATCATTGTTTCCCAATGACCAAAACAAAGTCCTTAAATGTCTTAAGTCCACAGCCCAATGATAGTTTACTGATAGAGAAAGAGCAAACCATAAAATATTCAAATTAAAGAATAATTTTATTTATTATTTTATTTATTCAAAAAAACACAACTTAAATCAATGAATTGATTTTAGAAATTGCTGGAAATGAATTGTATAGTTGACGACTAATCAGTTATTGTTGCAGTTCTAGTTTGCATTACAGCAAATCATCTATCCGGGCAATGAGACTAATGGAAGAAAGGCAGTGGAGTTTATAAAAAAAATAAAGAAGCAAGGAAGTGATACAACATCAAGCTAAAAAGAACAACAAAAAGCACAACATGAAGAATAGGCAAACGTTGAAATTATTATTATTATCATTGTTGTTACGCTCCAGCCCAGTAGGTGGCGGTACTGCATCTTTAAGCTGGTTTACCAAGAAGAAGAAGAGTCGTTGGTTTGCGGATAAATTTCTGCCGCGAGTTTTTGTTTTCACTGAACTGTGAACAGTCCATAAACTGTATGTATAACACTGTTTGACATAATTTAAGCTAACCTGCAATAAGCATTTACCGGTTGGATCTCGTTTTGTCTGTCTTACCTTCGTTCAGTGAGTTTTTACCAAACTTCGTTGCTTAATTGCAGCTGTGAAGAAAATCGTGTCGTTTTCAGGAGCTTGATTCCCCTACAAGAAAATGTCAGATGATACAGACGAAACTCATCAGGTGAGAGTGTTTTAACAGCGTTTAACTTTTAGTTTTGCTCGCTACATGTAGCTAATGTTTACATTATTGAACCTAATATTGTCATTAGCTAACGTAGCTAACATCTGTCGTCTAACTGCCTCCAACAGGTGGTGAAGTATATTGTGTAAAAAAACACATTTAATGTTTCTTTACTTTTTATTTTAGAGGTTAAAGGCAGCTGTACATTACACAGTGGGTCGTCTGTGTCAGAAGATCGGAGAGGACCACCGGAGGGAGTTCAGTAGACAAGTCATAGCAGCGATAGCAGAGACGACGTTCAGACAGTGTGGTGTGTGTCTACAGGGCAGTACAGCAGCTCAGTGTTCGCCATTAATCACATACAGGGCTTAAAGATATATCAAAACTCACATACATCCTGCTGAATCTAATAATATTTCGCTCTCACATCATTACAAGTAGATCAGAAGCTTCTATTTCTATTTGCAGTGATAACTATGCCATCAGTGCAATGAGATTCTGAGTTTCCTGTCTCTACCTAGTGCTGCAATAAACAGAATGCACTCAATACTCTTCAATACTGAGGTAGATATTTAATATAGAAAGAACAGTGCAAAAGAGCATGTGCATTAAACACCGTTAAAAACTGTGCAGAAGGTTAAGACATGCATCCCAGTAGGACAAAGGTTGCATTCAGTCCTTCGGCTGGTGATGTTAGACAGTGAGGATGGAGCAGTGGTTTGCCCGAGGATGAAATCTGTCTTTGAATGTTGAGGGTCCACATTTCAGACTCCTGAAGCATCTTCCAGATGGCAGGGTGTGTTTTCTGATCATGTTGTTTGCTCTTCTGAGCACTGGGCTGATTTGATCACTCTCAGTAGGTGCTTGTGTGCACTACTAATGAGAATGTGTCAGTGGTGCACCAGTAGAAGTTGTAGAGTGATGGTGGTAGTAAACGACATCATCACCCTCTTCACAAAGTACAGCCCCTGCTTTGCTATCCTGATTGATGCGGCGTGTCCAAAAGAAGTCCCTCATGCCGTGTCCACCTCAGGCCCACTGTCGCATAATAAGCCGTGGTGTTGATGGCTTCTCTCCAGCTTCAGGTTCACTATCACTTCCTTGGTTTTGACAACACAGCATCTGGTTTTCTACCTCCCTGGGGGATCCTGCCTCATCGCTGTATGAGATGAGGCTGCTGTGTCATCCACAAACTTAAGAATGTGAGGTGCAAAGTGTGTACAGCATGGGACCAAATACACAACACAAAGCATTACAGTTTACACATGCTACCAGCAGCTCCAGTTGCTGGAGTCAACTGAATTACCAGATCCCTGGAAACACTACTGCGGTACAGTAAGGGCTCATACTGGAACTTAAAAATGTACGTGTCATCATTCTATGCATTTCCTAATACTTTTTTCTGAAACTTTTATGCAGTTTTTTTAATTACAACTTTCAAATTCAGGATACTCTGATGTACCCAACACACTTAAGAAATGCTTCAGTATCAACTCTACCATTACTAGATCCCTAAAATCTCAAAATAAAAACTGTTGTGACACTCCAGGGGTTTAACACACTGACATCATGGGTTTAAATCCTGACAGGACACTGGTTTTACAAATCAGCCCCCATCATTTGCTGGATGAAATCTTTATTTTAAGTTGAAGACGCAAAATGCAGCAGACTGCTTTCTTGAGTATGTAGCATGTTGTACAAACGGTTTACAACCCTTTGAGACATCTATTTAAAGGCCTTTCAACAGCACATATTAACTGTGATGCAACTAATCACAGCCTTAGTCATTACTCACAGATGAGAGTCCTAAGGCCTCACAGTTTAAAAAAGATTAAAGTGATAAATATGTGCTAAAGGTTTGAGCGCAGATGAACGGCTTGACCACCTGGGAGTCACAGAATCATCAATACCCGTCCTGTGTACAAATCTTGATTTGTGCAAATAAATGTGTCGGCACGCATTGTGAAACTAAACGTGTCGGACAACTTCTTCCAATTTGGCAGAAGAGTAGGAGACAATCTGCCGGCCAACAAGTCGTGTCTACACACCCTCAAGTTAGGGGTTAACAAGATTTCACTAAATCTCCTTTCTGTGTCCAAACATTTGAGCTAACAGGTTTAGTTCACAGACTGCTGTTGTATCGACTGTGTGAGAAACGGGTTCCTAACTGTACACAACTAGAATATTCAGATTTCTTATCACAATGCAGTTTTGTAATTGCCTGAACTTAACATCCCACTTTTGGCTTTAATTTTCAGATGTATTTGCTAAAGACCTGGAGGCTTTTGCAAGGTGAGCTTATTAACAAGTGATAATCCTGTACTTTCTCTCTGACCAAAACACATTGTCCGACCTAAAACTATGTAAACGGCTTAACGTCTCATTTACAATCTGATGTGTGATTTCAGGCATGCAAAAAGAAGCACAGTCAATACAGAGGATGTTAAACTTGCAGCCCGTCGCAGTACTGCTTTGGTGAGTTCTTGTCAGAAAGGAATTGTACACCAGTCAGTGATCTCTTGTCTACAGTAACGTTGAAGCCACCGAGTCTAAAACCACATGTCGTTAAGCCAATCAGTGTTACCCACTCCCAATTATTTCATAGTAACTTCCATATACTGGACCTGTGTATGGGGTATACACATATTCTACAGCAGACAGCAAATATAATGTTTAATTTGCCTTTATTAATTTCAGTCCATCTACATACAAAATAAAAGTGAAGAACTGACCCAGGAGCAGAGGGATTTGAAAAAGAAGGGTACTGGGAAGAGGAAGAGCAGAGACACTGAGGAGGACAGCAGAGAATAAGGACAGGACAAAGGCAAGCCTGCAGTGTCTCACTCGTGCCCAACATTCAAACCAACATGAAGATTCACTAATACATGACAGTGAGTCAAGTGACACTCAAGTCTCTTGGTTATGTTTCTCGAGTTATGCATTTCAGAGAGTCGACAGCATGAGACTTTGTTATACCACAGTAAACTCTCTGCAGGTTCAGAACAAATATCTTCCAGCTTCTACTGTCACCTGCTAATGTAATGTCAAACTGCAGTGCATCTGGCACAGGTCTGACATCTGAAAATGCCCATGTATGAACTGAAAAACATTAAAGTCTTATTCTTTAAAGCACTGCCACTGTGACATTTACTTCAAAAAGTCTTTACAATATTGTATTTCAGCGGTTTGGGCTGTAAATCACCTAAAACAAAAATCACATGAATTAACTGATGTGTTTTGCCCTTGAAACCTTGAGACCCAATACTGTCAAACCAACCATTTTATCTAAAAAAATAATCTCCAATTTCAAGGCCCAGCAATGTGACATTTGATGTCTTGCTACTATAGCCAAATCAGAGAGAATTAATACGGTTTGGAATGGTGATCGCACATTGCTGAGCTCATTGCTTGAAGTTGAAATGAAAGACAATGAGCCCCCACAAACTTGTGCTAACCTTAGAAGTAGCTGTGAATAATAAAAAAAAAAGGGATAATTCACTCCAACAAGCCATCAAAAGCAGCAAAAAGACAGGTACTACCCCATGTCATGTCTGAGAAGGCCACACACACTGAAAGTGTTGGAACTTCCATCTTCGTCCTTCAGAACAGACTTCAGTCAGGGTTCAAACGGAGACCTCGACCAGCAGAGCCCAAGGTCCCTAGATATGTGAATCGAATTAGATGTTTATGATTTGACAAACTGACTCAAGTAGTATCAACTAAGCATCTATTCAAATGAACTTTATTAGAGAACTCCCTTCATTTGACATGTTTTTACACACCTCACAAACAACAAGAGCTACTGGGAACCTTTGGACACACCACTCCACGTTCTCACACTAGCACTCGCGTCCCCCAGAGTCTTCAGCAGGTGTCATCCACATCAAGTACACACTTACAGATCAGTTCAATACATGAAAGCACACACCATACAGCATTCAAATCAGATAATATAAGCAATACAAATATTCAACACAACATTCCACTACATTTGATATTTCTGCACTTGATAGACATACTTAAGAATAAGGAAAAACTTGCAAAGATTAAAAAAAAAAATCTTGAAGTACTAATTAAAGAATGTCCATGTTACGGGAGGCGCTCGTAGCATCTGCAGCTTCCACTCACACACTCAGAAAGCAGTCAAATTGGGCCCTTTCACCGCACAACCAGTCCGTTTCACGCGTCTCTCCGTTCGCTCACTCATCGCTTCACTCTTCGCCACAAGCCATCCTCAATCGCACTCATCAGTTCTTAAAATGTCAGTTGCGCAGTTCTTTCCATTTAAAAGTGGATAAAAGTGAAAACACCCACCGTCTCTTAGAACATGCGGAGTGAAGCCGTTCTTTGATGGCATAGCATTTACAGGTGGGAAGAGGGAGAATGATACCGATATCACCCCAAGAATGCTGCCAAAGAGGAGCTTCCTCACAGGAAAATGGAAGAGAGGTGAACTGCAGAAGAGATTTCAATGAAGGCTTTTCCATAGAACTTGACTGCAAATAAAGTTGCACTTAAAACATTTAGGTTTCAACCAGATTCTTCCCAATGCAAGATTGCCTTTTAGGTCGATGACAAAGCCGGATAATGGTGAACCACAAACATTCATGCATTTTCAAAATGGTTATCACATTTCACAATACATGCATTAGAGAATCCAGTTGAAATGGATACAAACAAATGAGACATCAAAAATAGCACTTTAGTCAGACATCCTGGTAAACAATTCACTTCGACACTTTCTAAATTAAATCTTTAGCATTTTTTCCAAATGTACAAAACATCTTCCACAAAAGTGTTAAGTTTTCAGATACGCATTAACACCAGAAATAAATTTTGAAAAGACTCATCTTTCTCACAATACTTACCATACAAACACTTAACTTACATACCCCACCCAGATGACTTTGACTCCATGCTGGACCCAAAACCTGAGTTAAACCCACTACTACTGGTTGTAGAGTTTGACCCTGTTCCCCAGCCGAGACTGGCCGAGCTGGTGCCGTAGTTGCTGTTGCCTGCACTGAAAGACTGACTCTGGTCCCTGCTAGAGCTTGTTCCACTGGACGTGCTGCCTGAGGTGGATGTCTGCTGCTGGCTAGCCAGCATGCCCATCATCCCCCAACTACTCTGCAGAGCAGCCTGAGCAGCAGCCATCATGGCGGGGTTCAGACTGAAGGAGCCAAAATTTGCCAGACTACTGTTAGTGCTGCTCCCTAACCCACTACGGCTGCTACCAAATGCTTGAGCTCCAAAACCATTTCCAAATCGAGCTGTACGATCAAACTGCCTATTGCCATGTTTGGGCTCAGCATTTGAGATGTGAACGCTGACTCCTTTGATAATAAGATCCTCTCCACAGAGAGACTGGGCAACCTGTGAGAAAAGAAAAGATCTGAATCAGATCATCTAGGAATGGGAATACGAAATACCAAAAAATGAACGACTTTCTAAGCATTCATACAATACCTGATCATCTGCAAACGTGACAAAGGCAAAAGCACGGAATGGCTTGGGGATGAAGACATCTGTGACTTCTCCGTACTGCATAAAGAACTGCCGTAGATCGTCTGTGGTCATGTCTTCTGTGCAACGTCCTACAAACACTTTCCGACTCCTCAGTGGCTCATCTGGACCTTGCTGTAAACAAACCGGGAAAAAAATATTACACATTATAATGGCAACAATGACGGTAACTATGACGTTAACTCAATTTTCTGTCCTATAAAAATGTGGGTATACGCATGGACATTACCATATTCACCTTCGAGTTTGGGAGCTTGCAGTCACACCATCTCCCGTCAATCATATGGCGCTGGGAGATCACCTTTTCTTGGGCCTCATACTCTGTGAACCTCACAAAGCCAAATCCTTTAGAGTTTCCGGTCTTAGCATCTCGTTTTACCTGCGAGAACAACATACAACCAGTAATGAACATCAGCTGTCAGAACATACAAACCACTACAAATGTATATTTTAGTAACCCCCATCCTACTGAGTAGGGTATCCACATGCCCCAGAACTGTACTTTTTGTCTTATCTCACAGGTGCTTTGCATTTTCCATTTCTGTTTGAATTTGTGTTTTTTGAAAATACCCATGTATTGTAGTCCCAGTGGACTCAGGTCAAAAGCACCCAATTCTGTCTATGCAGTTGTAATAGAAGTAACCATTTACTGAGTTCATATTTCCCATGGTTCCTAATTTAAAGTATCAGAGGGGTAGAAGTTATAAGTGAGTGTGGGAAATCACAAACAATTTTCAGGCTATAAAGGGATGAGAAAGGTTTTTAACTATAAAGATATGAGGCAGTTTGCTTTGTCAAGATGTGTTTGTCTGTAACAAACCTAGAGTATATGTGTGACATAGTTTTGACTGATATTGGTGCCGTTTTGTGGAGAATAGCGGCAAGTAAATCAAGACCACGTGGTTTTGTTGTTGCTGAAATGTTGATACAAATATGAAGAAAAGAGTGTTTACTTGATATTGATGAAAACAAATGATACCAGAATCAAAGGACGGCAGGGAATCTTTTAAGTATCAATACAGATTCTACTTGGGACAAAAGCTGCAATCAGTTCTTAAGTTTCTTCATTTTCACAGGATGCAAATTAACCAACTTTCCTGGAATAACAGTAACCTCTGTTTTCAAATTCTATTAATAACATTCCTAATATTGTTTTGAAAAGCTATAAGATAATATTCTGCTACTGTGGTTTATTCTTAAAGTACTATTCTTCTGGTCCCCATGGAGCCACATCGGAAGTCCTTGTACATTAAATATGCTGACAGAATGAGAGTTAATATTGATCAAACCATACCTGAACCATAATGACTTCTCCAAATGTGCTAAAGTAGTCTTTCAGGTCTTGTTCAGTTGTTTTCCAAGGAAGACCCAGTACGATCAGATCAGATGTCTTCATATCCCCTCTCTTCATTTTCACAGCAGAGGAGGCATCGATTTCATCCATTTTTCTTTTGTTGTCTGAAATGTGACCAACACAGGAAAAAAAATACTGTAAATAATTATCAAGACCAAAGCTGTACAAGGGCAAAATTGTTTACTTTTTAATCAGCAACACACTATATTAAGTGGATTTTCCTTCACTGCTATTACTCCTTTTGCAAAATATGATGTCTCCGTGGACTTTTTCAGAAGCTGTAATTGGAAGCATTTATCCGTATGTCATTATAATTTGAGGTGTTATGATAAAACTGCTTATATTCATGGTTATATCAGACTACACCTAAAGTGCAGTTCAAGTCAACATTGACACCAACAACTACAACCTTCAAAATGACCCTGAAGTTAATCAACACCTCTCAAAATGAGTTTCAACTAAACACGTGACCTCCAAGAAGACACAGTTTATTAAATAGCTGCCGCAATTACTTTGACAAGATATCTTCAGTAAATACACATGATAAAAACAATGGTCTTGACTTGCTCATTTTGTGAATGGATTTAGCGCCTCAGCTTGTACTTCAGCGGGCGTAGGCAAACTGCACGTCATTCTCGTCTATTTTCAGAGTGCAGAAGCTACATTATGAATTATAAATAAGAATGCCCCTGGACACCTGTTCGAGGTTAGGTGCAGATTATGTGAATGAAAAGTAGCCAAATTTACCTTTTGGATAGTTCACCACGTACA
The DNA here is from genome assembly GCF_021347895.1 of Acanthochromis polyacanthus. NCBI lineage: Eukaryota > Metazoa > Chordata > Actinopteri > Pomacentridae > Acanthochromis > Acanthochromis polyacanthus. The sequence continues at coordinate 11,163,225 of NC_067117.1, read as the reverse complement.
CGACATTCCCCCATCCGTTTTCTGGCGCGTGTAGGACCCCTTCCACCAGACGCACTCCTCTCATGCACTGAGACACGGGGCTCCTGAACCGTAGGCCGCATGCCCCTGGAAACTGAGCCGCCACGGTTGAAAGCAGAACTGTGCCGTCATCCTCCGATGGGATCTCCATGGGTTCCTCGTTTTCCTCCTCCGCCACCCGAATGTACACTTCGGCCATTTTTGCCCCAAAACAAAACTTACCGCCTGAATCAAAACAGTGCTAAAGTTAGCAGTTAGCTCGCTAGGTGTCCACGAATACGGCTAACTTTAGCCGACGTTGCTAACCGGACTGAATGAGTCAGGCTAATTTGTCAGTTATATCTGCAGCAAAGACGTCTCAAGTGAATACACTACAACAAAAATAGCGTTATCGAGAGGTTTCACTTTAAATAATTTCATATATATTAATTTCCCCAGATCGCGCTAACAGACGAACATCGGCCTTACTGTTCCTTTGTTCGTTGGGACGGGGAGCTGTGTCGTCAACACCGGACGACGGCCGCTCGAATGTACCTCTTAATGAAAACTGCGCACGATCCTCCCGCAAAGTAATTCGGCAAAAGGAGTTCCTCAAAGTGTGCTGCGCAGGCTGAAGAAGTGAAACAACTTTGACAACTCGCTCGTCTCGTCCCACATGCACAGTGAAGAATACAGCTTACAGGAATATTTTTCCACGAGGCAACAATTGAAAGCACTATGTAAGGCCTACCAAAATGGCCAACAGTGCGAAGAACGAACTACGTCATTAGACTGGACTGTTTCATTTCGTGAGGTTAATTTCTCTCGAGTGTGTCGTTAATATAAACATTAATTGCATCATTCGTAAGTAGAAAATAAAAGACTGAAAATATTATATTTTTATATGTGTGTTTTATATGGAATGTAATACAACACAGTGAAAAATACAGTTGCTAGTCAGTTTTATTTTGTGCTTCACCCCTCCGTGAAAGAGTCGATTCGTCCAGGTTTATCTCATCCACGACAGCAGCTTCCGTTAGTTGCTACATTGGTTGGTTGGACATGGGAAGATGGCGGTTTGTATGAGCCGTACAAACTTTGACACACAGCTTTTTAGAGTTTAAATATACAAGTTATGATCTTAGCGATTTATCTGAAGGTTAAAACGATCAGGGTGTGGCTTTGTCTCAATGGATGAGCCGCTGTCAGATGATATAAACGCTGACATGACACCTGTCATTTTCAGCGTTTTGTTGTCTTATTTGTGATGCTGATGTGCAAAGGAGAATGCATTTGTTGGTCGTTAGATTATAAATTTTGAAGTAGAGTAGTTAAGTGCTCAAGTTACCACAATTTTAATTGTCTTCTAAATAATTCCTGCAAGCTCAAACTGTTGTACTGGCACCTTTTAAAAGTATATCAAAGTACAAATACAAGAACTGCTGTAAGATGAAGGAACTGAGTGACACCAGCAATGCATGATTGATTAACTCACTAATTTGTATCCACTCACAAACGTTTTGTAGATTTACCTTAGGGTGGACCAGAACAAAAAGACATGAGCATGTCCAGGTCATCTTAGGGCCACAATCAAGTCATTTAATTATCACAATGTAAAGCTTAAATGCATACTTACAGTAAAAGTTGTAGGTTTGTACTCATAAATCTGGTGTTGTTATATGGCTCATTTAGCCTCTAACTCTTCCGGGTACAGAATCGTGAAATTGTCAAGCTATTGCAACTTCACAAAGCAGAGTAATGTTGACTCTGAATGATACATCCATAGGGTCAAGTATAGCACTCTAGATTCAGCGCCTATTTTGGATTCAATGCAACAAAGAGAGATCTCAAACAGCTTTTTATTACATTTTTCAATCAATAACAGTACAATTTAGTACAGTATCTATCTTGCATCCAGCTCACCGTGGAACACCAACAGACTGAAATGAAATACAAAAAGTGAAAAGGTACATAAGGGTGCAGAGCTCTATAATATTAATGGAAAGAGAAAAGGGAATCCATCTCAGTTGAATTGCATTTTCACTTGTGGCCACACACGAATACATCACATTTATTGTACATCATTGCAGAAAAAGAAAAGTGAAAATATGTCACAACTTTAACAAAAGTGCTTCTGTATACAGTGAAATGTTGTCATTCAGATGCTCTGATTTTCAATTTAAGACCAAGAAAAAAAATGTACAAAAGTTTTAGTATGGACAATATGTGAGGACATTTTTGTTCCATTGAGTGTGAAGATTTGAAGGAGAGAAAAGGACTTGTCAAGGATAGAATTCTCACAATGATTGTTATAATTATTACAAAAAATTGGCATCAATAGAACTGGTAAGCATAATTTACACTAAGTATGCAGTCAATATTAAGTCTTTCTCCATTCTTGCTCACTCTGGTGCATAGCGTTACCAGTATTAGTACATGATAGAGTTTGAGCCCAAAAAATTGGCCTCCATTAAGTTCAATCAATAGGTTACTCTCCTTTTCAGAAACAAAAGAAAATCTAGGATTTTTGCACCATTGAAAGCAAGTCTACAGCATGCACATCTAAATTAACTCGTGGCAGACAAAATTAAATGTCTTAACTTAAAACATCAGACCATTATTTTCAGACATTGATTTGTACATTTCATTCACAGAGTTGCAACTGCAGTCCCAAGCAAAGGAAGTGTCTAAGTCAGGAGAGGTGTTTCACTCAGAGTGGATACGAAACACAAACCCTCTTCCATATAGTAAAATCGAGCCATGCCTCAGTTATCTCAGCACCTATCTTGCTACCCCACCCCTTCCCACCAAAAGACAAAGGCATGTACAAGAATTAAGGGGGTTAACTGGATAATTTACTCGTAATAACTCCTTTTGTACTGGAATGAGCATTCATAACTTATAGCATGTGCTTGGTTAGTTAACATAGTATTAGTTGAGAGGCAAAGCTTCATGTGCAAAAGGCTGTGATGAAACAAAAACAGCTAGTATATAAATACATCATGGACATTTTGAAAGCTGCTCGTGTAATATGATCCAAGCTTTTACTTCTGCATGTTTTTCTCATCTGTCTTATATGATTTACCTGGATTAGAAAGACAAGCTGTAATTCAAACATATCTAAAACCACTAAAGAAATATGACAAAAAGAAAGCCATCAAGAATAACAAACCATCAGAATAGAAATCTTAAAAAAAAGTTAAATAATTTGTACAATTACACTCCAACATTTGCTTTCAAGACGCACACATTTGCATGGGATGATAGTGTTGTTTTCTCTTTCAAGGTAACATAAAATGGTCCAAGAAGGAATGCACAAGTTTCTGATTTGATACCACAGGAGATCCTTTCTTAACTAGGTGATAAACAATTGTGCTCTTCTTTGTGTAGGAAAGGCATTGGTTTCCCTTCGTTTTTGTGGTGTCCAAGTCAGTTTAAACAGTGTTGAAGAAGATGCTGTGAACATTCTCAAGTTGTAATGGTCTTCCAGTCAACTTTGGAGTTAAAAGAACATCTGGGAAACAAAAACAGATGGAATTTAGGGTTTAAATGATCGAATCTGATCTACAATTTAGCTTTTTTGATCTCCTGTCACATAACCTAAACACCTAGAGAGGTAAAGATCAAACTGAAAGCTACGTCATGGTACTGATTGCCATTAGAATACAGGAGCATGCTTGTGTTCACTACACAAACATCTACCATCAGCTGCAGAGCAAGCTTAGAGTTATTTGAAAACTTTGGGGCAGCCTGCCAAATATAATACACCACTATTCTTGAAAGAATTCAGCACAATAAAAATGTTAATGTCTTAGAACCATGACAAAACTTAACTCTTTAGAGTGGGATACTTTCTACGTTTCTTGCAGTAGCAGCATCACAAGAGCTTCAACTGTTTTTCTAAAAGCACTCTTATGTGAGTTGACTAAATATGTGAGACACCCACTGAAATACAGTAGTAAACATCCATTAAGTGGGTTTGTTGATCTGTACAGCATGTCTTGTAAGACAAACAAAAAATAAAAAGCCTGAACAAATTCTCAAGCAGGTGTAGTTGTTTTGGCATTTACCTACAAATTACTGATAAAGTAGGGCCAAGAATGTTTTCCTGATCACACAAATCTAAAGAGAATGCCAACGTCCATTAAAGCTAACAGATGTCTCAAATACACAGTGTTGCAAAAGACTAAGAAACAGAAAGACATTTCATTCTTAAAATTGTATACAGACAATTTAGTGCAAGAGCACATCCAGCCAAGTGTAACATGAGGCTTTAACAAATGTACATTTACAGGGTTGAGACAAGGAATAGTCTTACATACAAATGTAACAAAATTCAAACAATAAAAAAAAGAGAACCTTCAGGCTTCAATTCCAGATCTTCAGAAAACTGTCCCAGGATCCTGTTGCAACTGCCATGCCATCATCAGTAACGCCCAGGCAGCTAACACGGTTGTCATGTCCAGCCAACACACCTGCAAAACAACCGCAACCATTTAGTACAATTGTAATACTTTATGTCTTTAAGTAGTCCTAAGAGTGTTTGGTAACATGATGGAAATAAGCCTGCTGTCTGAAATCATGGCTGGGTTACTAACCAGCACGATCAGCTTTTAGTGTGTCCCACACGTTACAGTTGAAGTCGTCATATCCTGCCAGGAGAAGGCGGCCACTCTTTGAGAATGCAACAGAAGTGATGCCACATATGATGTTGTCATGAGAGTAGATCATTAATTCCTGATCAGCACGCAGATCGAACAGCCTGCAGGTGGCATCATCGGAGCCCGTGGCAAAGGCATTGCCATTAGGGAAGAACTGAAAATTGCAAAAAGAAGAAATTAGTACTGGTGGAAAACATTACAACAAAAAATACATCAGTATCCACAGTTGTTCAAACATAAATCCTGAAAAGGACACCCAAAAATGATTATTTTTTCATTTGTAGATAACTTACACAGATGGCATTTATGTCAGACTCATGGCCAGTGAACGTCTGTCTGCACATGCCCTCTCGGACATCCCAGAGTTTAGCAGATGCATCACAAGCACCAGAGACAAATAACCGTGCATCGGGGGCCAGCGACAGGCTCATGACATCCCCTGTGTGCCCAGCAAATGTGGTTGTCTGCTGGCCGGTCTCAATGTCCCAAAGTGCACTGTAAAATAAAGTACAGGCTTTAGAGAGCTCATAGCCATTTCTGCAACTTCCAAGCTTTTGGACAAAATTATTAGTTGAGTAATAGCAAATTCAATATAGATAATCTTTTGACTTACCAAGTGGTATCTCCAGAGCTTGTAACAATCTGGTTGTCATCAAGAAAGCGACAACAGGACAGGTATCCTGGTGGTCAAAGAATCAACAGAGCTCATTAATACAAAGCTGGAATGCAGATACATACGTAGCAGTAAAAGAACAACTAGTAGTGTGCATTTAACTCAATGCATATTCAGAGCTAGTGACATCAATTAGAGGTAGTTTATATTGTGTACATTTTAAATAATCCTTCAAATTTCCCTACACAATTTACGAGAAAAATGCAGTTATGGATAAAATTTAAACTTGTGCTTCGTTTGTCTGACATTCTAATTTCCTTAAAAGCTTTTCAAAACATACAGTGTAACCTCAGACTCTTTAGTACACCTCAACATGCTATTGTTTTAATGAAATAATAGTTTTCAGACACTATTTCATATGGTGATGAGACTCCAGTTGTTTCAAAAATTTTTAACCAACAACAAAAGCATAACTTGAATCAATATTTTTTTGTTGACAGATGGAAAAACAAAAAAACAACAACAAGTCATACCTGTATGTCCAGCAAGCTCACGGCTCACACGTACATTCCCCTCACGTGTTTTCAGGTTGTAAATGGAGCAGATGTTGTCTAAGCCACCACAGGCCACATAGTTTCCTGAAGGTGCATATGCACAAGTCATGACCCAGGAAGATCGAAGTGGAATGGCGTGAACCTAAAACATAAGGTGACACACAATTACATTAATTTAATAAGTCCATTTTGTCAAAGAAAATAAAAAAAAAAACTAGAAGCTAAAGTCAGTTATAATACTTTTGACACAACCAAATGTGATTTCACAACCATTTTAGTATTATGGAAACTCTTTAATACTGAGATGACATCCTACTCTGATAATGGACAAAAAAAAAGGAGACAAGACAAAGGATTCCAATCCCTTGGCTTTTCTGTTAACTATAGACTGAAATCTCTCATTTACACACATTCAGACCCTTTAATGTGGTTCTCCAAATTGTAGCCAGATGCATTGTGTTGGCTATAATTTATAATAGAGATGTGTCTAGAACTCCATTGGAGTCCATCTGTGATAAACTGAATGGACTGGACAGTTTATAAGAAAGGAAGGTTCTTTTGTGTATACAAGGTACCCCAACTCACAGGGTGTCAGTCAAAAAATTGGAAAACTGTGTGGTAAAACCGAGGCAAGACATGGATCAGGGCAAGTGTATAAAAAAAATCCCTTCTAAAGCTTTGAGGGTTCCCAGGGGCACTAAAGAAGAAGTCGTCCTCTGAAGAGATGGGACAATGTGCTTGAAGGATGAGATTCTGAGCAGCTCTCCATCAATCAGGCCTTTATGGTACAACAGCTCGACAGAAGTCACTCTGAGTAAAAGACACAGCCTGGCTGAACACCAGGCGCTGCTCATCACCTGCTAATACCAGTCAGCAGTGAAGCGTGGTGGTGGTGGCGTCATGTCATGGGGGTTGCTTCTCAGCAGTGTGGACAAGGAGACTGGCCAGAACTCAAGGAAGGATGACAGCAGTCAAATACACAGAGGTCCAGAGTGCAGCCACCTGACACTAGAGTGATGATTCACCTTTCAGCATGGCAGTCAACCCAAGCACACAGTAAATATAATGCTGGAGTGGCTTCAGGACAAGTTTCTGACAGTCCTTGAATGGGCCAGTCAGGGTTCAGACTTAAGCCCACCAGATGGAAGTTCACAGCTGTTTCCTATCAAGTCTGATTGAGGCTGAGAAGATCTGATGGGAAGAATGGGGGAAAGTGCACATATCCAGATGTGCAAAGCTTGTAGAGACTTACCAAAGAAGACTTAAAGCTGTCGAGGCTGCTGAAGGAGATTCTAACAGGAACTGAATTAAGGCTCTCGATATGCACAAGACAGAGATTTCAGGTTTTTACTTTTATTTTTAGCAAATGTGCAAACCATCATTCATTCGTTATGGGCTATTGTGTGTGGGCTTCTGGATGAAAACCAGCGTGTAGAAAGTTAATGGGTCCAAATACTTTCTGAAATAACTGTACATTTCAAGTAAAAATTGAAAACCAAAGTATGGTTCACTTTTTTGTTAGCTTGTTTTTTGCAAGCGTCTTCATTATTTTTGCTGTTAATTAAAAAAAAAAAAAAAAAAACACAGAACTAATTTAATGCTTGGTTTGTTCTTTTTGCACAGACCAAGTAAAGTGCTCATGACCCCAGTAACAACAGTAAATTAACTAACTGAGCACTGAATGCTTTGTTGGGACATTAGGCGGCATACGGTCTAATCATGCCCGTAATTTCCATTTTATTGGAAACATGATTATATCTCTCTATTAATAATCTGCTGCTTAGTGACACTCAGTATACTGTGGCAGCTCAGTTCAACAAAGAACGAAACTACCAGTATTTCTATTTGCAATTCGCTGTATGCATTAAGGTAATGCATGTACAAATCTGACCTCAATCTAGCCTGCAATCTTCTCAGGAGGCCTAGCAATACACTGGAAAGATGACCCTTTAATCTTATAATTCCCAGTTGGATTTATGGTTCGCTGCGAGTTAAATTTGTATCACTTTGAAGCCTTCTTCGATACACTAGAAACAGATGCAGAATAAATCTCTATTTTTAAATTTCTCTGTCGGGGCAGGCCAAATCATTTATTAGGCATGAGAACAGTGCACTTCTTGGTATCATACCATAGACTAGACACATTAGCCCCAAGGAAAAGGCCACAAATGCTTCTTTCTCAGCTGATCTGCAACCCTTTAGAGTATTTTCAAAATGAGTGCAGCATGGGCTGAGTTTGTCTCTCTCTTCAAACCTTAGTATAACTTGATGAGCTCCATGAGAATAGGTACAAAACAGAGTGCAGCAGGAACCAAATCATTTTAAAGATAGTGTATTTACTTTACCAGGAAGTGGCAAAACTGCTGCCATGATTACTTTACCTTCCCATTAGATGCCTCAGATTGAAGTATTACAACAATACTCTTCATGAAAGCAGCACGACTTACCTTATTTGTGGTGTAGCTATCCCAAATAATGAGTTTGCCATCTTGAGAGGCGCTGACCAAGAGCCTAGAAAAAGGAGAACAGTGATATAAACACCACCAGCAGTTTTCAGAGCTGTCACACAACATCTATTTATATCCAGTCATAAATGAGAAACTGAGGGGAGAGGACTGGAGGAAAAACATCCCTGCCAAACTGCTTAAAAACAAGACAATATTAGCTGCGTCAGTGTTTAAAACAAGTTTTCGATTTAGGCACCGGATTAGACTTGTGAATTTTGCTCAACATTTGACAAAGCAAGAGCAGAATGCAGCGACATTAGTCAACATCACCCACAAGTCATATATTCCAGTGTGTAGTTTACCTGGAATCTGTTCCCCAATGCATGGCATAGATTTTAGCCAAATGACCCCGCAGCGTTCGTCTTGTACGCATCTGGATTCGGCCAACGGGGTCGATATTAGCTGTGATCTGCAAAACATTGCGAGCTCTGGTTAATGTCAGACAAGATGCTTTTCAACCAAACATCAAAATTCTTCTATTGAATGTTACCTGTGATAGTGTGGCATCTGCGCATGCTTTCCTGGCATCCTGAAAAAAAGAAAACTCAACTTTTTAGTGCAGAATTTTACCATCTTACATCAACCTTTGCTGTATTGGCTTAATCTGCACATTTTCAAAAAAAAAAAAAGAGCTGATCTTATGGTTTCATTACTCACTCTGATCTGGTTCTTGAGCTGCTCTGCCTCTTGGCGTAACTGGTCCAGTTCACTCATTTTATTCTGCTTTTTTAATTACCTTACTCCAGCTACCGGGGCACTTGTTGATCTAAAAAAAAAAAAAAAAAAAAAAAAAAAGGCAGCAATTTAATCATTGATGTAAAACATATTTCCAAATCAGTGTTCATTTTCAACAATTACCAAAATGGGATGGAACTCATCCCAGTCAAAACCAACAGAATAGCGTCATCAGCAAGATCGCAGTCAGTTTAATCAACTAAACTGTTTACCAACGATATATGCAACGTACAGTTCACCCTTCAACCTTACTTTCCTACCTCAATGTCACCCACATAATCCTGACACACAATTCAGATTGCCAGACAAATCTTGTTGAGGCATGACTTTCCAGTGATCCGAAAAGCAGTCATTATCCTGTTGACCTCAATCCCTGGGATACTCAGAATTTTAGCCAAGTGATCAATAAGCCACTTACATTAATACAGAGCCCTAAGGAACACTCAAAGTTCAACAAATACAATTTTTTTGTTAGTCATGATACAAGTAGCATGCCCCAAATACAGTAAATGTATGTTCAACAATCTTTAGTCTCAGTTTCTCTCAATAGTCTCAACTTATGTGGACTGTAATATTAGAAAAGAATTAAGAAAATTGCTTGCCAGAACAATACCCAATTTAAACAGTATTTCCTCAAACAGAAAACATTAAACTATGTAAAAACAAATAATTTAGTACTTTAATTGGTCTCATTCTTGAGAAGAATTTCATAACAGTTTCAGCAGCACGTTGTGACACATATGCACCGTTCAGGTCAGCGTATTTAAAGCGAAAAACAAAAGCACAGATTTTGTTAAGGTAACACCATTGGTGGCAGCACAAACGCAAGTAACAGGTATCAATGCTTTAATGAATGTATTATTTTTTTCAACAAGATGAGGAGTGAGATTATTGGTTAGACAAATGGTTACTACTCTTGCAAGCCACAGCTGTCCCGTAAAATGGATACCATTGTACACAGAGCCATCAAATTAATTATTTAAGTGTATCGAACAGAATAACATTGGGAAACAATTACGGAATTACACTTTTTATGCATGCAGGCATGCCTCTTTAAAACTGCAATAAATTTTTTGTGGTACTGAATCATGCACAACAATTTCTGTCTACACCAAGAAAACTATATACCAAACTAAATGAGTATGCACAAAGAAACTGCAACACCAATTAGTTCTTTTACAGGATAATAGGTACTATAAGAACAACTGAATGTTGAGCAGTTGCACGAAAAAAAATGGTTCAAAGAGGCAACTTTCTATGAATATTTAACAAGACCTTCAAGATTAAAACCCACAATCCACCTTCTTTAAGTGCATGCATTCCATCTAACAGCTCAAGGTGGAACATCACAATAAAAAAACGCCTTAAATTAGAATAGCTAATATACTCTGCAACTTTGGATTAATACATATAGCAATACACAATTCAGTTTAACCAACCCTGCCCTCCCAGTTACCTTACCTGGTGTATTTCAGTCAGTGTGCCTATGTCACTGGAGTTTGCAGGACAACAAAATCTTCTCTACCCGACCACATTATCTTTTAGGTCCTCTGATTGGTTGACCTTTCTAACACAGGTTATCCTCTTACAGCCATTAATCTTATAATAAACGTGTCATGGAATGCAATTATTAGTCAGTATCATCCAGTGACAGCAGATTACCATTCTCACCTTGGAAAACTCTCAAAGTGTAGTTTTTTTTAAAGACAGTGTCCATTAATTTTATCCCACATTGTTTTTTGTATGAAAATTACTAACGCCCACTGTTGAACATGATAAATATTTTGTGTTTTCGGTCTCTACATGCAACATGGTTACCGCCTTAGCATGCATCAAGCCGAGAACAGACAAAAAAAGACATCAAAAATTGTTTTTATTGCAATGTTTGCATACAACAATTGTATACAATTTTATACATCAGGATTTGTTAGCAAAATAACACTACCTACATTGAACTCTGAAATAATTCTTTAGCTCTAGGCTGCGGCTCTGATGAATCAAATTAAAGACTTGCCATACACCTGGGAGTTTCTCTCATTAAATAAATGGAGAGCTCCTTGAAATGTAATTAATTTTAAAAGGTTTTCAACTATGTCAAATTCACCTACACTTTGTTCTTAATCAGATGAAACAGGATGTAGAAGTTTTTAATACCAATATTTGTAATGGTAAGTGCAAATGTAGAATAGCCTGAAATCATGGTATAAATGTGAGTTTTAAATATTTCAAATTCTGGGGAAAACAAAAAATATCTAAAAAAAAAAATCCTGTTGACCTCTGTGGATGCTTACAGTTAAGGAGTTCCTCTCCCTCATCACTTCTCCTTTCCGAGCGCCTGATCAGGGTCAGCTGACTGCATGATAAACAATGAGCAGTGGCAAACAGCCTGGAGTTGCAGCTCTCTAGCTGTTCACAGGTCCCTTAAGGGCAGTCTGTCTCTGCTCCTTCTGAAGGTGTATTCTACATTTTGAGTTTAAAAAAAAAAATACATATATATATATGCCAGTAGGTAAACATCTGTTCTTACAAGGACAAGCTGGCTTATCTGTTAACCGATGATAATGCAATGTTTCACAGGTCTAAAGCTGGATCATAGAAAAAGCCATAACCAGCAATATCACTGAGCAACTCCATAATCCTAAAAGCTAAAATCCTCAGTCAATGAGTCTCTAATCCTATCCATGTCCACTAACATAAACAGCTGGCAAAAGCCTGTCTCGGCATTAGAAATATGTTATCCCAATCATAAAAGGATGAGTTTAATCTTAATTCTTTTACACATAACAAATCCAGGCACTTTCTCTAAGAAAGTGCCTGGATTTTTAGCTGCCAATGGTTCCAACTCTAATACAGACCTGTTCCTACAGTTGTCAGTGTGACCACATCCTGTACAGTTACACCACTTTCTTTTTCACTTTCTTAATAAACTAATGAATCTACATTCAGTGAAAACTCATTGATATATTAACAATAGATAGAAATCTGCACATTTAACTGTAAAATGAAAATCAGAAATGAAGTTAGTGCGTGACACACAATGTAAGCTAAGGAAGTAGAAATCAACAGCATGAACGAGTATATTGACTAAAGGGATTTCTGTGCACAAGTTCACCCAACACTGTATGCACTGTACTGATAGCTGATCCAGTCACTGTGTGCAGCACTGTGATTTGCCTACAACACTGTCACAATCAAATACTTTGCATTGTATTTGAATGGCTGCTGAATAGCTGTTTCAGTCAGTTTGCTGTCCTTATTTGTTTAGAAGGCTGGTTTACACAGCCTGTGCCCATATTTCACGGTGGAAATTACTGGAATACTGCACAATAAGACGGCAAAAATACTGAGGAATAGACTATTAGCATGTGACTAAGTCTAATCGAATCTCTACATTTACTGAGCGCTGCACAGTGTAATGATAATATGACTTGCACTGATGGAAATCTGAGAAGATGCAGCTAAACGCCATCTTGCATACTGCTGTCCGCTAGTTAGCTTGCTAGCAGGCTTGACAGTGTAGGCCTGCAGGCAGGGCAGAGCAGAGCTAGTATTCAATAAAACAATGTACAGACTCGTTTTATTCAATCACAGCTTCATTTGTGAGTTAACAAAGTCTGGTAGAAAAGCAAAGTCGACCAAACGTTAAGACTCAGAATTTCATAACACTTGAAGCACATAGCTAGAATCATCTAATGCAAAATAACGTAACCACAGCCACTTTAGGGAAGACTCCGCTGCTCTTCCGCAATTATACGGAGTGCTATGGAGTTAGCTTTAAAGCCAGCGGTGGGTAAACCTTGAAACTGGCTTGTTGACTGGCTTGCAGAAATCCACTTACTTACACACTAACAATCTCGTTAAACCCAACAGTCCCAGTTGATTTGATTACAACGTATATTTGTTTGGTTCTCTAATCCTGTAGGGGACCTGAGCCTGTACAGACTGCAAGGTCGGGCGGCGATGGCCTGTTTCACTTCAGTAAGCAACAAATGCAATAACAGGCTCTGGTGATTTTTCATAAAGGAAATGACCATCTGCGATCCTTCGTTTTACAAATGCCAAGTAGCTGTTTGCCCATAAATAACTAGGGTTGCTAACTTAAGTTAAGGCGTTGCACCGGCGCGGCCGTTTTGTTGCAGCAATATGCTAACTTATTTGTTCGGCTTGTAAAAACAGGGTGTTAACGCGGCCACAGTAACTCGCCTTAATAAAGTGCAGCTATTTCATACATATGGCGTGTGTGCAAAGTGAACTAGTTGGACTACGTGTTCTTCTATTTATAACAACCGATATTTGCGGTTAATTTGTTTACGGGACGGTTTTTTTGTTCCAGCCCAACCCAGTGTGTCATCATCAACTGACAGCAACATCTTTAAATATAACATTTCGAGTGCAATGCAAACTACGAAGCCTAAATTGTTCACTACTAGTGTCACAGTTGTCTTGAACACATTTTTGACAAATATCTACTCAGTACTTTAGGCAAGTATTTTAGGCCGAGAAGCCCCTCCGCTGGGCCATCACTGACAGCCAGTCCCAATGGCCAGCATTAGCGCTTGCTTCAACGCCAAGCCATAAGCTTTCGCTGACATTAACAGGACTTAATCTAGCTAAAAATGACTGGCTGCTAGTTATAAGGAGATGGGTTTTGTAGAAATGTGCTTATCCGCCGTTAATACCGAGCACACTGGGATTTCACCGCTGCACACACTCTTGTAGCTTGTATCTGCTTGTGATAAAACAGCCAACTTAACGTTAGCTAACCGCCGCTAACTAAATGGCTAAGATGCTAGCTACTGCTACCCCACCCCCGGGCAGTTCAATTCCGCCACAATTTTACCAGTTAACGGCCTCAACGGCTACTACACAAGAAACGACAGCGGCATCACCGTTGGCTTCAGTTCATCTTACCTGATTCAATTTGCGCCTGTTTTTGCGTTTTGGCATTGACTGGAAAACGAGACGGCGAATACCTCCGATCCACGCATCAACGAGCACCACAACGCTAGCTCACTAACTAGCTCAGCCAGCTAGCGTAGTTTTCCGAGGAGCAGCCCTTCCCGAACGCAGGCTACGGCTGGGGAGCTTTGACAACCTCAGTCAACCAACCGGAGAGGGGAGGGGGGAATCACACCCACTAGCCCTGCAACGAAGACACTGCCCAGGCGGACAAAAGAGCTAATCTGTCAAAGTCACTATACCTCATCCAACAAGACAGCTTACTGTCTCCTTTTTTGCCAAGCTTAACATCTGCCCTTTCCGTAGCAAGACTCTTGTCCGGCCATCGAACGACGAGATGGGCGCGGTAACCCTGCAGTCGGCGCTGGGAAACCCCACGCTGCAGCAGCAAAGATGGGAAGAACCTTCGTTTGGAGTTTTAAACAACTGGAGATGCTTCTGTTATCGGTCGCTTCCAGTCATGTTTTGCACGTCTCATTTGACACATGTGCTTTTCATTAGAGGGAAATTTACGGAACACGGTGTCCGTTTATGGCATTTTACCCGCAAATCAGTCCAAACCGAAAGGCTGAGTCAGTCGGGCATCAACTTCTAAAGTAGGAAGTGGTGTTCATGATTTCAGCAGGGCCCTCTGTAGCTGTGTGAACAACATTATCTGGTCTGAGCTAATTAGGAAATACTGTGTTACGATGGTAATATCTTCCTGTGTGTGTTAACCAGGGTTTATAGTCATAAATAAGCTATTAAATGTGTTCCAAGCATATACCTAAAGACCTCCATGCATGTGTACAGCACTTCTCATTTTTGTTATTGATCTTTTTGTGCTGCAGTTCCAGGGAGGTGCCAGTTCTACATTCCCCTTAAATGTTACAAAATGATTATTAATCATTTAGGTGGCAGTGTTTCACAACTCTTAGGGGGAGACTGGAGGAGAAAAAGCACAAGCTCATCTCACAAACACACTCATACATGTTTTTTAAATGTTAAAGAAATATAGGAAAGAAATATGAACGTAGCATACACATTTTCTTTGCTGTCTTAGAGAATAAGTCAAAAATCTAATTTCCTTTGTTGTAGCTGGAAAAAGGTTCAAATTAGCCAGCTGCACAAGTTATTAACCTGTTTAACTAGTGACAAAGTCACCACCAAGTTAATCCACGCTTTAGTCAAGTGTAACTTCAAAGGACAATGATCTGAATCTGTGACCAGAATGCAGACAGTAATTTGAACAATGACTGTAAAAGTCCAGCTTTATTCAAATGACGATGCAACAGATGACAAGAGAAAGACTAGAAAAGGCTGTAGACATGTTGGATGCTGGTACATTCAGCTGTAGTCAAGCACTTGAAAGTCCACAACTCCACCATTCATAGTAAAATGCATCACTGAAGTGTCCAACAATATGATCCTGTCCCCCAAAATTGTCCGACAACCTGACCAAGCCTTTTAGGAAGAGCAGGAAACATTGTCCAAACCAGCATCAACAAGTTCATTCAGTCTGTGCATCACAGATGTATGACTCATTACTGTCTTGTGATTTCTGGTCTATGACCCCACTCTACGTCTGCCCATTATCAATTCCATTGTTGTGCATACTTGGTTGTTTCATGACGTCCATTCTGTTGTTGAGATGCTGTGTGGGAACAACAACAAACATTTATAGAATTCCGTAAAATAACAGATGCTGCCTTTGTATTTTAGTTCAGTATAAGTAGAACTCTGATGTCCCTCAGAAGAATCTGTGTCGAGCTTCAGTTAGTTTAGTATTTAATTACTGTAGTATTGACAATGCAAGTATACGTAGCATCCGTGTACAGTATAAGGACATGAATTTACAAAAAAAAGCTTTCGGTTGAGTCTTGTCCGTAAATCTGCATCTAAATTTGAACTAGTGTTCAGTAGATGCAGTACAGAAGACTGAGCCACACCTCCGATCAATGTCAGCGATGATCACCCATCAAGCACACTTCCTGTACATCTGATGAACTATTCCTTTCCTCATTGTTTCAATTTTCTTGCAACACCCAGCCTTCGCTTCCATTTAGTTTGCGAAGATATTATCTATCTACTATTAAAATGTGCACAGAGGACATAATGCATGAGAAAATCCAATGTTAATTTCTTTGTCTTACAATAGCTAATGCAAGCCCATATAACTGAACGTTGAGTCAACTATGGGATGGCCTTTGCTTGTGAATGTATTATAGTTCACATTGAAAGTTCATTCATGATCTTGAAACTTGACAGAACAATCCCTCCACAAGGATTATGGAGTAGTAACACATGAAATAGTAGAAGGGATATAACTCTAAATATGCCTGTGTCATGCTTTGTTTGCCTTTTTCAAAATCACTTTCCTACCGAGTTTATCTGTTTTCTCATCTTCACTGTCAGCAAAATACAGAGTACTTGGGGTCTCTTTCAAATGCCACACGTGCTTCACTGTGCACATGGGATAAAACCAAATAGTGATTCAGTCACGAGTTTCATGTTATCAGGATCCTCTTCATCACAGTTTGTCAATATAATTTTGATACTGCAATGTGATCTTGTCCTTGCAAATCAGTCTGGTTGCAAGGCGCTTAAGCAGGAAGAACACCATATTTCCACCCTTGTTTTGTAGTTACCCCTATGCAAATTTTGCCAGCCATAAAATCAAATTTTTTTCCAATGTAGCATCACCAAAAGGGCAAACATGGTTCTTCTAGTTCTGTTTTTGATTTGTAGTTGTTAAACCAGTTGCAAGTAAACTTTATTGTACATAAGTCAAAAGGAGCCTGATGACTGTGATCTGGCAAATCCAGCCGAATAAACTTATCTGCTAACAGTGGAAATGCTTAAGTTTCATCAACATTTACACAGATACAATATAGCATAGAAAAATAAAAATCTCAACTGTGATTTTTCATTTATTTAATTCACTTGCTGCCTATTACTCAGTGGTTAGCACTGTTGCCTAGGAGGTTCACATTCAGGCCAGGACCTGGGATCTTTCTGTATGGAGCTTGCATGTTCTCCCTGTGCATGTGTATGTTTTCACTGAGTTCTCCGGCTTCCTCCCACAGTCAAAAGACTTGCTGAGGTTAACAGGTGATTCTAAATTGTCTGTAGGCATGAGTGAGTGTGATTGCTTGTCTCTATGTGCAGCCCGTGACAGACTGGAGACCTTCCAGGGTGTCCCCTGTCTTGCCACCTGAGTTGGCTGGGAATCTGTAGCCGCCCCGTAACCCTACAGAAGATAAAGCGGTGTATAGATAACCTATGGAGTTGCTGCCTATTATCCAACAACATAACATGTAGTTTTCATTTTGATTTACTTGATTTTTCCCTTCCATCATTGGAAGTATGCGGTGCACAGAGACTCATAGCTCTTTCACTAAGCTGGCAAATGTGAAATTCTTAATGTTCCCATTGCAATGTTGGAAATAACTTCTTGTACTTAAGTGCTTCCTTATTAGGCCATCTGCTTCCATAAGAGTCACTGGGGGCAACACAAACACCTGCTAATGGCCCACAGAGAAGCTGACTGCATTTCCCATAACTGTAACATCATGTGACATTGAGGTCACAGAAATTACATCTCATTGTTCACATTGTCTCTTGTCTTTAGATTTCTGCAGAAGTATCGACATTTCAGTAATTTAAAGAATATTGATATTTATCTAATTGTAAGTTTGCCACACTAATTATTTTCCATTAAAATTATGCTGTTTAGCATTTGCTGTCTGAGCTCAGTATCCAAATATTCCTGACGGGTAATTAGGAAGCCCAACCTCTAAGTGCCATAAAAGGTCTTTAAGCTTTCTAAACTCTAGGGAAAGAGCATTAGAAGAGTACTAATGATTAGGTTAAGATATCCTCTCATACAGTATGTGTTTTCAGTGCACACACTGCTTGTCCTGACCTGTTTCTATAGGGCCAGAAAAAAATGGTGAGTACCTTTATTCTTAGGAAGTAACTTCAAATCGAGATTACTATTATTCCTTCTAATTATATGTGATTAACATTATAAATGCAGCAGGAACTCAGAGGTCTCAGTGTGTTTATCTGTACTCCTTTTGATAAATCTTCTTAACTGGCAATATTAAATAATGCAACTCCAAAAACAACCCCCCTTAACCGTTTCATTTCCTTCCAGGCCAGCAAGTTGACACAAGAACAGATCACAGAGTACAAAGGAGTTTTTGAGATGTTTGATGAGGAGGGAAATGGCGAAGTGAAGACACAGGAGCTGGAGAGACTAATGAGTTTAATGGGAATCAATCCTACCAAGAGGGAGCTCAGCCAGATGGCCAAAGACGTGGACAAAAATGGTAAATAGATCCCTGAAAAACTCCCTGCTACAGAAAGAAATGTTATCTGAAACACATCTAAATGAGTAAAATGTAATGTTTTTTCTTAGATGGGCTTTTTTGACCTTTATGTGCCACCAACAGAGTTTAAGAGTTTAAATAAACCTATTCCCACCACTTAGTTAAATGCATGGTAGCAAGATAAAAATTCAAATGTACTGATTTAGATCAGCCTTTTTGGTTGCAAGCATTATTTTAATGATGACAGTTATTGTATTAACTAAATATTGTTTGTACTCAAATTTCTACATTAGCTGATTTAAAACAAAATTCAAGTTGAGGTAACTTAACAAAGTTGAGCTTGATAACTGAATATTTCTTCAGCTTAAGGTCAGAATTGTTAGTCCCTTTTGGAGAAATGTTCTTTTTTAACATTTGCTAACTTAACAACTATTTGAAATTAGAGTAAGTAATTAAATTAACTATATTTTTTAAAAATCCTTTCAAATAACATGGAATTAGTCGTTGTAACAACTTTATTTTTATGAGTAATAAACTTAACTCATGTTTATGATACTAATCATTAACAATACCTCTGATTGTAGAGGAAAAGCTAATAATAGGTTACACAACTATGGGCTTTGAGACGTTTATGGCAGCATATCTCTGTGATTTCAATTTAATTGGGTATGCATGCAATAAATAATATGTAGTCCAGTAGAACAGCCATAATTCCTACCCTTCTTGTTGTTACATTGTGTCTAAAAACTTTTAATTCAACTCTGTTTTTAAGGCCATAGTTGTTATGTTGTGTTAGACTCTGTTACACTGTGAGTGAGTTGGCTCTACTGACATGCATGAGTAATCTCATTAAAATGCATTGAAGCAATACCCTACAGCTGAAGCGCAGATATTAGTAAAAACTTTATCTCTCTAAAGCTGAATTAAAGCCAAGTAAGTACTTTAAGTGCTGATTTGTGTTCTGTAATGATAGCCCGCCTATTCACATTAGCTAAAGTGCTGCTGATAAATAAAATGGATGTTAGCTGTTGCGCAGATAAGGTTGAGATAAATTAATCTCAGCACATATTTGTAATTAGTCTGCACATAATGATGTCTGGATTTTTAGTGCAAATCTTGATAGATGAAATATTTCGAAAGCAGACTCATGTGCAAATTTGTCATGGAGTAAAACCTTCCAAAATGCATTTTAAAAGCACAAAATATTATCTAACACTGTAGCATTACTGCAGGTTAGCCCATCAATCACTAGGTGGCAGTGTTTCACAGCGTGTGATCTGTGTGTGGGGTGTGTATTTTTTTAAAAAGACTTTGGCACCGCCCCAACCACATACACACACACAGTCTGCAGACATTACAGGAGCTGACCCAGGATTGCATTGGAATAACAGCTACCATCCTGCAGTTAAACCCGTAGAGAAGGCTTCAGTGACCAGTTTATTACCAGGATGTGTTTTCATTCACCTTATTTAGTTATGGGTTTGATTACAATGGCACAGCTTATTTCCTAATTAAAATGGCTCTACATTTTATAGCCTAATTCAAACAATTAACTCCCTAATGATATTTTTTTCCTGCATCATTGTTTAATGATAAGAAATGCACGGAAATGCTGGTTGAAAACTAAACTTTCCTGATACAATGGACATTTTCGTGTCAGATTAAGTTTCCTTTAACATAACTAAAAGATTTTAGCTATATTTTTGTCATTTCATTTGCTTTACTTGGGGAATTTGGAACAGTTTTGTTTCCTGTTTCCTATTTCCTCTATTTCCCCTACTGTCTTTATGCCTGCCCTCTTTTTCTGAACAAATGCAAGCAGAGATTTATTGCAATTTGAAATTCTGTCCAGTATGGATCACAGGATTTTCTGTAAATATTTGCAGAGAGCGAGAGCATATAAATGAGATGTTCTCTAGTGTTTTGTTTCTTTATTCTCTTGTATGTACAGTATAGGTGTATTTGTGTACATCTGTATTCTCATGTTTATTATCTCTCTGTCAATAAAATAAACTAAACCAGTTTTTCTGTGTGATATTTCAGGTAAAGGGATATTTAACTGTGAGAGCTTCCTGGGTCTAATGGCACTGTACCACGAAAGAACCAAGAACCAGGATGCTGAGCTCAGAGCCGCTTTTAAGGTGTTTGATAAAGAGGCTAAGGGATATATTGACTGGAACACACTCAAGTAAGAAATAAATGTTTGTCTTTAGTTGACCCATTGCAAAACTGCCAAAATTCACAAATTAAAATCCAGATTTGACAAAGTGAACAAACAGGAAGCATGCCATTAGTTTGTGTTCACCTACTTGGCGCTAATATTAAATTGTCATTGCACTCTTTCAATGTTTTTTTTATGTGTGATATCAATTTCCAGGTACGTACTGATGAATGCAGGCGAACCCCTTAATGAGATCGAGGCCGAGCAGATGATGAAAGAGGCAGATAGAGATGGAGATGGAACTATTGATTATGAAGGTATGTTCACCATTAAAGGCCACAGGCTCTCTGTAAACACTTCTATTTGATTGAAAAATATACATTTAATGTTCATGCCAAACAGTCTTAAAATATTCTCTGAGGGTCAGCCTATGTTTGTACTGTTTTGACCATCTAAATCCAGCAAAAATTACCAGATTAATAAAAATGTAATGGTATGAAAACTACTGTACATTACAAAATGATAATTGCTTTTTCAACCAAGACTTAATACTGGCTGTATGTTATTGTAGTATATATGGCAAAACATGTGAAAAGACAAATTTGCTTCTATATTTTAGCTCTGACTTACAATTTTACATTGAAAACTACAAATATAAAGACACTGATGTAGTCACAAATGTGCTGCTAAATCATGGATGAAAACTAAATATCTTGCCATTTATTACTCATTTTTATTTTTCAGAATTTGTGGCAATGATGACTGGGGACTTGTTCAAAATGAGCTAAAGACTCCATGAAGAAAAATGCTCTCACTTGAAACTATGTTTATATTCTGCTGCTGTTACAAGCATAGTGTGTTAACCTGAGATCTGTCCAAACATGTCTTTGCAATTTCTGAATTATTGTGTAAATCTTTCACATTAATAAAAAAAAACTTGACAAGTAAATGTTCAGTGATTTTTGTGTGTTTCTGAGTTGATTTGGGTCAGTCAGGGTTAAACACAAGACACGATAGGGTTAATTTCCTCAGACCTGCCACCCGGATGCAGTCTTTCACATGGGTCTGACAGCATCTGGTGTGCAGAGCCATTAAATCCCATTCTCATCCCTGCAAAGCCAAATGGACAGCTGAGGGAGCCAACCACATTTATCATATTTAAGCCATCAGACCAATTGCAGGGTGAAGGGGGAGGGAGCTCGCCGCACTGATCTCTGTTTGCAGCATCCCAAGAGCAGCCTCTGTTGTGTGAAATACAAGAAAGGGCAAGACGGAGAGAGCTGATCCTGGGAGGTAATCGAAGAACTGGAAGCGTATCTCCTGGGGGCTGCCAGGATAGGGTTACTTTGGTATGTGGAGGCCATCTTCAGAGAAAATGGCTGTTTTGTCTGGGTAAACAGCCTGAGCAATACCTGCATTGCTAAAGGGGGAAGCAGAAGAGAAGGAGGAGGAGGAGGAGGGGCAGAGACTGGAGCAAATGCTGCCTCTTCCAATGAAATTTTCCTGTCTCTAGCTAAGCCCCAGCCTGCCACAGTTCACCTCTGAACATGCATGTTGTATGTTAAGGTACGTATGCATCTCTAATCTGAGTGGACACTTGTGTAAGACCTGGACATGCTTGCAGGATTAGTAGTAGCTCAGGTGTTTGTGGCAAGACAACTGAGACACAGAACATCTTAACTAAAAATAACATGCATCCATAGCACACAGTAATAAGACGAAAAGAAAACAATCCCAACAAAGACGGTGATGTAAAATGTTGCACGTTCTCTCTTTGTGCAGTGCTGGGACTGTTCACTGAATAACAGCAATGACTGAAACCAGTCTTTGTTTTTCATTGGTTGGCTTCAGTTGCACATGTTCCTCATTAAGAGCACAAGCAGACAGGATGAGGAGGGAGGAATGGATCATGTGTCTATTTTCACTGCCTTCCTGTGGCACCGTGTAAGAAAATGGAAAGCATGTTCGCATATAAAAAAAAAAGCCTCCCTGTGTGTGTAAATCTTCAGGAAATTTAGCTTTTCTGCTCTCATGGGATGTGTATAGTACGTGTGTGGGTGGGAGGTGCATGCGAGTCTTGGATGCAATGGATATTTATGGAACCTGAATGTGTGTGTGTGTGTGTGTGTGTGGGTGTAAGTTGATTTTGACATTGGTTCGAATGCCAACACGTTTCCTCAGAGTGCACGTTTGAGTGGTTAGTATTCCTCGGTATTTATCAAGTTTGTTATACCAATTTCCTCCTGTGCCTTTGAAACCCACATCCTGCCCAAAAAACACCTACCACAACCCTGCTGGCACAATCCACCATGATTTGAGTGGAAATGGAGGTGGAAAGTGGCAAAACTGAAATGTCAGCTTTTTTATATAAATTCAAGCAAATCACACACAAAGGCAACAAGAAATATGATTTTTTCCAATTTTTCTATTAACACTGTTGAATCCTCCTTCGATTAATTTTCCCACATATATGACACATGGTGTATAATGCAGCATAACAATTGGTGCTTTTCCCTTTTCCCTTTAGGTTTTATTCTCCAGATCTGATGGCCAAACCACCACCAATGCTTCGGCAGACCCCAGACCAGCAGGAAGACTCCTGTGTTTACAATGAAACACGCTAGAGACTGAGCCACCCGCCAACATCCCCACAGAGATTAAAAATACATCCTTCAGTTAAGACAGTTACACCCGACCACCATGGCTGTAGATGAAGCAAAGACAACTGCAGGTTTTCTCTCCACAACTGCCACAACCACCACGGTCCCCTTCCTCTCCACGAGCCCCGGCGCCAGAGACAATGTCACCTCCAGAACATTAATGACTGTTACAATAACAACAAATGAGACCAGCTTCAATGCCACGGCCTTTCCAGAGGTGGTGATTGAGGGCTCGGGGATGGGAATGCTGCTGGTACCCTTTGGCATCATCACTGTCATTGGCTTAGCAGTGGCAATAGTAAGGAATTGTTTAAATACTCTCTTTAAAATAGCATGTGCTATAAAAGAAAATGGAAAAAGCATGCACTTTAAGTTGTATAATTTAGCTTTCTTGGTAACATTAGTGCTTTTTCTTTCACATTATGTCTGTCTTTCTCCATTCTAGATGCTGTATATCCGGAAAAGGAAGAGGTAAGTTTGATTTGCTTTGCTTCAATTAGGAAAGAAAGACAAATATCCTGATGCTCCAAAAGCCATGAGTTCATTGACAATTTGTAACAGAATTTGTGCCTCTAATTCAGTAAAAACAAGTCTTGGCTTATTAGCTATTTCGATGGTCATATTTTGTCGGGAATATGTACAAACTTGAGTTCACCAGGACGATATTCTTCCGAGCTGTCAACCGGTCCGCTAATCGTTTGTCATGCAGATTGGAGAAATTGAGACACCAGCTCATGCCCATGTACAACTTTGACCCGGCTGAAGAACAAGATGACCTGCTGGAACAGGAACTACTGGATCACGGCCGGGAAGGCAGCCTGGCAGGTCCTAATGCCAAGGTAGGGCAGGAAGTGTTTGGAGGAAAGTTCTTCCATATCTTCATGTGAACCGTTCTTATCTATTAGGCAGCCGCCTCACTGACTACAAGTGGTGAATGGTTTGACCACCACACAAGCCACAATAACTATTTCATTTAAACACAAATGTAAAGTTTTGAGAACAGAACCAAAACCTTTACCTAAATGTAAAAGTGTGATGTCAAGCTTTAAAATACCTTCAGTTGAAAGCAAGTTTTGTGGTGTTTTTTTTTTAAATTTAATTCTGTTTAATCTGAAGATTTAAGTTTGTTAATCTGCATATTTCAAGAATGTAGTTTCCATGAGGTTACATGCTTTAATTTGCTATTTAAGTTTTGTTCACTGCCATAATTCTTCTTTATTTTCTTTTAAGTTTTGACAATGGCATTATGGTAAAAGGCAAACATGGTAAAGTATCAACCTGTGTGTTCTTTCAACCATTTCTCTTAAACCCCTTTTCTCCACACTACCCTTATTCTCTCATGCCATCTTTGTTTCAGTATCTTGAATGAAGGCACTGATTTTGGATAAATGAACTAATCTGTACTGCAACAAATACATGTAGGACACACAGAGGCATCACCTTTTCCTGTGAACCTTCTTCCATCTTTTGTTTCTCATCCGTTCCTTCATGCTTCCTCAACCTAATATTTACACATTCAGTATTCCAGGGGCCGCATCAAGCGCAATATTATTCAAAACCTCTCTTTTTGCGTCACTAACTAAAGCAATTTTTAGGGGAAAAAAATCCAGAATGATGCATGAAGTCACACACTCGTCAATCGAATAATGATGAAGAAAATCTAGAAATAGGTATATTTTTATTTGTTGCATCTTTTTCACGCTATTTTTGTTCAGTCGCTAAAGCTTCATAACATGATTGTAAGCTTAAAATCTAAAGTTCAATGGCTGCTTACTATCTTTTTCCATAGTTTTCAGCTGCATGTGACAGTTGAATCAGATACTTTCAGCACTAAGCAGACATCATTTGTTGATCAAGTGAAATAAGCACAGCTCAAAAAATGCAACGTTTACTCTCGTCATGTCAATAAATTACACAGTGTATATTAATGACTGGACAGTGGAAAACAGAATTATTCACAATTACGTATGCTTCCTAACTGGACAGATCGATATCCCAGAAGTTTAGTTGAATTCATGTTACACTGTAAAGATTAAGTGATCTCTATTTTTTTGAGAAGTATATGTAAAAGCCCAATGAGCAGTGCCCAGTGGAATTATCAACACGAAAATGAATTATCGACTAATTCTACCATGTATATTGGAATGTTAATTCACTTTTTTTGTAATTTTTTACAAAGGTGAACATTGTATTTCCTCTCTGTGGCCTCTGGTATGAATTATTTTCTAGTTTTAATAATTAATCAAGTCTCCATCCTAAAAAATAAACTGGATTTAGTTTCTCTTAATGTCCTAAAATTAACAGAACATCATGTAGCATAGGCACTCGCCACACTGGGAAACAACTATTATTGTGCTCTTTTTTTCTCTCTCCTCACAATCCCAGGCTGGAATATCTGCATCTTAATGTCACTAAGAGTTTTATCTCCTCCACAGACTCTCACAACTTCCCAGGGGACGACACAGAGGCCCAGTCGTCTGGTCTTCACAGATGTAGCCAAAGCTCTCAACGCTTAACAGCTCTCTTCCATTAGCTGGGTTCGGTTTGCAGGGGCTGCTTGCCTCATCAGGACACAGAATGTCGCTCAGGATGGACAATAAAGGGAAACTGGACTGTTTAGGAGAGCAGCTGGAGCTTTGATGAATGTTTTTCATCACAGCACATGAAATGGCAGCAGTTTTCATATTATGAGGGGGAAAAACAACAAAAGCAAAGGGTGCATGTATGATAAGGGAAGCATCACATATGATCTTGCACTGTTACCTTTGGGCACACGAATTCAATGTGATGCACTTTTTTTAAAATCATGTTGTGTCATTGCTGTCAAAATGTTCGGTAGCTTGTCAGCGAAGTTCCTCTGGGCTTCAATATCTACTTCCATGTTTCATAAGAGAAGAGTGTAAATTTGTGTTCTAGTGACTTTGTGGTTTTACATCTCTGACAAGCCTGAACGCTGGATGTGTTGCCATCCTGAAGTGAATTGTTCCTCTCCATTTTGTTTCTTCTTTATTGAGCAACGAAGGATCGTTTCTGTCTGTATACATTAAAACTATTTAAACCAGTCTGAAGAAATGTTTGGCCAAACAAAGGAGTTAATAGGCGTGATATTTTATTGAGAAGCGATAAAGAAGCAGAGTAACACAAATCACAAGGTAAAGAATCGTAACAAAATATATATCACAGGTTTGTGAGTTGTATTAATGAAGTGGAGGACACATCAATAACATCACTACAAAATGGTGTTAAAAGTAAGGCATACAAGATGATTTCTCAAGTTATACTTCAACTTTCCAATAGTTGAACATAGATCAAGTACTGTACGTAACTATATCATTATCAGTAAGATCACAGAACAGCATCGTCCCCACATAGAGTAAATATTCAGACACAAGAGCCATTCCATGAAATATTAATCAGTGCCTCCCACCTGATCTCTCAGAACCAGATGACTTTTTTAACATTAACTTTAGCATATGTAATAAAGCCAATAAAATGTTACCTCCATAATACAAATATTTTTTAAGTGATGGGCCCTTAATGTACACAGATGGTTTGAAATTTTGCCTTTTTTGGTTTGTTTTTTTATCTAGCATTTTTGAACCCTCATAACTTCATAGTTACATGATACTTTCAGAGATCAAAGCTACAGCTGAGCTTTGTTCAAAACTGTAACCAAATCAATTTTGCATCCATTTCAGCTGTCATACTCAAAAGTCAACATCTTGCTTTCGTTCTGCACAATGTGCTCCACAACCAACTTTCAGCAGCTTTCAATATCATGGGGTTCGTCATAGTTTCAATTCATAGAGTACTACAAAACAACTGGTATAATTCCGATATTTCCTCCCAGGCTCATCTTTGAGTCATGCTTTCTTCTTTGTTAAAAGAAATTCAAATGTTGTCATATTTTAACAGTCACAAATGTAACTTTTGGCTGTGAAGTGGAGGAACAATCTTGGTATTCACATATTTCATATAATAGTTTGAACAAATCCCATTTGTCAAACAACTTTACAGTATTCTGTGCTTATTTGACAGTCTTTCAAATTCTATTCTTACAGTTTTCAGTTCTTGCTCTTTTATTTGTATTGTCAACTATGAACAATAATGGGTAATCTTCATTTTCTTTTCGGACTGTCAAAACGTGCCTGTACAAGAAAACTGGACACAGAAGGAATCGAGACTAGAAGATAGTATCAAAATGTAGGTAGAAATTAGGCCTTTCATCTGCTGTGACATGTTTTAACCAACCACATATCACACATGGTGATATAACTCCTGAAGGTTTGCTGCACTTAATGCACTCTGTAAAGGTTTTTCCAGTGAATTATCAGAAAATAGAAAATACATCCATGGTAACAATGTGTGTTTCTATCAGCATAATCACTGACATGAAAGTGGTGTAGTTTTGCTATGAAAACTACGATATATCCCACAATATTAATGCTCAAAGTTAGTTAAAGAAAATAATTATGCTGAACAAAAACAACATTGTAGCTTTGGATTGTGTCATCTGAAATCAATGCAAAATCTATTTGACTGCAGTGCTTAACAGAGCTCTGATGTGTTTTTCAGCCCTGAAAACTCCATGTGTTTATCTCTTGTACTTCTGAAGTTATAAGGGCTCAAAACACAGGAATGATCTGTAATTTGGAGTATATTTCTAGCATGGAGGTTACATTTTATATGACTTCATTTAATATACTGGGCTTTGCAAAAGTTCTGTTACACTCGGTTTCATGATCTTTAGAGACGTTTACATGTCGGAATGAAAAATTCCATTGAATAAACTGAAAGTTTTACCTTATAGGCAGGTGTCCTTAATACAAATTTTTTTCTCCGGTGAAGTTGTATCAAGATGGAAGTCAAAAGAGTTGAGATATCTGCTCTCCTTTGTGCTGAACATCAGCCGGATGACCGTCCACAGAGTCGCGGA
Source organism: Acanthochromis polyacanthus (assembly GCF_021347895.1). Taxonomy (NCBI): domain Eukaryota; kingdom Metazoa; phylum Chordata; class Actinopteri; family Pomacentridae; genus Acanthochromis; species Acanthochromis polyacanthus. Next base: position 11,135,129 of record NC_067117.1, on the reverse strand, counting down.
GAGGCTAAAGAATGGTGAAGATCTTTCAGGTCTTCACCATTCTTGGAAGATCACTGAAAGATCTTCACCATTCTTGAGCCTCTCCGCGACTCTGTGGACGGTCATCCGGCTGATGTTCAGCTGCTTGGCTCTGTCAGACTTGTTGTGGCCAACATGAAGGAGAGCAGATATCTCAACTCTTTTGACTTCCATCTTGATACAACTTCACCGGAGAAAAAAATTGTATTAAGGACACCTGCCTATAAGGTAGAACTTTCAGTTTATTTCATGGAATTTTTCACTCCAACATGTAAACGTCTCTAAAGATCATGAAACCGTGTAACAGAACTTTTGCAAAGCCCGGTATTGAAGTTATTGTACAAAAAAAAAGAGAAAAAAAATCAGCTGATTCTGAGGCGGTCGGGTGGGAACGTCTTACAGATTTGGTTGATTTTCTATTGAATGACCCTTAAATAGCACACATTGACTCAGCTGTCGTTCGATGAAGAGGCACCCTTCAGGCTGACTTCCATTCACTTCTGGTCATATGAATGTAGTGAGATGAGATGCGTGGACTACAACAGTACTAGTTAGACAGTTATTTCAAGATTTTATGATCCACATCGCCTGAAGGCCTGATAGAAACTATGAGCCACAGTTAGCTGAGGGCTTCCCAGACATGACCCAGGCTTGTCTGTGTTCAGAGGTAGTCCAGAGGGCAAAAAGTAAAGTCAATGCAGCTGAACATTTCATTAATCTGTGATCTGGCAGCAAGTTAGTCAACAATGCTGAAATACATGAAATAATATTTGAAATACATCACACGTTATTATCAGTAAAAATATAAGTAAGTTTTAGGTGGAAGAAACACTTATATATACAGTAAATGATGGTAGATATTCAAGTAATGTACAGTAAGGAGCACCTTGTAAGTGATACATAGTTGATGCTGCATAAATGTTTCCCACACATAATCACAAAATCGTAATAATGACTTGAGGTTTTCGGCTTAAGTGCAGAAATCCTGAACAACAAGGTCTCAAAAACATTTCTTGTAAAACTGGACTGGAGGCTGAGAAACTTCTCTAGCAAGTTTGTGTTCCGTGGCACATTGTAATGCAGATTCATTATAGATAGCAGATCGACTATCTATGATTGACTTTTCATTAATTCCTTAAATGTTCAATTATTATTTCCATAAATTCCATTTGCCTGCATGACAGTCTGGTTCCAGGTAATTTAGTGGATAACAGCACATTCCCTTCAGTCTAACTTCATTTTTGTTTTGTACAGCTGTTAAAAGGTAATATCCTCCTCCTGATCTCCACTATTTCCAGAAATAATTACCTCTATTAGTGGCATGCAGACATTTCTGACTTTATGTTTAATCTTTTGAGATTTCCATCTGCACCTAAATACAACAGAGATTTATAGAGTTTCATTCTGACTATAGTATCCAAAACATTAAACATATCATACACATCAGTGTGTCTCACCAGCAGTGTGAGAACTACACAGCTTTCAGGGAATCCCACTTATTTAAATGCTTACTTTAGTTTTCTGCACTATCATTTATATTAATAAGAATATAAGCATAAGGAAACAAATTAAAAGCAGCCACTGCTGCACCACAGGGGACTTACTTTGTTCTTCAGGTGATTTTTTTAAGGCAGTTGGCATCATAAAAGTTCGTTTTTTTTCTGATCTTTGAATTAAAGTGAGTTGCGTTTACGATATTGTGCCACCATACTTTGATGGCAAAAGGACATTTGAATGCTGGCATCTTTATTAAAATGAATTAGCAATGAATCGTCCTCATGCATATATCACTACTAGCCTAATTTTATGCATGATCCATGACGATGGAGAAATAAAAATAGAAATGTATGTCAAAAATACCATAGAGAGCCTACAAAATTTTGCACAAAATAATGTTAATGTGGACAATCAACAAACCTTATTCTCAACCATTTTCTTAAAAACATTTCTTTAGTAGAAAGTAGCTCCAACGGGACCTGTTCAATTTGATATGCACTGCAGGTGAAATCCCATTCACTTCATTGTATTGGGTTCTACACAGCTACTTGCACTCAGAGGTAAGTGAAATGCTTCTTTAAAAGCAAGACTGTGTCAAATTTAGGGGAAGAAATAACACATTCTTTCTCTCTGACATAAAAGCTGAATTGATGAGCAATAAAACGAACTCCCAATTCAGTACAATCAGGTGTTGTGTTGCTGGCCTGACAGGACCGCTGGCTAACGTCAGCCGTAACTCTCATGTATTTCAGCACTTTGTGGTTATTTGCTGCCACGAATTAAGAGTGTCACACATACAATTTACAGTGTAAGAATCAGAAAATACACAATGTAGTAAAAATGAGAAAAGAATAACAAACCCAAAACACAAGTATTTCATAAGGAACTACACCCTAAAAAGCAAGTATTTCATCAAGTTGTTGTAAACTATGGGATGCAGTTTTTTTTTTATTTCCCAGGAGAACAAAGTCTCACTTCAGTTTTTATCAAATACACTTTTTTTCTTGTTTGTTAAAAAGAAATCACACCGATGCTTTTATTTGTACACTTCTACTGGAGTGTAACATCTGCCTCCGTGTGTTTGTGTGTTGGCATGTAGCCCTGAAAAACCCTGAAACGCATGCCCGTACTGTATATCTGCAGATGAACCTGCGCATGTGTGTGTGTGTGTGTGCAGTGAGTGTGGATAGTCACTGCTGAGGGAGTGAGGCGTTACTTTGTTGGAGATCTTCAGTCTTTTGTGTTACTGAGGTAGAATGAGAGATTAAGAAACTGAGGGTAACTGAGGTTTAAATGAGGTCTTTGTGTCAAGGCATACTGGTAATGTCAAATACAGGTGAGAAATGCACAACAAACACAGCACCATAATTATTACTGAGTAGACAACATGTTCCTGAATAGATTTTTGTACCTGAGGTTTCAATATGGTGTACAAGCACTGTAATAGTGAAATCCTGAGTGTGGCAAAATGACATGTCAACACGGTTGCTGACTAAAGTTTGCATGAAAGGTTTCTTTCCAAAAATAAAACATCCATTTAAACCTTTGGGCGCTTTTTTTCTTAAATCACCTGCTGGTTGGAAGGAAACAAAAAGAATATCACTGTACTTTTGCTTACGTTGACATTTCAGCTAAAGTAATTTTTTTTTCGGAGCAAAGGACACACGACAAAAGCGGATATTTCATTCCTGAATAAAACCTTTCACAGCAACTTTTATAATAATGACTTCAGCGCAGCATGTTTATATTGTAACATTGATAAAAATGTCACCGTCTTGCTCCCGTTTTTTTACGAGGATTTGTGACACTTGATGTGAACATGTCTCAATAAAACGGTTCAGTTTGGTTCCTTTGTTTTTCTTAAACCCTCTCATTTCATTCTGCAACCCTGTCCCCCTCTCCACACAACCAGCACACACACTTACACACTCACACGCTCACGCACACACTGAGGGGTTCAGGACAGCCAGCACACCTGAAGGAATAGTTTGACTTTATGGAAAACACACTTCTTTGCTTTCTGGTTCAGAAGATTGAGACAACAACAAAAAATGAGTTGTTGTGTCTTCGTGTATGGACTGGAGACAGGTGGAAAAGTCAATGTCTCAAACTCAAACACACAAAATCCCTTTAAGAGCAAAAACAGCCTTTATATTTTGGCTTTTTTTGCAGATGTTAACCAGTGAGTCTTAGAGATGTTCACTCTGCATGACAACAGCACCAATCCTCGGATACAACATTCAGCAAAATAGATGAATTTCCCATAAAGTGGAACTATTCCTTGTTAAAAAAAAAAGCCTTATCAAAAGATCAGATATCCCAATGTTAAAACAGAGTTTGTTCACGAAACAAACCAGCGTCTTAAAGTCAGCAACAAATCCAGGGTACAGTATCGGATCGGGAGAGGAAACTACTGTCTGCAATGATTTCTGAGTGTGAGTGTGTGTGTTCCTGAATACCCATCACAGATAGGAGTCAGCTTGTACCCCTGTCTGCTGGGGGTCAAACCTTGAGGTAGGTAGAGAGGCGTCCTATCTACTCCCCTTCCTCCTGTGCTGGCACCTGAGATGACGAGGGGTCGAGCTGTGAGGGACCCTCCTCAGCCTCCTCTGAAGGGCCCTGGAACGGCAGGGAAGCAAACAGACTTGTCACTTTCAGCACCATCACCTCCGTCTGTCTAGTGACTCACGGTAATGAATCAATACTAGAAAGTGCACGAGAATACAAGAATGAGTGTGTAACATTTGATAGCGTGCGAGGAAGCAGGCTCCAGCTGTCAGACCTAGAAATGTGAGGAAGACGACGGTTACATCAGGAAACCAAGAAGACAGAGGAAGAGAGCAGTTAGATCAGGTTTCCCCTCTCTAGCCTGACTCATTCTTCCCCTTCGTGTGCGTGCATCTGAGAAAGGGAGTCTGTCTCAACGGTTTCAGTTCTTGAAGCATCTTAACCTCTTTGACAAATTGCTAAGCCGAGAGGATGCGATAAGACAGATGAGGGGCATCAAGTGAACTGGCCCGCTTTGGTGAGACCTGTTGTGCAACGCTTTCATTTGAAGAACTGAACAAGATGGCTAAAAGAACCAAGGTTTCGGAGAAATGCTGCGCGTACGTTCACCCAGACTGGATGTCGAGAGAGGATGTTCGGTGGCGCATCTGGGGAATTCAGCACTGCCACCTGTGCGTTTCCAAGAATTCGCCGCATCCTCATGAAGCCGGTTTACGCAAAGCAGGGGGAGTATGAGCCTTCAGAGTTTTTCAGCATTTCTATTTTCATCTGATAACATATAGTTTACACAGGACTGAAAAAAATAATGTGTGAACCGAAATGCAACATGGTGTGCTACTGAAGCGAATTGCTATTCAAAATACAGATTTGGGGGGAAATGGTCCAAAAATGTAAAAATATGCAAGTAAAAAAAGCACAGCAACAAAGAAAAATACAAATAAGTGTAAATATTTTGCAGAGCAATGCAAAGGATTTGCTGTCCACAATGAGTCAGAATACAAAGAAATCAAAGGACTGACTACACCACCTCATGACCTGAGGAAAGAAACTGTCCTTTTAGTTTGGCTGTGTTAGATTTGTGGTTATGGAGGCATTTGTCAGAAGCTGGAATGGTCTAGGCACAAAAGAAAAACATATAAAACTGCTGAGGAATTACTTTGTGTTACACTGACACGTCTTTCTATTACTTTGTCCAGATGAGGAAGAATCTGGGTTGCCAATGAAATCACAATGTGAGGGATAACCTCCTTAAATAGGAGTCATTTTTGACAGGTTGCACAATATTTGTGCAATACTTCTGTCATTGAAATAGGAAATGCTCTTTTTAGATGCCTTTTACATTGATTTTTTTTTTTGCACAAAGTTACTTTTTTAATGTTGAATACAATGTCTTGAATTTTTCGACTTACGATTATTGTCTTTGTTGGGTTAAGATTGATAACAAATATCTCTGTGTGTTCTAATCTATAACTCAACTGCACAACATCCTCCAAACCTATCAGTTAAATCAACAGTTTCTAGAGAAGTTTAGTCAGAAAGTGAACATCATCAGTATAATAGAAGGTTTTACTGCAGGACTGTTGTATTCAACTGCATTAGCTTTAGCTATGTGTAAAGCGGCAACTGAGTGTATACGAACATATATTCTGCTAGTCTACAAGACACAAAGACATTTTCTGAGACTTTGAAACTCAGTTTACCTGTTGCAACAAACTAAGCTTTATGCATTACAGTATAACAAACTGAGGATTCTGGTAGCTTAGTGGCTAAGATACATATCTCCATGTTTTTGGTCCGTCTCTCTTTAATCACAGTTAATGAAGCATAAAATTGCTAGAAAAGAAGACCCTGCTCTGCAATAAACCCTCAACTAGTAAAGGACAAGTTCATTCAGTTTCATGTCATTTTGGAGGCTTTACTTCATGGAGATGCTAGATTGCATTGCTTTAGGGTGTTGTTTTTGTATATTTCATCCACTGCACTTCTGTCAGTGAGGGTAAGGTGAATACAACAACCACCACTTAGTATAATGCACAGCGTCAGCTCTGGCTTTGTGCAATGACCAACCTGCAACTGAGCATATTAATATTCAGAAACAGTTAAAGGAGATCAACTCAACAGTACATATCAACCCCAAAAGTGTTACATCAGACATGTAGCTGGCAGTAGTCAAAAGGTAAACGTGTGACACAAAATGAGGTTTCTGTTGAAGTGAGACAGACACCGCCTTACTTCAGTCACAGACTCTCAAAGTGACTTCACCTTTAGTTTGATCTCATGGTACATCTACACTAGGCTGTCTAAAAGTACAAAAAAGATAGGTGAAAAGTCATTCTGTATGTCTGCAATGGAGGAGGGTTACACAGATTTAAAGATTCTGTTACAAACATACTCTTCTGCTTTTTTCTTTTTAGATTATAAGGCATGAATTTTATACACTGGGGAACAAGGATCCTAAAGATACGTGGTTTGTTTTATTTCATGAAGTTGTCTTGTCCTAACCAAAAGGCCCTGCTGCCATTATTTTAACCCAGGCCTTATTACAACACAATAGTTCCTCCACTGAGGGGAACTACATCTTGAAGGGCTGCATCAAAACAAAACTGGACCACCCTAAATCTGTTAGAGATTTCGTTTTCCTCACCTGCTGCTCTTCAGTTGCTTCTGGGACTACTTTCTGTGGCTGTGAAGAGAGAGAGGCAGCAGAATATTAATTAAACAATCAGGGAAGTGAGCCCATAAAGACTGCACACCTCCTGCACATTCAGACACATGAGAGGCTTCGGACACACATTAACATTAAACTCCATGATGTCTGAGTGTCAGTGATTGCTCCATACCCATTTCCTCGGTCGCCCACGCGGTCGTCTCTCTCCAACGGATTCTACTTTCTGAGACAGAATGGCGAAGAGGGAGGTTTCAGATTATAACAAAACTAATCACACGGTTTTCACTTGTAGTTTTTCAGCTTTCAGAAGCAGATATTTTTAACTGCTAAAGTTTCTGCAGGACACATTTCTCTCGATAAGCTGTAGTAGTATCAGCGAACTAAGTGTTTTAATAAGAACAACTGGCATGGCCTGCCTGGTAGGTATTGTCATCAGCTGGAATGAGATTAAACGACAGTGATAAATCGGGACAGGGATGTTTTTTCTCTCAGTCATCCACAGAACCTGCATAGATCTGAAATGCTGCACATGCATTAGCTTTTACAGTGCATCTATCAGAACACACACAAAATCACAGTCACAGTGAAATGATTTTTAAACAGAGTATTTTGACAGAATCTGAACACACAAAGAATGGATTTGTGTCGCTGGCATGTCCACTTGCTGTTTCATACATGACATACCTCGCTCTGCCATGTTGTAACTATGTTTAACAAGTTCTGTTGCCTGGCGGTAATTGTTTCTTCACCACTGTTCATGTAGAAAACAATTGAGTTTCCTCTTTTAAGTCAAACTAAATAATGGCAGATTTCTCCACACGTGTATGAAAAGAAAAGCTATCATGTGTTACAAGTCTGCAGTTGTACTGCTGCTTCTGATACAACAAGCTTCTTAAAATCCTCAAACTTAAAGAGAGGTTTTATCAAAACTTTAAGTGCATCTTTATAAATTCCACACTACCAAGTTCATCTTTAACTGTACAGACAGAAATGATGCTGAAAACTAAGAATCTCAGTTCCTGCTTCACATCTGAAGTGATTAATAAAGTAACTGATGAGTTCATCATCAGCAAATAACAGATTGGTTGAGTTACTAGCAAAAAAAAAATCACAACTTCAAAATATGAATTAGGTTTTCTTTGTTCTAGTTGATAGAAAATGTTGCTTCATTGAATTTTGTACTGTTAGTTGGACGAAATAAAACCTCTGAAGATGCCAACTTTGGCTTTGGGCTATTTGTGATAAGTATCCCACATATTTTTAGACAGTTCATCAACAAAATGATTAATCAATTAATTAAATCAATTCATGTCTGCACATCTGTAGAGAAAACTGAATATCTGTCCAAAAAATAAGAATTAAAAAAAAAAATCACTGCACACTGAACATTTCAGTTTTCATTTGAATTACCAAAGTATTTAGTTTCTTTTGTAAATCACAACCATTGTACTCATTCTGAATGCAAAAAAATAACTTTAGGAGTAAGAAGATTAAGAAATGTAGAATTTCTCTTTTAAACTGGAAATCAGACCCAGACACCCTACATAAAAAGGTTCAAATGCTGCACTGAAAAGTATTATGTTGACATTTTTACCAACATTAAAGCTCATCATTTAGGACTATTATCATTGATGCATTCATGTGTACACAGTGATTTAATGTTTCAGATGGACTGGATGACTTAGGCTTAATTTCAACAACACTATATACTGCTGATATACCACACAATAAATCATAATGTGTAAAATGGGAAACTGTAAATAAACTACTACCTGTGTTACAGATTTTTCTGAAAGGCAATTTATCATTTGTCAGAATCATAATAACCACTTCTACACTGCTCACCTCAACTTGGGCTCCCTGACGCACAGGCTGAAGCATGAGATAAATAACTAGTGCAGTGATTTAATGACAGCTTGTATCGTCTCTGCTCTAAGCTGACATTTGCCCTAATAATGGCTCCTCACAGGGTCTCACAAAAGACATAAATCACTGCAGTTCAGGATGTTTAACACGGAAAGTTCTCAGATGCACTAAAACATCTGCAAATGTAAACCTGCTCAAATCATATATGGTATTTTAGACAAATGAAGACAGTGCTCCATAAAGGTTAAGACAAATATACATTAAGCTCTCTATTACAGGTTCACAATTAGAGCAACAGTTCAACACTCTCATGGGTTCGCTAATAACTATTTCCTTATTATAGCACTGGAGACAAACAGACAGTACCTATTCTTGTAGCAAAGATTATCAGTCCCTATATATAAAAGCGTCTGAGATCAGTTTTAACCTTCAGTGCAGTTCTTGGGCCTTTGTTCTTGCTGCCTTTTGGTCGTCCTCTTGGCCGCTTTGGAGTTGGTGGTCCAACAGGCTCCTGTGGACAGAGATCAGACATGGAGGCAAAACTAATCAGTCAGAAATGATCCAAAACTCGCAGGTGTAGACACAAAATCAACTGGAGCTTTGTCGTTTTCTTTAATACTAATCGATTAGATATTTGCTGCTCCCCTTCATCTCTCCAAGGCTGGGGTCCTACCTGCTGCTGTTTGCGTGGTCGACCCCTGCCCCTGCGCTGAGGCTCAGAGGGCGACTGGGCAGTGCTCGGCTGAGGAGACGGCTCTTTGGTCCCACTGTTGCTCATGCCTGCGTCTGTCCACCTGCTTCAAAGCGTGTGGGCATCAAAGCCTGGTACAGCGGCCTCAAGGGCTGAAAGAAGAGCAGAAGTGACCGTGAGGAGATGTGAGTGACTAAAAGTGGAGAAAAAAATCACTACTCTTCAATGCGGTGCGGCAATCATCCCGGACAAATTCAGTATAATCGGCTCTATTGCACCACGGGAAATCATCTTGCTTTTGCACAGTTGCCACAATGAGTTCTAATTAGTGCTTAATGTGTCATTAAAAGGATCATTTGGAATCACGGAAGATCCTTTTCCGAGAGCAAGCGTGGGAACTGCTCATACATAAGCCTTGGCACCAGGTTCATCGGAACACAGACAGGGGTCTGGCAAACGCAGAGAAACATGAGAGTGGTGTGCAGAGACTAAAAGTAGCACAGATATTCACAACTCAATCTACCATCCAAAATCCACATCTACTGTACTGTACTCTGCCTTTCCATCTGCCCTCTGTGAAGGATTTCTCAATGGGCTTGTGCGTGTTGTAGCAGCGGAGATGCTGCTACAACTTTCCCTGGAAAACTTGTGCAGATGATTTACAAGCGGACACAAATGCTAAATGATAACGGGGAGAATCACAAACTATGAAGCTTAGAATCAGAATCAGCTTTATTGGTCAAATATGTGAACACAGAAAAGGAATATGACTCCAGTGTTTTCTTTAGTGCATATAAAGAAGGGCAACAGGTTAGAGAGGGAAAATGAGCTCACAAAGCAACATTTAGTCGGTTAATCAGACAAGATAAATTGACAACTATTCTGATAAAAGATTATTAACTTAACCTTGTATCAGTTCTACCGTTTTGATGCGTTTTTTTTTGTTTTTATTTGTCTTATTTGATAGTAAACAAAATATTTTGGAATTCGGACTTTTGGCTACAAAAACAAGTCATCTAAAGAAATTTCCTTACATTTTCCAGAGCCAAAATCAAGAAAATGTCAGAATCTGTCAATAGTTTAGGAAGTAAACAAACTTTTACACAGTAAAAACACCAGCAAACAAGCAAAAAAAGGAGTTCAAAACAAGCTCCGAGTCCAGTGAGAAATCTTCAAGTTGTTTGTTTTGTCGGACCAACAATTCAAAAATCACAAATGATTCACTTATTTCACATACATTTGGCATTTTTTGCACAAAAACCGAACGTTTACCAAAATAGCTGCTATGTTTTTGACATTTTATGCCAAATTGTTTCGGGTCTTTTATCAAAAGTCGGATTAAAACCACTGTAAACAATGCATCCTTCTGTTATGCTACATGCAGCTTCCGAAAAAGCAGCCAAAAAAATCCAAATCCATGGACTTTTTACTAACAAAATAAACAATGCATGTCTACTTGAAGTTGGTAACGTCCCAAGGTGGTCGTTTCCCACCACGTCTCGCTCAGTTAGGAATGCGCCAAACACTAATTGCCAACACAGCCTATCAAAAACGGCCGCACTGAAGCAGGAAGACGAGAGTAATCGGAGAAATACGTCTTTCGCCGAGACGATTTAAAGCCAAACGAGGCGCACGACGCACTTTGGTCGCGTCTAAAGTGGTTTGGGAACAACACGACGGGCGCCGAGCACTTCTCCTTCGAGCAACAGCAGACGGTCCGACTCAACTAGTCCTGCATTTGGCACTCACGTACGGGACTGAATGTACTTTTTGCATATGGGCGGCTAATGCAACCATAAAAACACATTCTTGTGCAGCCTGAAAGGAGGTGCGCGCAGCGATCCTGAGGCGACCCCGAAGGCGAGTCCAAAAACCTTCGACTTTGGTTGAGTAACTGGGCACATGTTAAACAACAGTCGAGGCCATCAGTGTTTTAACTCTCCACACAACATCCCCCTGCTTCCATCACTTGCGCAATCGATCTCTAAACGTGTTGGCTTTTTGTTGTTTTCCAGCCATAGCAGGTCCACCCGAAGTGGATGAACCGAGCAAAAAAAAAAAAAAGAAAAAGAAAGAAAAAACTTTACCAAGGACAAAGGCAAGAAACACAGGTGCAAAAGCTCTCCTTTCAACCCCAGCCCTCCGCACACAGGCATACATTCAGGCTATAGGCTCCATGTTCAGCCTGGGCAGTCTTGCGCATGCAGGCAGCGCCAAACGCAGCGCAGAGAGGCGGCAGAACTTACCTTAAGACGGTTTGCAGTTTTACCTGGAAGTTCACGCACAAGCCAGCTCACTTCGTGCTCCTGCACAACTATGAAAATCTTAGTGTATCGACCGTCTCATTGGCTGGAATGAAAAAGGGTAATCTCCCTCTCCCTCCCTCTTTCTCTCTCCCTCTCTCGCTCTCTCTCTCTCCCTCCTCCTAATCGGAAATGTGTGTGATCCCCACAGACGTCCAGTCACGAATACCCCAGATGCAGTATAGTGGGGGGTTGTAGCAGAGCAGTATGCATTGCATACTTTCTCTATTAAAGCATGTTTCAAGAAAGAACGAGGGTAGGAGGGTTGAAACAGAGGACCCCGCCCAAAAAAAGCTCACCGGACCACCCACTTGAGAGGGAGAAAGCAGGAGGGAGGGAGGAGGAAAGAGAGGAGGGGGGGAGAGCGAAAAGACGGGCATCAGACAGGAGGGTCTGGTTCCGGGGTTCCCAAAGTGGGGTCTGGGGGGCTGGGAAGTTCCCCAAAGAAGGCAGGAAAAAGGTTCAGTTTTCTTCGCTGGAGCTGATGGTGAGAGCAGACAGTCTGCAGCAGAAGTTTCACTCTCTGTCCCGGCTGTTATCTCCCCACCTACAGGGTTACACATACATGTCTGCAAAGGGACTCCGATATCTGCTGGGTTTTTCGGTGAACAAAGTCTGCCAGTCTCATGTGCATCTGTTTTGGGGAAAATATGAGCCCGGTTTTGGCTCATGTAAAACTGTATTAAAAGTCAAAAACACTCATGTGTGTTCCCCTTTATGAGCAAAAAGACATTTTTCTGTAAAGTTTCTTACTTAGTACATGTAAAAGTTTTAATTGCAAGTCTTTTATTTATCTAAACGTGAAGCCATCCAATTCTACTCTTTAAAGTGTGTATATAATTATTTACTTTCAAATACTAATTAAATAAAATACTTAGACATGTAGTGTTTTCAGAATGTCTGTCTGTTTGTTTGTTGCATATTTCTGTGTAAGTTTATCCTCTATGTGCTCCCTCAGCATATGGGAAATTACACCCAAAATAATACTTTTTCCCTGGTAATTTTCTGGCTTCAAGCATTTAAGTGGATATAAACTGATAAATTCAGATGAGAGCGTTTGAACGGACGGTGAATCCACATTCCACCGCTGTTAATGCTGCAGCGCTCATGGAGTCATGTCAGGTGAGGACACTGGCATGAGACCAAAATGAAAAGCTTTAACTTGAACTCACTTTTGGAACAATTTGTCGTGTCAGTTTCATGATGTAATTTAGAAATTCCCAGACTGAGTATCCTGCGAAATCAGAATATTACCATTAAAAGCACACCCATTATTTCTGTGGTTATTACCATAAGGTGCATGAAGCTGAATAACAAAGAAAACATTTGCATATTTTTGTAGAAGCATTTATTAAAAATTTTACTCAGGTTTCCCAGAAGCTTTTGGCAATACACTTGCTGAGAACTGGTAGTCATATACGAATTTGATTAGTCATCCACTATAAATATTACTAAATGAAAGTGAACAGAATGACTCTGAAATCATAACTGTCAACCTGCAGTTTCCAAACGGTGCACACAGCAGGAGGATAAATGGTTGCCATAACATGTTTGTCGCTTTTATTAGTTTCTTTTTTCTGCAAGAAAAAATTCACACAATTCTGCTTGTTTGAAGTAAAATGTTGGTGTGAAAATCAAAAAGAGGAAGGAAATAGAGACAGAAATGGGGGGGAAAGACATGGAGGTGGTGGGGGGGGGGTTTGCATGAGGGAGAAATAGTGTGCGCGTCCATGTACGAGAGAGTTCAGTGGCCTTCTGCAGCGTGCGCTGTGTCTGAGATTCGGTGGGACTCTGATCTTGAGGTTTATTTAAGCTGAATTCCGTGGGCTCATCAGGACCGGGTTACAAAAATCCTCCTATAGAACTAGAAAGAATGTGCAGCGCATACAGTTCTGCATAAGGCACAAAGGCATGTCTTTAGAGGTGGGGGCAGGCATCAAAAGACAGGCAGAGGAGGGATTTCTTTAGAGGCTGGGGGCAAAGAAGGTATTTCAGAGCTCCATTCAATGCCAGGGAGAGCAGGGGAGGTGTACAGTTTAGTGGGAAAGAGTGCATTTCCAGGGGATGTTAGGAACTTGGAGTAAAACCCCCCTCACACCTCCTCCGTTATTGGAAGTTAATTAGCTCCAGCTATACTTCTCTGAACCAGAGGGACTTCAGCTCATTTGATCTTTTTTTTTTCTTTTCCGTTTTAGTCGTTGGTGAATTAATGACAAAACTGGCGAACCTCTGCTTTAAGTCCTCCTACTTAGCAGCAAATAAACATTTAAAACAAGGTTTGAAAACTGAGCAGATGTGAGAATTTATTGGGACAGCAAAGATGAATGAGAAAATAGTAATTGTAAAAATAAAAATTGTTGACAAATAATAACGCAAAGACTTAATGTGAAGCCGTTCCTAAAAATCTAAAAAGCTGTTTGTGTTTCTGTGATAAAGCTTCTCTGCATGGTTTCTTGTTTTTCTTACTTGCTAACTGGATTGTTTTCCTGGAATGTAAATGTTTTCTGCTTGTGCTCTTATGGATTTTGGCTACCAGCAACAAGCCACTAGCAACTTTAAATACTCCTTTTGATCAACTTTAAAGTTCGACTAAAAGCTTCACTAAATATAAGTGCACATAAAAATTAATTTGAAACATATAATGCAAAAACCGACTCAGTTCTCCCTGCATTTTCTGCATGAGTAAGAGTCTGAATGAGCCCTTTTAAATGTCCTGGCAATGTAACAGTAATGGGACTAATAATAAATTGTAATGCTTTTATTTTTATTTGTACTATTGATAGTTTCTAATGTTAAAGAGACATCTGAGAAGAAGAAGAAACTGTAAATATTTGGTTGAAAAACTGCTCTTGCAAGTTTTGACATTGGATTTGATCAGTTTCGCATTTCCAGCATCCGTCCCTAAGCCATCTCCATGACCTTCTTGATCCAGTCCACGTACACGGACACGCGGATGAAGATGTTGGGCTGCCCTGGGTGTCCGCAGCGCCTCATGGGGATGATCACTCCCTCAAGTACCCAGCAGTCCCTGTTCTGACACGCCAGAGGGCCGCCATAGTCTCTCTGCAGACACATAGGAACAACACTCCGGAGTCATTATTTGTCTCTGTTATGACTGACTGTCACTGCTGAGGTTGGAAACATCTTGCAGTCACATCTTGTCCAGTTCCCTTCCATTATCCAAATGGTGGATGTGTTTGATTTATAGGAACATATAAATAACTGTACACTCTTCGCTTAAAGAGATTTTCATCATCAAAAGATTTTCTCTACGATCCGTATTTGAGGCATTAATTCCCAACACTTTGTGGCATTACGCTGTTATCGTTAAGGGAAGGGTTCAACACTTTAGAACTTACGTTCGCTTTCTTGCTGGGAGTGTTCGAGGTCTGTCCCTTACATATGAAGCAGACAAAGAGGGGAGGAAGTCTGCTTAACAGTATCTCCAATGCATAACCACGAATTTTAATTTTTCTACTTCAGTTTTTGTTACATTAAACAAACACACAGGTTGTTCTTAATGCATTTTAGGGGTGTTGTTAGGCAGATGGTGTTACTTTTGACGGAGAACATCTACAGCTTCTATAACCTCGTGTTCAGTTTTTCTGCTAAGCTGACCAGCTGCTGGATATACTGACATAAGATTGGTATTAATCTTTTTGTCTAATGTTCAGGAAGACAGCACATTTCTGAGAGCATCAAATTAGTCTATTAATGCTGCTGCACACTGCAGTAAATATCAAAGAGAACAGCCAGTATTAGGGTACCATTGTGGCCTGTTTTAGAAGTATACTACAGTAACCACAATGTTCCTATTTCAAGTTAGAGACCTTTGCTGCACATCATAACCTATGTGCATTTCTCCTGTGACATACCTAATAAGCATGAACGTATAAAACTTTGAAGCCATCCACTTTCTTATTCTTTATTTGTACATGGACACCTACCTCACAGGCGCCTACTCCGCCCTGGAAGGAGTTTGTGCACATCTCATTTTCGCGAACACGACCTCTGAAGTATTTGTTGCATTCCTTGTTACTAAGAACTGGTATGTGGGCCACATTGAGGACAGTCTCATCTCCAGTTCCTTGAAAAACAGCGAGAACAGGGAACGAGTTAGCAGCTAATGTGTTTGGAGAGATGGAGAGATGAAAAAGGAAGGTGGACAGATGTTGAATGGTTCTGGAAATAGCAATGCCATCTGTTGCTCAACAGTCTGAATCGCTCCGTCATTTAGATGCAACATTGCTTCAAGGGCAGAAACAAGATGCTTGTTCGAAGGAAGTCATCTATTATTAATTGTTCCAACAGAAGCATACTGTTGTTGCATGAAGTGCAGCATGCAGCGAATTCAGCGTCAGGCCACCATTTCCAAAGGATTATACTTGCCTCTGGTCTCCCCCCATCCTGCGATCTCACACATCGTCCCCTCAGCCACAATGTAGCGCTCAGGAGGGAGGCAGATCTGAGAGACACGCTCATTAAACTGGGCTGGGCTGCAGAAAGAAAGAAGAAAGGGTCAGAGGGAAACTACTGCTATGTGTGTGTGTGTGTGTGCACGCTGGTGGCACTTGACAGTACACACGATTCCAGTTGTAGCATGACGAGCTGAGACTCAGATGGTCCACAGACGATCTTGGTCAGAGGGATGGTTTGAACACCAGGTTCTCCTTCCTGTGGATCCCGAAACAGTGTTCCCATCATGGCCGAGTATCCGGGCAGGTCAACGTAGCTGGACAGGTAAAAAAAAAATATAGACAACGAATGACAACTTTAGTTTATAAAATATTTCCAAAAATGACTTGGAAGAGATACATTTTAGCTCTCTGAACCCCAAAACTTGTGAAAAGCTTGTTTTCTTTCCCCCCAAAAAAATCAACAAAATTACATCGTTTATCAGCCAGGAAAGGTAAAATAATTTCCTCCGGGATGAATAAAGTAGATCTTTTCTTATCTTAAAGAAAGAATCATAAGATTTTAAAATCTTCAACAGACTTTGAAATAAACATCTGTGACCTGCTGTTCTGTGAGAAAACTAAATTAAATCTGACAAACGCTAAAATCATGGCATTGCCCAAAATGAAATGCTCTTTTAAATTAGAATCTGTAAAAATCAAAAAATTCTGCGCTCTATGGGAGAACCGTTGTGCTATTAGTGACTTTGCTACAATGAACCATCATGATTTATACAGAACAGATAGGAGCCATGCATGGAAAGAAATTAGAAAATTTTTAGAAGAAACAACATTTGTTCTGAGTGTTAGTAACACCTGTGGATGCTTGGGAAATGTTGTACATGTTGACCCCAGTTTTCTTTCTTTTTTTTGAAAAAAATAAATAACCTTTTTGTTTTTGGAATATAGTTTCTGCATTATTACAGTGCCATGTTGCACAAAATACATTTGGAAGTTCTCTCTATCTCTCAGTGGCTGTGATGTTTCCATAGAGGTGCAGGACTTTATGCTGCAGTGAAAAATGAGACTTCAAACGGCAAACATGTAACGAAGTTGAGAAAAAAAAGACCAGAAACTGCTTGAGGTTCAGAGGGTTAAAATGATGAGAAAAAAAAGTCCAAGCAGCCAAGGCAGACAGATCCTGACTTTTACTTCCTGCCGTGGGTTGAGCTGCACAACACACTTGTCAGGATGCAGATGCTTCCTAGCAGTTTGGCTTCTATTAAAAGTCACCAAGCTCAAACTCATATTTAAGAAGTAGTTTTAAAAGAAAAAAAAAGCGACAGTTAAATGAAAAGATTCACTCATATCTGTATGGTAAATATGAAGCTACAAGTAACAGGCTTAGCATCAAGGCTGGAAACAAGGAAACAGCTCGTCTTTCCTGTCCAAAGATAACAAAATCCACCTACCAGCACCTCTCAAGCTCAGGAATGAACACATTGTATTTCTTTTGTTAAATATGTTGGGAAAAAAAAACAGTTCAAAAACAACATTTTGGAATTAAAAAGGTTCACGTAGAAAATTTATCAGCCTGGTGAAGCTGAGACTCTGCGGTTATAAGAAACAGTCATGAAAAGGCGCTCTTTGCTGATAACTGGTAGTTAGAGTGGCATCAATTTTCTGATCAACCTCTCGGCAACACAGTAAATAACCATATTTCCCAAAATTTCAAACTCAATTTTCCTACATTTATCCCTAACAAATATTACCCTCATCCAGAGAGAACATTATTACACAGCCGTTTTGACATGTAAAACCAGAGGGCTGCTTTAAATGATTGAACTTTACCAGGAGGAGAAACACTGCTTGGTGCTGATCACCCATCTGGCATTGACCAGGGTCCCTCCACAGAAGTGATTTCCTTTTCTGCGCAGAAGAAAGATGTCAGAGGTTATACAGGGCTCAGTGGAGAGTGTTTTGATTGGTCGTGAACGGGCGCCATCATCTGTGAGACTCACCTGTCTCTGAGGCTTACTGTCCACGGCGAGTTCCCAGGAATCCCATTCACGATACGCAACCTCGACCTTGGGATACGGTCTTCTCTCTTTCCACACTCACTGAACTCCACCTTCTCTGTGATCACAAAAAGGTGACATTTAATTGGAAAAGCACACACGGAAGCTGGGGGTTAACTTTAAAAACTTGCTCCGCAAACTAACCTACTGGTTCGGTCATGGACACTTTCTCTCCAGCTGTTGGAAAACAACAAACAGATGAACAGTCATTTGGCCAGAAAACAGAAGCTCCGCACAAACTGTCACCTCACAGTCCATTAAAGTACTAAAAGGATCTTAAAACAGACTCAGAAAGCAGAGATCTGTACCGCACTGTTTGATGGCACAGTAGTCAAACTCAGTTTTGGGGTCTGTGGTGTAGCACCAGGGTCCGTGCTGGTCCCCGTCTGGGTTGCGACAATAGTTCTCTGTCAGATTGGCCTCAGGATGTGTCCTTAGGTTTATCCTGGAAGAACACACAGATCTTTTTAACGCTGTAAGCATGCCATAAATGTCATGAATAAGTGCGGCAGGAACTTGTAATTTTTGCTCCTGCAGCTTTTCTTAAAAAGTTGTCACCCATGAAACTATCTGACTGCTTGTCCCAGTTACTGAAAGAGTCCTACTTTCATACCACACAATACTAACTATATACAGTATGCAGTGCAAACTTATTTTAAACTTATTTTGCAGTTACTCTGACAGAAATCATGAAATCATGCCAGCTTAACCTTAAAAAGAAACAACAGCATCAAAGATAGATACTGAGTGTTCCTGGAACAGCTCTAACATGATTTTTTTTCAAACATTTCCTTTGTGCATTAGTCTGTTAATCTGTCCATTGACGTTGTGAGTACACTCAATTTATTCACCAGGGCGAACACAGAACATCCCCATTAGTACGGATTTTGGACATGGCTTCAATATGAAGGTAATGAGCTGGACATGTCTTTTTTCCCTGTGTTGTAGACGTGTAAAAACACTACTTTCTTGGAAATAAAAATCATCATACTTGGTTTGGTGAGGTGTGTTAACACTCCATTTCTGGCAGGTGATGCCCTTACGAGTTTTGCGGACAATGCCTCTGTAGTTTTTTCCATTTTCCTGGTAGCAATCTGAGAAAAAAAAACATTATTATCATGACAGTGACAATGATGAAGTATGGCAGGCAGTGAAAGCGGCAAAATGGGATGGAACAACAGCAACATTTACTGTCCTCATACTGGGTCATGAATACAGATGAGGGTTCTGAGGTGAAGTCCTGGGAATTTGAGGATTTTACTCATCTGGTGGAAATTTAGGTGAACACACACATCCTGATTCCAGTAAATTGTGACTTAATATACTACTAATTAGAGGCCAAGTAAATAAATAAATACATAAAAGATTTAGTTTTTCACCACTTTTGGAAGAGTGGCTTAGAAACAGTATTTGAACCTCAAAGCAACCATATATAACGCTGTTGCGATAATAACAAAATTATGAAAAGTCAAGCGTAAAAAACTATTTTAAATGGCAACATTTAAAAAAAAACATATTTAAATAAGCTAGCATTAGAGATCAGAAACAATGAAGGCTGCAACATCAAAAGTCATTAGACAGGGAATTGGCCAAAAGTGCATTTTAGTGTTAATATATCTAACTTCTGATGCAAGAAGAAGAATGTGTTTCTTATTTCAAAACTTACAGTGCTGCATTAATAAAGCATGCAAAATATGTATCTATATATATGTTGCATGCTCATATACCTCTCTCTCTCTCTCTCTCTCTCTCTCTCTCTCTCTCTCTATCTATCTATCTATCTAGAGAGAGAGAGAGACCGACAGACAGACACATAGATACACATTTATTATTTTTAAATATGTGAACAGTTGAGGTAAATTGTTAAGACTGAATATTATATTTTTGGTCACAGCTTTCTATGAGACTGATATTGGAGACAACTTTCTGACTTCAGTGTTACAGCCCTGCATGACCTCATCATAGGTTCATCTTCATTCATCACTGTCATTCACTGAGTTCATACAGTATAAATGAAGAAGCCGTACCTTCAGCTTCTATGTCGTCTGCACAGCGTTTGATCTGCAGGCAGAGAGCAGTCCTCATCTCTGCCACCGATGTGAAGCACCAGGGAGCCTCAGACCCGTCCGGGTTGCGGCAGTAATTCTCCTCCAAACCCCTGGATGAAATGTAACATGGAATCAGCGCTGATGCATTCACTGACATGTTCTGTCTGAGTAGTTTGGAGACGCAGAGGTTGAACTGAAATAGCACACTAGTTGTTCTTCTTCTTCTTGTAACTTCCACTAACAATGAATGAATGAAATGCTGGTAATTGATGTTGGCATGATGAATGATCACTGTGTCCCAAACAACTTTAATATTCATTTCACATCTATTTCGGCGCTGACCATCTATCATCTGCTGTCAACTGTCAGCAGAGAAATAAGATTGCAAGAAATTTCACTGCAATGACATTTTGACATTAATATTCATGTGCAGACCCCTTTCAGACTAACAAGTTATTTGCGCAGGAAACAAACCCCAAAGTGCCTTCACCTTCACAGGACAGCACATGTACTTACTTGCACTCGTATGTGTTTGGGTAGAAGGGATGCTCATGAGGTTGCTGAGCATCCCACCGCTGGCAGGGGATGCCTGACGTCGTCTCGTTGACTTTACCGCGGTAATCCTCCCCACGGCCGCGGAAACAGTTGGTGGTGAAACTGGAGCGCTGACGTTTCTCCACTTGAACTTCAGCTGGAGAGAAAAGGAACGAGTTGAAGAGGAGATAAATTAGTGTTTGAGGTAGAAAACATAGGTGAAGTTATTGTTTGAGGGCCCACCAAGGAGAGAGAATAAGTTTTGCTATTATAATGCTGTCTGTAAATGACAGCATAGATGTACTGTGGAACAGGATGTAAAATCCCCCCTACACTCAAAAATATTTTGTTTTTTATCATTGGAATGCTTCATCCTTGTTGTGCAGAATTTTCATTAAGGAAGGGATACTTATACTGTATATATGTAAATAGACTGTTTTTGCACTATCTTTAAGATTTCCTTGCACTGAAAAGGATAAGCTCTGCAATCTTGTTATACATTGAATAATGACAATAAAGAATATTCTATATTCTGTAAGTTTTGAAACCAGTGATCCAGTATGCAAACTGCAAACCTCCACTGCACCTCCACTAACACATTTCAGTCAAGTATGGACATCTTGTGTCTCATAGTTGAACGTTTGAAGCAAATAAAAAGTTGCACGTTCATGGATTCTTCATTTTTCAGTGAGGTAGAATGAGAAGATGTATTTTTGTTTTCTTATTTTAACAAGATAATCAAAGTTTTTGAAGCTATGATTCCAAGTGAACTATATTTGTGTGTCTTGGAACATCTCTGGTAGGAATTGGATCAGACAATCATCTCTCAAAGTCAACTGTTATGAATAATCAGTGCAATAATGTGCTGTAAACATGATGAATGTGACCCTGAGAGCTGACAAAGAAACATGCGCTTTAGCTAAGAAGCCTATAAAACAGACACATTTGTATCAGTTTAAATGAATAATCTTAGATATTTCTTACAAATCAAGGATCTCATGTGCCACATTTAACGTGGGTGTTGCCCCTTCTGATTGTGTTTTGAGTGTTTTTTAATACAGACTAAGGCTCAACTGTCAAAAAAGCAAACTAAATAATGCATGGTATTGTTGCCTTTTGTGTAAGTAAAGTAAAAAAAAATATTACGAAAGCAACAAATGTTTCCCAAAACCCTTCATAGAAATAAGAATAAACAGAATTCAGACATAAACAAGAGGAAATAAGTAAATTACTTAAAGTGAAAAACATGTGGATAAAATCAGAACAGTAAAAATAAAGATATAAAAGAAAGAATGTGATCAGTTATGCCTTCAAGGCAAAAGAAAATAAATGGGATTCAAAGACATACATTTTTTTCTACTCAACTCTGACTGCACCACAAGATGGCACCATTTTATTTAATACATTTATTTTTGCCCCAGTGATCTGTGCTCTCAGTGGAAATGCCCAAGTCCCAAGTGTCATCTTGCACAACACATGTTGAAATTTTGGAAAGAACAGTGCAACCTTGTTTGTATTAATTTTAGATTGTTTGTGTTCTATCTCACTTTGCCATTTCCTACATATCTATCAGCTCCAATTTCAGTTGGAATCAGAGGAAAGATTAATTTATTGTTAACTTTGTGATGGATAAAGAAAACAAGCACAAAACACCCATTAAACCATCTCAAAACTTTAACTGCTGTCTTCATGGATATTTGTAAAATAATTGCAATGCTCCCCTTAATTAAAGCTCTATGACAGTGTTAACTAGCAGAAACTAAACGGAAATTGAAATAAGCCGGATAAAGAGAAACAAATTAAAGAAAAACATTTTAATTAACCTTTAATGAACCTGGAACCCACTCAGACAACATGCGGCTTAAATCGCTGACAAACACCTGCACTCTTGCTCTTAAATCATTGGGGGTGAGACGGAAATGTCTCACATTTTGGGAAGCAATTTGCACAAACACCTAAAAGGTGATTTTTCTAGATTTAATTACAGCGACTTAATGAGACTCCCTAATGCCACCGTGTCTACGAATACTGCAGGAATCAGCTCAATTTAGCTCCTGTTTCGTCAGGTTTCTTTATCTTTTCTTTTTTTTGCCAGAGGGAACTAAATGACAAAAACAAAACAGAGGAAACAAACAAGGTCTAATCCAATAAATTTATCCTTCAAAATATTAAAATAAAATATAGGGCTGCTATTATCTTCACCACTGTAAAATCCACCAATTATTTTCTTAATTAACTAATTAATCATTTTGTTTACTTACTCTGAAAGAAAAGTGAAAAATACTTGTTAGAATTAGTCCAAAGTGACATTGTCAAATGCTTAGTTTTGTCCAATTTCTAGCCCAAGTAATGAACAAATTGGGAAATAAAAGTGATACAATAAATCAAACATTTTTGTTAAAAGTGAGCTCTTACTGCATTTGCTGATCTCACAGTTTTCTCTCTCCACTTCAGGGTCTGTGGTGTAACACCAAGGAACCGGAGAGGCATCGGGGTTACGGCAGTAGTTATCATCTAAACTCTTATCAGGATACCTTTGTATATGCAGAAAAACAAACAAAAGAGCTGCAGAATATGTTGTGCGACACTGACTCACATACAAACCCAGCTTACAGTTAAGTTTGCTAACATTATTTATCAGTTTGACTTGTCAGGTGATGATAAAAATGTACTTTTCTGGTTGGTAGATGTGTTGGTGAGGAGACTGCTGGTCCCATCTCTGACACTCTCTGCCGCTCACAGTGTGGTCAACCTGCCCCCTGTAGTCCTCCCCGTTACAAGTGATGCACACCTCTGCAGGAAAAACCACAAGCACAGTTTCAAGGTGCTGAAGTGAGGAGAATAAGAAAATATGACACCTTTTAATTTTGCAGCCCTCGTCACGTCCAAATAATTTCCTTGAAAGCAGCTGAAAGGCTGTAACTTGGAGCTAATTATGGGGAAACTGGACACTGTAGGTAATAACAACCTTGTTTTAAGAAAATAACCGCCTTATCGTCAGTGCACGGCAGGCAGCAGGTCAGCTGAACATGCAGGACATATGAAATTAGTGCTCTAGTGTCATTAAAAATACCAGAAAAACAGCCAAATATGCATAGAGAATGAAGTTTCAAGCAGAACAAACAAGTATTTTCTTGAATTTAAGTGGATTTGTGCAGATTTTGTAGGTGATTTAGGTTTATTCTTAAACTGTACCCCAGTATGAAATGTATTTTCACCTGTATTATTTCAGAATATTGTCTCTCATTTTCTGCAGAAATGAGAGAAGGATCTGTAACTATAGTGCTACCGATCACACCTGCATGCCCTTTGCGGATATGCGTTGATAAATGGAAATGTATGGGACTTACCGTCTTTGCACTGAGGAATGTTGCAGCTCTCATAGCGTCGCTCAGCGTCGGTGGTGTAGCACCACGGACCGATACGATCCCCATCTGGGTTCCTGCAGTAGTTCAGCTCCAGACCATTAGTGGCTGTGGGAGTCCACCTGAGACAAATAGAGTTTCATTACTATGACACACTGTCTAATGACTCGTTGACATTGTGTTCCAGTAGTCTGCATTTGGAATGGAACCCTGATTATGCAGTGAAAGTGGTTGCTCTCAATCTGAGGGTCAATTTTGGATCCCAGATTTGTAGATAAAGGGGATGGACAGTGATTGGCTCAATTAACACAACGCATCAATTGACCTTAAAATTAGAAAAAAATTCTACAAATTGATAAACACACTCATCTGACTTCCTATCACTTTCATTAGTTTTGACTACTGCTCATAAATCTGCCTCGATTACCTCAAATATGCATCATGATTTGAATTCTGCAAATTAGAGTGGAAGTTACCCAGCTCTTGCCTACAGTCTGTTTGTCATAGTTTGCTTATCTGAGAATTTCTGAGGAAAAAAGGCATCCACTGCTGCTGAAAATAAGGATTATAGGGAAACTTATATGGGTCCCTTGGTCAGATAACTGAGTTGTGAACGTTACATCAGCAGCTGTAAATAACATCACTGTCCTACAACTGCAAGGCCGTCAATAAGCAGTCCTACAGTGTTCGTTTTTCACCGTCAAATTACAGCTGAAATGCAACAATTTATCCTCATTATCACAGCTTCATTCCCATCATGCTGCAAAACAAAAGACTCAGCCTCACCTGTGATCATGAGGAAACTTGGACCACCACTGCTGGCAGGTGAGGCCGCTTTTTGTGATGAAGACTTTCCCTCGGTAGTCTTCTCCTTTATCCACAATGCACTTCCTCACATAGACTGCGGGAAAACAGACGACGCAAATCAAACAACCACAGTTCTGACACACAACACTGATCTCTGTAAAATCACTTAACGTAAGCACATGAATCTCACCCTTCTTCTCGTAAAGGTCACAGTTCACGTTTCTCTTCACCTCTGCGTTGCTGCCGTCGCCCACCCAAGGCAGATGTTTGCAGGTGACCGCTGGACGAGTTTCATAGTTGAAAGCTCTGGTTTTAGAGAATATTTTCATGTTAAATCCTCTTAGACGGATGTTAAACACTTACAATAAGGCAAACTAACAGGTTTCAAATTTACCAATGATTGCTTTGATGGTAAGTTTTAAATAAATGCAGAGAAGTTTTTAATATTATTAATAGGACATCATGACTAACAGACAGTTTATTTACAACAGATGTTTTTTTATGTGTCTTAGATTTTTATTGTTTTTTTTACATAAACTTTGATTCAGTAGTGTTCATTGGAACAAGCGAAAGGTCTGCTGACTCCAGCTGACCGTTCTTCTTTGCAATGCAGAATCATTATGACCTTCTAAGACAGTTTAAATAACTGTTTTGTTAACAAGCTTTCTGATCACCTGTCTGCACACTTGTTGCCCTCATTTGCACTCTTTAGAGCAACATATTTTGTAATTACAATTCTATCATACCGCATTAAAAAGACCGCAAAAACTATGAAAACAACTTGTGACCCATTTTGTAAGGGAATTATCTTAAATTTACCATCGTAGGCTTCTTATTCAGTAACAAATCTTTCTGTGGACTTCTGAAGTAGTTTGATTATTGATTGATAACTAGAGTGAAGTGAAATGAAATCCTCAACCCTTACAGGACAAGGACGTGTTTATCTAGTTTTTTGGGATTTGCCGAAAAATGCCACCACTGGACACAAATAAAATCTGTCTAACCCTCTCATCCGTCCATGACTAGCGACCTGAAGTCGTCTAAAAACAGGCCACAAAAAACCTGATTTCTTTCACGAATACTGGACACTTTTCTAGGTCAGCGGCGGTGGTTCTAAGCAAACATTAAGGAGTAAATTGTTTACTTGTTGCAGACAATTTTCTGATGCGATTTAAACCACATTTGATACGCCAGTGACTGCTTAGCTATCATCATAAATGAACCTGGCACTCAGTGTGTCTCATTTCTATGTTTTTGAAACTGTTTAGACAATAATGACAGAAAGCAGTGAGCTATGTCAACCTGTAGAGGTAAACACTATTTAAAATCAATTCATTGTTGGCTCTGGTCTTTTATTAGAATTTAATAATAAAACATTGAGCATCCCCAGACTTATGTTCAACCAGTGACGGTTTTTCAGTTCTTAGGAAGTCTTATATGTTGCAGGTCAGACATTTCTAGTTCTGTAAGTCAATATTGAGCATGTTTTGACCCTGGTGATGCACTGCAGCTAAAAAGGTTACTGACCTACATGTGTCCTTACAACCTGGCAACCCAGAGGGTCTTTCCATTTTTACAGTTAAATAAGTGGAAAAGAGAGAGCTAGTAATCCTGTTCTGTGTGGATTCTTTCAGAAAATGGTGCCCAGTGATGCTTGACAGCCTTCACAGACATAGTTTTTTACTGTCACTAATTCTCAGCTTATTCTAAGTCTAAGTCTTCATATAATTGAGGGAAATCTTGAGTTTCCACCTGCTGTATTATTGTCAGAAGTATAAAAACAGAAAGAAACATCAGATTTTCAACTTTCCAACAGCCCTTGAACTTGTCACGTGTTATGTTCGGTTCTATCACGAAAAATGATTGAATCTAAACTTCAAATTAGGACATTTTTTTTAAAAGTAACTTTCTTCTACATTAATTAGAAATTCATAAAAACAAACACAATTTGTACTGGATTCCATAAGAAACTAACAATTCTGTGCTCCAGTTAGCGCAACTCAAACGTCACGACCAACTCAGCTTTGACCAACAATCACATGGAAAACCTTTGGGTCTTTTCAGGCGAACTGCAGGCAGGCTGTGTTTACACAGAGCGGAGAGGAGACAGCAAGAGAGACTGAGAGGAAAACAAAACCTTCTTACTCAATACAATAAATGCAGCATGGCTCGAATAATGTGATGCAGAGGAGCAAGTTGTCAGTAGGATGTTGGAAGATACATTCAGCTTGGTGAAACATGGAAACGAAATGTAAGCAGGCTAGGTGAACTGTAATACTGCATGCAGAGTCCGCCTTTTTTATTGGTATATCTATGTCATACATCACAAAGGACTTCTCTCTACTCCCAACCATGTGCTGTTTCCATAGAGGTGCAGGACTTTAAGTTGGAGGAGCAAAAAATGACCACACACAGCTCTGAGTTCAGAGCTTTAAAGTAGCATTTCAGGCTGAATACCTGCAGTCCAGTGACTGTGAGCAGCGAGAAGCACAGTCCTCCAGGTTCAAACCCGGCAACGTCTGCACTCGAGCCGAGTTCCAGGAGGTTGGACTGAGCTCTCTGCCCTCAGACCGCTGGAAGTCATTCAGAGCGCTGCGATGCCCTGTTCATGCAACGACACAATGCATACAACACTGACTGTCTGGGAGTGCATCTGCTTTGGCCTGGTTTTAACAGGAGTGCAGGTGCTCAGTGGTACCAGCTGCAACATTTGGGCATGAGCCTGCACACATATAACCTTTGGACCAGGACTGTGCTGCTGTTTTGTGACAGCAGAAGAACAGAAAAAGCTTTAAACACACATCTGGGTACTGACACAGACCAACAATTACTGCTAAAAAAAAATCCTTACATGAAAATACTACCACTGACTGGTTGTGTTATCTTATTTGAGAAGATTAAATGTTTGAGATTTCCTTCTAAGCAGTATTACTGAATACACTCAAACATCAAGTTACACTCATCACAGCAGCTTAGATTATTAAATAACTTGTATAACCATGCTTACCAGTGGCCACTCCAAGTGTCAGGAGAAAACAGTGCAGGAACAGTTTCATTGTTTGTAGCGGTGTTGGAAAATAAGAGTCTTTTAAACCACTTGATGGGGGTCAGAGTGAGATCTCTGCTCTGTAGTCCTTCTCCTCTGACTGTGCTGGGTGGGAAATGTCAAACAACAACCAGGTCGACTCTGACAGAAAGAAAATCCCCCAAATAGTTCAGCGAAATGGTAGAAATCCAGGCAGAAAACACCAAACACATCCACCCACTCAGGAACACTGAGCCCTTACTCAAACAGTGGGACTAATCCCCAAAACACA
This sequence comes from Acanthochromis polyacanthus, assembly GCF_021347895.1. Taxonomy (NCBI): domain Eukaryota; kingdom Metazoa; phylum Chordata; class Actinopteri; family Pomacentridae; genus Acanthochromis; species Acanthochromis polyacanthus. Next base: position 11,107,035 of record NC_067117.1, on the reverse strand, counting down.
GCCAATCAATACAGGTATTAATCATTAATGGACGATGGCACATCACTTCTTGTTCATGCGACTTTTTCATGCTGCTCAGACATCTGCAGCCCAGCAGTGTGCATCAGCATTAAACTCAAAATCCTGCAAGAAAACTAACAAAAAAGTCTTTTAATTCCTGCCACTATAAAAGCAGTTCTCCTGGCAAACGCTAGGCGTCAGTAGAATAACTTCCAGGGTTTTTTTTTTCCCGTCTTGTTAGTCCTGTTTTCCGGGTAATCAAGCGAAACTCCCAACTGTTTCAACGCCTAACTGTGCCGCTTTGTTTTGCTCTTTAACCAGCTGATCGTCTCTGGAGGCAAACAGGTAAGAAAAAGAAAGGTCGGGTTCATTATGCATCGCGATAAAAAGCCAGAAGTGTGGGGAGAAGAGTTCGACATTACAAATGAAATAATCTAATCTGGACTTTGATCGGACTGTTTAACCCGTCAGATGTGCAGAAACTCTTCTTCTGTGAGCTGATTTCACTTCAGAGGGCAACAGATGAAGGATGGATGGAGGATTTTACGCGCAGAGAACCGAGTGTTTGCGAATTTAAAAAAGCAACATTGTGCAAAACGGTGCGATCTAATGCACGAAGTTAATGTTTAAACTTTTGCTGACACTGTGCCAGAAGGCTGTAAATTCAACAGAAGCTGAAATCTGAGCCTCCCTTTTTTGTTTACCAGGAATCAGTTCAACGTTTAAAAGTTGAGTTTGTTTGAGGATTTCCATGTTCTGCTGCTTTCTGCGTCAAATATGGTTCTGTTTGCTTCATATATTCAACAGGGCAACACTTTAAATCTTTATATTCAACAAAATGTGCAGAACTACATTTAATTAAGGAGTTCTATACGCTATAATGCATTTATCAGAAATTAAAAGACATATTTAATCTGTTTATCCACTAATACAATTGTTCAAAAATACACATAATAAATGCTGTATTCTTTTTGATTCATTTGCAATAGTTTTAAACATTTAAAATGTTGTCAACTTATTTGTTACTTGAAGAGAAAAAAATGCCCAAGTGAAGTAAAACTTATACTAGTTTTCTTCTTTAGGTCAACTGTGTTTAAAGTACAGTGAACGTCACTTTTTTCATTTACAAGCAACTGGTGAGAGAAAAGATTTGAGTTGACTGAGTCACTTTGTCATTTAAAAAGAAGCTTTTTACAAAATGTGCACATTCCTTTTTTAAATATTCCATACCAGAAAACATTGGAAAAAGGAAATTAATCCTTTGAATGAGTCTTTTGTCTGATAGAAACACGGAGCACTGGACTTTCTGTATCCACAGTTGCTCAATAGACATCAGACCCAGTTTATTGAGTGAGTCATTGTTTTCATTAGTCTGAGGTTGTGTAATATTAATCTGATCTTTCTCTGTCCAAGACCTTTAATAAACTAAGAGCAAATGGTAATGCATTGTTGCATTTAATTTCACATTTTCACTAATATGGCCACACACTTTTTTTTTCTTGTTTCGGCATTTACCACAGATTCGGATATACTGGACTCTCTTTCAGAAGCTGGTCAGTTATTCACATGTAGAAACTGTATGCTAATCCTTTAAAACATCTAATCTGCATCCTTTTTTGTCTGAGTTCAACTGCAGTGTTATTTTCTACAATAATGACCTAAAATGCCCGCTCGCTGTTTCTTTCTGTTCAGGATGTCTGCTGTTAAGATGACCGAGGGCAGCGTGCAGGTGGAGAGCTGCAAAGCTCCGCTGTTCTACAGACAAAGTGAACCTGCCACAGGAGACGTGAAGATGTCAGTTTTGCTTCTCCATGGTATCCGCTTCTCATCAGAAAACTGGCTCAAAATCGGCACTCTGGAGGTTCTGGCTAAAGCAGGCTGTCGTGCTGTGGCCATCGACCTGCCAGGTGGGTCTGCCCTGGAACAAACTGGGTCTTCTTTACTGCTTTATGCAAGTCTGGATGAGGAAGGAGGCAAAGCAGGCTGAAGTCCAGAATCCAGACGTTTAGGGGTCCAAAACAGATTCACAGTTGCTGGTCTTCGGCAAATCTTTTACCTCTAATGTCAGCAGTGTGGCCGTGTCTTTTAGAGCTGCTCACTAAAAGTGGAATGAGAGACTTGATGTTAATTATGCCAGACCTGTGGTCAGCCCTCCGAACTCCAAGCAGCTTCTAAGCATTTCTTGCAGCCGTCACGTTTTACTCACTGTGGGTTCATTCGTTCTGCATCTCTATGGAAACAGCACGACCAAAGCTGGAAGTAAAGAGAACTTCAAAATGTCCTCTGTGTAGTGTGACGTAGTTATAATTCCATATAAAAGAAAAAAAATCTAGTTGAATTTCCTTGATTTGTTATATGAACTACCGTTCAAAAGTTTGGGTTCACCCAGGCAATTTCATGTTTTCCATGAAAACTCACTTTTATTCATGTGCTAACATAATTGCACAAGGGTTTTCTAATCACCAATTAGCCTTTCAGCACCATTAGCTAACACAATGTAGCATTAGAACACAGGGGTGATGGTTGCTGGAAATGTTCCTCTGTACCCCTATGGAGATATTCCATTAAAAATAATAGTCATTTACCAGATTAACAATGTCTAGACTGGATATCTGATTCGTTTAATGTTATCTTCATTGACAAAACTGCTTTTCTTTCAAAAGGAAGGGCTTTTTTAAGTGACCCCAAACTTCTGAACGGTAGTGTACATGTATATATATACATATAACAAATAGAATCAAAATTTACACTTTACTCATCAGTGCCCCAGGTGTTACCAGCACTGGAAAAAATGGCTCCTTGTTCTTTAGATATTTTAATTCTTACATTTCTAATTTGTTTGGACTAATTGTCTCCTTTCTGCTCTGTGGAAACACAGCCTGCAATTCAGCAAAAAGTTAGAATTTTGGGGACAGGTAGGGCAGATTTTTTAGTTTTTTTTTTTTTTTTTTAAGAATCTGGTTACAGTAAATGGTTCACTTTCTTACTTGAGACATGTAGAATAAAGTCCATCCATTATCTATACACCACTTAATCCTTATTAGAGTAGCAGTGGGGGGCTAGAGTCTATCTCAGCTGACTTAGGGGGAAGACAGGGGACAGCAGACTATCTGGAGAAAAGCCATACATGCACAGGGAGAACATGCTAACTCCATGCAGGAAGATCCCAGGAAGGCAGGGACGTGAACCAGGAATCTTCTAGCTGCTGGGCGACGGTGCGATCCAGTGATCACTGTGCAGCCTATGTAAAGTGATTCTGATAAAATATAGTTGTATGTTTTGATTGGGTTCAGCCACATTACAGATGAGCAGCTTATTGACCTTTAAAAACAATGAGAATTTTTAAAAACGTTTTTACACTCTCTGGTTGTGATAAATTGGGCAATTTTGACAATTTTTTGGAGTTCAAAGGGTTAATATAACAGTTCATTCAAACTGGTTTCAGGGACTTTGTATAAATCATGAAGGTAACTTCTGAAGAAAGAGAGAATTTTTCCCAGGTTCCTTCATTTAAAAAAAAAAAAAATCCAGCTATACTTCAAAATAAAACTTCACTCGTGTCCCCCCTCTTCTTCTTCCTCTGTAAATCTGCTCTCTGTCCGCAGGATTTGGTCGGTCTAACTCAGCCGAGGCCCCGGCCGCTGTGGGAGAAGTGGCTCCATCAACTTTTCTGAAGGAGGTGTGTGAGCAGCTGAGTGTGAGCCCGGTGGTGGTGATCAGCCCGTCCCTCAGTGGGATGTATTCCCTCAACTTCCTGCTGCAGCACCCGTCTCTGATACGAGCCTACATCCCCATAGCTCCCATCTGCACGGAGAAATTCACGGCAGAGCAGTACAAGAGTGTAAAGGTACAGTCTGAATGTCAGGATTTGCTTCCACTCCATGTTTCTGTGTGGCTTCTTTTCCTGCAAACTTTTTTTTTTTTTTTTAACAGTGTGTGCGCTTTTCATTTCTTCCTTAAAGGAAAACTCAAGCAACCGTGAATGTCATCCCATTTTCCAGCACATCGCGCTCCCCTTTTCAAAAGAGTACTTTCACAGTCACCACTGGCTTTCATCCAGCTCAAAACTTCTTGAAAAATTAAATTTCTTAGATGGCAAACCAAGTGAAGGTGCCTCGACGCTGAAGAAGATGGATTATGAACTTTATGGGTTACTAAAAAGTAGAGTCCCTCCAAAAACAAGTGAACGTGCCAAAGTAAATGCACTGAGCTCTTAATCGAGGACAAGATGATTGTCTGTGCCTGATGGGAAAATATTTTTCATATTTCTTCTACTCTCCACTAATATTGTAGGTTTTTTTTGACAGCTAAAGTTACCTTTAAAAGGTTTTATGTACGAAACATGTGATCAAGTTGTAAAACAAGATGCGCTGTTTTAGAATTAACTGCTCATTAGTGCATAAACTAGTAAAATTTTGTCCTACACTGACAGCTACAACATAAAATGCAGACAAAGAACCACAATCAATAATAATACAATAATATAATGACGAGGGACATTCAACTGCATAATGAGGCTTTCTAGCTTAGTCAGTTGTCAATTGTTAAATAAGTCACCAACGTTTTTGATAATTAATAGGTTTTTTTTAAGGAAAACACATCAAAAGTCTGGGATTTCAGCATGTTAACTTTAAGAATTTTCTACCTTCTTTGCTTCTGTGTGACGGTAAACAAAATATCTTTGGGTTTTGGATGAAAAATTTAAGGTCATCACCATTTTCTCGACCAAACAACTAATTAAATAATCTGAAGATAATCAACTGATTATTCAACAGTGAGAAAGATTGCAGTCCTACTTTTGTTTTTACTTAACATTTAAACAGCAAGACTTCTACATATGTTGTCTTTCTACTTTCATTCTTATACATTAGGGCATCAGTAAATATAACTCACAGCCATATTTGTATTATGTAGTTTTCCTGCAAAATAAGCGTGTACATTTTGCTGTTTAAACTTTTTTTAAAGCACACTCTGCTGGTTTTGCACGTGGAAGTCAGTATTGAGTGTTACTCTGCCTGAAAAAAACAGTTACATAATGTCTTCTGTGACTTTCTCAAGGCTGAAAATAGCCCCTATGATGCCATAGGGAAGCCAGCATTACAAATTTATAACTGAAAGAGGTACAAAACTGTAATGAAAAACGCTATAAGGTGGCATTATATTGAATTTTTGGACCTGGCATTTTTTGTGGCTTGCCCGTTGTTAGGAACTGAGAATTGGGTCATGCTTGAAAAGAACTCTCACAGTGAGTTGTAGGTCTTACAGATGGACACACTCGAAAGTGGGTTGAAAAGCCTGCTGTCACAGCGGCGTAATCCTTTACACAGAGCAATAACCGAGGATATTCTCAGACCGTCTCTCCTGGAAGGCATTCATAGTGGCTGTTCACACAAAGAGTGACAGAAAAAGTTGTTGAGAATCGGAGGGGAAAAAAAAAAAAGAAGGCTTAACAAGCTCCATTCTCACCTCCACACAGCTGGCCGGCCACATGTAAAGTGGGTGCAAATGTTGGAAAGTTACAGAAATGGTTGGACACAGGCCACTTCTTACACCTGAACAGTCAGGAATGAGTGTTTTTCTGATACTAGCACCTTAAAAGTACGGACACCTTGTCCTCAGACCATGTGCCCAGTCTCCAGCAAGTCTCCTAGCTTTACAAATGGCAGCAGTACATGGATAGAGTATTTACTGTTTACTTGAATTATTCTCATTTTGTCGTGTATGATTATAAGGTAACGTTTTTTCTACATCAGCAAATCAGTAAAAAAGATGTTTTACCTTGCTGATATGTTTCGATTGTGTCATCTGATATGTGCTGACGTGTCCTTTTTAATCAGGTGACTGATCTGTCATAATCTGTCAAACCGGCCACACTGGTTTATATCCTTTTTATGAATGAAAAAAGTGAACATCCTGGTCAGCTGGACTACAGTCTCTTCTTAACATCTAGACACATAAATCTGTCACACCTAATAAATAAAATGCTGGTCTCTGAGCTGCATCTTATTCACAAGACCAGCTTGATTTTCTTTTAGTGTGAGGTAAAATGTAGGACGTTTACAAAATCTCTTTAGATACGGGTTTGAATATAAAAACAAATAAAAATCGGAGACGGATTTTCAAATGGACTGTGGAAGTGATTCACCAAAATCCTCACTTGTGTGTTTAGGTCCCAACGCTGATCGTTTATGGCGACCAGGACACTCAGCTCGGAGAGGTGTCGCTCCGTAACCTGAGTAATCTGGCCAATCACAGCGTGGTGGTGATGAAGGGGGCGGGGCACGCGTGTTACCTGGACGACCCGGACACTTGGCACAAAGCCCTGACAGGCTTCCTTAGTAATCTGTGAAGCGGAAAGATTCTGAACAAAGCAATCAAACATACGTGACTCGGAGGAAAAGAACACGACGCTTCCATGAGGAATTCAGGCTGCGACGTCCTCCTGCACTGCTTGATCCAGTGTTTTACTGATGTCTTCAAATCAAGTCTGATCTAACAATGAAAGCAGATTCACTTTTCCTGTAAAAGTTCAACCTCAACATTTTGGGAAACACTGGCTACAGATCCATTTACCAGCATGTCTAAAGCTCACTGATGAACAAGCCGTCTTTTTGTTTTATCCACACAATTAAGAGTCTCTGCCGGTTGTGTGGCAACTGGTTCAGGCCTTGAAGTAATATTGCAACATTAAAATTCAAAGATCCCAAATTTTACACTTTGGTTTTTTTGTAAAAAAGTTAATTATGACTGTGAAACTTTGTGGAAGCTCTGATTTATCGGTCACAGCAGTCAGTAATACAGAACTGGTTGAAAACAAAACAGATGTTCAGTGTAAGGAAAGAATGATACAGAGGGCCACCAAATCACCAAAATGACCCCAAAAGAAAGAAAGAAAAGTTCCAGAGATGAAAGAGTTACAGAGAGATGCAAATTGACCACAATGTGACACAAACTAACTATAAAAGGATGCAAAATAACCACAAAGACATGCAAAATTAACACTTATCACAGACAAAATGACCAAAATGAGATTAAAAAAACATGGAGTGCTATAACACATCTTCATGATGAAGACACAAAGCAAATCAGTTGTTCACAAGTCATGTTCTCTTTCTATTTCTACTATATTTTTATAAGGCATGACCATGATGGTAGAATTTGAACAGATCCAGGCAGGCCATCTCCCCTAAGCTAAGTTGGCTAAGAAAGCAAATGACAGTATTTCCCAAAATGTTGAAACTTGGTAACATTAAAGCTAATTGTAGAGCTACAATTATGACTTTGCTTTTTAAGAGATTTCATATTTTCAGTAGAACTCAGCGCATAAATCAATCACCGGCTGCATTTTGCTGAAGAACCCAAACACCAAGAGATGAAATGAAGTGAAAAATATGAACATTATTTAATAACTGATTCTCTGTAATAAACAATTTGAAAATATTTTACAAGGAGTCACAGACACAATATTTTACAAATTTTGCCCTCTTCTTCTTTTTTTTTGTTTTTTTTTAGCTTCATCTGTACAAAAGAATGGAGCGACATGGACCAGTGCCCAGAAAAGAAGGAGCTAAATCTTTCACGCACACAAACATTCATACTCACACACACATACAAGAAAGAAAACAAAAAAACAAAATTTTTTTTAAACATTTTGACGTCAGATCTCAAACTTAACAGTGCTGTATTCCTATTTTTTTTAAACTTCACTTAAAATTCGACTGATTTTTACTCTTTTTTTTTTTTTCTCTAAATGTAGCTGTTATTTTTTCACACACTTGTCAAACATGGTCACATAGCACCAGACTACAGACTACAGAATCACATACACGCGTCTTTCCCACAGAGACGCACCGACACAGATGCAGCGAGGGTCGGGAGGGCGCTTCATGGAAACCCTCCTTTTCCTTGTTTTAAAGCGAACACCTCCCTTTCATCCCCAAGCTGGTCCAATTTTTTATTTTTTCTTTTTTTTTTTTGGCAAAAAGTAAATTTGTCCAACCACAGAAATCAGACGTGTGTCCCCCTTAAGAAGACGTCGTTTTACGTCAGGATGCACACTCGTACATCACTACATGATTCCTCCATGACCTTCTGTTTATCAGGCCCGTGCTGCTCTGTGGAGACCCACTCCCTGAGCTTGCCTCTGACATCCCGTCCACTCACAAAGAAAGAAAACACCTGGGAAGAGTCGCTATTGGCTTTACGTCTGCCCGGTGTTTGACACCTCCCAGCTGGGCATGAACAAGTGCCATTACACGTTTGCTTATAGGTGTGTGCGTTGTGCATAATGTCTCAGTGCAGGTGCACAAAGTGTAGGCCTACATATTCAGTTTCAGGTGTGAGACTGTATGCATACAGATCCAGGAAAAGAGAGGAAGTGGCAGGGGGTACATTTCCACAGGCACGTGTAGCGTTCATTTAAAGACAGTGGAAATAGGGGAATACGGACAGAATCAATGGCACAGGACAGAGACAAACAAATGCCAGAAAAGCCAAACTGCATCCAGCATCCCACGCCGAGGAGAGCCAATTTTTGAAATCTTAAATGATCAATTTCAACTTCAGTTTTCTCAGATTTGTTCAGAGCCGAGCTGCAGTTAACTGTGCCAGCATGATTTGTCACATCAAATAGTACCAACAACTGTACAGAGTGTGTAGTTAAGCTCCAAATCGTCGTGTGAATCATCCCCACCTGAGCAATACAGTGAGTTTCGGGTGGGTGTGAACATCGAAGGTTGGAGGCTTTTGAAATTTAAAAACTCCCACCAGCTTTCAAGCGCTTAATCAAACAGGCATCGATCAATAACTAATCATTCCCAAGACGTGAAAATACAAAAGTAGAGCTCACTATACTTACTGCGTAACACCAAGAAAACCCAGGGGAGTGAATACTTCAGGATCTATTTGTGTGTGTGTGTGTGTGTGTGCGTGTGAGGGTACATGGGGGGTATCAGAGCTCCGTATTGTGTAACACTAAGGCATTTAGAGAGGCTTTGTTAACTATGTTGCATTGGAAACAGAAAACACTGATGAACTACACATTCTTTCGGACACCTCTGCTTCCGTATATTTGTATTTAAGCAGTTTAAAGATGAGTCTTGTTTCAGGAAAATCCCCATTTTTCTTCTCGACAACAACATCACCGCTGCAACACAGGAACAGGACAGAACGGCCGTGCTGGCACCACCGTCGTCCCTCATACACTCCACAGCTCATTTTAAAAGACATTCCCTTTGAGGGTTTTTAAACACAAACTAACGCGCACGCACATCCACACACAAACACATACGAGTCAGGCAGAACTATAGCAGTCAGGTGGCCCTAAAAACGCTCTATGGCCAGTTAAGTCGCTGTATGCTGATAGTGTGTCGTAGCTCTATACATGGCTTCGTAAAGGAACGGTATAGTAACTCCATATGATGACGGTCAGGTGGCTCTGGAGGAGTACAGCAACGACAGCCAAGAGGGCGAATACATTAAGCCGAGCCAGTCAGTGCGATGGCTCTGTGTAAAGCTATTATCTATAGCCGACAGATTCAGTCTCAGGCTCCTGTAGCGGCCAAAGCCTCGAAGAAGGTGGCTGCTTTATAAAGGTACTATACAGTAGCTCTACTCTTACACTGCCGATGCGTTCCAAAACAAAGTGCATCAAGGCACTATGAAACAGAGCGGCTCCTAAACATGGAAGTCTAAAATGACTTTTCACACATCGCTAATGATCAAAAATGACAAACTGTGATGGATTACAACCGGACTACTACTGCACGTGATCACCATATTTAGTGGCCTCTTCTGCACTTTTGTTGGAAATGTTGATAAGCCCCTATCCCCCAGCAGCGAATGGTTTCGAAGTTTGAACAGCATCAGTCAAAGGTAATACAAGCCCCCGAAGAAGAAAACACAATCACCCCCTCCCTTCCCCCCCAAAAAACAAAAAAACAACAACAACAAAAAAACAGAAAATAACCCACCTGGAACTACTATGAGGCAGAGATCTTGGTGTGTATACTGTGACAGAAGGAAAGCACATGTACAAATCGTGATTAGGAGCGTTAGTAGAGGTTACTGGAGAAGCCTCATGAGGATTGGCAGAGGTGAGTTTTCTCGTCAGAGAGCACGAGGATGTCTTCTTTTTATCATTTTCTTGTGAAACATCAGTCTAAACCCGAGGTCAGAATGGTCGATTGATCATAAAGGAGAGAATATTACACGACATCAACAATGATCCTGCAGCAACTAAACACTGATTCATATTTTACAGCTGCCACAAGCCTTAAATAGTAAATATCAGGAAAAATACTTCAAGAAATGTGATTACCATCGTGTAATTACAATAATCCCCAGTGGACCTCTTTTAAAAGCATTAATCTGTAATTAAGAGCTGCACAAAGTGAGTCAGCATTCAGTTGCTGAGTGTCTCCTCTTCCACTCGTGGTTTATCCTAAATCTAAATCCGCCTCCTCTTCGTGTTTTGGCTATAAAAATAAGACCACATGAAAGTATATCTCATTTTGGCAAGTAGATATAGCGCATAAATGAATTCATGTCTGTTTCAGTTAACACTTAACAACTTCCTTTTATCAAATTAAAACCTAAATATACTGGATGTTTGGAATACTCATCACTTCAGCAGTTTATACTTGACATTTTGTATACTTGACAGTTCTTTTTTGTCTTTTTTTTTTTTGTTCTGGTATTTTCTTCTATGGTGGTTATAACTGGCTGAATGGTCCGCAGCCTCGTACGAGAGGCAAATGACAGAGTGTCGAGACTCTGAGATGGAGGAGAGGAGAAGGAGGTGAAGTCCCGTCACCTGTCTGGCAGACAGAAGCGAAGGCGGACAGACAACCTCAACTCTCTAGTCTATATGCGGTGGGAGGTCTGTGATGAGAGGATCGAGCTGTCCTTTTCCCCCCTCACTCATCTGGAACCAGTGGAGGCGGTGGATGGGGTCGGTGGTGGGGGTGGGAGGGGGTTTCTTTTCTCTTTTCTGACGTTGCCTCTGATGATCCAGGTGGTCTGGCACCACCCGCTCCTCCTGCAGATGAAGGTTAACTGGCTGAGGACGCGAACGTCCGGCAGTTGTCACTAAGCGACACAGACTGAAGCGAGCTGGGTAGCGCGGCACTCAGGGCTTCCAGCTGGCTGTGATGGGAAGTCCCATTATTACCTATGACTATACCAAAGAGGGGGAGGGCACAAGGGCACGGAGGTCGGGGGGGTCGGAGGGTTTTTGGGACGGGACAGAAGCTCAGGAGGGCTAAAAGGAGCAGAAGTGCAGGAAAATGGAATTATTGTAATAGAAAGTGAAAGTGGGGACTGACGACAGGGTAAAGCAGGAGCAGCTGAACGAGCAGCAAAGTGGAGAGGGACGGACGGAAGGAGTGACCTCGCCCGCAGTCCGACGTGTTCTCCTGTAGAAGGAAAAACACAGCTGGAATTACACATCTAGTACATTGGCAATGGAAAACAGTTTCTAAAAAATTAGTCGTTCAGGCACTTTTGTCAGTGTTCTTTCCCCAGGACATCACTCTGATGAACATTTAAATCAGTCAGGGAAACCAACCCTAAACCACTCTATATGCTGTGCTTATTATACGTCACATGACTTAAAATTACTTAAGATGTCAAAGATTTCTCAAAGTTGTCCACAATGATCCAAAGTTTCTCAGAATGTGTCCAAAGTTTCTCAAAATTTATCCAAAATTCATTCAAGACCTGTCCAAGACGGCTCCAAATTTGTCAAAAATACTTTAAAATTGTCCAAACGTGATGTGGGAGGAGTTAGAAATGGTCTACAGTAACTCAAAAGTTGACCGAAATTTGTCAAAATTTGCCCAAAAAGACACAAAATCTGTGCTAAATGAGTTAAAATATGTCAACAAGTTCTCAAAGTTCATCCAAAGTGTATCAGCTAGACATTTTGGAAATTTCTGCTTCATTTATCGAATATTTTCTGAGAAAAGTCACCTTTTATCAGCAGATCAGAGACAGTGGAGCAGAAATAGAACAATTTGAGAACCATTATTATACAGTATTTCACCCTACCTGCTTGTGTCAATAACTCTATTTATTCCTAACTGTATATTAGCACGAAACTTTGGTTCATCCTAAATTTGCACTTAAACTCTAGTTCTTTTACACGTCTGTAAATGTACTTCTTAAACACTCATTTTTCTTTTATAATCTGTTGCCTTAGTTCAAAAGAATGTGTTCAATTTTGCGTTAGTAGATGGAGAGTCAGATTTAGTTTATTTTTACACTTTCTTGGCAGATGAAGGTGATTTGAATAAATTTGAACCGGTTAGATTTGTTTTTTAAAATGGCATCGTTTTACAAGTTTGTGACTTATATGTGAATCTGTTCGATGAAAATGACATCATTTGTCAACACTCATTTAACTGATATTATTTTAATTGATCGATTATACTGTAAGTTGAAGTATATATTTAGCAACAGGTATTTTTTAGGTTGTTTAGGGACAGATGCACTGTTTTTCCACCGAGGGGCTGTACTACAAAGTCAAATTCATGGGCTAGCAAGAAATGTCAGGCCTAAAGCCAGTGTTGTAAATGTTATGCAGGTGGCTCTCGTTTAACCTTCTACATCAGCACAGCTAATATGGACTGGAGGAGGTTCTGTTCACAGTTTAGGATTCAAATTGGCTGTATGAAGTGATTTCCACAAATCCTTAATTAAAAGACAGTGTCACACTTGAGTGCATTCCTTAAGTATCATGTTTAAACGATAACAATTTTCTACCACCATTCCTGTCTTCTATAATTTGCAGCAACAGCGCTTATATTACTCTTGACTAAAGCAAGCAGCGCAGTCAGTGCACCGTCAAATGGGTCAAATCACAGCTCAAACGCCTTTTTTTTGATAGAAGTGCAAACAGAGATGGAAAATGAAGACTTGAGTTTACAAAGAATGTTGATATTGTGATGCCCATTGGGGTTTTAGGTTTTGTTGAGTCAGCTAACACACAGAAAGCCTGGCTATGTTGAACCTGGTTCGTAGTGCACGGCTCAGAGACCGCATTTGTTTCTATCCAGTCTAAAATGAAAATAAAGTGCATGTCATAGCCAGTAGAGAAATCAAAGCAATTGCCACAACAACCACAAGTCCCTCTTTAACAAAGTGAAAACCCAGCTAGGATGTCACTGAAATCTGAAGGTCATGACTGATCTGAGAGCAATAAAATAATGACAAAAGCTCAAATAAGAGTTATGACAAACTCCTTAAAGAATAAGACGGACAGTTATAATGACAAAAGTGGTCATGAAAAGGTCAACAGCAGTCATTAGCAAATGTTTGCACAAACAAAAGCAAAACAGTGCATTTGTTTGTGAGTATTTACAGCAATGTGACTCTGGATGCAGTGTTGACTCAAAAGAAACTGCAGTGTTCATGAGGGAACATCATCCAGTGTAACGGTGTGAGTCATTTGTGTGTTTCTGGACAACAGAGGAAACAAGCTATACAGTACCAAACAGTCAGAGTCAATGTCCAAAAATATCATATTTGTCTAGTACTATTTAAGAAATTATCAGGTAGATATAAGAGAAAAGTGTCCTTGTCACAGACATCTACAAATTTATCTTGTCTGTTTGTTCGTATTTTAAAAAACAAATGATTAGCTGGTGTGTAGTAATCAGATTTTTTTTCAAATATCGATACCGTTTAGGCCTCAAAATCCAGTTTAGGATGAGCTACCCTTACTGATTCTAAATATAATCAGCACAGCAGCCACATCAGATACTGATGTCATGATATCTGAACATCTTACAGCGATGTTATAGTCGAAGCAGGTGGAGGGTCCTTTTCGATAGCGTGCCACAGTCATTTCTTCACATGGATTTTCCTCCTTGACTGAAAATTGACGCGATTAAGGAAAAACTAAAATCCTTTGAATTTCTGTTTCTCTCTCCTTTTTTGGCCACTTTCCATCATCCGCCTGCACACCAACTCCTCCTGTACTCCCACAAATGTAAATGACTGGCCATAATTCACACCATTGTGATAAAAATAACCTTAAAATGGATGTAAAACATTTGTGTTTCCGCAGTTATGGCGATAAGGAGATGAAACCTAGAGATTAGAGAGTGTGTCTTCTTCTGGCGCCAGCTGGTGTACAATGTGAAAAAGGATACACTCCTCCTCCTCCTGGGAAAGCTTCTCTATCTCGCAGGTGTTGCATGGCATCTTTTCTGCTACCACAAACAGCAAGTTGGTGTTGTTTATCCTCTTGGCATGAATCAGCCTGCAGAGAGAGACAGCTCTGTCAACAACCCCCCTCTGCTCGCTTACATCACACACTCATTTGCTAATGGATCGGCGAGATTCATGAGACAGCCTTATAAGGCTCATTTAGCCAATGATATGACCATTTCATTAAAGCTGATACGGGTTAATCATCAGCGGAGTTTATTAACTCCAGCAGAAAGACGAATCTGTCTCACTAACTGTGTCTCTGTCACAGCACAATTGTTGGTGTTATTTATGTGTTCACGCATGCTCTTGTGATTACGTGTTAGTGTGTGCAGTTTGCCACGTGTACAGACCTGGAGCAGTTGCCACAGTCCTGCAGTATGTTGTAGGAGCTGCTGAGATTACTTAAGTAGTACTGGGTCTGGATCATTACACAACTCCTCTCTTTAGAGTCGAAAGCTTCTGCATCCACCTCATCTGCAGCATCACCAGAGCAGAGACATGCAAGTAACAGCTGTCACTTCAGCTGATTTATAAGATCTGATTTTAATGGTGCACAAACATGCGTGACTAGCCTGGAAAAAAAGCTGCAAAAATACCAGTTCGTCACTTCTTTACACAGTTTGCTTAAGTTTGTGTACTGTTGATCTGAATATATTTAAGACTAAATAAATGTAACCAAAATCCAGTTTCAGCAGCTCCAGGATTTTGGAAAGTGTAACTGGCAAGTAAACATGTGAAACACTGAACTGACACTCAGTAAATTCACCCACCTGTGACAAACCAACTCTGGTAAGCCAGTCCATAAATAAACTGCTGGAACAGGGACCTGTGGACACAACAGGTATGAAAAAGAATCTGAAAATTCAATAAATCCTTGGAATAAGTTAGTGCAATGTATCTTGCATTAAATATAATACTGAACACAGGATAGGGCAGCCCCTTTAAATGTCAATGATTTAATTCAAGAAGGCCCCTATTTCACCCACATTTTGTCGAATCACTGCACTTTTGTCTGCAAAGCAACGTAGGGTAATAGCATGGCGGGCAATGAAATTTTACAAAGCGAATCAGAATTACCTAATGGCACAAATAACCCCGACTAAAATAGAGGGCAGTGCAACGCAGGAAAGTCTGACTCATTTTTGTGTCTATCTCTGACACTCCAGGCTCTAGTGCTAAAAACTTATTTTAACCCTCTGAACCTCAAGGAGTTTCTGTGTGTTTCTTGCTCCCATGGCTCAATTTTCACTGCAGTATAAAGTTCTGAACCTCTGTGGAAACAGCACAACTATGATTAGAAGTATAATATTTTCCCAAGTGCCCACATGTGCTCCCAATACTGATAACATGGGACTTTACATGCTATAAATATTTTACTACTTACATTCATTTAATTAATTAATTTCCATATTTGTTTCTGTGTAAACACAGTTCGGTCGAAAAATCTTTGTCAAGTGATAATTAGACACAACTGAGCCTCTAATGGTTTTTCAGTTGCAGTGAGGAGTGAAGAATGTTTAGATTTTTAGGTTTCAATGAAACATCACGTTTTTGAGCTTGGAATGGCTAGTCACAAATGATTCATTTGAAGATTGTCAGCAAGTTAAAAGTCTGATAATTTCGTCTGCTTTTACAGCTTCTGGTTCTGATAAAAGGTGTAATTTTGGCAATTTTTAAAAGTTAACATTGCTGTCAAACTGGCCTGCTTGCTTTTGGGTTTGGAGGGTTAAAGCACATGCAAGTTCAGCCTCTTCAACTGGAGTCTAGCACAGTTGACTCTTTGCTAACAGCACAGTCAGCAGCCATGCAGACAGAAGAAGAAACGCATTTTTATTTATCCGACTGTGTGTAAATCTGATGACTTTTACAGGAAAAGTCTTAGACTTGCGTAGCTGTTATTGTAGCTCTGCAAGCGAGCTGGACTGAACTGTAGTTGGAAGAACAACTTAATGCTATAGTCCTCATATTTATACGTTAGATGTATTTTAAAAAAATACAGAATCATTTTTGGTATTTATAAAAACACAAATGATGAATATGTATGTTTGAGGTACAGTAGGTGTGGAATGTATAATACTGTATATCTTACCATGCAGCAGCTGATGTCCACCAGGCCACGTTTACAAAATCTGCAATCGTGGGCTGCAGATACAAAGGGAAAGAAATGTTCATCCATTGATTCAGCACATTTCATTTTAGTCTGATTCCATCTTTTATTATACATCTTTCCTTTAAAGTTGGCTTCTTACCACAAACACTCCTCTTGGTGCAGCTCCAGCCTCACTGTTGGGCATCCGCTCACACACCGACTGGTAGTCAAATGACTGCTTACGGTTGTAGAAGGAATTGTTGTAGAGCGCGTACATCAGGTAGGGGTCAACATCACTGAAGAACATGCCGACCTGCCGAGGTAAGAAACACCGGACAAGCTCAGAGTGAAGATTAGGGAGAAAAAAAAACCACGATCAGTGTGACAATGAAGACATTTTTAATCAAACCTTGTTCCAGTCGTCCTTCTGATTGGACATGATTAGGAATCCCCCGTCATCTATTAAGTAACACAGGAGGTCCTGCACGCAGACACAGAACAGGGGAGTTGACTGGAAGAACGGAGGAAAGATGTGCAGTGATTGTTTGCAGAAGGTCCAGCTGAGCAAATACTTACGTCACTGTTGGCTTCGCAGTCCATTTCACAGCCCCTGTTTGGTCCACACTGTCACAGAGGAAAACCAAAATTAGCAAATTAGAAGTAGATATAACCATAAATTAACTCCACTTAGCTTTTTACATCTTATATATTATATATACACGTGTACTTTACCGTGTTTGAGCCTTGACGGTTGTCTGTGTGGTTGCTAGCAAGAATCTTGAACTTATCTGTCCAGGCTTCAAGGTCTAGTTTCACTCCAACAACTGAGGGAAAGAAAAGTTAGGAAAGAAGATTAATTAAAAGAAAAGCACAAAATAAAATGACAGATGCGCATAGAGGCATGGTAAGTAGATGCAGAGCACGGACGCATGTCAACACAAAGAGACAAAATGACAAACGCAGACGTGCAATTATCTTTGACTCGCTCTGAAACATTTTCTTTAATATCTATCATTACAAGGATTTAGTTTCTTCTCTTTCAGAAGAAAGCACACCTGCAGGTTTAATGGTCTTCCCTCCTATTGTCATCTCCAAAGCCGTGCTGACCAGAATACCTATGGTGTCATTTTCTGGGTTCAGCAGCTCGTCCCTGGCTATAAGGAATAAAGAAACAGGAGAGGTTAAAACAAGCAGCCACAGCACATCGAGGCTCTGTGTGAGCTATATAACACAAGACTAAGAGCATCATTCACCTGTTCGATAAGGCGCTCGGAAGATGTAGCCCTTGTTGTCGAGGCTGCGGCGGTAATAGCTGGCATTAAATGGCTCAGGGTCCTCTTCCCAGGTTTCTGCAGCCCTAAGATTTAAGACCAGAGATACCGGCGCTATAAATTTCCAGCTTCTTGCTAAACCCCATCCCACGTGTTTATGAAACTTCGCAACTTATCAATTTAAGAGAGAACAAAGTGAAAAACATAACAGAAACTACAAAGCAGCTGCCGCGCAGACACACAGCCTTGATGAAGAGAGCACTTACTTGTTCGGAAACACTCTTGTTATACCTCCATCTGTCGCGGCAAACACGGCCAGAAAGCCGTATCTGAACGTCAGCACGAAGAAAACACAGAAACGGGCTTCGAGTCAATTTCTCATCCGGAGTCCAAATCTGAAAACGCACTTTCCTCGCCGCCGGTCGGTCATACTCACGTATTCAGATCTTTGTTCTTCCACACTTTCTCCACCAACTGTCGGATGATGCCAGTGTCCAGGATGAGGTTGTGAAGGAGCAAATTATCACCTGACAGGATGAGAGAGATGAGATGAGACTAGAAAAACAGCTGCACTGACAAGTTTGCCACAAGTTCACTATGAGTCAAAGACAAACCAAAGAAACAAGTTTGATGTTGCTGCAGATGGTGTCAGAACTAAAACGCCTTCGTATATGGCGATAATGTTCCAGCTCTGTTATTTTGCACCTGCATCACACCAATAACAACTAATAGCACTAATGATTAGTCATGCTTCTGGATACACTTGGATACTGTTTTAAAAGAGAAACTACTCCTTACAGTGCAAAAATTCCATGAAAACACCAAAATCAATAATGATTAGTTGGTAGGTGAAATATTTCATTCTCTCCTGCCACAGATATCAATCTTTCACTAACTAGTCACTCACTATTATGCTCAAATACAGAACATGGTGCTGTAATGTTCACTTAATTCTGCTAAAAGAGGAGTCAATGCTGCTTTTGCTGAACTATTTTCAGCTTTGGATCAACACACACTTTTAGTATTGCGGTAGTTTCTGCAGCAGGATTGTGCATGTGGGATTTACTTTAAATACCAAGTCACCAAGTGCAAAAGTAAAGAAAAAATATGAAAGAAAGAATTAAGTTATATCATACTCTGGCTACAGAGATGACACTTATGAGTAGGATCAATTAATTGTTGATTTTGAGCCTTTTTTAAAAAAAAGATTGTCACTACACTGTAACATTGACCAAAAGCTGGAATATCCAGAGAACATTTAAAACAACAACAACAACAATAATAATAATGGTCAAATTCATCTTTGACTTTGTATATTTGTTTCTTTTTAGCAATTATATGACACTCAAAATATAGTTGCATGGAGGTGAAGTCTGTAACTATAAGTGCACAATATGTTGTTCCGAATTTAGATCTGAACACTGTTTTTTGACATTATCATGTGCATTATTAGAATGAAATCAAAATTATATTTCTTAAATAGCCAATTTTTTGATAATACTGGTGTATTGTCCTATTTGAAATAAAATGATAATGATAACTCACATTGTTTGGAGTCTGGTGTCACCTTCTCCATAAGAGCAATGAAGTTGAGCAGGAACTCAGTGTTGTTGTTGGACAGTTCCAGCTCATTGCAGTACTCCCTGAGGAACAGACGAGGCATTTAAACTCAGAGAAAGGAGGCAAAAAACAAACGTGCGCTCAATGCCTGTTGTCTGCCTCGCTTGTCCCTTATAGAGGGACACACAACACAAGGTGGAGATGAAATAAACCACTCATATGTTGATGCTATTGTGTGCAGCATGCATATTTAAAAGCCTAAATGTCCACAAATGCTGTTAGTCAAAGCAAAAAGTGGAACAGACTGCAGAGTGGAGTACAGGCATGACAAAGAATTCAGGCTGCAACTGGAGACCGGGACAGTTCGATATTAAAACGGCGCATGCAGACGATTTCAGTCGTTTTTTTCAAATAAACTAAAGCTTTTAATCTAGTATTTGCTACATTACCTTGTCCAACTAAACCAACAACCACCACATCTCTGCAATTCAAACATGCAGCACCACAGTAGCAGCAGGCCCAGAAAGCTTTATGTGTCTTTATTACTTTATCATAATGTGAGTAACTTAGGAAAATGCAAAAACACATTATAAGGCTATGATGAATTTTATGTTTTTATTTCTCACTATAAGTAAACACACCACTCAAAACAGAAAAACTGAAGGATGAATGAAACCAACAAGTTCCAAATCGTGCAACTCATCACAAAAAAGCACAATTTAAGGAAGCAGATGAGAGAAATAAACTTTGAAATGTGAAAAGACAAAACCAAAAACTGATGACCATCAACGACAGCAAGCATTCACACACAGGGCTACCTGGGAGCAATGAATACATGTCCTTCAGACTCAAAACTGTTTGGCAGCAGTGATTCAAAATCTGCAACAGAAAGGGGAAGATTATCCAGGAAGAGCAGTGGGCAGAGCAGTGGGGAGTTGTGGGTAAACAGCAGCTGTTATCCAGAGGTGCGGGGACGCAGAAGGGAGTTTACCATAGCAACACTGAGGTGTCATGGGAACACTAGCGTTAGCCAATATGGTGCCTAAAATGCAACCTGACCCTCAATGGACGACTGCTTTGGTTTCACAAGCACTCACAACCTTTGTTTTGCTTTTTGCCATTTTGTCAGCAAACATTTTTTTTGATTATTCACGGTTCAGATCTAATGCTTTTTTTTTTTTTTGGATGTCTGAGAACTGACTTGACAGACGTGATTTGTCAGGAAGCAAGTTCTCAGACAGATTACCCACAATGAGTGCTTTCAGATCAGGCAGGCATCAACATGGCCAACTATTGCGGGGGAGGTGGGTGAAGGTCCTGATGGAAGTGGTCACCCCTCAGACTAGCAGGCTCAGGACTCGGAGAGACACATAATCAGAGGAAATGCATTGCATTGTGAAGGGCATGTCGAAGGGCAACTTCAGTTATTCTATCATAGCGAAGCAGGACACAGAATATCCACAATCATTAGAGCAGCAACGGATGAGTCTGCGATGAATCCATTTTCTCATTAAGTCATGACCTGTAACTGTGTACAGAAAAGGGATCAAATATTCATTTAGAGAGCTAAAATCGAGTGCCCAGGTAGTTTTCCGCCCACAATGCCATGCACATCCGGGGTCGGGTTTACTGAGGAAGCGTTGGGCCATGGCCCCGGCAGTCTGAGGGGTGAGGAGGGAGGGAGACAAGCCGATGGAGACAGGGAGTACAGAGGGACGACATAGGAGTCAGGTGCCGTGCCCAGCGGCTCCCTGACACCTGACAGCATGGGAGGACCTGGGTTGGCAGGACACAGCTCAGCCCTGTGGGGTCAGTCTGCAAGCTGCAGTGCTTCCAGCTATGGACGAGATACTACGGCAGCTAGCAAACAACAACTGTTAAGAGAGCTTTTTATATGGTGACAAATGAATCTATAGTTAAATTAGAATATTATGAGCATAAGAGTCCTATTTATTCTGCTGTAAATAAATACCAGTACCATGTGCATGCTGATGTATTGTTATAACTAATGTGTGACACTAAATCAAAGATTAACGTGTGGAAATTCCTACATTATGCAAAGAATTACAAATCTTTTACTGTGCATGGAGCTAAATACGCCAAAAACTGAACAAAAATTTGAGATTTAAAGAATATCTATCAGTACCTGAGGCCTATAGTGTGAGAATTAGTTAAGACATGTAAGAGCTAATGGCACTGTAAGAAAAAGACAGAAAGAGAGATAAAAGAGTGAAAGCAAAATGGAGAAGGAAGATGAGGAAAAGAGAGAAATATGGCTCGAGAAATTGAGAAGAAATCGAAAGAAAGAGACAGAAAAGAGGCAGACACAACTCGTTTGGAGCTATCTACAGAAGAAAAAGGACTGAGGGTTGAGGGAAGAGGAGCAAAAGACAAGTTTTAACATAAAACATGAATATCTGTCTTCCTTGGGTGCAGTTGTAGATTTTTTTATGCTGTTTGTTTTTTTGTTTTTTTGCTTCTGGAGCAGTGGATATGTGGGAAGGAGGGTGAGGTCGGGGACTGGAGGAACCATTGTGAGAGATGTGGGATCTGAGCTGCAGCAAGAGGGTGAGGAGGAAGAGGAGGAAGAGGAGGAGGGAGAGGGATTTAAAGAGGAAGAAGAGGAGAGAAAGGAGGAAAAAAGGGAGGAATTCCTGAAGGCAAGACGGGCAGGAACAGAGGCAAGCAGGCTGGGACAGGTGAGGGTAGGAAGGGGGGCAGCAGGGGGAGGTTTAGGACAAGAGGTGAGGGAAGGAGGAGGAAGCGGTAGGAAGGGAGGGAGGAAATAGAGGAAGGGAACGTGGACCAATATGGAGTATACTTGCCCTTGGTGTATGGCACTGTGTGGATCCATCAGAGAAGGAGTGAGCAAGAAAAGAAACAGGGGATCGGGTGGGAAGGGGGGATCACAGACAATATTTTATTCAATTACTGTTTGAATAAAAATATTGTTTTCTTGAAAGAAAAAACCAATTAAAGTCAAACAAGACGAGAGAAAAAGAAATGAAGAGCAAACATCTTATTTGCAAGAGCAAACGGAAAACCAACAGAGGAAAGAAAAACACTGGGTAATCCAGGAACAGAAAAACAGTGAAGACAAAACTGGTAAGTATGAGAAATAACCATGACGGAACGAAAAATTAAAAAATAAATAAATCAAATGCACCAGGAAAAGAGGGGAGTAACAGGGTCTGGACAAAGAAAGGATGAAAGAGACAACATGTGTCCCCGTTCAGACCCACAAAAACCCAAACTCCCACAATTGACAAGCCCTGTATCCGAGGCCATGTGGGAGTTTATCTGTCGAATGATTCCAAAGCTGAGAAACGTCTCACAGTCGAACAGAAAAAAAAAAAAAACACACACATAACAGAAGGAAAACTTCCCCCCCAAAAAATCATAAAACTCATCATAAGGAGTGAAAAGCATGCATGTTTTCACAGTTTTTCCAGAACATCAAATACTTTGAACACAGACGCTTCAGAATCATTACTTGGTGGAGAAGAGGCGAGAGCATTTGGCAAAAAAAATAATAGCACAGAGGTCACCATTATTTTCACCTGAGTAACACAGTAAAACCACAGCTTTCACCTTTCTGTCAGTTCAGTCATTTTTTTCTTCAGTCGGTGTGAAGAAAAAACATCACCATTTTTACAGCACAGCATGAAGACAGGAGGGAACGGAGGGGGAGGCAGGAGAGAGAGAGAGAGGAGTCGGAGGGGACTCGGGGAGGATCCTGCCTATTGTAGAGCGTAGAGGACGGGGGAGAGAGAGGGGGAGGAGAGAGGGGCAGGCGACTCCGCTCGGACCCTCCCTATGATGATGTCGAAGACCCAGGACAGAGGGCTGAATAAGAGCGTCATATTCGGAGGGGAGAGAAGAGAAAAGAGGAGAGAGAAAGAGAGAGAGAGAGAGAGAGAGAGAGGAGGAGAGACAGAGCGAAGGACGCTGGTCGTTCCCGAGAGTACTTACACTGCACCTGGAGGATCTGGTCACTGAGGTTGGCCTTGATGTGGTTCTCACTATATGTGGGCAGTACCAACCCTAGACTGAGGTAATGAGGCAGATGCAGAAAATTAGGAACCAATAATCCAAACACACACACACACAGATATCAACGTCAGAGTGGAAAGCTCATGTACAGATCGGTTCCTTTTCAGACAGGCGGAATCCATCCTAGAGTGTTTGACTGTTTTACTTAATGTGCGTCCTTTTTCTGTTTATCAAATGCACATAGGCAGGAGCAGTTATGTCTGAATCTGTATTTGCTGATTTTTTGGGGAAATCATTGCCCCACTAACAAAGATGCCCACATTTAATGCTGCCTGGACGAGTGAACGACAAAGCAAGTTCAACATAGCAAGACTCTCAGTTCAAATTTGTTTGACAAAACCTAAAACCCTAAATGGAGTGGGTATCACAATGGTGGTCATCAACGGTCTTTGTTAATGCAGGTTTTCTTTATCAGTCTCCCATAAAAGAGGGCGTTTGTGTCCTGTAACTCCAGTTCAGCAGTAAATGAACAGACTGTTGTGTACTTCAGTCAACAAGAACAGGCTGTTATTATGGAGAGCTACTGAGAGAATAAAACATATTATGATTTAAAAAAAAAAAGTGCAAATGATACAAGAGAGGAATGAATGTAGAAGACTGCTAGTCGTTATTTCATTTATTTTACCACTAAGTGCACTTTAGGTCTGTCCCATAATGAAGGACGTGTGGAAATTACTTTTTAACCAAATCAAACTGAAATGAAGCCATAATTACCAAAGATGAAGCAATTTTCTAATCTGTGTTCTTGTAGTTGCTATACCAGCAGTGTAACACAAGTAAAAAAACATGTACACACGTGGACAAAATTGTTGGTACCCCTCAGTTAAAGAAGGAAAAACCCACAATTCTCACTGAAATCACTTGAAACTCACAAAAGTAACAATAAATAAAAATTTATTGAAAATTAAATAATCAAAATCAGCCATCACTTTTGAATTGTTGATTAACATAATTATTTTAAAAAACAAACTAATGAAATAGGGCTGGACAAAAATGATGGTACCCATAACTTAATATTTTGTTGCACAACCTTTTGAGGCAATCACTGCAATTAAACGATTTCTGTATTTGTCAGTGAGCGTTCTGCAGCTGTCAACAGGTATTTTGGCCCACTCCTCATGAGCAAACAGCTCCAGTTGTCTCAGGTTTGATGGGTGTCTTCTCCAAATGGCATGTTTCAGCTCCTTCCACATATGTTCAATGGGATTCAGATCTGGGCTCATAGAAGGCCACTTTAGAATAGTCCAACGCTTTTCTCTCAGCCATTCTTGGGTGCTTTTGGCTGTGTGTTTTGGATCGTTGTCCTGTTGGAAGACCCATGACCTGCGACTGAGACCAAGCTTTCTGACACTAGGCAGCACATTTCTCTCCAGAATGCCTTGATAGTCTTCAGATTTCATCGTACCTTGCACACTTTCAAGACACCCTGTGCCAGATGCAGCAAAGCAGCCCCAAAACATTACTGAGCCTCCTCCATGTTTCACCGTAGGGACAGTGTTCTTTTCTTCGTATGCTTGGTTTTTGAGTCTATGAACATAGCGTTGATGTGCCTTACCAAAAAGCTCCAGTTTGGTCTCATCTGTCCAAAGGACATTCTCCCAGAAGCTTTGTGGCTTGTCAACATGCATTTTTGCAAATTCCAGTCTGGCTTTTTTATGAGTTTTTTTCAGCAGTGGTGTCCTCCTTGGTCGTCTCCCATGAAGTCCACTTTGGCTCAAACAACGACGAATGGTGCGATCTGACACTGATGTACCTTGGCCTTGGAGTTCACCTTTAATTTCTTTGGAGGTTGCTCTGGGCTCTTTGGATACAATTCGAAGGATCCGTCTCTTCAATTTGTCATCAATTTTCCTCTTGCGGCCACATCCAGGGAGGTTGGCTACTGTCCCGTGGGTCTTGAACTTCTGAATAATATGAGCCACTGTTGTCACAGGACCTTCAAGCTGTTTAGAGATGGTCTTATAGCCTTTACCTTTAAGATGTTTGTCTATAATTTTTTTTCGGATGTCCTGGGACAATTCTCTCCTTCGCTTTCTGTTGTCCATGTTCAGTGTGGTACACACCTTTTCACCAAACAGCAGGGTGACTACTTGTCTCCCTTTAAATAGGCAGACTGACTGATTATGAGTTTGGAAACACCTGTGATGTCAATTAAATGACACACCTGAGTTAATCATGTCACTCTGGTCAAATAGTTTTCAATCTTTTATAGAGGTACCATCATTTTTGTCCAGGCCTGTTTCATTAGTTTGTTTTTTAAATAGTTATGTTAATCAACAATTCAAAAGTGATGGCTGTTTTTGATTATTTAATTTTCAATAAATTTTTATTTATTGTTACTTTTGTGAGTTTCAAGTGATTTCAGTGAGAATTGTGGGTTTTTCCTTCTTTAACTGAGGGGTACCAACAATTTTGTCCACGTGTGTATTCATCTTCTGCATTACCAGTTAACATATATACACACGTGGACAAAATTGTTGGTACCCCTCAGTTAAAGAAGGAAAAACCCACAATTCTCACTGAAATCACTTGAAACTCACAAAAGTAACAATAAATAAAAATTTATTGAAAATTAAATAATCAAAATCAGCCATCACTTTTGAATTGTTGATTAACATAATTATTTAAAAAAACAAACTAATGAAATAGGGCTGGACAAAAATGATGGTACCCATAACTTAATATTTTGTTGCACAACCTTTTGAGGCAATCACTGCAATTAAACGATTTCTGTATTTGTCAATGAGCGTTCTGCAGCTGTCAACAGGTATTTTGGCCCACTCCTCATGAGCAAACAGCTCCAGTTGTCTCAGGTTTGATGGGTGTCTTCTCCAAATGGCATGTTTCAGCTCCTTCCACATATGTTCAATGGGATTCAGATCTGGGCTCATAGAAGGCCACTTTAGAATAGTCCAACGCTTTTCTCTCAGCCATTCTTGGGTGTTTTTGGCTGTGTGTTTTGGATCGTTGTCCTGTTGGAAGACCCATGACCTGCGACTGAGACCAAGCTTTCTGACACTAGGCAGCACATTTCTCTCCAGAATGCCTTGATAGTCTTCAGATTTCATCGTACCTTGCACACTTTCAAGACACCCTGTGCCAGATGCAGCAAAGCAGCCCCAAAACATTACTGAGCCTCCTCCATGTTTCACCGTAGGGACAGTGTTCTTTTCTTCGTATGCTTGGTTTTTGAGTCTATGAACATAGAGTTGATGTGCCTTACCAAAAAGCTCCAGTTTGGTCTCATTTGTCCAAAGGACATTCTCCCAGAAGCTTTGTGGCTTGTCAACATGCATTTTTGCAAATTCCAGTCTCGCTTTTTTATGAGTTTTTTTCAGCAGTGGTGTCCTCCTTGGTCGTCTCCCATGAAGTCCACTTTGGCTCAAACAACGACGAATGGTGCGATCTGACACTGATGTACCTTGGCCTTGGAGTTCACCTTTAATTTCTTTGGAGGTTGCTCTGGGCTCTTTGGATACAATTCGAACGATCCGTCTCTTCAATTTGTCATCAATTTTCCTCTTGCGGCCACGTCCAGGGAGGTTGGCTACTGTCCCGTGGGTCTTGAACTTCTGAATAATATGAGCCACTGTTGTCACAGGAACTTCAAGCTGTTTAGAGATGGTCTTATAGCCTTTACCTTTAAGATGTTTGTCTATAATTTTTTTTTCGGATGTCCTGGGACAATTCTCTCCTTCGCTTTCTGTTGTCCATGTTCAGTGTGGTACACACCTTTTCACCAAACAGCAGGGTGACTACTTGTCTCCCTTTAAATAGGCAGACTGACTGATTATGAGTTTGGAAACACCTGTGATGTCAATTAAATGACACACCTGAGTTAATCATGTCACTCTGGTCAAATAGTTTTCAATCTTTTATAGAGGTACCATCATTTTTGTCCAGGCCTGTTTCATTAGTTTGTTTTTTAAAATAATTATGTTAATCAACAATTCAAAAGTAATGGCTGTTTTTGATTATTTAATTTTCAATAAATTTTTATTTATTGTTACTTTTGTGAGTTTCAAGTGATTTCAGTGAGAATTGTGGGTTTTTCCTTCTTTAACTGAGGGGTACCAACAATTTTGTCCACGTGTGTAGGTGTCCACATACAGCTTGTGCCACTGTCACTCCACATGAGATCACTAATGTACTGTTCAATGCATTTACATATAGAATGTATTCCCTCAGCTGGGAAACTGTATGGCTCATAGAGAATATCACACAAAAACAACTGGTGAAAGCTTAATGCATATGACAGCCAATTTCAATGTCAATCTCTGAACAGAACTTCCTCCAGAGCAAGTTAGCTGTGCAGCATCAGGTGCCATGGAGCCTGGTTAAAAGAGAACCATCTTCGTTACACTGAAAAGGTTGCTAGTCCATTAATCTCACTTTGTTATACACCCCTCAGGTAGTGTACAGTCGGTTTATCTGATTTTTAGTGAAAAACAGCTGCAGGCAGTAGCTTGAAACAACATTTATGAGAGCAAGGAGAGCTACTGCAGAGTTAACCTAGTCTGCCACTATGACCGAGACCTCCAACATTACACATGGAGTCATTCTTAATGTAAAAACATTGATCTGAGGAGCTTCAAAGACAGCAGAAATGTCAGTTTTGTTCTACATATGCGTCATGTAACTAAATATTTACAATCTTCTACCAAACCCAGAAATTAGAGACAAAAACGGAAGCGCATGTCCCATCTCTTAATCTTTGGTGTCATTCAAAGCTAAAATATAACTCATTAAGAGGATTAATTGGAACAGACAGAAAACCAGGCTGCGACAATATCTGTGGCCCAGAAAGACAACATACAGCTAATTTAGATTTAAAGAAACATCCAAATCCCTCAGTTCTCTCAGCCTTGAACTCAATAATATAGAGTACATTAAGTGTTTGGATCTTTGAATGTCTGCTTAGTGAGTTTGACTGTTGCCAGTTAAAACAGTAACACATCCAGATTCTTAAATGCACAACTTTCCTTTGACTTGAATATTAATACAGCTGTGCGGAGAAGGTCTCATATGGACTCCGCCAAGACCAGGCATGCTGCCAGCAGATGTAATAAAAAACACAAATCAGGCATTTGTAAGACTGTTGAATATCATAAACTGCAATTTGCAAAATGCTGCCTGGAGGAAATGTCATTATGATGCGACCTCAAATGTCCAACTAAGTTTTGAGATGAATAAACTATGTAATTAATTTGCGCTTAGAGTACCATTGAGGATTTTTATGAGAGGGAAAAAAAAACCCTGATATTTAATCCAGGCGTTTCCAATGAATTATTTAACGCCAATGCAGAAAGGGCAACTTAGCAAGCTGCCTTTAATCAGTGATATGTTTAGTCTTTTCCATTTGTGTGATGCATGGAAGCTACAGTGTCAACCACAAATCTGAGACTCACAATCAAAGTTGGGCTTCACTCACTGCTTCAAGCTGTGCAAGCTTTTGGGCTGGATTTCAAACCTACCTGTAATCTGTACCCTCCACAGGCGTCCATGTGTACGTCCGCATGGCCTCGTCAATGTACCTCTGTTGGAAAGCACAAACAGTCATTAATAACACCATCACCTCCTCAGGCACACGTCTGTGTCCATAATTAGAGAGAAACAACAGATACTAAAACATACGGAGTGATTCAGATTCATTACAACACCATTCAGGAAGGTGCTACTGTGGATCACGATTGAGTCTCATATATTGATGACTTGCCTCATCAACTGACTTAATGAGCGTCTTGATTTTCCTTTGCCCTGATTTGCCATCAATCATCTGTCGACGGATCTGAAAAGCGAGCGGGACAGAGCACGAGTGGCTGCAGTGTGAGGAGGCATACTGATGCACAACAGTGCAAAACAAGAGGCGAATAAAAAAAAGATTGCATGCATTGTATGTGAAACACAACTATTAATAGTTATGATGTTGCAGAGATGTTGTTCTTTTTACCTCCTCCTTGTTGCTGTCCTCCAGCTCTGCATCCAGAAAGTCCAGAGTGACGGGCTCCCTGAAGTTAATGATCTGAACAGAGAGAAAGCAGAGGAAGATGGAGGGGGAGGGTGAGCATCAGTCAGGAAGAATAACATCCAAATTTAGCATCGGAATCAGAAGCAGCGGACTCATTAGATGCAGCGTTCATAGCTGGGCCCACCTTCGGTCGCAGGTTGGGATGCAGCAGGACGTAACCATTTGGATCGATGGCGAAGGTGTAGCCATTAGCTCCGAGCTGCAGAGAATAAGAGTGAATGGAGAAATGACTCAATAATTAATATGAAGGTGGCATGATGGCGATATTGAATATGCGCCATGCTCACTCTGTATGTAGGCGTCTTCCTTTTGATTTCGTTGATTGCGATATCTACTCCCATCACTCCCAGGATGAGCTGGTTCTGCATGTAAGAAGACAAAGCAATTATTAGCTATTAGCATTTCATCCATAGCTCCCGCCGGCATCAGAGAATCACACAGGGCTGGCAGCTGTGCCGTGAGCCCGCTAAGAACGTCTCTATACCATCTCTGACTTATCAGTTGGTGTGCAATCTGATTAGTCCATATTTCCACAGTCTATCTTAAAGTGAGCCGGCTTGCTGCAGCCTCACCGCTTTAAGTCTGTGTGATAAGCTCAGAGCAAATATGCTGGTCATGGATACTGAGAGGTAGATGCATCTGTGCTCTCTGGATGTTAGTAGATACTACAGATGAGCTGCTGTGGTATCTGTTGCCACCTCAGGGGGGAGGTGTTGCCTAGAAGAGCAGCAGCTGGGTGGACACCATTACAAGTGATTGATGATGATCAAAACCAGGAAAGAGACTGAAAACCCTCCAACTCTTCTATGTGTTTGAGTGGACTTCCTTGTTCACCTCAACGAAAATAAAAACACTGTTCTTGCAGAATAATAATGACCAGTAATGCAAGTCATGTTGCTTGCTATGTAGAATATAAAAGTGTGGTTATTTTAAGCTGCTGTGTTGTTCTTACCTGAGCGCTCATAGTGTCAGCAGTGAGGTTAAAGACCGGCATTGTCCCAGAGATGACGAGGCCCAAACCCTAATAAAACATAATGCGAATCCGATTAAAATGCTTTGCAATTATTAAGAAGTTTTTTCCACTGCGCAATAAAACTAATACACAACTATCCTCCCCAGTTGGATGTAAAATGACACCTGAATACAATCAATGGTTCAGCTGCTAACCTACACGCACCTTCTCATTCAATGTTTTTACGATTTTCTACATTGTTGATACAGACTGAAGACATCAAAACTGTTACACAAGATGAATGGAATTATGTAGCAAACAATTGTGAAATACTCTAAATATGTTTTATATTTTAGTTCCTCAAAATAGCCACCTTTTACTTTGATCACAGCTTTGCAAACCCTTGGCATTCTCTCCATTAACTTCATGAGGTAGAGACCTGTATTGGTTTTCACTTCACTGGTGTGCCATGTCAAGGTTCATTTGTGGAATCTCTTGCCTTCTTAATGGGGTTGAGACTATCAGTTGTGTTGTGCAGAAGTCAGGTTGGTACACAGTTGACAGCCCAATTTGACACCTGTTAGAATCCATATTATGGCACGAACCAATCATGCTGCTGAGGAGAAGTTCAGCTGAGTCATTTTTTGTTTACTACATAATTCTATGTGCGTTCATTCATAGTGTAGATGCCTTTAAAGGGAAGCTTATTTCAACTCTCTGAAACCCAAGCTGTTTGGGACTGTTACATTTTTACACACATTTTTCACTGCAGTATAAAACTGCATTTTTTTTGCACTACAAAAAGTTGCATTGCCACAAATCAGAAAACCAGCAATAAATGAAAGTTGAATTTTTCTGATTATTTATTTTACAAAAATTTGTAAAAAAAAAAAACTGCCCACCAGAATTACCAAAAATGGTGAAATTTTGATGATTTTCTCACTCACCAGTGCATCCTGGTAGACATTCGTCCACTGCACCTGCTTGGCTTTATGCCCAGCCAGCACCATGGGCCGACCCAGGACATCCAGGTACTCCTGCAACAGCAAAAACACACACGCTAGAGTGACCGCCCACAATAAACACACATAATCAAACAGACATTTATAGCCCTTGTCATGTAGTGGTGTTAAAAGCAGAGAGCTGGAAGAGCCTCCCAACGTTCATCTGTCATAAAACTACAAGACCCTGACCGGCCTCGTCTCTATCACCACATAAACCAGCGGGCCACCACCAGCAGCATCCCGGTCCTGCCGAGCCATAAAGCCTCCAGTCCTGAGCCACTCAAGGCCGTTTTTCATCATTATGAAGGAGCTATTAAAAACACATTAAGGGTGTCAATGGCACGACGTGCAAACACGCCACTTTCCCCAGAGGCTCTACCGTCAACGCCGGCACAGTGAGAATGTCCCACAGCGATCGTGAATAGAGGTGAGGGGTTAAGTCCACGAGTAATACTAAATCCTATTGTTCCCAGGAGCCACCTTACACAACAGCTGAGATGTCTTTTTTTGTAAACAACCTTTTGATCCATGACATTTTGGAGATAGTGTGTAATTTGGCAGAATTATTGCTTGAGTGACCTCATGACATAGGAAGGAACTGCACTGTTGGGATAAAAAAAAAGACAATCACGTTGTTAACCTTCAGTGTTCAGAGATGAAAAATGTATTCGTTAATTTAAATAACTGTGTATACTGATGCTAATATTCACAACAGCCACAAAGAAAAGTGACCATCAAGTTTCAACACAATATAATTAAATGTGAAAAGAGAATCAGTGAAGAAGCAGCAGGTCCTCTGGGGTTGAGTGTTAATTTGAAAAAAGAAAAAAAAAAGAGCAGTTCTCCCATAATGACTAATTTCCATCCATTTAGCAGTGAAAAGGGAAACGATATCACAAATGTCTGACCCTTGCCATCATCTACGCCTGATACACAAAAGGGCTGCCCTGTATAAGCACACAGCTATTCCAGTATTATGCTTTGGACCGTTTGTTTTCCATCGTCTGAACAGCGAGGTGCTGAAAGGCGTAACCTATTCTATTATTAGCTCAATAAAAGTCCGGTTTAATGCGCCACGGGGAGATATTCCATCAGGACAGTGACAGCCAGACCTTTTCACGGGATATGGGGGGAATTTTCCGCCTGACTAGAACAATCTAGGAAACATAAAAAGTCAGCAAGCAGAGATATGTGGTCCAAAGGTCCCAGAGTATCGTAACAAGCACGATCGCAGAGAGTCGACGCAAGTAAAAGTCGAAAATCCAAACTAATGCCTGCCGTGTTATTATCGCTCCAGAGCAGATGAATTTAAAAGCACAACTTCACTCACAGGGCATTTTCAAAACTGCTCCTCTAATCCTACATAAAAGTATGACTCAGGACAGTATGCATAAAAATATTTTTTGCCGTCTGCTATTTGAATGTTGCCATCTTATTCAAGTGAGAGTGTGTGATATTGAAGGGCAGAGTGCGGTTAAATAACATAAGGCCCCAATGTGTCTTCAGGGCCTATGCAGAGAGCTCTAGTCACCCACCTTCAGAAAACCTATTAGAGTAAGTGGCAGTTCTCAGAATATAAATATGCCAGAGTTAATGGAACAGCTGACAGTCTATTCTGGAGCCTGATCGCTCACCGGGGCTGGTCGGGGGAGAAGGGAGGGAGGAGGCGAGGGAGGAGGGGGAGTGCAGCAGCTCCACTACCACCACCACCGAACAACTGAGTAAATTTCTACAGCTGCAATGAGGTTATCCCAAGGGCCTCTCGAAGCTCGTAGTACCTCAAATTAAAGTGTATGTGACACACAGAGATGTGTGTGTGTGTGTGTGTGTGTGTGTGTGTGTGTGTGTGTGTGTGTGTGTGTGTGTGTGTGTGTGTGTGTGTGTGTGTGTGAAAGAGAGTGAAGATCTGAACATTTTTACTTATATTTTTGATACATTCACATAGAAAGACCATATTTGTTATCAGTCATTTCTAATCTATGTACATCCAGCTGTTCTGTCCTCTGCCCTTTTGTCACAGAACACTTAAAGGTATCTACAGTCTGTGTTTGTAGCAGCAAAATAAGAATGATGCAGGAGTGAAGTAGCTGCTTTTTCTGTTTCATAAAGGATTGTTCAGAAGCTTGCCCGTGTGACTTACCTGGGTGTTGATTCTGATGGCTCCAATAGATGGAATTTCAAAGTAGTAACCTGCAGATCAAGAGGAGAGAATCAATACACTATTCCAGCAGAAAGCTTGTCTCCAGCCTGCTTCATGGTGCATACCTGTGTCATATTCTGTCTACCTCTCCAAAGTATTAAACTGTCACGGTGTGTGCAAACGTGATCCATTTGCAGATTGGACTCTAATCTCTCATGTTATTAGGTACAAGTGGTACTATCATCCCCAGCTGATGTTTGGTCATGCAGGCTTGCTGGAGCCTGCGGCCGCTGACCTCCCCGCACAC
The DNA here is from genome assembly GCF_021347895.1 of Acanthochromis polyacanthus. Lineage (NCBI taxonomy): Eukaryota > Metazoa > Chordata > Actinopteri > Pomacentridae > Acanthochromis > Acanthochromis polyacanthus. Next base: position 11,073,417 of record NC_067117.1, on the reverse strand, counting down.
ACTCAGTGTGGAGCCGCAGGATGTAAATGTGGAGGCTCATTGGGAATGCGGAGCCCCAGGCAGTGCTGCCGCTGATTAGGAATGGAGGAGAATGACCGACTGGGTCAATAACCACGCTGCTCCCCAAGTTATTAAAGCCATGAGTGTTTATACAAAGAGCCGCGAAATGGAGGCAGCATCCCCAGAATGTTAAAAGGCGGAGATAACTTTCATTATTTTGATACATTATGCACTTTTTTCAGAGGTCTCCATTGAAATAATCCTTCTCTCTCTCTCATTTATTAGCACATGTGAGCATGCAGACATTATGCGTGCACATCCGTACACACTCAGCCTGTGGTTGACACGTGCACAGTCGCATGCAGGGCACGGCTATTTGTTATAGTTGTGCTCAGAGCAGTCGCCTGTCCCCAGTGCTGGCTGCGAGCCAGTGAAGCGGTGTACGTGGCTACAGAGCAAAGCACCACCAAAGGTGAAGAGAGGAAAATGTAGGCAGTAACTAAAGAGTAAGACTGTGACGCAAATCTGCTCTGCAGGTTAACGACAGAGATTTTCAGTGTGAGAATCAATTATGAACTTAATCAATAACCCATTTTCTTTGGAAAATGCATTTACATAATGTCTCAACACGATTAGACGTCAGTTTAGTTCAAATGCCACCTTCAGATTTATGAAGTAATTTGGGTCAGGTTGGACACAAATGTAATAAAAATATAGACTTTTTGCTGTAGTACAGAAGATTATGTTATAACCTACACAGTCTCATGTGCAGTGAGCTAGAAAACAAATCATATACAAGGCTTTTCTAGCTAAATTTATTTCAACTGTGAATAATATTATGCTTTCTGCGAGAAGTAATTGTTTGTAGTCTTTGCTGAGTCAAATGTGAGTATGCATTACCCTTTAAGGAACATTACTTTCTATTCACATCCAGTTGTTTTTAAAATCAAGACTGTAACTGAGAAAACACACAAACTGAAATTCACCCAGTAAAACTTTGCAGCTTATTTCATGGTGTAATTGATTTTTACCTCTGTTGTTGATGGCCATCACACATTTCTACGATATTTTACTTCAAGCTTTGGATTAAAAGCAGCACTTTTGTGGCAGCATTAGGATCACCGCAGCAGTATATCATATTTGCTGCTTCTATCCCCCATTTCACCTGTTTATTGAAGATAACTTTCTTCTCTGTTGTGGATTTGGTTAAACTGCATGAGAGCACGGCGAAATGGTCTCATTGTCCTCAGAGTCACAGAGAGGTTACTTTATTCTTAGGATGGGATTGCAGCTCAAGTGAGACAACAGCCAGCATCTTCAAGTGGCCTGGTTGTGTATGTTTGTGCTTGTGGGTGTGAGTGTGTGTTGCTGTGGTTCGTCAAATGTGCGTGTATGTCACGGGTGAAGGGTTAGGGCCTGCAAGTGTCAGGGAGCTGGCTCTGCTGGAGTGAGATACCAAAGAGTAATAAGTGCTGGAGATATGAGAGGACAGCTCCATTGAGGCTGGCGTGTCAACACCATTGTCTTATGCTGGCATAGACTTTAGTACCACAGTAATCACTACAGTCATGAACAGCAGAGAGCATGTTGGCACAGAGGCATAATCCTGGACTTTCCCCAGCCTGACAGGGAGATGGCATGGTAATCATCCCGCTACCAGACGACTCCTGCTAATTAATAACAACTTCTGGGGAGATACTTCTGAAGCACTTGGCTCCACTGGCAATAAGCTAATCAGCAGACAGCTAAAACCCTCATAAAGGAGCAGCTTCAGATAGACTGCAACACTGAGAAACAATATTAAATAATGCCACAAAAGACAGGAAGAGAGATGGGTTGTGAATTTAAAAAAAAAAAACCTGAACCGAGCACAGCAATAAACAGCGAGTTAGTCCGGACTTAAATGAGTAAAGTCGAGATGAGATTCATGCAGCTAATCGGGGCTGAGTCATACGGACTGTCAGATGGTTGGTCAGAGCCAGCGCTGCCTGTTTGCTGGGTTATTTTAGGGCTGTGGCTACTGCAGACTAATAACCTGATTTCAGCACCGCTTGCACGGAAACATTATTTTATATAAAAGTCAAAGAGTAACTTGATACCAGACTGAAAGCAGTTTTAATGCTATTTCCAAGTTGAAAGCTTTATGCTTGTTTAACAGCATCACTGGGAGTGGTTGTGTATTTCCACCTATAATATCACACCCATCTGCGACATTACTGTGTCCTGGAGTACACCAATAAATAACTACAGTATGGTGAGAGGCTAAACTACTAAATCTGCAAATAAAGTTGTAGAATGTTACATTATAGGGTACAAGCAATGTAGTGTACAACACAACTCAAAACCTGTAAAATTATTACAATTTTGTTTGTTTTTAGCCAAGAAAATGAGACAAATTAACTTGAAAAGATTAATTAAGCTATAATATGCAATAGCAGTCAATATGCTTTCCATTAGTGAGATTTCATTCTTTTATGTTGACATTTTCTTTGTCCGCCTTTATTTTTTAAGACAAATTTGTGGAAAATTCCAGATTTGCACACCGCTGTAGAGAGATATTCTGCCATTCTTAAGAGATGATTCTGTTCAGCGGCTCTTTGCTGAAGGGGTTTTGTTGCTCTACCTTCTACTTTAAAATACTCCAGAGGTGTTCTGTTGGATTCAAGTCAGGGGAACATTCTCGGCTAAGTCATAGTTCACTTTTTTCCTTCTTTTAAAACTCCTGTGTGGCTGTCGCACTGCGTTAAGGATCACTGTTATGTTCGAAACTTCCTCTCCTGCCAAGCTTCTTGTTGCTGTGAGTCATCTCTTCAGTCAGGATTTGAATATCCCAACTTGTTTTCACAGTGCCATCTAGTAACGCTCTCTCATATCCACCTTTTGCACTTGTGAAGCCCCGTATCATCGCACTCCCTCCTCCAGATCTCAGAGTCAGCACCATGCAGTCCTGCAAGGTTTACACCAAACATGCTGGACCCCATCTGATCCAAACATATTTATTTTGGTTTCATCTAACCAAAGAATGCACGGCCAATATTCATCAGGCCTCCTTTCATGTTCTTTGGCAAAGTTAAAGCATGAAGTTTGTGCCATTTTACAAGCAAGTTTTCTTGGACACTCTCCGGAGGAGTTTGCGCTCTGTCAGAGCAGTCACCGAAACACCACAGACAATCCAAATCTGTTGGAGGCACTGACAGTTTTTCAAATCAAGGGTGTGAAAACAGTAAATGGACATCAACTGCACATTCTGTTATTGGTGGCATGACTTTTCCTGTATCTTCACAACACCTAGCCACTGTTGCAACTGTGTTTTGACTTATATCCACGAGCCTACTGATGCTCTGGTTTACTTGTTCAGCAAATGTAACAATAAGTGGAGCCACATTGCATTAGACAGAGCACAAGACAATATTGGGAAAAGGTGACAGTGAAATTATATGTGTGACCTTTTGGTGCAACAGTTAAATTTGTTGTTCATCTTACCTATGCGTCTTTCATAACATCCCAGTTACTACACTTTAGTGTCCATAAAGACAGTTCAGTTGTACTTAGCTTGTCCTTAGTTTGCTTTATGTTGTATTTCCAGTATATGTTACAGGCTCAAAGGTTAGCAGTCCAGCCTTGCAGCAAGAAAACACTTTTTTACTCTCATCCCCCCCACAGTCACATTGCCTGTTTATGTGTGAGCTCATTTGACAGAAGCTGCTTTTGCTCAGTTCATGCTGGGACAGAATCAGCACCTCAATGATGATCTTGAACAGGATCATTGACGGGTTTACTTTGTATCAATATCTAAACACTGATAACTTTGCATTGGAAAACACACTCAAATGTATTAGCATGATGCTCTTCAAACAAATGAACAGACCACATTTGCATTGCTGTCTATTGCACAAGTGCTCTCAGGAGCCATATCATGTAATGGCTGTATGATGGTCAATAAAACCAGGACGCTAAATAGGTAGCTCAAGTTCACTTCAATATGTGGACATTCAGAGCCAGAGATCAAACTGCCAACCATGTGGCCTCTCTAGCCGTAGATGCACCCCGTATTTAAATATTTTATGTTAAAAAAATAAACTTTTCACTTACCTTTATTGGCACACGCTATCCACTGCAAAGGGGTGACATCATAATTATGCTGGCCGACAGAGAAGGTGAAAACACGAACCTGACCAGAGAAAAAGACAAGAGAAACAAATCACATAAAGGAACTGAAAAAAATATATAACAAGAGCAATACATTGCAGTCCAAAATTTCTTCCACAATAAGGCCAAAGCCACATAAGAACAATACACAAATCATGACTATGGTCAAATTAGCCTCCAAGTCAACTCACACAACTATCTCCCAACACCAGACCAGAATGATAGAGCCGTTAAACAGCAGATTATTCTTAGTGACAGCGGCCGTCATGAGGGAACCGGACAGTAATGGGTATCAGAATTAATATTGCTGGGGTTGTGAAACGGGGCGATGGAGGGGTGGAAGTGACAACAAGACATGAACAAAGACACAAACTCGTAGAGTATCTGCTGGCTGTAATATTATAGGCTCTGATGATAAAGTGGCCAATTAGTCAGCAGGTCAGAGCTGTTAACACCAGCAGCTAAACAACAAAAGAGACGCGAGAAGAGAGAAAGAAAGAGACAGACTGAGAGAGGCGGAATGGAGTTGAAGAAAGCCTGCAGAGATAAAAACGCCCGGCCAGCTTGGAGAGGACGTTATGTGCACAGATTGGAGGGCTTGGCATGTATGACAGTCGTACTAACACAACTGCCGGTGCTATAATGAGACAGTGTCAGCAGACAACAGTGGAAACTGGGAGAGGGAAAGGAATGCCTAAGACAGTTTCTGGACATGCATGAACTGTTGGGCTGGCAGAGTCGATGAATAGATAACAGCCTTAGAGACACACTCACTGTTTTGTTGGGCCAGTTGTACCTCTCAAAGATTTCCTGTGCACGATCCTCTCCGCCATCTGTAAACATCATTATCATCTTGTTGCAGTTGGCCCTCGGGGCAGTGGTCTCCTGTGGGCCGTGGAGAGAGACAAGAAGGAAAAGAGCAAAGGAAGAAAGGAAAACAAAGCGGGGACACAGGTTATGTGATGATGTGAAGTCTGTTTACACAATACGACATCCTCACCACCACTGCCGCCACCCCCGTTTAACTTTCAGAGACAGGATATAAACATTTAACAAACCATAACTCTGCATGCAGACATATGTATATGTCACTGTAACTCCTCCCCGTAAGTAGAAGCTGAGGTATGCAGTGAAATATATGTGTATATATGATCCTTTTTCCATATATTGTGTCCACATACTCTTCCTGTATCCTCTTCTTTTCTTACATGCTTTTACTCTTGGCATTTCATCATACATTTACAGGTTCCTAATATTCCTAATATTAGCATAATTTTGGAAATGTGTCTCAAGTACACAACATTATTCAAGCATTAAACAATTCTGTTTTTTCACAAGCACTTCGGTGCCAACCCCCCACCCTCCACCCTCCCCACCGTGTAGCAGCTGCCATTGATATGCAGGCCAGCAGCATGTCAATCTGACAAGATTCTAATAATGATAAATAATACTGCGACAATTACATATTTTTATTGTGCTATTGCCACCAATCACGGCTGTGAGTCTGCTACAGACAGCGATTAAAGGACCCTTTTTATTTCTCATTCTGCTGGCAAAAGGGAGGATGGAGTGGGGAGTGAGGGGGGGGCCCTTGGCTGTATGCCTCCAAGCCCACCAGAGGAATATAAAGTGTCTGTGGCTGATCTCCTCTGGGCTGTGCTCATCAATCATCCCATCAGAGCCCATTAGGGTGGCAGCCTCCTAAAATACACAGCAGCATACGGAGCTGAGGCAGCACCTGTGTCGGGAGCACGTGGATGCCTGGTGCTGACAGACCTCGCTGCTGTGCTGGCTGCTGCAGAAGCTAGCGTCACTCCATCGCAGCGGCGGTTATAATCAGACCTACCTTCAACAGTGACAGCTCTCTGGAAACGTCTTACGCAAACTTGAGCCACTCGCTGTCAGCATTGTGCTATCTCTGTAGATTCGGTTCTATTAATTGGATTAGACAGCAACTCTGGCAGGACGTGTAATAACACGCCGGGGCTACATTATGTAGTTACAGCATGTTATTGTAGACTTCACTGAAGCACAGACAAACCATGCACTCTTGGATTGCCTTTCCCCGAAAGGCTTGTTGGCTCTTACATTTAAAAGCTGTTCAAAGGCAAAAGTGAAGCCAGTCTTGTAATCTGTGGTTCCTTTGGCTTGCATATGCATGACGGCTTCTTTGAAGATCTTCTTGTTACGAACGTTGGCTTGAACCAAAGTCCTGAAGCACGGAACCACAGCATCAGCCTTTTCATTGAACTAGAAGGACACAAATGAAGACACACGAGTTTATAAACAGTGTGCACACTGATCTTTCCAGAAAAAACACACCAATTTAAAAGCATGCTTCCCAATGTTGGAAGATTGTGTATTTCTGCGTTTTCTGTGCCATATGTACGTTTATGGCGGCAGGATGCAGACGTGGGCATGTGCAGATGTAAGCTGCTACTCTCTGACTGGCAGTAAACACTAGTAATTACAACTTTCCACACAAAGAACAGGTGCACCTGAAACACCAGTGCAATACGCTGAACGGAAAGCCAGCCAAGGTAATATCATCTGTCTCATTGCATCCACCAAATTAGCCTAAAACTGTGTGTGTGTGCATGTGTGCAGGTTTGTGTGTGTGTCATGTATACAGCTAAGCCTGAAATGGTCCGGACCGCTTCCAAATTGTGATTTATAGCGGAGTTTTATTTACACAGTACTTTTTCCCTGGCTGGATATGACACAAACAAGTGACAAAAGATGATCAGACATTCTTTTAGAGTCAATAATAGAATTTGAACTATTTTGTTTTACATTTTTACTACAAATGCCGCGTCCAAAATTGTTCCTGCTCCTTAAAGTTGCTGCAATTTCTTGAGAAAACGAAATTTTTTATAGCTTTTCAGCTGGACTTGCTAATTTCTACCATGCTCTAGAGCATTTTATTACACTACAAATTGAGTGGAGCTGATGCAGTAGTTCTCCAGTCAGTTACTAGTCAATTGTAAGTCAGGGCTAAAAACAAAGAGCTTAATGAGCTTACAATTAGGGTCAATCACCGACAGAGAGTTGTGCATTTTGGCTTCTCGCATGATGTGGAGAGGCTAAAAAAAGTCATATTCAAGTGTTTTCAAATGTCAGTGGCCACAGTGTAAGGCATCATTAACATGTACAAGGCATTCCACACTGTGAAAAATCTCAAAGAACGTAGCAGGAAGCCAAAAGTGACCCCTGCAAGAATGGTAGTAAACGAGGCCAAGAAGAATCTGTGGATCACCACAAAAGTCATCCTGAGCAATACGAGCGATTCTGGTACCAACATCTTAAATCAGACACTCCTGTAGACTCTACAGAAGGCTGGTCCACATGGATGCTGACCGAGGAGGACACCACTTCTCCAAGACATGCCTACAAAAGCTCATCTGGATGAAGAGGACACGAGGACATGACTTTGATTTAGTAGGGAAGAGGCATTCAGTTCCAAGAACATCATCCCCTTAGTCAAACATGGTGGTGGGAATGTAACGCTTTGGGGGCATTTTTCAGCCAGTGGTCCGAGCAAATTTGTTAAATAAACATCACAAGAAAATGGACTTCTGTAGGATTCTGAAGGACAATGGTTTCTTGAGCAGCAATGGGCATTCCATCAGCATAAAGATCCATGGATAAAACAAAACAATATCAAGATTTGGAAGTGGCTCAGTTAGAGTCCATCGAGAATCTTTGGAGGGAACTGAAGACCAGAGTGATGGCAAGGATGCCCTCTAACCTTAAAATGAAGCAGTGGAGAAGTGCAAAAAGCTTGTTAGCAGTTACAAGAACTGCTTGATTGTTGTGGTGGCAAATAAAACCTTTTCAATTGATTTCTGAGAAAAGGTCTGAATTTTGGACATGGCATTTTTTGTAAAAAGAATTGTTAAAATTCACCTCTAACCCAATGTCTCACCATCTTTTGTCACTTGTTTATGTAATTTCCAGACAGGGAAAAAAAAACAAACATTTGTCACAAAAAAATTCCCAATGAATCAAAATTTGGTATGTGTATGAATAATTTTGAATTGATCTGTATTTCTACTTGTGTGCAGTGTCTGTGCATCAATACAATATCAGCAGCAATGTCTGTAACAGCACATCTCAAACTCTGTTTCCTCTTGAAGGTCAACTTCCCAATCTACTGACATTTTCAGGACAGATTGATGCAAAACGTTGTGTGAGAAAAGATGACATTTCTCATGGGACTGGTGTCACATATTTAAACTGGCAGACAAAGAAATCAAGAAAAGAAAAGCATTCAGAGGCAAATATTCAGCATTCATAAAAGTGCAACTTCCTAAAAAAAACAGTAGCTCTGAAACAAGATTAAGAAAAAATTATATTTACTATTTGCAATACATTTGAAAAATTACAAAGCCACTTTCAAATGAAGTTGACACTAAAAAAAAAAAATTATACTTGTATTAAAAGTGAGGCCATAGGTTGACATAAAGAAGTGTACTGAAGCATGCAGATGCAAAAGATGGTGTTTGAAGACTATTTTAGTTCATTTTTGGCTCAGAATGTATTTTGTTTTTGGAAATAATTCACATCAAGGTTTTGTAAGCCCTCAATTTCTTTATGGGGTGAAAATCTGATGCGTTCTCACCCAGATTACGATGTTCATTTCTTGCTCTTAGAGCTGAGATTTAGAAGCATACAGTGGCTAAGAGCAGTGGATTATGAAGGATTACTGAAGGGAGTCAACAAACAGAGCCACCACACCAAGCAAGTGGACACATTTGTGTGTGCAGTGTGTGTGTGTGTGTGTGTGTGTGTGTGTGTGTGTGTGTGTGTGTGTGTGTGTGTGTGTGTGTGTGTGTGTGTGTGTGTGTGTGTGTGTGTGTGTTATCTGTCCTGCATTATAGAATAATGTTAATATTCTCCTACACATTAGTCCTAATAGAAAACTTGGTAATCAGCAGAGAGTGAAAGAGACAGACGGGCGCAATCCCACACGGACAACAGCGGTGCAGGCAGAGCAAATACAGTGTAATGAGGGAAGGGCACTGTTTCCACTACAACCAAACAACTGGGAGCAGAATCAACACACTGACTCCCTGCTTGATTACCACCTGCTTAATGAATACAGCCAATATTTGTGTTAATGCTTTCCGGAGCGATTTGTATCATTAATAGCAAATCATGATCTGCAAACTTCCACTTACCCTGGCCACATTCACATAGTCGTCATCCGACAGAGTGTCCAGCATCTCCACAACGGAGGTTTTCATGAGCTTCAGAGTGAGTCCGCTGACACTTCCACTCCTGCAGAACAGACACAACAGACGTTTAATAGTATGACGACAAGTAGCAATCCTGTTTTACTGTCAAAGAGTACAGGTTTAACAATTTTATCCACCACATTTGGACATTTATTCAGTATTTCATGCATGTTTTAGACAGCAATGTCAATGGCTAATGTGCTTCAATTAACAGGAAAAGATGAACAACAGTCATCTTCATGGAACTTTAGCCTTTCTTCAGACCAACAGGTGGCACTAGCGCCCTTTGAAGGAGACAAAGTACACTCCAGCAAGGGGGAAAAGTTAAAACGGGGTGAGACACTCACACATCCACAATTATGACCATGTCCTTTGGAGACGATGCACCTTGGATATACCTGTACAAAAGACACAAAGAACGGGCTTTAATTTTCTCCCATAATCTCTGAAAATTGCACTAAAGAAAGAAGCCAAAGTCTCCGTGAGCTGAGCCATGATAATGTGAAGCAACCAAGGCTGAGCCCACTTAAGCTACAGAATACTGAAAAGGCTTATGTGCTTAGAAGAGTTAATAAGTTGTTATATACTTCAGTGTTGGCTACAGCTACTGTCATTTGACTTCAACACAGATAGTCCTCTTTGCGGCATAACAATGCCTCCTCTAAATAATTACGGCATAAGCCAAAGTAATTACTAGTTCATGGTCTAAGTATATAATAACACATTTAGTACAATGGCCTGTACAGCCTCCTAACCACACAAGACCCGTAATGAGTCTAAAAGATGCGAAAAATAAAAACATCTTTTATACCGTATCAACAGAGGGTTGATTCAATTACTAATCAGTGTCAACAGTCCAAAATTATAATTTTGCATGAGAAGATAGTCCCGTTTTGTTAACATACATATTTATCTTAGCCATCTACCTCCTTGTTTTTGTTAAAATTTTACTGATATCAACAATACATAAAGTACCATAAGCTGTGCAGAAAATAGTCGTTTCTTAATGTAACGTGAAGTTTGAAGTCTTAAGTGCCATGTAATCGTCCTTATCACCTTAAAAATTGACAATAATTTGACACATTCTGTCTCAAATATCATCAAACAAGTTTTGCTCAATCAAACATCAATTTGTTGCAGTGAAGTAATTTACCTCAGACAGGCTTAATGGATGACTAAGAGTGATAATTATTTCCACAAATATAGATATTCACAGTCTTAGGAGTTAAAGTTGTGAGTTTTTTTCAATTATAACAAGAAATCACCCTTAAAACACCTCTTAAAATGATTTTTTTGCAGCCACACTATGGTGACTCATAAAGTCCAATATCCTTTATATTTACTCACTTGAAATTGATTTCAACTTGTCAAGGAGCAGTCTGAGTGGTGTTGACCTCTGCTGTGGAGAGCCAGTGCTGAGCTAAGTGCTGTCAGTAAAATAAGAAAGCTGATGTTCTGTTCCTTTGATGACTCATCAGTTGGGCGTCAAACACATTATTTACTCTGGCGGTCCCTTTGTTTAGTGGGGAGGCTAAAGCTGCCTCAGACTATTGTACTTCAACTCCTAAAATAGGGCTGTTCTGGTCGTGTGTCTGCTACGGCACAGCGTAGGCCCACAAGGCAGAAACGGCGTTGACTAGCTGGCCAGACAACTCTTGTCCTGGAAGAGGCACACACATAACGTCTGTCCGACGGTGATAGAGGATGACATACAGGGGGAAATCAAAAATCCCCTCAGTCTCTTCCAGTAGCAATTAAATTCGCATTTACCACTGGTACAAACAGAGTGGAGATTGATGGACATTATAGGCTTTTCTATGGCGCACGGGGAAAGGGGAGGAGAAGGGGTTTCAAATGTGAGTTTGACATTCTGAGGAGTGAGCAGGCAAGCAGTTAGCAGCAGTCTTAGGCAAAGGCAGAGTAATCATCAGGGGTCTCTTTCTGCTGATTATCAGCCATTCCGCTGAGTGTGGAGAGAAGCCAGCTGCCTGTGGGCCAGAGAGGCTCTTTTCTTATGCTCGGCCAAGCTGATATGGAGGTAGAGCAACGGAGCCCCGGTAGGCTTCACTACTGCTCCCACAAGCCTCAGTGCTCCCACTCACTGGCAGGCGTCACTCCAACCTGCAGACTGACCCCTGACCTGTGCTGAAGTGACATCTCTCAGCGCGCCGCCTGAGCTGCTCAAATCCGTTTTCCAGACACAACCCGGGCCCCACTCAGAAAAACAACCTGCCCGAACCCCCCCCGATGGAACAGGGACTGTGCACCAACTCTGCCTCACAAGGGGTCGATTAACTGAGCATGCTCAGAGTGAACATGGGCAAAATGTCTGTGTGTAAAAGAGGGCGAGAAGGAGGAGGGAGAATCCAATTATTTTCAATAATAAAGAATGCCACATCAAAGGTAGAACTTCCGCAGCTCTCCACAACTGTGTGGCGTTTGAAATCAGGTCTGGAACCATGAGGCATATTGGCATGCATGACTTTTATCAATTTAATTACTGAAATCTTAATTTGAGGCATTGAGAGGGAGCGGGAGAGAGAGCTGAGACTCCACACAGTGGGGGCTGCTTTCTTTTGAGAGGACGGGGTTTGTGAAAGCGATCATCGATGCAGGACTGAAAGTCGGTCAGAATGTGGCTCACGTCTTCTCTCCCTCAGGCTCGTGGATGGAGACACCCCGTCTGGAGATTGAAGGAGGGTCATTTGGTGACGGCTGATGCCCACAGACCAGCTGCAGGATTTCATTAACTTCTGTGGTCAGTCTATTTCTCATAGAGTAGAATGGTCCTTTAATGGGACTTGAAGTTATTTTGAGGGGGCTAAATGTTAATTATAAGGCAATGCAGACTTCTATTACTCAGTCATTATAGGTCATCTTCAGCTGCACCAATGTAGAATCTCACAATGGAGAACTGTGCGAGCTTTGGCCCTAAAATATGCTGAGAAAATATTACTTTCAAGCAGATCATTTCTCTCCAGCTGTGAAAGAGGCAGCATTGATCAGCAGTAATGGGGTTTAAGAAGAATGTGCGAGCTGTGATGGAGTAAGGAAGAGTAACACATGAGCCAGGATAGCGTCACTCAACACTGGAGCTATAGTGCTGCCATGGCTGATCTTCCACACAGATTGTCTTGGTGTATCAGCACCACTCTCTTTCTCTCCCTTTCCATTGCCTGGAGTACAATTGAATTTTCTCTGTGCCTCTGAGCAGAGAACATCAGGATCAGAGAGAGTGGGGATGGAGTCAAGGATTTTCAGTCTCCGGGCTGATACGCCGCTCCACGGTTGTGACAGATAGAAATTCTGAATTGAGGCCGATATCAGTGTATAATTCACCACATTTTGACTCATGGATCCAGATGTGTTGTTTCTGCATGGATTCCAGTCAGTAATTACCTCTCAGCTTCTGCCCACTGATGCCATTCTTTCCCTGTCATTACCCAGTCTCCTGCATGCCAAGGCCAGGTGACAAGCAGATGGGCCTGGCTGGTGCTGAACAGAGCCCCGTCGCCCATCCCGTCCCCCTGCGACACAACCATCAGCCAGCAGACAACATCTCAGCCTATGGCCGTTCAGTCCATTCCCTAAAAGTTATGGTCAATATCTTACCACTGATACGGAACCACCAAAACTCTATTTGAATTTAGACGTCACTTTTGTGTTGCAAACCATTTATCAGCTCTTGTTCACTCTGAAAAGCTCATTACAGGAGACAAACTCATGTTAAACCTATTTATTCCTCCAAATTCCAGTTATTTACCCACATTACGTCTTAAATAAAACAAAACAAAATGAAAAATTCCAAATAGTAATGGCTACTGCCTATGCAACTGCCCCTGTTTGGTGGGTGGTAAACTGACCGAGTCCATACCATCATAACATGTTATAAAATGAAGCAAAAATTGTATTACAAAGTCCTTATAATTACTTGACCATCCATAAAACCTAAAAAAGCCATTTCTTAGAATTAGTACATTTAAATTTATTTCTTTTGTTTGTTTTTAAAATTTCTAATACTGTATAAACTTGAAATGCAACACTGTAGTGATGTTTTTCTGTTAATGTCACTGCTGTTCCCAGTTCCAGCTTCTCAAATGTTACAAATCGTCGCTATATTTTATTTATATTGTTGTACAATGAATGCATTTGTTTTTAGACTGACAGTCGGACAAAATAATCAATATTCCGACACTGCATCTGGGAACCTGTGATGAGCTTTTCGGCCTATTTTTTGATTATAGATTTCTTTTTAAATCATCCAAACTATAATTAATTTGGAAAATACTCATGAGGCAAAGCCCTTTAGCCACACGTAAGGTATTAGCTAATTGCAAATGGCATCCAATTGCTGAGGTTTAAGTGGTCAATGCTTTTATTTTTTTCATTTTGTGATACATTATTTAGCAAATAAATTAAAGGACCTCTTCATGACTTGTTCGCCCATAAAAGAAATACCAGAGAGCCATAATATAAATCATGCATGTCATGATATCAACATGTTCATACCATCACAAACAGGCATGTGACAATATGTAAAATAAAGATAAAGCCTGATGTGTGTGTGCATGCTGCAGACACGGGCTCTTTACACCGAGTGAGGAGAGACTAAAGCAGCAACATTCATGGCAGCCCCACCCTCACAGCCCACCACCGACACCCCCCACATGAATCTAAAAGATACGCATTATACAAGCAACGAACACAATGACATAGTCTGCATTGTGGTGATTGTGCTTCGCTCTTTTTTGTAGCAGTCTGGTAAAGGAGTCTCATTGGAATTCATGAAATAGTTTTTTCTTTTTCTTTTTTTTTCCCCATGCCACAGCGCTGTAAAATTAATACATTAACTGTGCCGGGGGGGCTAACTCTCTCTGGAGATTGTGTTTATGCACCCTGACCCATTCGACAAAGTGTTGTGCATTACATTTAAATTGGAGGAATTATCTCCTACGTGCATTTCAGAAAAATGCAATAGATACATGTAACATGATACATGGAGTGGTTTGGACTCCCCGGAAGAAGACATACTGTATCTCGGTCGGAACTTCACGGCTAAATGAGAGATAAACAAATAAATGTGCTTTATTGTGTTACAGTAACTGAGCAGAAATAGCTCACTGTATTGTTGGAGCTGCGTGTTTTGGACGTTTCCCTGTATTCTGGTGTGAACTGCGCTTATTGGCTGCTCTGCACAATGCTTTAATGTGCGTAATGAGTGGGGTGTATATACGGTACAGTCTGCATTGTGTGCAATCTTTGACATAATGTGATTTTTTTCCCCAGTGAGAGCTTTGACGTACATGCATCATGTACAGTAGGTGTAAGGAGGGCACCCATAGAATAATGGGAGAACTGTCATAACAGGGAGAGAGTGCTAGTGTTCGTTTGTGTGCCTGCTCCCATATGTGTGTGGATTTGTATTGTGCTGATGGGCTTATTATTTTATGGACTGCTGCTCTCTTAGTGCTCCTGTGGATGTGGCAGGCGAATAAAGATTGAATTAAGATAAAAATATAGGAGGACGGTGCCCAGAGAGCCTGCAGGAGAAAAGAGATGTTGTCTGCCGTTTATTTATTCCACTTTCTGTTGATTATTGGAAGTGCTGGTACCAAGATTTCCATATTTTCGGTCATGCCTAAGAACACACAAGATTTTATTTTGCCCAAATTTTCCACTCCTTTTCTTTCTGGATAAAAATATTGAATTAGTCATGCATATTACGCTACATCACTATCAGTCAGTAGTAGGCAAATATGACTGGGAGTCCGTTGCTTTTAGAGATGTAACAAACTGTTGTGCTGCACCTCTACATCTGAGCTCAAACCGAAATGTCTTCTTTTTTTCCACTGGCACTCTCCCGGTAAAACGCCTAAAGCCTCGCGGCACTTTCGGCAACAACAAAAACGCTGGCCTTTCTTTTGACTCAGACTCCAACTGAAGTGAGGTGCAGACAATGAAAGGACGAGGTGAAGCTCAAGGCTGCAGATATTGGGAACGGTGTTTTGGGGGCATCAGCTTCGAGGATTGACCAGCAGTCATAATATTTATAAAGAGGTTAGATTGACTTTTTGAAGAAATCAATATGTGATATAGCCTACATGCTGTTGTG
This sequence comes from Acanthochromis polyacanthus, assembly GCF_021347895.1. Classification (NCBI taxonomy): domain Eukaryota; kingdom Metazoa; phylum Chordata; class Actinopteri; family Pomacentridae; genus Acanthochromis; species Acanthochromis polyacanthus. The sequence continues at coordinate 11,057,919 of NC_067117.1, read as the reverse complement.
AACCTGGGAGGTAATGGGATCTTTGCAACGCTTGGCTAACAGGACTCCATGCCTGTCTCTGGTTATTTCTCTCTTCACCCTTTCGCTTTTTCCCTCTCCTTTGCCTCACTTCACCCTCTGCTTCGCTACCCTTGATAACACGAACAGACATTATAATGGACAAATGTTAATAATTAATGTCAGAGCAATTGGAGACAATTAAGTGTGCTGACTGGACCATTAATTTTCCTGGGGCTGTTGGTAGGAGAGCAGAAGGGGAGAAAGCCCATCTGTAGAGGCAGGCAGAACTCAGATTTTTTTCTTTTTTTGCTCAGAGCACCACCTGGACCGCTCTGGCCAGGTCAGCCGCACCACTATCGATCGGCCCCAGTAAAATTACAGCTCTATTATTCTACCAACTGGCCAGGAATCCTGGCTGCTACATCCAGGCTGTGTACAATTCACACCTGAGACTGTGGGACTCTTCTTAGAGCAGCGCAAATGTTACTGAAGTATGTTCCTGCGATTAGATCTGTGTATTCCACTTGCTTTACTGGTATTTGTGAAGCTGTAGTATCTATCTGGCATATCAGCTCGTGCAATCTGATGTATCTGTGAGTTTGTGGGAGGAAAAGATCTGTTAGGTATGTGGCAGGATTTGGGAGATAGTGTGTGTTTGCCTGTTTTACACTACTTACTGTGTGTGTGTAAAGTAATTTTTCCTAAAAAAAATAAAGAAAACATTGCTTTAGTCATAATTATAATCACGTTTGAATTGCTCTCATTTTATTATTCAGTCAGGTGTGAGTTTTTGGCACCGATGGCTGTGTTGTTGCAATCAATTTGATCAGTGCAACGTCTGTGTTTTGTGCCATTTGTGAGGAAGCGATTAGCTATTCTTTTTGTATCATGGGATGAGTGCAAAACTGCATGTGTGGAGCCGATTGTAAGTCATCAGGAGTTGACATAACATGAAAGGAAAGTAACGTTTAGTGGCTGTTGTTGCCACCGCTGCCAAGCTAGTTTCCACTTTTTTGAGTAGCAGCTTATTGATTTATACAAATGCAAACTAAATGACAAAACAGGTGCTCCCACAGAACGAAGGGTTTTAAGAGGTAGACTTAATCTTGGCTATGTGATTGCTAAAAAAAAAGAGAGGGGAAAATATAATAAATAAAAACAGATATGATAAGAAAATAGATTCAATCGTCTGAGGTTTTGCTGACATAGTCCTACTTGGTGTGGTATTACCAGTGAGTTATCACAGTTCATGGTAGCACATTTCAGATATAAAGATTGCTTATTATATTTGCTACTATGTGATTTATTGTGATTTGATACTATGAACTAACTTTTAGCATTCACCATGGCGTAAGTGGTGGAGCAGGTTGCCCACTAATCGCAAGGTGGGCAGTTCTCGGGCAAACACTGAACTCCAAGTTGTTTCCAACATCAAGTGAGCGCTTTGCATGGCAGCTTTGGCACCACTAACGTGATGTGAACATTGTAAAACGCTTCGTAGAATCTAGCTAAAGTTATACACACGTGGACAAAATTGTTGGTACCCCTCAGTTAAAGAAGGAAAAACCCACAATTCTCACTGAAATCACTTGAAACTCACAAAAGTAACAATAAATAAAAATTTATTGAAAATTAAATAATCAAAATCAGCCATCACTTTTGAATTGTTGATTAACATAATTATTTAAAAAAACAAACTAATGAAACAGGCCTGGACAAAAATGATGGTACCCATAACTTAATATTTTGTTGCACAACCTTTTGAGGCAATCACTGCAATTAAACGATTTCTGTATTTGTCAATGAGCGTTCTGCAGCTGTCAACAGGTATTTTGGCCCACTCCTCATGAGCAAACAGCTCCAGTTGTCTCAGGTTTGATGGGTGTCTTCTCCAAATGGCATGTTTCAGCTCCTTCCACATATGTTCAATGGGATTCAGATCTGGGCTCATAGAAGGCCACTTTAGAATAGTCCAACGCTTTTCTCTCAGCCATTCTTGGGTGTTTTTGGCTGTGTGTTTTGGATCGTTGTCCTGTTGGAAGACCCATGACCTGCGACTGAGACCAAGCTTTCTGACACTAGGCAGCACATTTCTCTCCAGAATGCCTTGATAGTCTTCAGATTTCATCGTACCTTGCACACTTTCAAGACACCCTGTGCCAGATGCAGCAAAGCAGCCCCAAAACATTACTGAGCCTCCTCCATGTTTCACCGTAGGGACAGTGTTCTTTTCTTCGTATGCTTGGTTTTTGAGTCTATGAACATAGAGCTGATGTGCCTTACCAAAAAGCTCCAGTTTGGTCTCATCTGTCCAAAGGACATTCTCCCAGAAGCTTTGTGGCTTGTCAACATGCATTTTTGCAAATTCCAGTCTCGCTTTTTTATGAGTTTTTTTCAGCAGTGGTGTCCTCCTTGGTCGTCTCCCATGAAGTCCACTTTGGCTCAAACAACGACGAATGGTGCGATCTGACACTGATGTACCTTGGCCTTGGAGTTCACCTTTAATTTCTTTGGAGGTTGCTCTGGGCTCTTTGGATACAATTCCAACGATCCGTCTCTTCAATTTGTCATCAATTTTCCTCTTGCGGCCACGTCCAGGGAGGTTGGCTACTGTCCCGTGGGTCTTGAACTTCTGAATAATATGAGCCACTGTTGTCACAGGAACTTCAAGCTGTTTAGAGATGGTCTTATAGCCTTTACCTTTAAGATGTTTGCCTATAATTTTTTTTCGGATGTCCTGGGACAATTCTCTCCTTCGCTTTCTGTTGTCCATGTTCAGTGTGGTACACACCTTTTCACCAAACAGCAGGGTGACTACTTGTCTCCCTTTAAATAGGCAGACTGACTGATTATGAGTTTGGAAACACCTGTGATGTCAATTAAATGACACACCTGAGTTAATCATGTCACTCTGGTCAAATAGTTCTCAATCTTTTATAGAGGTACCATCATTTTTGTCCAGGCCTGTTTCATTAGTTTGTTTTTTTAAAAAATTATGTTAATCAACAATTCAAAAGTAATGGCTGTTTTTGATTATTTAATTTTCAATAAATTTTTATTTATTGTTACTTTTGTGAGTTTCAAGTGATTTCAGTGAGAATTGTGGGTTTTTCCTTCTTTAACTGAGGGGTACCAACAATTTTGTCCACGTGTGTAGCTTTATCCTTCATGTGTCACTTGTGGCCACATCTGTCATTTCTCAGCAAAAGTCAACCAACTACATGTGGGCATACAGTAGAATAGCATCTTAAATCCACATTGATGGGACTAAACAGGCTTTTACCACTAAATTTGACAGTGCCGCCGCTACAGCACACACAGACATCAACATATTAGGCACTGCTTCTATAAACAGTCTGAACAGTTGCAATCGCTTTTAAAAAGATTAGCAATCTTCTGCATTAACTGCAGTATAATTCCACATTATATTTCCATAAACAAAAACTGAGGAATCAGATTTCGACTTTAATGCCACCTGGATGCATACATAGTGCTCATGTTGGTACCTGTGCTCCCTGTGGAAATGCTCGTGTTGGTATTTGTGCTACTGTCCCCGTGACGGATACTGCTATCTAGTGCTGTCACATAAGCACACATGACGGGCTTACCTAACCCCAGCAGACTGTTTTTGTAAAGTGCGTGATTGGCCGACCTCTCCAGTGAACGTCAGCAGAGGAGACAGCATGTTAGACTATAATCACACAAGTCTGACCTGACATATCATGACACTCCCTGCCACGGCCCGCCACTCAGCACGGCTGGGCACAAGTTGCTAAGCAACAGGCTACAGGGATGTCTAAGGCTCCAACATGAGGAAAAGCTCAACAGAAATGACAGTGACAAACATGGAGGACCAGGGGGGTGACAAGGTGTTCCTCTGTGCAAAAATACACCTCTTCCTCTGTCTAACCTTGTCACACATGCTGCCGCCGCTCAGCAGCCCCCCCCCCCCTCATCTTTTTCATCGCTTGTTCCTCTCCGTCTCTGGGAAGAGTCCTCCAGTCCCAACATGTGTAAGGGAATTAAACTCGGATGTAGTTCGGCTATTGCGCTGACAGATCAGGGACAGGATCATTGTTTTACCTCATCCTGCTGCACGCTGTCTTGTGCTTTCCAGCATTTTACATGTTTATTCTGTTGCCTAATGCGACAGTGCAGCACCAGGGAGATTTTAATCTGGTGATAACTTAATTAAACTGTCAGGGAACACCTTGTTAGTCTCATGGTTGTGTATACATTGAAGCGTGAGGTGATCATTTTGAATTTTTTCATTTAAAAAACCCTAAATGCACAGCATCTACATTCACTTTGTGGCAAGTCAAAACCTTCAGCTATTTCGCGGAATTTACAGTACGAGTTTTTATGTCTCTCTTATCTCACCGGGTACAGAACAACCAAAACTTTGAGGAAAATGTAAACTTTTTAATGTATTGTATTTTACATTTCCTATTATGTCCTTGTGTGTGTGGTATGGAATATAGAGGGATGTATTTTTGACTTCAGTTTTATTCAGTCTGGAGTATTTATTTCCTATATTTTCTTTTGGTCGAGGATGGCAGCGCTGTAATGCCTACGGATCAATAAATAAACCTGGACTGGATCTATAAACTTCACTTGCACAAGAAACAGTTACATTTCAGATTGTCAATATTGCATATTTGGTATCTTGAGCTTCATTCTAATCCGAGCACAGCTGAATTGCCCGTGTTTGTTTGGTCCCAGCCTTCATCGGCCAGCCCAGCCTGACCTCAAACAGCCACTCAGGCTGAGCTGGACGAAGACAGAGATGGAAAACGGGGTCAGGTCTAATCAACATTGCTGTCATGATTATGTCCAGTTCGCTCCGACCTGTAACCAGGCAACAGGCAGGGCAGCCACAAAGCCGATGTGACAATGGCAGGTAGATTGAAAGTCAGAGGGTGGACAGGAAGCTCTGGTGGGCGGGTGAGGCGGGTGTTTTTAGCCGCCACAGCCTAGTTCTGTCCATCCAGCCGCTCTGTACAGGTATCAGCTGCTGCAGATGCAAAGGTGGCTGCTCTAAACAAAGCATTAGCCTCTAGCTTGTTTTGTAAGACAGTGCTTTGTGCATTATTCTTACTGAGATAAATACAGGCCAGGGAAACATTTTGATCTCATTTCATTAAACAATATTCTGGGTTGTTTCTTCTTTTTTTTGGCTCCGGGCTGGAAGGAACACAGAAGGTCTATTAAAGAGAAACGACTGCAGAGGAATCCTAATACTGGCTGGATTTATGAGTTAAAGCCTTTCTTTTGTACACTAGCTATATTCACAGAGCCCTCTAATGTACAGACATGCGGCAAGTTATACCTTTTCATTGAGCAAAATGACCTCAAATTATTTTCAGTGTAACAGTAAAAGGCATATGCAGCGAACCGCCACAGGCTGTTACCTCTTTTATGAGACAGAAATTAGAATTTGAAAGAGTAAAACCTGTTTATAATATACTGTAGAGTGGTTCTAACCGCAGCATTAAAGTCTGAATTTATATAAATGTGGAAATCTTTCCTCAAACTCAACATTTTGATCTCACTTCTCGCTAAAGGTTTGCCCGAGCTTAGGTGTCTGAATATAATTAAAATAAAAAAGAAAGACCTTAAATATTCCAGCAGCTAGGGCACCAAAAATACAGTAAAATAATAAAAAATAGCCATCCCCTAAAAATGCAGTCATTTTCCATTTTACATAAAAAATACATGTTCTGTCCTTAACTTTATAGATTATAGAAGATTATGTGCATTTTTTGGGCTTTTCATTGTTTAACGAAGGATAATTACATCTGTAAGAAAAATAAAATTATAAGATGGATTGATGGAAGATAGATGAAAACACATTAATTCAACATTTTAGATGTGAAAACAAATTCATGTAAAGTTATAGAACCTTCATTTTTAGCATACTGTCATTTATTCTATCCAATTTCAGAAATAGATTTATAGTATTGACCTTAAATTCAACAATTTCTTCTATAAAATAAAAATATTTGTCAAACTATAATACATTTGCAAATCTTTTTATATCAAAAATGTTGTTAAACTGACATTTTATGGCTATTCACAGTTGCAAGGTTTTAAATGATTATACAGCTGATTTGTAAATCCTGTCTTTTTTAACAATTTTCTTGATATGTTGGTGTATTTTGTAATATTTAGCAAAAATGACGTAAAATGACAGATTTATTTGAAGTGCAGTGTCACAGGATGATACCAGCATCACCTCTACTGCCAAAATTTATATTCCTGAAGACTTAAAATGTGTCAGTTTCTGGAAAAACGCCACTGAATTACTGCTATGTTCAAAAATTAAAGGGGTAATGGTCTTTTTTCCGTTCTATTCATACAATGTCCAGCAGGCATTAACAGCGGCAGAACAAAAAACTTAAATGACTCTGTGGGCACAGGGTCACGACACTTACCATGGTCTTCTGCGGACATCGTACAGGTCAATCTTGTTGGGCGCCCTCCATGGAGTGGCTGGAGAGAGCAAGAAAATAAGTTATTGGCCGTGCAGTGCACTGTAGGATATTTCAGATCAGATTAGATGAAAGTAATCATAATTTCATTCTGTCTATCGAGTTACCAGTACAGCCATCTGATAAGAGATTGCCAATGTTCTGCAGCTGAGGATCCCTAGGGTCAATTTAGACTTTATCTTGCCGTGAGTTATAAGGCAGACTGTCGACTCGGCTCCCCGCGGCCTACCTGGGTAGTACCGTGTCACTCCTGTGGCACTGCCAAACACCTGCCAGCGCAAAGAGCTGTCGTCCCGACGGTTTTCAATGAAGACCCTCTCCAGCGCCTGGGTCCAGTTTAGTTCATTCAGGATGGTGGGGGCTTCAGAAAAACATACAGAGAAACACACAGGAAATAAGACTCATAATAGTAAGTTGGAGAATATTTTCACCCAGACTTTAATATCCACATGTATTCAAAAGGTTTTTTTTTTTGCAATTTCTGCTGCAAGGAGACACTTTACACCAAAGTATTTGGTAAACAAGGTCCTCCTGCAATGAGTGCAACTCTACTTCTGGTTATATAAAGTTGGAAAAAACGGAGAGGATTGCAAATCAGTTTCTGATTTTGTGCCACAGTCCCTCAAAGTAAAAAACTACAGGCAATGAAAATAGGTTTAATAATAGAATTTTTGTGCAATGCATTTTCTTGGCAACATTTTTTTTCCCCAATACTCAAAATAAACAAAGATACATTTTGTCATTAACTCATTAAAAAATAGAAAGAACAAGCTGTACATAACTATACACCACCATTCAAAAGCTTAGGGTCACTTAGAAATGTCCATATTTTTGAAAGCAAAACATTTTTTTTCAATGAAGAAAATATTAATCAGAAATCCAGTCTAGACATTGTTAATGTGGTAAATGACTATTCTAGCTGGAAATGGCTGATTTTTGATGCAATATCTCCATAGGGGTACAGAGGAACATTTCCAACAACCATCACTCCTGTGTTCTAATGCTACACTGTGTTAGCTAATGGTGTTGAAAGGCTCACTGATGATCAGAAAACCTTTGAGCAATTAAGTTTGCACGTGAATAAAAGTGTGGGTTCTCACGGAAAACATGAAATTGCCTGGGTGAATATAAACTTCTCACAAGTTTATAGTTTTCTTTATTTTCACGACTATTTACATTGCAGATTCTCACAGCTTTGTCGATTAACCACGACAAGGCACACCTGTGAAGTGAAAACCATTTCAGGTGACTACCTCATAAAGCTCACTGAAAGAATGCCGAGGGTTTGCAAAGCAGTAATCAAAGCAAAGTGCGGCTACTTTGAGGAATCATACATAAGTGTTTGTTTGCTACATAACTCCACATATATTGCTTCATAGTTTTGATGTCTTCAGTATGTACGTACAAAGTAGTAAAAAAAATAAAGAAAAAACATTCAATGAGATGGTGTGTCCAAACCTTTGACTGGTAGTGTGTGTGTGTAGTGCACCCTAAATGTTAAACATAACACCAGGTTTTATTCTGTCACTAATCCAAAGGTCGACTCTCTTTGGAGAACAACCTTGCCTGTGCCAGCAGAAGTAAGCTAGCCACATAAGAATGGATGTATGCAGGCAGCTTGGCCGGTGGTCGCCGTCTGAGCTGGCATTAGTCCAATCTGTAGGATCTCTGCCGAGTGCAGAGGAGGAATCAGATGATCTTGGAAGAGGTCATACAGTCACTTGTGACAGATTATGTCACTTGAAGCACACAGAGAAAAAAGCCACTGCTGAATTTTTGATCGCAGAGGAATATAAACTATTTCCACAAATGTCAATGAGTGGGTGTGCTCGAGGATTTGTAGATGCTTGGTTATTTTGCTTGCAAGTGCATCAATGTGTGCATTTTTCAAGTTAAAAAACAAAGTCACAGACATTTTACGTGTCAGTGGTGAATGAATTTATAGTTACTGAAAGAAGCATTCAGCAACTAGTCAACAATAAGTGGAATAACATGTTGTAGGTGGTGGAACAACACCAGCATCTGTGTGTCTTTTTTTCTCAGCTTCACTCTGCTGTAATCCATATTGCACTGTATTTCCTCTGTCCTAGTTCATCTTCCACTTGTGATTGAAACTATTCTTTCTGTTCTTACACATCCTTACAATGTGAAACAATAAGCATGCAGACTGACACACACACACACACACACACACACACACACACACACACACACACACACACACACACACACACACACACACACACACACACACACACACACACACACACACACACACAAACTAAAAATGCTTCTAGTCTGTGTTTAATAGCTAAGCTGAAGTCAGAAGATGGGGAGTGCAATCAGAGGTTTAATAGCCACCTGATTAAAGAGGAAACAAGACGAGGCGCTGAGCTGAGGAGAACTTCACTCGCTTCTCTGATTTAATTACTCAGCCAACCAAAGCTAGATAAGCCTCTAAACCGACAAGTCCAGCTTTTCTCAACCCCTCGTTTGAATTTCACACAAATAAACGATCATTATCCACTTTTCCCATGCTTTTCAATTACTGCTCAGTCTTTGACAAGCTGTCAGTTTAGAGGTAAGAAACATGACACTAACCTCCCCCCCCATCTTCTGCTCACCTCCTTTACAGTGAGCTGCAAGATTCTGAATAATCACAATTACACAACACTACCTAAAAACATAATTTTGCTTAGCTGTTTTCACCTGAAAGTTCCCTTCCACATTGTCAAAGTCTTTCAAAAATTGTATCCAATCAAAAGCATTATTACTCTCTTGCATCCTGTAGAACAAATGCATGCAAACACACACACACACACACAACTTGAATAGCAGCACTAAACAGAGTCTGGAGGATAGGAGTATATGAAAGCCAAATTGTTGCCATCGCCAAGGGGAGCTCCTCGACATGTTTTCCCTCAAAATTCACAGACATAAACACAAAGGAAGAATGGAGGAGGATAGAAGCAGCCCTACAAATGGGCATAAACATGAAAACCCATTTGGGGAGGGGGTGATTGATGGAAAGAAACACAGAAATTAACACGAGTGAGTGGCTGCTTTCACAGCAAGGAAAAAGGCAATTTTTCGCCCATGAGGCCAGAGGAGAGAAAGAAACAAAAACACAGACACATAGAAAATAAACCACATTTTAAACTGCTAAATTGAAAATGACAGAATCTAAGACATGATTCAGGTCAAAGAACTGATTACTCAGTGTGTTGTTGTAGTATGTAACAAATGTCAAATCACCCTTTTTTCTTTTTTATTTTCAGAAAAGCTAGGCCTTCATCATCATCGCAGGAGAATATAATTTATAACCTAGTAGAAGACAATACTTTCTAAATCATCTAATGTTTTGCCAGCTTTTTGTTCTGTGGTTTATTTGAAGATTCACTGGTGAAGGATACATGCCAGTTTCTGCTGCAAAATTAATTGCATACCAGCAGATTTAGAAAGTAAAAGAGCTTTATGTTCCATCTCTCATAACACGGTGTTTACATTTGCCAAGAGTCCAGATGGTATGAAGAACCAGAAACACTGAACTGGAGAGAGAAATTAGTGAGACTCTTAGCATCTCTGACATTTCCATCATGAATTTTTAAACCTGCTGCAACCACTTCCATGACTCTGAAGCCTTTCAGCGAGACCAGTGGCTGCATTTTACTGATGTTTGTGTTGGAGATTATCGGGGAACCAAACCTCGCTTTTCAATTTCATCTGGGCCGCGCAATACTCCGTGGTCAAAGAGCCATCTGATTAATGCGTAAAAAGTATTATCCTTTAAGCATGAGCTATCACAGCAGGTTGCCGCAGCCTGTGTACTGTGAAGTCCTGGGCACTCTTATCTGGAGAGGCGCTGGGTCTGTAATGATAGCTGTCCCAGACAGGCCAAGGGGAAAGAGACATTCAATGACCCCTGTTTCAAACTAGCACCATCTCAGCTACCCTGACAAACATCAAGGTATTAACCAATGTGTGGCTATGTAAGAAGGATTAACATACACACATATAAACTTAACTGAGCTAATTCTGCAGCTGGGATGTGACTGTATGCATCTTCGTTCACATTTCGGTCAAGTCTGGGTCTTTCATTGAAGGCTGCTAAGAGACAGATCGGTGAGTATTCACGCTGCCAGATGAAACTAAACCACTCATATGTGAGCCACCTCTACTGTCAAGCCAGTTCTGCAAATACACACACACACACCTTCAGGTGATCTCTGCAGAAAAACAGGCACATCAGAGATAAGAAAACCCAGCAAAGCTAATTCTCTTTGATTTATTAGGCTAGGATATGCTGTGACTTCTCTGGACAGTTGATAAAAAGACAAATTTCCCCTGGGGGAGGGGCGGCGGCGGTGGGGGGGAAATATGCTCACACATGCAGTCAGAGCCTATAGCGCTGTGTTGGGCTCATCTTTCACATGAAATGCGCCTCTCTCTGATATCTTTAACAGGTAATTCATCAGCGTGCCGCTCCCCTGACATTTAGAGCACCCTTGGCTTTGCCCCTTTATGGAGCAAGACTGCACACCAAGTAGGGAAACAATTATGAGTGGGATTTATGGAGCATCTCTGTGTGAAATCATCCCTCAACTCCCCCCAACCGCCACCGCCGCCCCTATCCCATGACACCATCCCCCCCACCAGGCCCACGCACACACATTATTCACCCTGATGTGCCCGAGATAAAGAGCCATCCAAACCGATCTGCGCCTTATGCCCCGTATTAATCCAACATTATAGAAATGAGTGCGTGCCTTTACTGTACACACACAGCAAGAAAAAAAAAAAGGCACAATGGTGTGTAATCTATCATGATGGAACTCAAGTGGTCCCTCATAAGAAATCCATAACGGTAATGGAGCTAAACCTATTAGCCGAGTCCCTTTGAAGACTCATAGCCATTAACGCTGTCATCGCTGTAAAGCGTTTACATATTCTATGTTTTAAACAGAGTGACTTGCTGGTGGTGTAGATCAGTCCTGCTTACTTTGACATACAGGTGACAGTGCTCACGTAGACAGGCTGGGTAACACGAGGACATGTAGGCCTGCAGCTCGCTTTGAACTTTAGTATGTTAAACCACAGACACCCACACCCCACCAGCAGAGGAAAGGCATGCAAAAATTGCACCACTTATATGACAAGAAGCTGGGAAAAAAAGACTCTCCAGGCAGTCATTTAACTGTTCATCAGACATATACCATCTCCTTTGAAAACTTAACCAAATCTATATTTAAAAGTGTGATATTTCGTCAACATATCTTATTTCAAAATTCACCAAAAATCAAATCTGTATTTCTGACTGGATTTTGTAAAAAGCTAAAAATTCTGAGCGTCCTGATGCAGCCATTAAGCCATTAGTGTTTTAGCTGCAACCAACAGTCATGTAACAGAAATTCAGGGACTTTTTAGCTAAAATGGATTGAACTGTAGCCTGTGTTTAAGTAGAGCAAGTAGGAAGTACAGGAGGTTAAAGATTAAAGCTATAAAATATCCATATTGTTTAGAGTCACTAGCTTTTTTCCGGACTGGTAACACCTGGGTGCGTTTGTAACAATAAAATATTTCAAATTCAACCGTCATTCATGACGGTTCCTGACATTATCACGTTGTCTTACTGTACAGAAGATATTCCTGAGTTATCATATTGCTGTGAGAAATGACAGCAAGTAAAAATGTGACAACAGTCAAAACTGCTTGGGGTTCAAAGGAGACATATTTTATTAAACTATAACATTAATTTGAGTTAGTATAGTTGTTTTTTAAGCACTGCATTGTTAAGGTAATCCATTAAACAAGAAGCGGTATTGACAGGGCCAATTAATCTCAAAAAAACATTTTTCATTTATTCTTGTGGTACTCAGCTATGGAAACTGTTGAACAGGTTTATTCTAATTCTTCCAGATTTTAATAGAGGTATTTTTTTTTTTTGCTTCCAGCCCAAAACAGCTAACTTGGTCTAGTGACATTTACAAAATTCAGAAGCATGTCCTGGTAAATGCTGGATGATTTCAGGACCTCACTGTGAGCGAATACAACTAAACATACAGCAAATGAGAGAATACGTTTTGGGATGAAAACAAGCAGCTTGATAAACCAACAGCTTCCCACATAGTTCAAAGCCATCCCAAACCAGCATCACTGATTCTGCTGCATGTGGCTCCTTCCTCTGTTTGCTCCTATGTTGTCAACCCGATTCATCCTCCATCTCTCGCTCTTCCGTCCTGCTTCCTTTCCGTCTCTCCTTTTTTGTCTTCAGGCTGATTTTGTGGCCTGGCGGAGTGCTAAAGAGCCTGAACCTTAAACCTTTCATCCTGCAGAGGAAGCAGCAGCAAGAGGAACTGGCAGCATCTCACACATCCACACAAGCCAGAACAATGTCTAAGCCTTCGCAGACAAAAAATGTGTCTTTTTATACAGCAGAAAAATAGACATTGAGAGGATACTCAACAAGCTCATATGTATTCTTTACAAAACAGCCTCCAACAATTTGAAACTGAAAAAGGAGAACTAATTATGATTCTAATTGTGAGAAGAGTCCGAATACGTTCACTTAGAAATAGCATTTGAGTGTATTTGTCACTGAAGACCCCAGTTTTGCTAAATAGCAATCTCAGACTGTGAAGGCCGGGAGACAAAAGGACATTTCTCTAAGGGAGGATGATTATTCAATATACAGAATAAGACAGAACAGAGAGATTTCACCATACCTCCTGAGTGCTCCTCCAAATACTTTTTCTAATTAAAGAAGAGCAGTAAATAACAAACACATGAAATGTAATTTGTGAGCCTGGTGGTGAGTGAAGAGGAGTTTGCTGTGCCGACTGTTCTAATTAGTGTGCGGGTAAATGATAGTGCCCCTTCACTGGGCACACACTATAGGGGTTGGATGGGTGAGGGGCAGAGAAAGAGAGAAAGATGGAGTCTGTAAAGTCGAGAATGAAAAAAAGTACAGAGAAAAAACAGCCAAAAAAAAAAAAACAGCCGCAGTGTTTATAACGTCTTTCTTCTCTTTTGGTTTAACTTTAAATCCCTTTCTCTTTTTTCCACTTTCTCTCTCTCCTCCTTTTTTTTTTTTTTAACAAATCACTTTTGCTTTTTTCCACACATTTAAATCTGGTTTGATGTTGAGAGGGGCTGAGTTGATCTCCAGCGTGGCGTGAGTTGCTTGACAGGGAAGCTTCCTCTGCTGGAAGGAACCTGGGGCGTGCGAAACGAATACCGACTGCATGTACTATACGCGCACAAACACACACACACACACACACACACTCACTGACAAAGATGACATTCTACATTTAGCTGAGGCAAATCTCAAGATTTGTAGCGTATTACTTTAAGACGACAAATGTACCATTTTATTATAGAAATCTAGGGCAAAAGCACTCGGTAAAGAGGGCACATTCACTAATTGGAGCCCAAGCATATAATACGACTTAATAACAAAGCATAATTCTCATTCCTGTCATTATTATTTTCTTCTCCTTTTGTGAACAGACCCGAGCCTGCCTATCAAAGTCGCCTTTGTCCCTCCAGTAGCAGGCGAACTGACTCTCCAGTTCCATTTGAAACAAGGTGAGATACATCAGATGCGGTTTCACTCAAGTGAAACCTGGCAGATGCAAATCTTTCTCTCCTTTTCAAATCTCAAACAACACTGCGTTGACTCTGTATCTGCTGTATCTGTTGCACTCAGTATTCCACTGCGCATTACATACACTCTGTGCAATTTGCTCTTTACAGAGGTGAACTGGATGACTTTTTTTGCCCAGAGCTTCCCAGAGGGGATAGAACCACAGACCAGAGAGCGCTGCAGCAAAATGGGAGCTAACTTTCAAAGGGCAGAGAGAACAAGCTTGTTGCTCGTTTAGGCAGTGATTTGGGGATTTTATTTTCTCACTAGTTAAAGTCTGAGCATTTATTGAATGCTTTAGCCTATTGCCTAGTCTACACACTATTTATACCTGACATTACTGCTGACCACTCTCCAAAGCATAAATTTCCCCTTTACTGAATTCCTCAGTTCAGACGGGTACTTCACAATGGTAAATGTGATATATATATATATATATATATATATACCAAGCAGCCACAACATTAAACCACCTGCCTAATACTGTGCTGGTTCCCATCATGTCATCATAACAACTGTGACTCATTGGGCCATGTCAGAGCAACCTGTGGTGTCAGACAAAGGGAGGTGGGGATCCTTCGGGTCCTGTGGATCTGTGCACCGGGTCTGTTCTGGCACATCTCCTGGATGCTCGATTGGATTGGGATCTGGGGAGTTTGGAGGTCAAATTGATGCCTTGGGCTCCTTCTTGTGCTCCTCGAGTTGTTCCTGAGCACTTTTTGTCATGTAACGGGGCACACTGATTGCTTTTCAAGGTTGATGGCAGTGGAGAGTGCAGTTGCCATGGGAGTATGTGTTTGGCCTGCAACAATGTTCAGGTAGGTGGTGTGTGTAAAGGAACATCCACATGAATGTCACGATCCATGGTTTAACAGCAGAACATTGCTTTATAGTTACAGGGTTAATGTTATTCACTTCAACTGTTTTAATGTGGTGGCTGATTGCTGTACATTGCTGTGACGTGTTCACTCATCAACCCAGTCAGCTGTTTGGTCAAAAAGCTAAAACAAACACACTGTATGCTACCTGTCCAGCACCACATGTGAATCACACACATTTAGCAACTAATTTGTTGAACAAACTGAAGCATTTAGCAGCTAAACATCCAGATATTTCTTTTAGCAATTGAGAAATACCAAATAGCAACGCAATATTGTGCATAACTGCTGGATGTGAAAATAACCAGAAGGTTAGTAGCTAGCAAGGTTAAAAAGGTCAGTGCTGCGTGAACAGATTTTTCCTGCATCCTTGATTTCACTCACAAGTTGGAGTCGTGGAAGCCAATGGTTGTATAAATGGCATAGCTCTTAGATAGTAGGCTATACTTTGGAAAATGATGGTCAAATGTAAGACAAATGAGTAAGGGGTGGTAATGATGGTTGTGGCATGTGGTTGTGTGTGGCGGATAGGATGGGTGGGTGGGTTAATTGCCCCATGCAAAACATTTAAGCTCTGCTCTTTCATCTGCGCACACAGTTAGCCAGTCGTAGTCGTTCCTTTCTGATAACCAAGTTTCTCACTGTGCCCGACTACAATAGCAAACTGACAACATGACGTTAGGCTGCTGGAAAAGAAGCTGCATGCAGCGGATTTAAACTTCAAATTTAATGAAAGGACTTCCCACATTCAATGGTGGCTTCCTTTATTCCCTGCTGGGAACAGCGCCTGCTTATTCTCACACAAACACAAATGTATTTCTACACTGTACACTTTACACACATTATTATTACCTTTTTTTTTCAAAAAAAAGAGAAAAAGGTTGATTCACAACCTTCTGTATTTTCAACATGATATAATGGATATGCAACTCTAGAATGACCCAATCTGGCTTAGTATGGTCTGTCTGCAAGCAGGAACACGGTCCAATTACCAGCTGGACTCCACTGAATCTACAAAATAGTCGCCAAAGAACAATTTATGTATTCCCCCACTTATTTTTTAGTGATTATTTTACAGATTATATTCTCAGAGCCATTCCTCTACGGTTATTTAGCAAATCCCTGCCTGCTCCTCACCATTTCTGTAATATTCACTGGGAGAATAAAACCTGTCGCTCCATGGACAACACCACCCACATCAATTTATTCCTCTGTGGCCGTGTTGTGATGTCCATTTTGTAATAAGCAATGATAATTAGAAGAAAACTGTATGAATGTTTGACCTAAGCTAATTAGAAAGTTTGCAGACTTGGCAGCAGGAATCAGCAGTGGGATAATGAATCATAAAATGGTTCATTACTGCGCTCAGGGAACACTCTCAATCTCAATAAACGGACATGGGGCCTAGCAGACAAATCAAACCAAGGCGCATACGTCGCCTCATTTAGCTGCTGAAAGGATCACAATATTAAAAAAAAAGAAAGAAAATGCTTTTTTTTGCACCAAATGGTTTCTATTATTAAAACGTCTCTTCTCCTTCCCTCTCCTCTCACCCCTTTTCTTTCTATCTGTCCTTCTATCTGAGCCTCTCTCAGTCCATCTCCAAGCACGCCCATTTTGATGTGACTGACAATTCAAGCTGCCATTTTCTTGATAAGAGTCAATTGAATAAGTGCGGTAACAATGTGTACAAATCAAAGCATGCTACTTCAGCTACACAGAACGCATGAGCTACCAGGCAGCACAGACTCTCACATCAACTGTTGAACATTATGCTGTACTTTGCACTGTGCAAAATTCTTCCCACAGTTTTCTTTTCTCTGCCTTCCCTCTGGCCTCCCCCAGAGGAGCGAGCGCTGAATCTACCCACTCACGCTGCTTCTCTTGTGCTAATCCTAAACCCACAGATATGCTGTAGATCCAGACCTCTCCAGACCCAGAGGACAACAATTCGCCCACATTAGTTTCCTCAGACATCCTCTCCAAGGCACCCTGCAGGCTCCCACTGGTGGGACCAGAGCAGAGCCTGACATACAGATAATTATCGACTTCTACCATCTCTCTAAGACATGCACGGCTCCCCCAGCATGCACTTGATGTAAAACCCTGTCGGCAAAGTTGGTTAAAAGAAGACTCCACCAATTCTGTACTCTTACTACGATAATTCTCAGACATGCATTTTATAATTTCAGTTAAAAAAAAGCAGCAAAAATGCCACAGCAGTGATGTAGCCGATCAGATTTAGCAAAGCGCCCCCTAGAGCCGCAAGATGCTCACACAGCTTTACCGTACATGTGCAGTTGTATTTCCCAAGAGCTATAAACAAGTAAAAAAATGTAAAAAAGAAAAAAGATGGAGTTTCCCTTTAATCCTCTGAACCCCAAAACCTGCCTGCATGTTTGAAAATTGTGTTATTTTTTACCAATCCCCAATATTTCACCATTTTTCATAGCTACAAACCCTAAAGACAGATTTTCACCTTGGAATGCTCCTTTGCGAGATGTTTCATTGGAAAATTTGGACATTTTGACATGCACTTAATCAAAATCACTTAATCACAAAAAATAACAACCAAAAAAACATTTGTACTAACCAGATTCTATGAAAAAATTAAAATTCTGCACCCCTTCACACAACCGTGAAGCAATTACTGATACAGTTCTGATCAACAGTCTGTGATAAAAATTCAGGGACTTTTTGGCTGAAGTGCAGGCTGTCTGTAAACACAGGAGTACGGAAACAAAACAAAAATGGAAATATGAAATCATCTGTGCTACGTAGAGTCACCGACAACACCTGTTGACACTCAAAAATGTTGCACATGCTGATTTTGGGATTTATTCCATTTTTGCAATATAAAAGCCAAAAAAATTTGAATTTGTATTTTTCTTATTGTGTGATTTGTGGCAATACAACTTTATTATACAGAAGACATTTTATTACCTTTTTTTAATCTTGCCATGATTGTGCCGCTTCCATAGAGGGGCAGAATTTCATGTTGCAGTGAAAAATGATCCCACAGTGAGTAAAAAAGTGGCGAGAGCAAAAGTTGCCCAGAAACTGCTTGGAGTTCAAAGTTTCAACATCATGTAGACTTAGCTATACATTCAAGATTCATTGACTGACACGTCTTGCATATCCAGTTGTACCTGAGAAATTTGGTTCGGTCACAAAACATCTTTAAGAATTACTGTAAATTTGTGCAGCAACATGTCTTTCCACTATTTATTTATGGACGACAACTAAACCACAACACACATGTTCATAATGAATTTGGCACAAAATCTGCAGCTGGCAATCTCAGCACAGCAGACCGCGCAGTGGGAGCTAACTAAACAACATCAATAGTAAACATTTCCCACACAACAGAAGAGAAAAAAATAAATAAATTCCATGCACCGTACCGCTCGACTCCTCTAGACTCCACCCGGCTCAATCAAGAGGCCTTTATTCTCTGACTCGTATCTTCAGACGAGGGAACCAGAGCTGCCACAAAATGGCTCTGGGAACAATACGCAGGCCTGATTGCTCTATTGTGAGTTCGCTATGGCCTTTGACATCTCTCCCTGAACCACGAGTGTCTAATTCTGACAAGATTTGTCTGGAGACACAGCTGGGGGGCATTGTTACAGACAGGTGCCATACACTGCCTGTTTAACAAAGACGCCGAAGAGCTAGACAATAATGGAAAGCCAAAAAATAAAAAATAAAAAAATTCATGTGTGAAAATGGCTGCCTGTCTGCACATCTTTGGGTTTTTTTTTGAGTCTTTATAAAGAGGAAGGCAGAGATCATCTAAAAGGTTAGAGGTGGACAACAGAGGGAACATGCCAAGCGAAATCAGAGTCCCGGAAGGTACATGTGTTCCCTTTTGTCCATTTGGCAGCTGCAGACTAAGGAGGGTGTTATGTCCGCAGGGCAGCATGGTGCCAGGCAGGAAGGGCAGCGTCTGTGAGCAGGGGACACCATGCCCACGCAGGAGAAAAAATGAAAAGGAATACAGCACTGACCTGGTGCGAGACAGAGGCTGTCATCTAAAATCATGTTAGTGGGCTAAAGTACAGGCTGATATAAACGGGAGGGAGAACTGGAGTTAACATACTGAGAGAGGTCAAATCAAAAAAAAAGACGGCATCTATCCCTGATCCACTGCTGTGTCTGAAGGCTTTTTGGTCATCGGGATACACATAAAACTCCTGAGAGCCCCACAAGTCCTGCTACATGCATTCAGTATTAAAAATTCATGATCCTTTTCCCCACTTCCCCACAAGCGAGATGACCAACAGCACACATTCAAACACGGTAAGAAGTTGCGACTTACAGCCTTTGTATATGTCTGTAGGAATCTGGACCGCGCTGGAAGAGTAGTTGACCTTGTTTTTGAAATTGGGATCATCCACGAACTCCAGCTCCAAAGAGGTTGAGGCTTCCAGCGGGTTTTCCTCTTCTCCATCCTCCGTCTGCGCATACACACACACACGCACACACAAACACAAATCTGAGTGAGAACACAAATAAAAACGGGTAGAGAATCAGGGGAAACATGCAAACATAGATCTGCATTCTGTCACCTCCCATTTTGTGGTTTTACAGAAGCCATCTGAGACTCCGGCACATTGAGCATGTTGTCTTTGTTTCTGACTCGCACATAAAGTCACATAAATTTTGGATAATGCTGAGCACAAAAATAGCAATTATTCTGCCTTTTGTTTGCCTTCAGACTTAGGTGTTTTGGTTCTCTTTGTCTCATCAGAGAACAACAGCAGGTATCGGATTGTCAAAGACACATATCACAGATTTACTGTTTAGTTTCTCACCTAAATGGATGATAGCATATTATATAATGGTCTGTTTCCTCTCTTTATGTCACCTGTGACCATTTAAACAAATAAAGAATTCAGTTATCAGTTTCTAATTTATAGTTTTTTGTCTTTTTCCTCCTGCTTTTTCAGTTTGGCCATGGCACACGATGACAAAACCTAACACAGACACTGCATTAGTGAAGTGTCACATCTCAAAAAGAGACGGAATATAAAAAAGAAAAAGTGACATTTAAGCCTTTTATCTTGATAAGTTATCAATGTAGTACAATCTGTGCCTGTTCCCACAGGATGAAGTGATTGTGGGATGTGAAAAAAATGGCAGCAAGATATAAATCCCTCTGTCTGACTCAGTTTATTAGCTTATTCTAGATCTGATATCTCACTAAAACCCTGTCAGATGCATCCTTTGAAAACAGGTAACACTTTAAGCATTCAAGTAACATTTAAAAAAAAGTAAATACAGAAGGTCGACTCATGGTTGAGTCTTTGTCGAGCAAGCACAATTTAATTAATGTGTGCTCATGCACTGAGCTCTTTGATACAGTGCCATACAGAAGTAGCCCTCAGCAAAGTCTGGCATCATGCTTCGATCATTCTTCCTTCATTAGTCATCCTTCATTAGACTTCATTCAGGGAATATTTGTAAAACAAAAATCAAGAGCAGAACATCTCTGATCATTCTCCATGCATTTAGACCTCTAAAAAGCAAAATTTGATGCTTCTGAATAAATAAATGAAAATCTTGAGTGCAGCAAATGCACATTTTTCATTTTGATGAAGCAGCATGGGTTAATTGGATCTGACGTGATAAAAACTGTTTGTTTTCTGAAGAAATTAAATCAAAACCCCATGTCCATGGCAGAAATTGATTGATGGGCACAGTTTAATTGACTATTAAAAGGCAATTACAAACTGTTGTGTGGGACGAGCCAGGAGATAGTTGTGCTGAAGCCCCAATGGAGGAAAACATATAAGAAGCAGAAACCAGCTCATGAGAACATTTCTACGGCTCAGGTGCTTTGACGGTACAACTTATGACCAGAGAGACGACTACACACACAGCTGACATTTAACATACAAATTATTACTGAAATACCAGCTGTCAGACAGTCGGTTCAATTTTTTTTTTTTTACATGTTTTAGCATCACAAATTGAATGTGCAGTCAAAGGTATTTAAAATTTAAACCAGACATTTGAGAGCATTTCACTCAAACTTTGGCAGAGGTTCAGAAATAAGTAAATAAGTGGTCAGAGACTGGTTAGAAAATATTTTTCTTGCATTTAAAAAACAGGAAAACACCAAGAAATGATAGCAATGGTGCATTTTTGTGTCAAAAAACAGTCGCAGTGTGTGAAGAAGTGAGAGGTTTAGAGGCAAGAGGTAGCGAAAGTGACATCCTGGCTTTATTTCATTGCTCCTTATTGACAGGAAGACTAGATATGATTTATTTTGATTCCTTTTAGACTGGGGCTCACGCTGAGCAAAGCCTGTTTGCCTGTTTTCTGTCTACATCTTTTGGACACGACCTGAAGTTGCAGTCTTTCAGCTCTGGGCTGCAAACTATTTACTTTCTCTGTTTTTATTCTTACTCATTATAAACTAAAACCTAAATTTTAAACAAGAAGATAATCACAATGGAAACCTGCTAATCTTAGCACTATGAACAACTTCTCTTGTTTTTATCTAACATGAATGTTCCATGTCTTAATCTAATAAAGTTTGAGAAAATACAGAAAGAATGAGGAGAAATCGATACTTTTCTGAGAAGGAGCAAATATAAGAACGAGCTACAATGAAAGTAAAACACACAAAAGCTGTGAAAGGCATTGCTGACTAAGAACTCTCATTAAAATGCTACATCAGTAGTGCTTTCTTTTCATTTTGCTGTCAGATGCACAGACCTTTGATCACAAAATCTGAGAAAGTAAGAACTGAATGAAGTATTTATTATCAAATCTGATAACCTTCAATGTCAGCTCAGCATTTTGTTGACACAGTGAATCTGAAAGAGTTTGAGATCTCACAGGTTGGCTGTCCAACAGCACAGAACCTGATTAGGTTGGAGATGCTGGCTTTTCTACAGCATTAACTGTGAGGTTGAGGTGTTTGTTTATCACTCAGTGTGACACTAATTCCGTCAATGTCGGGCATGGAGCTTTTCTTTTTCTTTTTTTTTTTTTTTCCAAAGAGCCCAATCATAATTAACTAAGGCAGTGTCTAATTAGGAACTGAATAAATCCACACAGGAAAGACTGATTGGTTCATTTTCTTCAACCATCCACCACCTGTTTTGCTCGATTCATTACCCAATTTGTTAATTTTATCTCCCGGTTCTAAAGGTTTAATTAAAGGCTGAAGAGGCCAGAGATGACATTTCAAGGCGTCTTTCATTCCAACCTTCAGCCAACCAGGGCTAACCTGGAACATGTCACTTATGACCCAGTGTTTGTGTGTGTGTGTGTGTGTGTGCGCGGGTGTGTGTGTGTGTTCTCTTTACATAGACCTTTAAACAAACATGGATTGCTTCCCTGAAATCATCACTACAACTGATGAATAGCTATTTGAAATATTGTATTGACATTTGCATTTCTATGCCACGCTCTTTTGACTTTAGATGTTTGATTGAATGTTACAATAATCAGACGTGTAATAATGTATTTTATATATCTGATGGTTGTCCTCGAGGTAAATTACCACCTAGGGACATGACTGACAAGATTTTTTGACCAGACAGATTAGTAATTACACACATAAGCGTTGCACAAAAAGCAAGATCATGCAGAGCATAAAAAACATTTACATTTTCACCCAGAATGCTTTGTCTGCTCTCTGCCAAAGAGCAGGTTATAATCTTTTATGAGGCAAATGGGGGTTGATCTTGTCTGTTTTTGCAAAAATACAGGTATTTAACACACAGCTAAAACTGGCCAAAGACTTGAAAATGATAATATTCAATTTGCAGACAGCATCACCATCCACAAACTCTGGATTCGAAAAAACCTGAGGGTCTAATTAATACAGGGAATAAGGCTGGTAGATAGCTGTACGAATTCAAAAGAGGCAAAAGACATGCTTTGGCACATGGGCGTTTTGACTTAAAATAAATGATCACATTGCACTGTTATATCAAGTGTTCAGTGACAAGAGGAGAAATTACCAGGGTGTAGAGTACAAGAGGGAAAAGAAGAGCCTGCCAATCACTTACCTGTCTGGAAACCCATTTCTTGTCTCATCTCTCTTATAGTTCAGGGTTTTACTCAGGAAGCACAGCTTACAGGGACAGGGGAGTATTCATCGGCTACTGTTGGGGTTTCAGCGAGTGGGTGACCTCTGCCTGACTTCTGTCGTCGTTTTTGGGTGGCTGTGGGGTCGGTGATGTGGGGGTCAGGGGTGTGTCACCGTCTCAGCCTCAGTGTGCCATGTTAATGATGACCGATGTTCTCCAATTAGATGTGCTGACAGGCCCTAAAGCGCTGTGTCATTAATCACGAGAGTGGCGTGCACAAAGAGAAAATCACACCATGATTTATTGCTCCTCTGCCTCCCTTTCTCACTCTCTTCCCATCTTTTTTTTGTGCTTTGGTGATCTAAAAGGGATACTTGCACTCCTCCCTGAAACTTAATCAATCAGCGTGCATGGGCCTCCGAGCGTGCCCTATCCCAAGGAGGAACTGCAGCCAGAGTGCCGGTGTGGCAGAGACCGGTGATTTGCGGGGGAAAATGCGTCACTTGTTCTACTGGCCTTTCTTTGAATGTCATTCATATTCTTCAGCATGAATGACATGCATGATAGAAAAGGTTCCCTATTATATGGAACTGTATTATGATGTTTCTGTGCGAGGCGTCTTGATGGGCACGGAGGCCTGACAACCCGGAGTTCAGATCTGCAGCTGACACAGTCGTGGTCCAAGAGGGGGAAGAGAAAACTCTGGAAATTAAACCGGGGGAGGACATCTGAAATCACTGTCACATGCACGTCGGCCTGCCCCCTGCTCTGTCACACCAACTCACCATATAGCATTGTCACCTCACTAACGCACACAGACAGCCCAGGGGGCCCATGACTGGAGGGGGGCGGGCATCAACATCGAGAAGGCCGGGGAAGAGGGGGTAGGGTGGGGTTGCAGGATATGGTGGCAGGGGTAGGAGGTGGAGCGGGTAGGATTTTGGGGGATTTAAGGCAGGCAGACGGGTGGGGAGAGAGGAGCAGTCCGTACTGTACTCACATAGTCTGAATCCGCTTTGGAATCGTAGTATGAAATGGCATTCTCCTGTGCAGAAAAGAAAAGTAAAAAAGAAAGATGAGAGAAGATATAGCAGCGCCTATATCAGCCCCGACCTGTGGCGGTAAGCTAGAGAGAGTCATGGTTATATTCAATCACACTGTTCAGCATGAGAATATAATCAGCATCACAGAACACAGGAGGAGTAGTGTGATGTGCAATGACGGTCATGAAAAGGCGAAAAGAGAAGAGCTGCAGAGATACTGAAGGATGTGTCGCATCTGGCCGATGCTTTGGTTAATGTGTGTGACATGTTCGAACCTGTGTTGGAAACACCGTCGGAACATTTTCTTGTGCTGTGGAAAACTGCTGTCAGGTTGTGTGGCACTGTGGTATGAGTTCAGATGTAACATGGAGCAAAGTGGTTTGCAGAAAGAGCAGAATAAACTCAAAATATTACTCTCTCTGGGAGTCTTATCAACTTCAACTGGTTGTGTTTTCAGTCGAGGCAAACAGCTCTCGCAGGAGGGAAGAAACAGAAAGAGAAAAAGGAAAAGAATGAGAATTTATGCCACTATGTTACACTATTTTACTCTAATTAATCACTGAAATTTCCAGTCACCAGCTGAAGCCCCAGATTCGGCCTTGGACCACCACGCTTTTATCCTTTACCTGGCCCCATACCCAACACGTTAGCCTCCTCCTGCCGTCCTCTTGTCCTCTGAACTGGCGTACTTATCTCCCCGTAGAGGCAGGCGTGAGGGCGGGCAGGGGCTGCGAGCAGCGAGCAGCGTCCGTGTGGCCTGCCTCATTATCATGAGGAGGCTGGCTGAGGACGTGCTCTCAAGGGCACCACAGTGACTGCCTCGCCCTCTCTGGAAGAGCTGTGGTCATGGTCTGATGAGGGAGGACGGCTGACAGAGAAAGTCTCCTGTACAGGTGTAATAAGTCTTACACAATGACTACTCAGCCTCACTTATTTTCTCACAGATTCTCGTCAGCTCTCGCTCAGTTCAACTGTTTTACTCCCTGTTTTTGTCTCTCCACTGCTGCTTTCTATATTTATTCAATAAGTACATACACACCTACATCTGCAAGTACTTTCTTTCTCTGTCAGTCCCCCTACATCTTTCATTCAGTTCCCTTCAGCATAGAAGTCCCTCTACAACCAAGGTCTTGGCTAGCCTCCAGTCCTAATCAGCGAGTCAGTCATCAGCGCAGTCCCAAACAAGTCACCAAAGAAAAACAGTATGATCAAAACTCAAGCTGACACTGAACACTGGGCGCACGGGCCTGGACGTGGATTGTCTCTTTGGGAAATAAGAGAGGACAGGATGGAGGAGGAGCAGAATTTGCCCCCATGACACATCTCCTCAACTTACCAGCACTCCCTCTGCCCCTCCAGCTCTGTCAGAGATCAGGAGTGAGGATGGAAGGAAAAGGAGCTGAGTGGAGGGATCAGAGCAGATCGTTCAGGGAGTACACTGGGTTAAGTTGGAGGTTAGGATGGAGGCTCAGGTCGGGCTGATATGAAGGGATGAACTGAGAGGAGAGAGATGGGTGGCGGTGGCAGTGGGTGCAGTGGGGAAAGAGCTGCCAGGAGCTAAAAATAGCCCATGCCTCTGCAGAGAGAGAAGAGAAATAGAATGAGTGTGAGAGGGAGAGAGAAAGACTATGGCAAAGCAACAGTGTTGTTGTGTCTGCCAGCAGGATTGAGCTGGAGCCCAGTCCTGCTTAGACTGGTCGCTCGCTTCTAAAGAGTTTACTCTCACGACTGCGGCATTACAACTCATTATTCAGGACTGCTTCCTGTAAAGAAATGCTTAGTTTCTCACACCCAAGGGGCACCGTTCAGCGTCCTTACTCAAACACCAGTACGCTAAAATGACCACACAGTACTGAAGAGGGTCCTTAGTATGGGGTCCAACACTCCAGTTCCCTTCTTCAAAATTCACCATTATTGCTGCTCTTCACTCCAAATATTACAACAAAGCAACACTCTGATATAAGTAGAAAAAAATCCAAGTTGCATATGCTGTCATACCACCAAGTGATCACTGGTTTGAAGTCCATAAAAATGGTGCAGTCACTAGATCTCTACGAGACTTTGGACAGCCCAACTTACCACTTTCATCCAACACCAAAAGAGATGATATTTTTAGAAGAACAGTGTTCATCTTTTCAGGAGTTAACCAATGCGACTTTTCTGGTAGCTTCAACATTGTTTGGTGCTGTCTTTTTTTCACATTATAATTATCACCTATCTGTACTAGTAACGCCACAGGTGTTGCATCTATATGCACCGCTGAACAATGACCCTCATTGACCCTCATGGTACTAAACCTGCAGCCTGCGTATTCAATGAGCACCACCATCGTAGCATTAGCAGCATCAGCTAAAATCTCAAAAAGAAACACGGGATGGTTGTGGAACACTGGGATTTTCTGACAGTAAAATAACTTAATATGCTATCCCTAAAGAGCAGCACGGATCCTACTCATGAATGCAGCAACCACATGCAGGCATGCACAGAAGAAGTGGCTCCACGTTGGCGAGTCCGAGGCCACTGCGACGCTCTGAGCAGTCACCAGGGTAGCACGGCCATCTGCTGCGACTGGTCACAGGTCTCTACGGGCCCAGGGTCTGGGTTAAACACACATCTGATACAACACCCAGCCAGCAACACTAATCTCCATGCTCTGTGCACCCGTATAGTTCACACATACAAATACACAAAATACCAGCTCATGTGAACAGATGCTAATATAAAGTGTGAACATACTAAGAATATACATATAAACACGTGTGTACAGCTTGCATGTATATGCACCTGGGCTTAGGTACAACATATGCACACGTAGAAACACACAAGTCTGAGAAATCCCCACTGAAACAAAGTCCTATCAGTAAATTAAATCTATCATGCTGAGTGGACCAACAAATTCCAAACAGGAGACAAACACTGAGGTCAGGTGATGATCTCCAGCCCCTCCCAGACATCAATCTTCCCCTGCTCATCTCGCATCTCCCGCCTCTCCCTCATCCTTATCTTGATCTGCTTCCTCACTTCTCCTTTTTGCCCCATCTCTCCTACACCTCTCCTCCTCCTCCCTGCCCTGTCTTATCTTCATCTTTCCCAATCTCTCTTTCCTTCAATACCAGCCTCCTCTCGCCAATTTCAGATTTCAGCAAAAGCAGCAGCGCGTAGGTTAGATGCCTACTGTTGCCATAGAAACCGCCCCTCTGCTCTAGATTACAATGTGACTTTGTCTCCTCGCCAGGTCTACAATGTCTGCTCGGTTTTATGTCTGACCAGATACACGCCTGAATATCTCGTTTGGCCGTACGTCTGTCTGACTGTGAGGTTGTTCTCCTGCCAGCGTGTTTTCTTGTCACCGGTGTGCGCTTCATGTTATTTCAAAGTCATCTTTTGCTTGTAGTTACGCATTTAAACTTCAAAATCCGCTTTCAGGTGAGGGTCGGAACCTTTAAAGCCGAAAATTTCATCACATTGACATCATCTCATGTCTCTAATCAGACGCTTTTACAGAGGGGGCCGCATTCTGACCACGTTTAAAGGATAGCGGGGAACAGCATAATCCACTACAACAATATGTGAAGAGGACCTTGACAGATGATTTATCCGGTAAAGCATAGGGTGACAATACTGACTGAAAAATGGATGGTACATATAAAAAGCTGTCATGTGTAGAGGTACATGCTATGACTGAGCACGGTCACCGGGGCTAAATCTTTTGAGTTTGAATCCGTGAGCTCCGTGAATGTGCTGGCTGAGACAGGTTGACATTTGAGGGCGAGACAAGCGCTCCATCATGGGTGGGGACAGATTACAGTCATATTCATATCTCCTCTGGACACCTGCTAATGATTCTATAATTACAGAACACACTCTGTGCCTCTGCCGTGCCCTGGGGTGCACACGAGCATGCAGTCTCACACACACACACACACACACACACACCCCTCTATCCTGGCCCCGATAGTCTAGCAATCATTCCTAGCACCAGTTTCCCTAATGGAAGCTGACATTATATCAAACACAATAAAGGATTTCATTTACTGCTCTTCATTAACCCATGCACATCAGCCCATAAGGTACACATCAACACGCACGCTTGAACACACATGTACAGCTTGCTTAGTGTGGAATCTCAACCAGAATAAAGACAGAAAATCCTCACAATGTGATTTGACTCCAGAAAAGCAGCTTGTAAAGTTTGCAGCCAACATGTTGTGGAGATGACTCCTTTTCTTATCTCCTCACTTCTAATTTCTCTGCTTGTCCCTCCCTCCGTCTCCGTTTCTTGCCAGCATCCCTGTAGTTCATCTCTAGGTGTCAAACGCTACAAAACTACGGGCATTTAAATGAGATCAACACTCACCATACGACGTTGGCTGGACACGCTCTACACTAAGAGTCCTCGCACACTTCACCTCCAGCACACACGCAAGCAAACAGATGCATTACAATTTACATACGTGAAGAAAGAAATGACTGACATTCAATTTCTTCCGGAGAAAGGAAACACATACACAAGGGTGTTCGTACTAAAATGGGGAAACCTCGAAATGAAATCGCAATACGCCATTAGAAGCTAATTTGTTCAGCTCATTCCCTTTAGTTTCTATGACCTGCAGGATTGTACTGGTGTCAAAAGATGAACTCATGAAAGATGACGCTCAAACAGACGCAA
The DNA here is from genome assembly GCF_021347895.1 of Acanthochromis polyacanthus. Classification (NCBI taxonomy): domain Eukaryota; kingdom Metazoa; phylum Chordata; class Actinopteri; family Pomacentridae; genus Acanthochromis; species Acanthochromis polyacanthus. The sequence continues at coordinate 11,029,142 of NC_067117.1, read as the reverse complement.
ATTAATCAGACATGTAGAAATTTGTCAGACATCTAAAAGCCCTTTGACCACTTTGATCTTGAATTGCAGGGGTTGCCTGTGAATAAAATATTAAACATTGTTCTTTGATGATGCCGTTCTGATTCCGGCAATTTTATCTTTTTCCACTGGGTATAGACATTTCGCTTATTCGCACAAATGTGGGGGAAAAAATGCATGTGGACACTTGTAAAAAAAAAAAAAAAACAGCATACAGTGTTGTAATGTGTTCGCCAGAGAACAATGACGTAATTATAAACTTATCGTGATGGACATTTTCATCTATTTATTTTCTACTCTTATCATGGAAAATTACAGACATGTGTGTCATATTTTTGTCATTTATGTTTTCCTTTTAAAAATATGGCAGAATTTGTGTTCCTAAACAGTTAAAGTAAGAATTACTGCCAATGAAACACTGCTGAATATTACATTTTTCTAAATAAATGACAAAAATGCCGATTTCTTTTTCCCCTTCTGATCTACAGTGATCACATCAAGACATTACCTCATAGCTGAGGTGTATACTAAACTAATATTTCTGTACTAATGCACCCATAATTTCAACATTCTGCATTTAGGCAGGGTATATTACAAAACTGTTTTCTGAATATGAATGAAATTTAACTGACATAACACAAAAAAAAATCTATAACAGTCTTTGAACGTAAGTTGTTGCAATTGATTTTCGGGAGACATCCCTTTTCCCTTTCATTGTCGTCATCCTGAAGGTTTTTCCTCCCAGCATCTCAGTCCTGAAAGCGGCCATTTGGTGCCCTGTCACATCACTTTACAAATAAATGCAGACATGTTGTTTGAGGTGTCTGGTCCTGAAAAATATGGCTGTTGTCTTAAGCACTTGAAGGTTACCAAAATGCCTCTTTATAATGTCAAGTCAATAAAGAGTCAACCAGCATATTGGAAATTAAACTGTTGGCCTGGAAGAAAGGGAAAGTGAGAGAGGGGGAGAGCTACTGAGCTGGAGTGAAACTCCGATAAAGGAGTGCATGACGGAGGCCTTGGGCGCGGCTGCCTCCCTCTCTCGCGCTCTCTCATTGGCATGCTCTGCATCTCCAGGCTTTTAAGCGATTAGGGAGCTGCTGAGACCATGGCGTCCAAGCATAGCTCCATGCAGATGTTCATTTGTATGCCAATAAACAAATGTGCCCCCAGATTAAAGCTCCAATACACAGTGCAAATTCAGCAAAGTGAATGACATTCTCCATGCACATCTCATCAATGTCTTGCTCCTCTTCAGACAGAACGGCCATGCCTCCTCCTAACTGCACACTCACTTCAAAGACCCGCACAAAGATGGGCAGCAAACCAAGAGATAGAAGAAGGAGCGAGGGAAGCAAGAAAAGAGAGAACAATTGAGAAAGAGAGAAGACTTGATTATGGTGACATTAAAAAAGTAGAATCTTAAAAATAAGGTTACATATGCAATGGTTATATTTCCTGCCCTCAATTTCGCCAATAATTCTGCAATTTCTGCCATTTAAACCTCTCTTTGTAAACATCCTGCAGGTCACAGAATCCTATTTTTCCTCCTCTTTTCCTCCCTCTCTTTCTCTCCCATCTCTGCTGTGCCATCTCTTTCTTTCAGAGCCTGACACTTCCCCTTGGTAAAAAGCAGTTAAATCAGTTTGTGAATATTCCAATCCTGCGATAAGGAAAGCAGGCTTTGTCCTGCTGCACTCTGGGTAATGCTGCTCTCCATTGTTGGCTGACAGGGCTCCATTGAGGAGCAGGTTTTAATGCCGATAGCATCACCACCCTGCATGGACACAGTGCCAGATAAAAAGCCTATCCAACATGACACACACATGCCAACACCTCCCAAACAAGGCCCCAATCTGATCATCACCGCAGAAGCAGGAAAGAGCTGCTGTAACACCAAATAAAGACAAATAAGATAAAACAGGCTGTGACAATATTAACGGTATCATTGGATTCCAGAGGGATTTGATAAAGCAAATACAATTATCCACGTCACACATTTTACGGAGTGGGTGGCCGCGGTGACCAATCCCAGCGATCTGGTGCTTGTCTGGACCTCCCCGTCCAATCACACTGCAGCTTGGTGTGACACTGGTGCCCCACTTATCTGAGTTAAATGTCTCCAGGTTCCATTTTTCTTGGAAGGCTGAATGCAGCTTTTCATTTCGCGGATGTTTTTCAGCCATTTTACCACCGTTAGTCCATAGAGTCCTGGAAAGCCGCCACCCCCTCTTTACAGGCTGACAGAGTGCCCAATCAACAATCAGCACCGGCCAAAGGAACCCTGTTATTTTCGACCCCGTAATCATTTCCATCAGATGCCTTGCTGTCCCTCACAACGATTTTAACATTCAAATGACAAAAGGAAAGGAAATCCTGCTTTAACACATCTGCAGACAGGCCCCAAGGACAGCAGGGACAAAACACACCAACAAACCCGAAAACCCAAATAGGTATCTTTCCTGAGCGAGAATAAAACCATCCTCTCACCAGTCACAAAATGACAACCTAGCTGCTCAGATACAGCACTTTCCCAACACATCTTGTTGGAGTCAACCAACCCCAGAAAAAAATGCAATTTTCTTGCAGCTCTGCCTTTTAAATAGGAGGAAAATACAATGAAATGCGCTTAGAGATGTTGATTACTTTGATTTATTCAGTGGCAATGCCCATCACCACAGTCCAGGATCATTTCTTCCTATTGCTTCTCTTGTCCAACTAGTAGAAAAAATCTAATTGTAAAGACTTTTACAATTATAGAAAAGAAGAAAATTATTTTAGAAAGTGAAACAACTAAATATTTGACATTTTTCCATCATTGATGACTTAAACAAATTATCCTATTTATTTATTACATTAATTAGAAATTCAGGATTTGTGGCTCAGACCATGAACTACAATGTCTTCATATTGTCTCATTATTGTTGATGTCATGCCATTTTTTAAAATCTATTTCACTCTAAATGAAATAAAAGCAATAAATGGCCAAAAAACTTGTTGCAAAATATATATTTTTGTCAAACAGATTAATTTAGCACCTAATAATTTAAGCTCTCAGACAACATATCAGTACGTAAACTAAAAGCCATCAATACAGAAAAGTACATCTCAAGTTCTTAACACTCCATTTTTATTTCTTTTTCATCCCCTGCTCTGACCACAAGGGCCACAAAGCCGCAGGTTTACTCTTTAAAATAACATTTCATGGGTGCTGGCCATGTGTTCAAATGGGAAAATCAAGGTCTGCAGCGTGGCTTGCTGGATTTCTCCGACTATTGATTCCCATCTCCTGTGAGGCAGGGGGATCGATCAGTGGGATTTAGACATGGGGGCCACTTTCTCAGCCCTCCCTCCTGGCTAACACTCTGCATCACAGTTGGCCAAACTCCTCCTGACAGAAGGCTTACTGACATACTTCAACTTTTCTTTCTCTGTCTTTTCTTACCTTAGCATTTATCATTACCTGTTCTCATACTGTAAAGTTTCTTCAATTCATCTTAGACTTCACAATGTCCCCCTGCTCAAGTGCAGAAGAGCATGTTTTTTCATCAAGAGGTGACTCTTGAGGCAGCAGTGAAACATTAGGAGTATAAAATGTGGAGGAAAAAAAGCCACGGCAAGGGAGGTAGAGAGAAAAGAGTCAGAGCAGGGAAGAGGAAAAAAATATGCGAAGAGGACATTTCTACCTCAGAGAGCACCACTTAAACAAATTACAGCCGTCTGCAATCAAGAAGCTGAAATTACCAAACCGTTGGGTCACCACAGCAACCAAAAGTCTGATCAAAGATGTGAGCGGCACTGCGGTTGATAAAAACTGAAGGGAGAAACCGGGAGAGGAGACAATGAAGCGATGGAAGACCTCATGAAGTGAGAGAAGCTCCAGTCAAAACAGAAGTTGAAGCTTTTCTTTTTGTTGGTGTGTTAGTCCAGTTTCTACTGAGGCACCAACACCATCGGACACATTTGAGAGCTAAAAGACTCCCTTTAAAATGCAGCTAAATTGAAAACTGTGTTGGAATTTTACTCCATATAGCCCCTCCTCATTTTTCCCCTTCCAGTGACGAGCAGATGGAAGTCCGTTCCATGGCTCAGGATTCGGTGATAACACTGTTTATGAGTTCCATTACGTGCTCGGCAGGCTGCGAGCGCTCTGTCTCAGCACAGCCATGAGGAAGTGAAAAAAATATATTGCTCACAATGAAAATAGATGCAGGTTTTTGTGATTATACAATGTGGCTATGCTTATCAGTGTTTGAAATAAGCACTGTGCATTTAAAAACGGCCCAGGTGGCTGTATTCCAACCTCCTCCTCCATCTCAGGCCTCTGCCACCGAGATCCTTTTGAGTTTTGGTTGTGCCGGCACAAGATGGTTAGCAAAATCTTTTTTTTTTTTTAAGAAGAATGTCTGCAGCTGAATGTGGAAATGAGGGATGAATATGCAGCTCAGGGTACACAGTGCTGGCAAAATCAGTGACAGATAGAAAACCAGCACCCATCACTTCCAGATAAAACAACACTCGCTTGCTAATTATTACATTATCCAATAGCAAAATCCATCAGAATTGGAGGATGAATATTGTTTACTATTTAGAAGTATGACAAAGGTTCAGATGAACATAATCTTCGATTGGTTTATTTTGTCTAATGGTAAGAGGGAGCATTAAAAAAATGTCAAAATGCGCCAGAGAGAGATTTGCTACCAAATATTAAAAAGCATGTGCCTGGAGAATACCATTTCTCCCCGTTTTATCAGAGACGATGAGAGATGAAAACAGGTGTTTGGCGACATTTTCAGACAACCAAAGAAAAGGAAATAACGGTACAATGAAGCCGTAGTAATAGTAGGAGTATAAAATTACCATGTGGACAGCAGAGCAGAGAGCTAAAACAAAGCCAGAGTGAGGCATCCTTTCATTTCTGTCTATTTCACCAGAATCTGAATTTGAATCTGTCCAAGGCAGCCCTCATAAGACTAATGTATTCTGTGGCTAATGGAGCTGGTAGCTTCGAGGGCTGGGCTGAGAGTTGCCACAATGATTCTCACTCATTTCCTCTGAAGGGCCAATTATCTCAAATAGAGGCATTATGAAAGGAGCCGAACTTGGTCAAGTGAACAAACCCTAGCAACTCTCGCTCCCAGCACTTCAGGTCACGTCACACCTCTGAAGGGACCTATTGGGACTTTAGGGCGGCTAATATGGCTGAAATATTGGCTAAAAATAGCTTCTATTGATCCATGCTAAAATATAAGAGAACCTGTGAAATATCAAACTTAAAGGACTGCTAAAGGATGATAGGTGCCACCAAAGACTACAGGAACTAGGCAGGGTGAACACTGGAGGCTGCAGTAGCTGTTGAGTGAATATTATTTGTGGGTTTTATAAAAGGTACTGATGGAGATACAAAGACGAACCACAACATTAAAACCACCTGCTGAATATCATCTCTGTCGTTGGCAAGTGTCTCCTGTGGATCCTGAGGGTTATGAGGTGGGGAATGAATGAAACAGGCTTGTTCCAGCTTGATCAAATTAGCATCTGGGAAGTTTGGATGCTGGTCAACACTAGAGCTCTTTGTCGTGTTCCTCAAGGCACTCATTAGCTTTGTTTTCTTAGTGTGGATAGCTCAATGACCAACAGCCCTGACTTTGGCACGGGAGATCAGTGGTTCAACGGAATGACGCATTGGCCTGTTGGAAGATGCTGCCGGCAATCAGGAAGTGCTGTTGCCATGGGTGGGCTGTGCTTGGTCTACAATGATGTTTAGGTGGGCGGAATGTGTTAAAGTAACATCCACATGAATGCCAGTACAGAAGGTTGTCTGTCAGGTTTGATCATTGCCTTGTGACAAGATGATCAATATTATTCACCGTCAATGGTTTGAAAGTTTGTGGCAGATCGGCGTACATGTGTAGAGAGCGGGAAAGAGGTCACATGAATACCACTGTGTTATGTATGAGAGTGGGTGGCTGAGTGCAGATGAAGAGACAGAGGCAGAGAGAGGAGAAGAGAAAGAAAAGGAGAGATTGTGTTGTCCTATGATGAAAGGCTTGATTGATTAGAGAGTGATGATTGCAGTAAATGGCCTGGAAGATGGTTCCATCTCTGTTTCCCCGTTTTCTCCATCTCTTATACCTTCTTCCCTCACTCACTTGCTTTCTCACTTACACCTCTCTCTCTCTCCCCCCTCGTTGCCACCCTCCTCTCCCTGGTTTCATCATGGCAACCCATCAACGGAGTGCCTCTCTCTCTCCTAATGGCACAGCTATTAGCACTAATGCATTTCAAACGTACAGCAGCTGCCACATCACGATCTGAATGAAAGGACATGTCTTCCTCCAATCTCCACAATCTCTGTCCTCTTTCTTTCTTCCAATCTTGTGTCTCGGTTCCAATGTGGTGCACTTCATGTCAACCCTTCCTCCAGATATGCGGCAGTGGTCGTCAGCAGCGGCCTCTATCAGTGGCTGATAAAAATGGCGTTAATAATATATTGCTGAATATATCATTAGTCTGAAAGTGATTTTAACCAGAGACAATTTTTCATTTTGTAAATTTAGCAGGGTAGCTGGGTTTTGGAATCGTTTTACAAAGTTGCCAACTTGCTGAGTCTCACAAAAAGTACTTTGTGTCATTTTTATATCTCTGGTTTATCCAACCTTGTCTTCATCACTTAATGGGGTCAATAGCAGCTCTTTAAGCCGACAGTAACTTATTTTATAGCTCGCTGAAATAAGCTGGGAACACAATATGAGCATTGTCCAAGCTGATATGGCAAACCTCCAGCGCACACACAGGAAAATGACCATTCCTTTGGAGCTGCTTTTCTGACCACCTGAGTTCAGCATTTGACTGTTTTTGGTCTCCATTAGGTCTTACTATGTTCCGCTATAACGCTATGTTCACCAGCTCATTACTGACTTAGTGTGTTTCTGATATGCTGCTGCTGTACAGGTGGACAAGGTGGATACAGTGAGTTTTTTTTTCAATTAAAGCGGCTGCTTACTCTGAAAACTGGCATTGAAGGTGTGGACATAAACAGTTAGGCTGGTACAGAAATACAAAACAATGAAATGATGAAATGAAAGACACAGGGTGAGGTGGGACTGCAGAGTGGGGTGCTACTTATTGTGGATTCATTGCAACAAGCACACTCAAACACGCAAGTAGTAGTAGTCATGTTATCATCACATAAAAACATTGATTATAGGTAGGGATGGGCTATAAAGCTGGAAAACTGGATTTTAAGTCAAGTCAATATCAGTTTGTATTCATTTTTAAATTACTGGTGTTATTAAAGGTCGGCAAAAGTGTGTATTTTAAATGTAACCACTTCACTATTTATCAAGATAGGCTGTGATTTTAATGTGGAGACAACAACAAAGCATAAAATAGGATAAAGCCATGGAACTGAACTTTGAGTTGTTGCTATTTTTCATGGTAGTTTGCATCTGATGCATTCATGTGAAACAATAAAGCAGTATCTTTCTAACAGTTGTGTTATTGTACTGAGTGTCTATCGTGGTACAGTAGTCTATTGTTTTATCTCCCAGACCTAATTATAAGTGCTTTAAAGCTTCCAATAGATTCTTATTCAATCCAGACTTCGTAAAGTCACACATTGAAGAAGCCACATTGACACGATTCAAAAAAATGTAAATAACTGTAATACAACTGTTAAATAATGTATGCTTGTCCACAGGGGGAGTAGTAGTGCTGGTGAATATATAATTGTTGGAATTTTGATCCTGCTGTCTTTGTGAAAACGTTTGTAAACCAATGCATCAAATTTTCAGCATTAGTCATTTCCTCTGAATTCACAGACAGACATGACCTGAGATAAACTGGGCAGAGCTCATCTTTTAACATTAACAGTGGCTCACTGACACACAGATTCCATTAGATATGTACACTGTCTTATTGAGTCATTACATTGAGATCAGTCACAACAGTAATTCCGCATATCTCCTGACACATCTGTATTGGTTGGAATTCATTTTACACTACTGTATCTATAAAGACATTACAGATGTCACCAGACCCTTTTATCATATACAGGGTTGATATGAATCAGGAACTTCAAGGTTTTGCTCCACAACTAAGAAAACCTTACACATGCTGGTATTTCAACCTTCCTCAACATGTATTTTATGGCTCGCTTCATAAGTTTAGATAAGGACAGCTGTGTTTTGAAAAATGACCTTATATTGTCGCTTATTCACCAGCACCAACATTTCCCATAAACCCTAACTGGTCATAACAGCTTGATAGAAGAGATTAAAACTATCTCATGTATGTCTGTAATAAAGAATGACAGAGATGAGTAGACACAGAGGAAGCTCTGTGACTTCAGACTTCTTCGACAAAGCCGAACAAAAGGAAGGCATTCAGTTAGTTGTTTGGATTTGGGTGAAACCAAGTTACCAAGAAAACATGGGCGGTGGATCATCGTTTCCAAAAGTCTCAGTTTGAGCTTGTTCAGACTAAAATGCAACTCTTGAGTTTTCAAACTAAAACAGAATTTCCAAAAGGCTCAGTTTTGGCTCCAGCTAAGAAAAAAAACACAGCACTGTGGATACTAGGAGTACAGTAGCAAAAGTCATGTGTTTTAAACCTAAAACACATTTGTGTTAATGTAGATAGAGTTTAATTTAAAAAAATGGGCTCCTAAGGTCTTGGTTTGGAGGGATATATTTGTTTAAAATGGTCTCGTGGATGGTCACTAGAAGACGAACATTTTTGGCACCTAAGTAATATCCATGAATGTGACTGGCTCTTTAGTAGGCCAAAGCTTATTCTGTGCCAGTGTAAGAAAAGGAATACAAGAAACTCATGTTATCAGCTCATGAATTAGCTGAAGAATTCAACAGTAGTCAACTGGGAATTTCTTTGGAGCCATAAATTTTATTTTCCATTTAGTAATTTTTGCTCCTTTTATGTGATGGAATATGTTTTCACCTCATTGTGTTTTAAATGCCTAAATGTGTTTCTACATTAAAATTTTAGTGTTAAGCCAAGATGCTCCATGAATCCCTTCACTGTAAATGTAGCTTAAAGTTGCCACCACTGGTACTGTGTTTGGTGGTGTGCTGGGAGAGAAAACATTAAAAGCAGCAAAGCATTTCTACAACTACTTTGAACTGGCAAACACCAAGGTAATCATATCACTCACAGAAATGCCTTTCTCTACAGAAAAACATTTAAATGGCATCCCAAACACCGCATGAGGCTGTGGTCAAAGCAGTGGGACCCAGCATTGTTTCATGACTTGATTTTGAAATACAAAAATTAGAACCGAGTCAGAGGCTGATGCTCTTCGCTTCGGCTGCCAGTTTTCATTTTGACCAAACAAAGAAGAGTTGTGATATTTGGCTCCAAAGTTGCTGCTTCTCTTTTGTCCCTATGAGAATAGAAAAAAAGCGGTGAAATGACTGTGCTGCCTTGGGATGACTCTGTTGCCAGCACAATAGTCGAGTGTCACAGAGGGACGGGCACCTGACCTTGAGAAATCAGCGGCAATCCAACACTTTAATGTCTATTTCACACACCATTTCATTCCAATGGATTTAAAACCCTGAACGACCATCTCAACAGTTGTTACGATCAACATTTTGACATCCATAATGTCCAGCAGTCAGGATGGTCAGACGCTGGCTCCGCAGTCACTCCAGGAAAATGCCTGAATGTGTGCGTGAGAGAGAGAAAGAGAGCGGTCTTCCCATCGCTACGGTAACAGCTGCGATGGCAGCCGCTATGAGGAACAGGCGTGTCATTGAGTTTCTATGATGTCACTGGTTTGGTGAGGCAAGCAGATGGGCTGGGCCAGGTACAGAACCTGCCGTTAGTAAACGCATACAAATAAATACCGGCTCGCCGATAAACGCAAACAACCACATTATGCTTTTCGAGCATGTGCGCAAACACACGGCGCACGCACAAATTCTATCAAAACGCACCGTCTCTCATGCATAAACACCTTTTCTCCTCATTTGACAGACTGCTCCACCCGCTAGTTTAAGATGCGACGCATTCCTCCTAATATGCCCAAAGAGCATGCAGCCCTAATCTAATTACAGTGTCAGTCAGCAGAGTGTTCACCCAAAGAGAAATTAGGAAAGCAAAAAATCTACAAACAAGAAAAAAAAATATCTTCCTGCAAGCATGTGGCATATCTACCCACCACCACCACCCCCTCTTTGTGATATTTTTTAATGGTTTCACACTTACCCCTGCTGAGATTTATTACCTGGCCTAATTATAAAGGCAAATGAAATCAGCTCGAGACGTTATGAACAGAGAACCACTATTAAGATTCATTTGCAGTATTTGCAACAATATGGTATATTCTGTTTTCATGCCTGACACATACAGATAAGAAAAAAAAGGTACATGAATGTGATCGAAGGGCACGGGGGTGGGGATGAGGCTTGTGCCTGGACAGGGAGGTGGAAACAGAGGAGAAAAGAGCAGAGACAGAGGGACAGCGGGGTTTTGTTGGAGGAGGGGTGGATTAAAGAGAGTGCTGGCTTTTCCACTTGAGGAGGTATTGATGCCATATTGGATGCAGCTACTTATGAACAGGTGTGCTGTGTGTGGCCACTGTGACCCAGGCTCCACTTCCTGCATGGCTACACATCCGATTGAGGTGTATCGGAGCCGAGCGGGGAGAAGCAGGCGTCAACCCCCCTCGGGTCTAAGATGAAGGGACAAGCACACTGCAGCTCCTTCCCTCAGACCAGCAGGGTGGGCGGGGAGGGGGTGAAGCCCAGCCAACCCAAGACCACTGCCTCAGAGTGTAAGCAACCATGAATAAAAATGGACTTTGCAGGGAAGCAGGGCTCATAATTATTCGTTTTAAATCAGTTAAAGCCTTTTCTCAAATATCCCCTAGGAGGCGTGGGGTTAAGAATCCATTTGTGGGAAGTGTACCATGACAGCGAGCTTGTCTCCCTGGAGACAGAGGATATGACAGTAGGGAATGTGCACGTGTTGGGTGAGGCTATATGCTTATATATCTGTACTTGCGTGTGTGTGTGTGTGTGTGTGTGTGTGTGTGTGTGTGTGTGCGCGCATTAATATGCATGCATTTTTGTGGGGTATTTGAACGTTGGCAAATTTGAGAGTCAGTAGAGCACACAGGCTCACAAACACACAAACGGGAGTAATATCGTTTCTCCTGTTTTAGATTTCAAGAGTGGATCTCAAGTGTTTTAAAGGTCACTTGCAAGAGAACACAATGCGGTGCTCAAGTTGCTATGACCTGTGAAACAAAACAGACTGAAAGCTCCAAGATAATACTGACGACCACAAAAATAACATCCTCAGGAGTAAGTAATTTTTCGTGTGTGTGGATACAAGTAGGTCTGTTCTTGTGTGTAAACCTTTCGTGTTATTTATCACATTGTCTCTGTGATGCTGATCACATTGTCATTGAAGGGCTACAAGCAAAAATTGTTAAATAGAGGGGAAACTGGGAAACAGACGGGAATGGGCAGATGACAGGAAGATAAACCAGTTTGCCTAGAAAAGAAAACAGGAAAAAAGACAGAAGAAGTCTTGGGAAGGAGGGAGAGGAGCGGGTGTCCTACTTTACCGTCACACCGTCTTGCCATATATGGTCCTTCTGAAGCAGCTCTGCCTCCCTGGCCAGTTTCTGCAAGGAAACACAAAAACAGCAAGTGTAAGTATCAGAAGTTAATAGCACATTGATTTGTGTGTTTGTGAAAGACAGACGAACAGACAGAAAGATGGGGCTGTGACCTCGTTCCCTACAAAAGCCAGTGCAGCTGAAAAATCCATCTATCCATTCTCTATACACCACTTTATCCTCACTAGGGTCACAGGGGGTGCTGGAGCCTATCTCAGCTGACTCGGGCGAAGGCAGGAGACACCCTGGACAGGTCGCCAGTCTGTCGCAGGGCTACATATACAGACAAACAATCACATTCACACCTACGGGCAATTTAGAGTAACCAATTAACCTCAGCATATTTTTGGACTGTGGGAGGAAGCCGGAGTACCCAGAGGAAACCCATGCATGCACAGGGAGAACATGCAAACTCCATGTAGAAAGATCCCAGGCCCAGGCCGGGATTTGAACCAGGGATCTTCTTGGTGCAAGGTGAAAGTGCTAACCACTACTCCACTGTGCAGCCCCAGCTGAAAAATGAAGTGGGTAATTCAGGTGATCAGGCAGCAGCAAAGTCAAAAACAACTGTCCTCTTCAAACAGTTAGTTTTGAAAGTTGCAATGGAGGCACCTTTATTACCATTTGTGCTAAAAAAAAAAAAAAAAATCCCTTAATTCAGATGCAACAGATCTGATATTTTGTTATTAAATATCATTAAATACAAATTCAAAACAAGGGAATTTGAAGGCCATGTGTTGAAAGTGACCTTATGTTTTTCAAATTTGACAATCCTGTAAGTGTATTCAGAAAATTGTGCTAGAAACTACACCACACGCTTATTTCTTGTCAGTGCTACTGTGGAGGATGTTCACCACTACAACCTTACACTGATTGATGTAGACATTTACAGTAGCTGTGTGTCAGCTGTGTGCACTTTTCCCTGGCAGTGACCTCAACAGTGATATGTGTGTTTTTATCCGCCTGTACATGTCCGTTTTGAAGCTGTAGCACGTTGGTACGACACGCTTATTCCTTATTGTCTTTTTCACTGTCTGTATCCATAAACGTTCACCATCTGCACAGACAAGGGGCTTGTTCTTTGCTTCCTTCCTTTAGAATTTGATCTCACTCCATTCAACTCTCTGCCGCTCGCTGCAACTCAAGCACACCAGCTCACCTGTGATCTTGCATGATCACTGTAAAACTGCTCTACACTACTGCAAGTTGTAATATTGGAGGAATTCAACTATACGGGTGTTTGAACTGGCAACCAATTCTGAAGAATTATTTAATGGAGTGCACCATGCTGCAAGTTCACAGAATTGTTGTTTGTTACATATAAAACCCTGGCAGTCTGAAACTGTGTTTTTTAGACTGGTTTTGACTGGTGCGCTGCACTTCTAAGGTGGAAATGCATGACATGGTTGACTCATGTCACTCTGGATGTGCAGTGTATAAAAAGGAACATATGAACTACAGCTGTTGGACCCTAGGATCAGGATGGTCGAATTAAGGCGATTTGTAATTGATCCACATCAGCACAAACCTAAGTGTGACTCTTTGTCTACCACTGCTGTTACGCAGGTCTTCTTTATTTGAATCATTTCTCAGTAAATGCAGCATCATCAATTAAGACGTTATTCATTTCTGACACAAATTGCACACAATGGACATTTGTCCTGTGCTAATGTTGCCGTTTTGAGGCACTGACACATGAAGAGCTATTGCAGAGACACTTTTAACGTGTGTCACTGGGCTATAAGAACACTATCGTTGTTGATCCCAGCTTGAATTGACATTTGCTCTGACCGATGGTCTTTAAACATCATATTAGACTTTGTCATGGTGCTCCTTTACCAGCTAAACTCGTACAGTGTTTGCAAACACGGAATTTCCCACATCCTACATCACTACAGGACTAAACAGCGAGAAGCGCCACCTGGTAGTGCAATCACACACTCCAGCTAATCTACAATTCCTGAAGCGTACCAATAAAAAATGGTTTCAGGAGAAATATTAAAAGACTTGCACTTGATTGCAAGCAAAATCCCAACATGGAACATCCCTAACGGACAAATGAACAAGGTCATTTTCCGTTGCTATGTTTTATCAAAGTATTTGTAAATGGTAAATGGTTGTATTTATATAGCGCTTTTATCCAAAGCGCTTTACATGATATGTTGTCACATTTACCCATTCACACACACATGGCAGGAGCTGCCATGCAAGGCGCTAACCACGACCCATCAGGAGCAATTAGGGGTTAGGTGTCTTGCTCAGGGACACCTCGACATGAACACAACGGGCCGAGGATCGAACCGGCAACCTTCTAGTTACAAGACGGCCACTCTACCCACTGAGTCATGCAGCCCCATACATTTGTAGTAACAATAATTGTCATCTCAAGCTAGTTAAAAGCACATTACTCACTGCTGTTGAACTTTAGGAGTCTAACATCATTCAGCATGACGTGGCTCACCCCTGAAGAAGCTTACTGTATGTAGGCTTCTCATATAGGAAGTCATCCAAGTGACAAATATGGTGAAGCCTTGGAATCTCTCTCCTTCCCTACAGCAGCTCTCACCCTGCCTCCCTCACTCCCTCCCTCTTGTGCCTCAGTATCTAGGTTCTTCCAGGCCTCTAGGGGGCGATCTTATTTTTGTCACAGAATAGTGTGATCATTCACCAAGTCCTGAGGCTCTAAAATTATGAACCCTATTTGGAACCCTGCTACAGTGAGAGCTCATTCATTTGTGAAATCTGTCCCCCTACCATGAGAGGCTTTTTATCAAACAAACACTCAAGAAGTAAATTCTCATTATACTGGAAGCTGTTCTATTTCTATCAAGGGACCCGCCCACTTCATCTCAGCAGACCCTCAGCTCCACCTCATCTCAATGCACACAACAAGCACAGAATATCAAGCTCCCCGTGATGCCTCATTGGGATGTTATTACAGCACAATTGCTCAAAGTATGTATATAATGTAATATCACTAACCTCATTTGTGGATATCAAATGAAATGAATATCAGAAAATCAGGATCACTTCAAGTCTTTTGTGAGTGTATGCAATTGCATCATGATTTTAATCACCTGAACAAGCCTTAAATAACGACAAGATTTCATTCATTTCCTAATGAGGCAATAGGCGACTGAAACATCGAAATAAGGATCTTATTAGCTCGTTGGAATTATTACCAAAGAGTCCATTAGAAAAGACCACAATTGTGCAGCTTTTTGTTAGAGAGGGTCAGCTTAACTAAAGGGCGCCACCACAGTGGTAATCTCTAGGCAAAACTACCAACACTTCATTTTTCAATTTAGGATAAACAGAGCGGTTAAACAGTAATCTCCCTGTGTTGTCAGCTCTGGAAATTAAAGCCATATGATTTCACTCTCTGTCACAACAGCTGGTGTTTAATGCTTTTTTGTTATAGTAGTCAAAGTTCCTTTTGAGGATAAATAAGTTGCCTTTGCTCAATAGTATCCATCCTTTCTTTCTCCACCCTCTTTCATGATCTATTATCTGGCTAACTTTTGATCCCTTTGGCTCAGTCCCTTCTTCAGGATTTAATCTGTCAGTAAGGATCTCTACTTTGTCCCTTCAGAGAATCCATTTCTCTCCCCTTGAGTGGCCGACACATCTTTTTTTTTTTAGTTCTGTGTTTCTCCAGCTGCCTCTCTCCTGGTATTCTTCCTTCCTCTCCGCCCGGTAGGCCACACCATTTCTCTGGGACCCTATCTCTTCCCAAGCAGCTTAATGCAGTCCCCATGCTCCAAAACAGCCATGTGTCTTCATGTGTCTTTCCTTCCTCTGTGTTGGCCCAGATGGATGGGCAAAACAAACAGCCAATGAATCAGAGTGAGAGATGTGGGAAGGAGGGGGGCAGGGATATATCATCTATGCTGGTGGCTGGAGCCCAAGCAGCTTAGAGCACTGGATGAGCATAGTGAGATCAGCACAGTACAGCACAGATAAGCTCAGTACAGGCCCACACAACACAGAAAATAACACCACAGCATACAGGCACAAATACACCAGGAGAGTCAACAACATGAGCGTGAAGCTCTAATGTTATTGCCATTGTAACCTTGACACAAAATGCATCACATGTCGGGCCATTTGTCATCCAGCCTTCAGGCAAGGTCAGGAACCATAAGCACAACTCTGTAATGGATAGTGGCATGTGAAGTGCGTACACGAGGTCCGCAGACTTAAGCGACCCACAGTGGAACCTGTCATGTATGCAAATACTGTATATAATAGTGCAGGTGACAGAATAATTGTACAAACAGCCAAAGAGGAGGCTGCAGCAACTTAGTGATGCCTCTGCTGTGGGAGAACCCCACCGGTGAAAAGCCGCGCTCCCTCACTGTGAACTCACAGAGCACGAAGGCAGCAGCGAGCAAAATAAAGAAAAGCTCAGCACGAGACGATTAGGATCTTTAATATTTATAACTGTTCAGTTTGCTCTGTTCCAGAGGGGAGCAGTTTAATCACTCAAAGTCATGTTATTTCTAAGGGAATGATAGCACACCAGGGACGGACAGTGTCATGCTGTGGTGAGCGCCAACTCGACACTGGGCCGCTTGTGTGATTGCTGTAGCCTGTTAGGCCCTTCCACTGAGCATTAACTTAAAGGGCACTCGACACACCACATTGTCGTCTGTGTGATCTGGAGGGACTCTCCAAAACAGATCGACAACGTGTGTGTTTGAGTGAGAGGGCACTTGAGAAAACACGACACGGACTGTACATGTGATTGCAGCTTTGAATAAGGTACTCAACATGTTCCAAACGACCCCCTTAGCTTAGGTTTCTGGCAACACTTAAGTTACCTTGGGGACCAAAAGACTGTGAAATGACTCTGCTGAGGTCACTTAACCTTCTCAGAGCGGCTAATACCGTCAGGAAAGACCCTTTGTAAATTCTGCAACGATTGGCTGCTGTGAACGGTGACAGTCAAACGGCAAGCCAGTAAGCTCTTTGGGAAAAAAAGACGTCTAAATATAGAACCGTTTTCTTGAGGGTCCTTTCCACAATGTTGAATTAAATATCTGGCTGCAGCATCACGAGAAAGAGCATCTCTGTGTCTACTAACACACGCATGATCAGGAAGAATCATCAGCAGTGGCATGTTTAGCTGGAGGCACTTCAAAGGACATGACATCTGTGGGCAGCCTTGTTTCCTTGAGGCCATATGAGGACATAATTATCATACACACAGCGAGGAGCATTAAAGTTTGAGTGAAAACCGCTGTGTGTCATGGCTGCTGACAAATTCTTGTCACATCAAGAACTCAATACTGTGTCGTGGCCTTGAAAGCAGCTCAGTGTGCTGTAGTAGTGCAGAGAGAAGCAATGTCATGCAGCACTTGGTCCATTAGGGGGCAGCAGACTGAGGATACCAGTGAGCGCCAGCAGCAGCAGCAGCAGCAGCAGCAGCAGCCAGTGGAGCCTGTCAGAGTGAGAGCAGTCTGCTTTAAGCTCTTCATTCTGTCTTCTCCACTCGGCCGGGATTAAGGCCAATCATAGAAATCACTGAGTCAGAACCGTCCCACAATAACAGATGGAGGGACTTTCCACTCCAGAATTTTAAAACATCACAGACAAACTCAGTTCGCCTCGCACCCTTACCGCCACCATCCCCCACCGCCGCCACCATCTTTCATCCTAGCACCATCCTTTTATCTCTCCTCCTCGCTCTGCTGTTATATCCTGCCATCATATGCCGTACTCCATTTCTCTCCATCTGTCTCAGTTTACTGCCCCCAAAACTTTCTCCCTCCTCTAACACCGCATTAATTCCAACAACACAGTCACAAACCAACTTCAAAACAGTTTAATTGACTTCCCAGAGTGCAGCAACGTATGATGAAATGGGAAGAAGCTTGAAAACTTATGGCATGTTTTTACTGCTTGAGTTATTACACATTCGGTTGAGCGACTGAAACGAGAGACCATCAAATTTCAAGATCCAGACACAAAGTGCTGCACTGACAAAACTGATAAGACAAGACTCCTCTTCATAGTCGCCAAACAATGTAAAAGTCCATAATGAGGCGAAATAATGACCCTTAATTCCAGGTCCCTGGCTGGTTTGATACTGGCAGCTGGGTATTGTAGTCCTTATTAGCTAACTCTGACAGAGGATCTGCATGGATGGGTGGGAGACCCTGTCTTTGTTCTGTGATCCAAAGCACCCTGTGGCAGGCCCGTTTGCAGAGGCAGTGTGTGTAGTGCCATTGTAGCATGTGCTGAGATAATCCCTGCCTTTGTTTCTCTCCCATAATCTTCCCCCACCACAACGGAAATGTTCACACTTTCTTTTGCATTGCCCCACTCATGGCAGCACATTCCCAACTCCACTTTGTCGTTTCCACAGAGACTGAAAATCTGGGAGACGTGGACTGTCACCTACCCATAGCAGCAGCAACTCACCAGCTTTTCAAAATCAAACAGCAGCTTTTCCACACTCCACACAGAGCCACAGAAACTCCATATTTCCACAGAAGACTGCCAGCATTGTGCTGAAGCTTCTGTGTAGTTCACTGAGACAAAAAAAGGCAGCTGTCTTTACTTTGGAACAATACAGAAGCAGCATTGTAGTCTGCAGCAGCTAAACTCCCTCATAATGGTTCTTCAGAGTGACGCTGAAAGTAATCGACCTTGATCATAAGCTCTTGTGTACTAATCAGTGCCCTTTTAAGTTTATAATATGGATAGAATCAAAATACGATTACGTTAGAAGCAATGTCACGGGAGCAAATGAGCTAATTTAATATATTACTGACTGCTGAAGTATCTCCATAAAAACAATTTGCACTAAAAAACTAATTCTCTTCTAATTGGGATGATTTTGGTTTCATTTGAAGATACTCCACTCAAAATAATATGCATTTCACTCATTAAACAGCAGAGCCTTTGAAGCTAAGTGGCAGACTCATCATTGCACAGAACGGGGCCAAAGACCATTGTAGTGCACATTATCATTCACTGGAGATGCTATCCCTGGAAATTCAAAAAAGCCTCCTATGGGATAAATGCAACAGACAGTTCTATCTACATCAGGCACACGCATGAAAAAATTTCCACATTCACGACGCACACATCATTTAAGTTATATGCAAAGTTCAAACAAGGGCAGTGCAAGAACACTGTAGTGAGTCAATATTACACAGATGTGCAGCCCTGACTGCTCACAGGTAGCCAGGAGTCCTACATGCAGAGGCCAGCAGGGGGCTCAGGGTGAGCGTGCAGGCAGAGCGCTGTGCTGATGGGGCCAGGATCGGCTCAGTGACATGCCAGTGTCTGGCTGGTTGGTCTCACTGTCCATTGTTTGACAGATAGTCACAGACATGCCCAGCCCTTCCTGCTGTTGCTGGCATCAAGCAGACAACAGTGAGTGAGAGATGGATTAAGAGAGGGAAAGGGGGCCTTAAAGTGACATTTACAAAAATGAAAAATAAATAGATTTAGTCATGTTTCTCCAGCCTCAACCTTGCAGGTGGCTGAGAAGGAGAAAATTGCATACCCATCGTCTGGAACAAGTGATAAATAAAATAAATAAGTCAAACAGAAGAGGCCCAGTGACATTCCACTAGAAAGAAACTGAGCACATAACCGCCCTTTTAGGCAATACATCTGTTAGCAGGTGAGTGGAGGACGTGCTTGTTTCGTCCACCTCCTCATGAAGCCGAGTGAGGAGGAGCAGAGCAGAGCGGCATCAGGATGCACGGCAAATGTCTCCTTGGTCAGAGGGCAGATTGATATATGCAAGCACGCTGCGACACAAACACAACACCACAATGACACTTAGAGCTGCACTCCGTCGCTCTGTGTTTCTGCAGTCTGTTATTTGTGACACATTTTTTTACAAAAACTCCACAGATGCCAAATTACGCACATAATGTGAAAGCCCACAGACATACAGAATGAGCAGGAAAACAACAGCAGCATATGAAACCGCTGAATGAAAGCCAACCGTGATTGTTTAGAAAGACTCGCTTTCAATCACCACTGGTCACATACATCAAACCGAAACAAACACCGCTCAGATGTATGTGAATACTGTACACTTGCAATCAAATCAAATGAGCCCTCACTAATCAACGAGCAATCACTTATACACACATTTGTATTCTCGTTACCCTTTCTCTGGTGAACACGCTGCCTGCTGAGCTTGGTCGGAATGAGCCAGATGTGTATTGTTGAAAGAAATGGGAAAACGGAGACCATTTTGGTAGTAGCATTTGGGAAATTCATATTGAATCCAAAACATTATGCTTTCTGTTATATTTTTCCAGTCTTCTGTTTGTTACATGTAACCATAAAGGTGGCGAGCTGCAGAAGAGTGACCTGTGGTAGATTTAAGGTGTTCCACTGGTGCGCGTTTGCGTAGTTCTCCGCACAGTGGAGGACTATGGGAATTCAACCCACACAGAAGCTATGGAGACATGCTTGTGTGCTGAACTCCACTGAGCCAACAGCGTGTTGCCCCTCAGCGACAATGCGCAAGTCCAATGCTGATTGATTGAAGGTTGGCTCAGACTGGGAAGGGTAAAGGGTCCTTTCAATATGGTGAACAATGCACGTGCTTATAAACACCGCCTGTGAACGTTAATGCAACAGGACTCAGTTTCCCTCCACTATATTCTCCACTGTGGCTTCTGTCTTTTCCGTGGCAGATTCAAAAGCAAAAGGGCAACAACAATACAAAGTCATCAGAGATTTACCCACAACAGGCAGCCGTGCTCTGCGTTGCATCGACACCGTAGAATATTTCGGCCTTTAGTGATGGTCAGGACAAATAAAATGTCAGAGGGGTGCAGAAAAACCACAAGAGGAAGAAAGGCAGTTGATTTTTTTGCTCAGAGCCATACCAACATTATCTCAGTCTATCAGCTTAGTGCGCCTTCCCTTCACCTCTCCCCCTCTACAGCCCTGTCTGCAGTTCAAGGGCAAACCGGTTATTTTTGTCGTCCATTTTTGCCCTTCGCTCAATCAACCTCACCTCTACCTGAAGACTGCTGTTAGTTTCATGAAAGAAATTCATATTCATGATTTAAAAAGGGCCGTTATTATTCAACAAAAAGGTCACGATGTGTTACCCAAAAATATATTCAGTGATTTCTCGCAGATTTACCTTGCATGCTCTCCTCCGTCCTTATTGCTACAAAGAGAAAGTGCACGGTGTCTGACGAAACCGCTGTCAAAGCGCCAGAGAGCCCAGTGACAACAGTTGGTGTTTGACAAAGTGTATCACTGACAGTGTGTGGCCAGTCAATTGTTCAGGATTTACACACATGCGCGCACACCTTCAGTCATACTCATCCATGCACACACACACACACACACACACGCTGCACATACCCTATCCAGTTTTCCAGCAGACATAAGAGAGGAAAAACATGCAGACACGGCCGTCTCTCAAAGCAATTACAGCAGATTGAAACCAAATTAAATTTGAAGCCTAGAGCAACACCAGCGACTGAACGTCTATGACAGATATGACAGGGGAGGAAAGGGAGTGCTGCGGGACCAAAAGGGTGGAAGGCATGATGGAGAGAACGGCAGGTATGGGTCACAGAGGGAGAGACAGCTACTTGAATAGAAGAGCAAATAGGAAGAAATGGGGGAGAGAGCTGGTCCCATACAGAGAGTATCAAAAGTGAACTCAGCCACGATTTAAAAGGACACTTCAGGCAGTGCTGCATGCTTTGGCTCATCTGCTATTAACTGCATATTCTATACGTTGCTGCAGATGCTTTCAATAGCACACCATATGTTTTTGGATTGATTTTCTACCTTCAGGGCAACCACCAGTTTGCAGTTATTTCAATATGGAATCAACTTGGTTTGCATTTATTACTGTGCAGAATGAACTTTGAGACTTTAACCCTTTAAGCGTCAGTCAATTCCAGCCGTTTTCAGTACAAAAAAATCGCTAATATTCTATTTTTAAGTAAAAAAAAATTACGAAAAATACAGGGAATATTGGACGGGCATCGCGAGGTGCATTTCCTTGAAAATGACCGATTCGGGGATTTTATACCGACTTCAGGACATGTTTTGGATAAAATAGTTTACTGGCTTGTGTCATCTGGATGTAAAAGGTTGGATTATGGCCGTTTTTTGTGGAATCTTTTTTTGTGTGTGTAATAATAAACCCGGAAATGTGAGTCGCGCTGTGTGCGTTGAAGCCGTGTATAGAGAACGGATGGATGAATATTCGTTTTTGTCGGACAAATGTGTTTTTCTCACCCGCTGTGGTAATCGCATCTGAAAGTGGTTTATACCGGCGAATTCATGAGAATCTAAGCTTTCCATCGGCGTATAGTGTTTGTATAATCGTGTTTGCAGCTGTCGGACAACAGTGTTTTAAAATAAATATGATCCTGGTCAAGTTGAGCAATTTGAGAATGACTGCAGCAATAATCTCCTTTCATACTAACATGCGTGAAAATGCACATCACCGTTCACGTACATCAGGCGTGTGCATGCTGGTGTCCATAATCAGGGTTTACAGGCAGAGGGTTTGTTGCTTGGTTGTAGAACCATGCGATAGGGGTGTGATGAATCAGGGAAGGACACGTAGTGAGTGATAAGAGGGTGAAAATCTCCATCCTGGAAGGATGTGCTCAGCAACCTAAAACTGCATTTGTGTGTGGATGAAAAAGCCAAAAAGCTAAGGCTACAAGCTAAAAATTATCCACATACATGGAGAAGACTGGTGCTCCATCACGTTAAATGTTTTATCACTTATCATTATACTCTGACATTTACAGTACTGCAGGCTTGGCTGTTAAATAACCTATAAATGCACCAAAAAAATCAAAGGTACAATATTCAAATCAATGCTGCTGTCTTCCGTGCTTTCCATATTTTCATTTTCCAACTATATGCTGTCGCTCCTGAATTCAATGACTTCCTGAATCACTGAAAACCAACCAAAACAGTAATAGTAAAGGTACATATTGTCTGATAATACAGTCTGAAACCATACAATAAGCTGTGGGGCACTGTCAGAAATGATGGAAAGCTATATTATTTAAAATTAATGTAATAAAACATGCAAAATCACTGACATGTTCTTCTCTGAAAAGCTCAGTGTCTGAATATTCAATGCCTCTTCTATGCTTTTCATGGTTAATGCCATATAACTGACAATTAGGTAATTATTTATGCAAAAATGATGGCTAAAGGAGGAAACAAAAGAAAACAGCAATGCTACATCCAATAAAAGCATTGTTTTTTTTAAACTGTCACACTGCAGAATGACACCGCGGAAGTAGAAATATACTATAATCTGTAGACCATTTAGCAATCACAAACATGTGCTCGTTGCAGGCATACAGATTAGCTCAGTTTCCAGTTCTCCACACGATATCATTTCTCCATTTTCATTATTCTAGTCCAAGAAATGACAGGATTAGTTGTGGCGGCTTTTAAACATCTGATGTTATCTCGCTCTCCTGGGTGAACAATTAATCCCCCTCACTTCCCTTCTTCTCATCGCCCTCTCTCTCCCCATCCAGGCTTCATCTCGCCTCCATTTCTCTGCTCCTCTTTTCTGCTCTCCCCCCACCATACTGTCTATCTCTCCCAGAGGAGATCTTTTTTTACTCGAGAGAAATGAAGCTAAGTGGCCTGGCATTTAAATACCTACAGCGTGCTGTGGAGCTATGCGAAAGAACACAAAATGAGGTTTCTGTAATCACGAGGCAGTGGCCTTACAGTACACGCACACACGTTCAATTCAGCATTTATCCAACATTAATGCTCTTATATTTACTACATCATTGTTCTCTTGTCTCTTTAGTTTGTAAATCCAATGTGAACATGAAATTTTCCATTAGCAAAAACAATATTAGCTGGATCTATAATCACGTTCAGGCGGCAGGTACAGAATGATGAAATTTGAAATTATAATCTGTCACACTTTCCTGTCAATATGCCTCCTGACTAACAAGTGAAGGACATCATCTTCTTTGTGTGGAGAGTAACGAGCTCGCAAGCAGGTTTCATATGTTAATGCAAATAACATCTGGCTAACAATGCAAATGTTTGATCAGTCTTCTGTGTCTCGTCCTGCTGCAATCTATACTCCTCAGTCGCCAAGAGATGATTTGCTGAATATTCAACAAAGCGATGATGCTCAGAATTCACAAGTGCTGCGACTGATTCTATATGCAGGATCTTCAATGAGAGGCAATTTGTAAAAACAGATACAACAGAAAACAGAGAGATGAATATTAAAACATGTTAAACCGTGATCTGCAATGCTGTACCTGGGAGTCCAGTAAATGCACAAGGTATACGATGTTGTAGCTCAATTCTACTTTTTCCTTTTTGAACTCTCCTGATGTTGATTTGACCCCCTATTTCCACATTGAATAAAAAAAACAAAACAAAGAGCTTTCTTTTCATTTCAGTCAGATGTGGAGAGAGTGTGTTTTGTCGGAGCTGCTTACACACAATAGTGGGTGGTTTTATGTGATCTTATTTTATTTATTTTTGGTCAAATATCAAATGGTCTTGAAGGTACCATTCAAGAACATTTGCATTTAATTATCCCACAGTGTAAATGCTGGAGTCAATCCATATATTTATTGCAGATGGTATCAATATGGATGATTCATATTCAGCATGTTTGATTTAAGAGCCTTTTCTGTCTATTTCAGAATCAAACAAGAAAATTACTTGAACCTGAATCACTGTTAATCCTGAATTTGTTACACTATGACAAAAAAACGCCTCCCCACAACTTCCATGTGTACGTCTTGTGTCGTTATCATTTGAAATATGCAACAGTCGAATGCAAAGGCTTTACACAGCATGTCCTGTTATCACACACTGAGGCTGCAAAAGGCTGTAACTTAGCAGAAACACAACCTGGCTGACTCATGGATGCATCGGTGCCAAGTGTGCTACACAACAGAACAGACATGTAAATAAGATATCTCTTCTCACTTTTCATTGATTAAAACATTCTGAATTTGCACATAAATTGAGCTTGATAAAGGGAACGATGTACAAGGAGATGAAAACAAATTATTCAAATACATGATTACAGTGTGGTTGTGACTATTAAACGCCATCAGTCAGCCTAAACAACTGAAACCCCCCCAAGAAAAATAAAACACTGAGGCTTCCAGCCAGCTATTGAGTCTAAGATGCATATCCATCCAGGATGTTGTTGCTGCAGATCATCTTTTTCTCTGTCCGCCATGTTTAGTGGCAAACATTGAAATGTGTGTAAAAGCAGAGTGGAGGCAAATTCCTTCAATAAACTGGCGCTCATTGATGCATCAAAAGTGAAATGCTCGTTTAATTACTGTTTGCAACTTTTATCAGCCTCTTGAGAATATTCACACAGTCTCTCTTTGGAAATTTGGTTAAATCACATGGAAGATTTGATTTCTAATGTTGCTGCTAAGTGAGGATAAACAGACACGTGACTGTCCTGGAAGTAAAAAAAATAAAAAGACATGAGAGTCAGATTGTTTCTTTATTAAAAACTTCCAGGAGGTTTATTTTATGTTGGTTGGTTTGCATATTTCCCCAAAAAAACTGCAAGTAAGTAGAAAGTTGATTGTCAATGGCAGTGGCAGCGTGATGTCATGTGAAAGAGAAGAACTGAGCTAATTTATGCTGACCATGAGACTAAAACACAACGCTGGGTAAATGAATGAGAAGACAAGGGGGTACGGCCCGGGGCGTACAAGAACGCGACCAAATCTAATCAGCTTAATAGGCTGAAACACAAATATTAGAGACGTCTCGAACTTGAATTATCAGTTTTAAACACAAGCACGCACCGATTCGCTCACTCAACAGCACACACGCATACGGCGGCACAACATTTTTCAGGCGTTCAGTGTTGTTGAAGGGCAGAGAATGAGAACACCGTATTTAAATCATTCCAGGAGGAGAACAAACTCATTTTCGAAAAAGCTCCACACGCACGGCAGCCTGATGCTATATTCGGTGTCATTATGGACCAACATTGGTCAAAGATTATACGGGGGAGCCCATTCTGTCTGTGTGCATGAAGTCAATTTTCTAGATGGCATTTTCAGTTTCTCATTACCCTAGCGGTATACACTGCGCAGCTTTTATCTCACCTGTAACATCCTAAAAATATCCGCTGTTAAGGAAACAACATACAACAAAGAAGACACCCACGTAAAATAAAATAGCAATGTGAAATATCTAAAATTGCAGAAAACCCCCTTTGCAGGAAAGAAGAAAATGGTGAGAGATAAAACGAGGTAAAGTAGATGAATTTAAAAAGCAAAAAGTGTGATGGAGTCAGATAGAGAAGAAGAGAGCCAGGCAGCACTGAAGCAGTCTAACCTTGACAGAGAGCATCTTCTGACAAGCATCTGCCTCCTGTAATAATTTAGAAATAATCTCCATCCACAAAGGCCCAGCAGTCTGGCAGAGTAAATGCTCTGTGCCTGATCGATCACTCCGATTCAGCCAGCTGCCGGTCTCGGTGTGCGCAGGCCTAACATCGATCTCAGCTGTTCCCCCTCTCTCCGTCGTAGAGGAGGGGAAGATAAAGCGAGGGACGGGGATGCAAAGGTGAGAGAGAATGGAGATGGTGGTAGTGATGCCAAACCGAGAAAAACAAAAAGGGGATAGACTCAAAAGCTGATTTCAGAAACAATAGCGCGCATGTAAAGCTAAAACTGAGCGAAAGAAAATGAAAAAAACATTTTCACAATCCAGACTGAATCCAGACTATTGTGCTGCTCCCCCATGATGCTCTGCTTCATGACAAAGGTCATCCCCAGGACAACAGACAATCCTTTTGTTGAGTTTTTTTGAAAGTGCAGCAGGTGGCCA
This sequence comes from Acanthochromis polyacanthus, assembly GCF_021347895.1. Lineage (NCBI taxonomy): Eukaryota > Metazoa > Chordata > Actinopteri > Pomacentridae > Acanthochromis > Acanthochromis polyacanthus. The sequence goes on along the minus strand of NC_067117.1, from coordinate 11,002,639 downwards.
CCCAGTTTCAGACAAGAGGAACACACTACCGCACACAGGCACATCCCATCAACACATCCAATTACTACTCAGCGTTGTGACAGTATTAACTGCCGCTGTGCATTTGGCCCCTACCAATTAATTGACTTTTAAATGGTCTGCCATTAGCACCAATTTAAATGAATAGATGTACTCCTCCGCCTTCACTTAGTACACTTTGCCCCGGCTGCCTTTAAGAAGCAGCACCACTGTGTCATCGGAAATGGCAGTGTAGTCAGCGAGGTTTCAAAACAGAGCAAGGACAAAGTGAACCAGGCCTCTAAAATGTGTTATTATCATGCATATAGGCCGTGATTACAGTGTCCGTATTAGATTAGATGCTTCCACCAAATACCTGCATGCACTGTGCCAGAGGTGGAACCTAAACCTCCCGGGTTTTATCAGATGTAATGTGACAACAAATAGATTAATTTATGGTATTACAATCACTGCTAAGCCACCACACAGTCATGAAAATGTTCATAGTCATCATGGTTTATTTCACTTATCGCTGTGCTCAATGTGATTAAAGCTGGGATAGGCAGCATTTTAGTGGCATCACTGGGTAAGAACGCCATACTATTTTTACAGTGTATTCTGATTTAAGTGGTTTGAGAGAAAATTAGACTTCTGCAGGCAAGCTTTAGAAAGACTAGCTTGTAATGGCAGATTTTAGCCAATCATAGGTCTTTTCAGCCAGAGTGGGTGTTGTGGAAATTACGAGTATAACCCTGAATATGAAAACAAACACATGGATCATTGCAGTGTTTCCCCTACCATTATATTAGGGGGGCGCCCCGCCCCCCCAACGGCACCCCCCGCCCCCCCAGAAGGTCAAGTTAAATTAAAATAATTGTTACTTTTTTACACGCAAACTTTAGTTTTCCTGCATAAAGGCCGCTCCACATGCTGTCCTTACAGCACTCGCTGCAGCACTTCACTGTGTCTACTCCCCCCTCCCTCCGTCTTGTAAACAGTCACACTGCCCCCCACCCCACAGTCACCACACACACAAACACTAGTTTGCAGTGGCGCGTCTCGTGTTTTACTTTCTACAACAAACTACGGCCAAAATAGTGATTTCAGCCATAAAATAAAGAAGCAGAAGAAAAACCACCTCTGATGACAGTGACGCGCGCCATGAGGTAATTACGACCGTATAGCGGGGCCATGTGTTGTTGTTCTCAATCGTGTAGGAGTGTTAGAAATGAAAAGAGAACGAAGGGAAGTGGGACCCGCGATGAAACTTCATAGAGATAAAAAAAAAAAAATGAAGACGCTCTTTTTAACAGCATGACTTCTTATGATGCAAAATTGGTCATTTGAGACGACGTCTGTCGTAATATTGGACCTAAAATAAATAAAGTATTATTATTATTATTATTATAAAATAATTAGATGAAGCCTTTCAACACCGTAATGTAAAAATGGGCTAAAAATGATTCACACGCTCAATAAGTGGTACAAAATGGTGAAAATTATATATTTTAATATCGGCGTGCACGCACACGTGTACACACACACACAAGCGTGAGCGCACATGTGAGCAGACTCCTGCCAGCGACCGTCGGAAAATGGCACATGAAAAACAAAGCAAAATCTCAGCGTTTTTTAAACGCTCACAGTCACAGGGTGATAATGGCAACACCAGCCGCCCCTCTGGCTCTTCAAGCAGTAGCACCCAGAGCAGCTCTGCCTCTCCCGGGCCAAGTGACAGCAGCCAAAGTTCTGCATGGCAAGCCCCCCCCCCCCACCTGCCCCGCAGCAAAAGTCATCATCTCACCACCGCATGTCGGGCTTTGACCCATAGACTGTATATATAGTGGACGTAGCATCTGGCTCCAGAATTGAAGCAAACCCGGAAGTGTCAAAAACTTGCAATATCACGCCGTCCGCTAGGGTTGGCTCCAAAAAGCTTTTTCTCCATAGACCCCAATTCATTTTTGGAAAAAATAAAATTTGATAGACTGATGTTCTACAGCTCAGGATTTTTTTCCCGTTAGTTTTCATGGTCAAAATGAGAGATCAGGTGGCCGATCTTAAAATAAATCAATACTGAATTTTAAATAAATTGTTAAAGTTGGCGGAGCCAGGGGGCGTGGCTATACTTGATAAAACATATTATGACTCAAATTCCTTATTTCGACTTTTTGTACAACGGCAACAACAACCGACGCGAAAACACCCCCCCCAAGGCACCAATCCTAGGGGAAACACCGCATTGGTAAATTTTATATTGTATAAACATGGATAATAAAAGTAAATCATTACAATGCTGAGAGGAAGGTCACCACTTGATTTCCCATAGAATAATTAGATCATTTACAACTTGACAGTGAACACAAAATGTTCTTATTTCTGTTTCCTTACTGGCTCGTTACAAATAGGCTGTAAGTTCAATGTAAAACTCTAAGTCTGACATTCCTTAGACAGAATGGCTGCCTAGAGATGAGACAAACAGATCTTCTTAGAAGAACCTATGACCAAGGAGCCTCTTCAGATTGAAATTCCAAACCTGACTTTACAGCAACACTCAAAAACTTTGGAGTCTCTCACATTGCTATAAGCACCAGTTAACCTGCCACTCTCTCTCTTTAAATGACTAAATAATGAAGCAACTAATTATAAATAGAAGCTGATTAACATCTAAATAAATGATAATCTAAGAGACACGGGTAGGACATTATGGAGAGCAATAAAGTCTGTTAAGGTCGAATGTAGCGCAGCAGCCGGTTAAATGGAGGACTTTCACTGAGATTTTACAGGGTTCCAGTCCCACGTGATTGTTGGTTGTTAGCTGGACAAACTGGTCTGATGTGAGAAGAGGGCCTGTGCTTTTAAATATGGTCTTTTTTCTTTCCCCATTTCCAAATTTCAGCCTATCCCATCTTTAAACTCACAAAATTACCACAAACTCAGTCTAAAAGAAAGACAAGAAGCAAATGTTAAAAAAAAAAATCCACTGTAGTTCTTTAGAACTAAAAAAAACCAAAAACACCCTACTGTAGTTGGAAGGAAAACAGCAAATCTATTATATATTGGTGTTTGTGTTCAACTGCAGGTACAATTCAATATTTATTCAGCTTCTGCTTATGAGTGCCAGAGTTAGTTGTTGAAACATACTTTGCTTTGTAAACCCTTTCTAAACTTTTATATGCCAATAAATACTAAACGAAGACATTAGGTAAAATGTTGCTAGTATTTATTGTAAAGCATGAAATAACAACAAAAGCTGAATATGTATTGATGGTTTCATGAGCATTACAGTGATAATGCAATGACTACAGCATTTTTATGATTTTTTTTACCAATTAGACTTATTAATTTGAAAAAAAACCCTCAAGTTTCATAGTATTGCAGGAACTACTTGCTGTTTGCTGTACTTCTGAAGGGTGGTATAAGAACCACCCTAATGCAAAACTTGTGACACCAAACCTACGTCGTTGAGTTGATAATGTAATGCACGCTATTCAGTACATAAATCTTACAGTTGGGGAGGAGTGGGGGGTCAAATGGTAGAGGCTTATTGTGATAAGCTGAACTTGAGCTTGTAAGTTTGTAATCAATGATAGGGATTAATGTGTATCAAAAAGAAGAAAAAGAGCGAGGTTGCTTTTATCTGAGGTCGCTAAGATTACAGGAGCAAAGGACACAGAAGAAACAGAGAGAGAGAGACGCGAAAAAAGGGAGAGAGACAGTAAAGTGAAACGGGCAGGAGAGTAGAAGTGGGGAGAGGAAAAAGAGGGAGACGGAGTGAGATAATTATTATCATAGAGGTGGTTTTCCAAGGTCAATATTTGAGATTCTCCTCCACTGTCTCTCTGAAGCGTAACACCCCCCCCCCAACCCCCCACGCAGCACCTCCTCTCTCCTCCCCCCCGCCACCGCCAGGCAAGCTCCTATTTTCCCCTTTCCCTTCTTCTCCAGTTCCTACGCCTTTCCTCTGTCACTCATCCAGAAGAGGAAGACAGTGTCCCATCCCCCTGGCCGCTACCCCCGAATGAGCCGAAGCCATAGCCGACAGCTACCGTATAGCCTTTCAAACGCAAGACAAATTAAATGGGCGATAAACAAACCAACGGGCCCCTCTCTCTGTGTAGTTGGTGAGCCACCTGTCAGTCAGCCAAGAAACAAGGTAACCGGGCATCAAACCACATCTCTCAGCCTCTACTTTGCTGGCCTGTAAGGAAAAACACCTGCCAATCATGAAAAGTGTTAGGTCATTATGTTAAGACAGGCTGTAACAGGCTGACAGAGTTATGACAGGCTGTCAGAGCTCAAGACAGTAGGGCAGAAATCACGGGTGAGGAAGAGGAGGAGGGGCAATGGGCTGCAAAGGAGAGGCAGGTGAAGCGGAGTTTGACAGTGTGAACTCGAAAGTCCTCCTGAGGACTGCCGAGGATAATTTTAGTATTTAAATTCACTAAAATGCAGTTATTTTAGGGAGTGGAGTTAAAAGATGAAGTCTTTAAACTCACAGTTAGACAGAAGTTAGTGTCTTTAGTCTCCTTTATGTGGCATATTTCAGGTTTAACAGTCTGAGCTAGGTAGTTAGAAAAGAGATTTAGATCAAATCCTGTTAAATTTGAATGTCTCACTCAAATGTAGGAGCAGTTATGTGAAGGAAAGGTGATAAAGATCTGTATAGGTCTGTATATAAGGATAGTTGACCTCTGCATACATACATCCAATGGCAGGATACTAGTGCAAGACAGTGAATAAATTACTGTAATTAGAAAGAAGTGGATAAATTAACCCTGAACCACATTCTTAACCCTCATCAGTACACATGGCAAAGCCTATGAATCCGTACACTTGGGATCCAGCTGGACCTCAGTAGTTTCTCATTTCTGTACCTGTCCATATCCTCTCAATGCATATTTTCTTAAAACGTGTGTCGTTTGTAGATACAAATGTGAAAGAAATAATGAAACTTGGGTGACTTGTGACGTTTTTATTCAAGAGTAACAACATTTTCACTATTTTCATATTTTAGTGATTTTTGGTGCAGAATCACATGCAGGAAATAGAATTAGAGAATAGCATACATATGATCCTTTTGATTAAAACTGCCCTCTTTGCCACTGGGGTACAGGTGTGATTGTTTGTCATCTTTTATGTTACTGTATTGTTTCTAAGTTATTCTCTTGTTTTCACTGTGAAGCACTTTAGCCACCCTTTGGGCTTTTGTAAAGGGCTATAGAAATAAACTTTAATTGCCATAGTTCAGATGATTACTATTAATAATTACTTACAGTACGTGTATTGCTTACAATATTAGTCTAATAAATTTTAGCTGCTACCCTAAAAATTTAACAAAATGAAATCAAACATCAAATTTCAAATAGTTACCACTGCCATATCTTAACCCCAAAATGTGCATCTGGTAAACGCCATCACACAAGACTGAAGCTCATGTATGCGAGTCACCCCAACACCCCACAAAGTCACACACAGCATGTGCAAAATAGCAGGCAGCTTTGGACATTTGCCTCTGCAAATGTGCTCTAACACCAATAAAAGCCCTGTTACTTTTTTGTATAACCACTATTGCAGACCAATGCCACAGCTGATATGAGATGATGCAACAAGCTGAGACAGACTCTGAATGGCTTCCACTTAAGAAACAAACACAACAGAAGAGAAGTGACAGCGCGGCGCAAATGAATGCAAACTTGGGAGAAATGGAACGGAGAGAATAATTCAATCTGCAGCCACCTCCTCCAGTCAGCCAAGGAGAACTGAGCGGAGGGGAGGGCGGGGGAGGAGAGAAGGCTGAGGCGTGTGATGCCTTTCTCCCTGGGCAGGGCCGGGGTGGCAGGCGCCCAGATAAGTTGGGGCCAAGCAAAGATTAACTGCTTGCTCTGATGGAAGAGCAAAATAAAGGCGAGCTGACCTCCGATTCCCTTGGCCTCTCTGCATGAGTGTCCTTACTCGGTGGGGACGAGTGGTAGGGATTGTGTACATTAACCACGATGAGAATTTTTAAACAGCCAACAACAGCCCAGGCAGAGAGAAACTAATGTCATTCCTCCTGTGAGGAATAGGAGCTGCATGACCTCTCATATCCTTTCAAACTTATCCCCTTTTTTTGTCTTTCACTTTGAGTCCAGCTTTTCATTTCCCGCAGTCCTTCACTGCAGAGTCATACAATAATGCTGGTGGCTGCACCTGCAGAGCTGGCAAGCGGCTTCTCTGAAGATAACTTCTAATTGTCTAAGCCCATCCAAATGTTGAAGCACGGGCATTAGGGAAAGATAGAGCTTTTGCCGGTAAAACTGAGTTGGTTTGCAAGAACTACAGCAGCCCAGTGAAGTTGATCTCTTGGATCATTCTAGTGTGGTTGAGCTCAAGTGCTAAAGCTCTGCAAAGAAAAGATCTTCCCTATTAAAGCAAGCACCTTTTTTTTACCCATCTCTGCCATCGCCTAGTCAAATAGAGTTTTTGCTTTTGCATTGGATTTGCCACTAGTACAGGCTACAAGACTATTTATTTTAGTTTTTTGGCGCATAATGCATGTAGGTACATAACTGGGTTCTATCATCCCACATTTCCCTATTTAAGACAAGAAACCACATTCTGAAAATGGTTAGTCCAGATTACTACAATTGAATATGCTGATGAAAAATACTGTTAACATGTAGATGTAACTGTTCTTCATGTGGTTTAGGTGATTGCATAATGATGACAGACACCTCAGGCAAGAAATAGATCACTGTGATCCAAGTCCAGCTGAATAAATGGAATGATGTTTACTATTAAAGTAATTTAATCTGAAAACTGTCTAAGTCAGATTTGTATTGTAAGAGCACTGAGCTTTCCCTCATTGTGTTATTTTGTGTGGTCTAAATGCTCAATTACTTAAAAAAAAATAAGAAAATATGGTAAAAACCTAAAATGTGTAAGCCCTGGTTCTACAGCCTTGCAGAGGACAGAGGAGAATTCATATTCTATGAGATTTCAGCTGCATGTTAAAGGTAGTTTTTTAGTAAGCAGGATATTGTAGTAAATTTATACATATTTCCTAAGTTTAGATTTTCCTCAGCATCTGACTTTCTAACTCTGCAGCTCAATTTAGTGCAGTAGGTTTCTTTATTCAGGCTATAGGGTTCTCTGTTGAGACAGTGATACTCTTAAAAGCTCCGAACGTCAATGAAATACAATCGATTTATTTGTTTGTCTGTAAGCCCTGCAGGGACAGAACAACAAATGTGAACTCTTGAGCTCAAAACATAAAATGCTGTTGAGGAGATGTTTGCTGGTAGATTAACATAAATCTGGTGTCCCTGCATGAGAGTGTGCATGTATATGGTTATGTAAGAGCACCATACTGTGAAAACAGCCCTTGTTCTCCCGATCAATGGTCTGTCAGGAACTAACAGCTCGTTGTCAGGACACAAGCCCATTATTTGCCTTGTCCATTCCACAAGGAATAAAAGAAGGGACTCGCTCAAGCAGAACCCAACACTCCATCACACTGGAATTAAAGCACAGCTTTCCAGGGTCAGAGGCAGGCTATGGATATCAGGCCAGCATTCAGAGACAGGGATTATTTACCTCCCCACCAATAGCTACTTAATCCCTATAAGCAACATCCAGCTGCCCACTCATGATCACGTCAAAAAGAAAGACTCATTGACAGACAGCGTAAATAATTTCATTATTGAACCCAAATAAACTTTAAAAACCCTACATTTATTCAGGTAATGTGCAATTTCACTGCAACATTGGGTTTTATGCAAAGAACCACTGAGGCAATGAAGCAGTGGTTAACATTAGATTAATTAACTGAAGGATATAAAACCCGGATTTCTCAGTGAGTGTCTGTGGTTTGCAATCCACAGAAGTTTGCACACTGACTTCCTCCCGTGGGAACCATTTTGCTATATGGCCTCTCAGCTGATGATGCTGATAAGAGAAGCTGGCAGATAATCAGCAAAGTGATGAGAAGGTGGAGGGATCTAATAGAGTGGAGGGCTGGGCAGATTGGAGGTGGAGTGGATTTTGACCTGCTTAGGACAACCAAACATAATGACATATTTTTATATAAAAAAAGAATTTGACTTTCTAAAGCAGGGTCTCTCTAAGAATAGCAGATGACCATACTGTGCAATCTTGTCGTTGAAAACACAATTGACTATTCAAACAGGGCACTTTTTTCATGCAGCGCTTATTTCATTTTTTCACACCACACAGTGCTATAACATTTTCTATTTGATTGCTGAGGCGTTTTTCAAAAGCCCCTTTCATAAAAATGATCTTTTTCAATTGTGCCCTCTAGGAAAGAAAACAACGAACAGACAAGAGCGCTGCCTCGGAATAGGAAAGGGGAAAAAGTCTACGTTTTAGCACAGCAATTCAAGATTCAAGTGTCTCTGTCCTTTTCTTTCCCCTCTTTGCAGATACAAAATCGCACATGGAAGACTAGAAATATATGTTTTATGCAGCTTGGAGAGACGGCTGCATAAAAGCACAAAGCAGTCATTTCTATTCATTTGTCTCTCGCTGACGGGGAAATGAAGGAGTGAAGCAGATGCTACTGCTACGTGAACAAGTTGCTTAAACACAGAAAGCATTTTTCCCCTTTCAAGAAGAACTTGGATAATTAGATGCTGAATCAAACCCCCCCACTTCCTGCCTCGAACCCATATTGTCACTCAAATGAATGATTCTGAGTGAGGCAGGAACACTGCAAAAAACATAAATCTTCTGCTGTACACTGACATTTGTTTAGGAGGAGGGAAAAAGGCAGAGCATTCAAATGGAGCTGAAAATTGTACATTCAGAACTAAAATAAATGTGTGCATTGGAGATGTGAAGAAAAGTGCTGGAGGCAGCATACTGCCACGAACCAGATCAGGTTCTGACATTTTGTCTAATGTGAAATGCTGCCAAGGAACAGTGGGTGCGATGTTGTGACCTTTATCAGTGGAATGATAGAATGACCCAATATTTTAGATAGAATAATCTAGAGATACAACAATCTGTTTTTACAACGCAATGCTGTGACCTACCTCTGTGTGTACGTTTCTAATGACCTCCTGCTCTGCTTGTGTGCATCGGTGTGCATGTGTGCGATCACGAGGGTTGCTGACCTTCTGACGCATCTGTAGTGGGCAGCAGCACAGTGACGCTATCGCAGGTGTTTGTGAGCGTACGGGTGACTTCTGCTTTGAAGGTTAAACAGGCGATGCCTCAGCAAATTCTCTCAAGGCTTCCAAGAAGTTAGTCTGCCATACATTCAGTGAGGTAAGTGTGTCCATTCATATGTGTGTGTGTGTGTGTGTGTGTGTGTGTGCCAGTGTGTGAAGTGTAATAGCTTTGCCGCAGGTTGTAACAGATGGTTGCTAATGGAAGTTCATAGATCTGAATGACAGGGGCCAGGGGATTGGAGATGAGATTATGGAAGGGAACGTGTGAGTTTGAAAGTGCACATCCATGTGTTGGAGTTTGTCTAACTCTGTGCACATATGAACACGACGAATGTAGACCAACTAGTGTTTCTAGTCCTTTGACTTTGATCGTGACTGAAATAAAATTACAGCATTAGGACGGACTATCATGCAATTTGGTACTCATGGTACTCGAATGAATAGTTTTGGTGATTCCCAAAAGCATTGCCATGGGGTTGACAGTTGCAGTTTTCAGTGATAAATCTCAAAATTATTGGCAAACAACTGGTCCTAATAAACATACCATTTTAAATTCATGGTCCCTGAAGAACAATTTGTAATAATTCTGGTGAGCCTTGAACGCATCATGCAGCACTTTTAGTTTTGTCACCATTAAAGCTATCTGCAGGTATCCTAGGCTCCTCTTAGTGCCCTGGGTGTGGTTTGGAAAACCTAACAGGTACTCAATTTTTTGGATCGATGCAGCTACCAATTTTCAATTTTTAAAATTTTTCAGAGTAAAAAATCTCCATATGGCTGTATCAGCCGATATTCTTTATATATACACACATACACACACACACACACACACGTTACAGGAAACGTCTGATACCGATGCTAATATCGGCTAATAATACTGGCCAACTACAGCTGGCCAAATGACAGTGCTTTAGTGTTAAGTCTTACTTAGTGCTAATCATCTAATGTAAACCGCCCATTTCAGCCAAAACAAAACAAAACACTTCACCTCAGTAAATTTAAAAATAAAACAACTACTAGAAATTTTTGAAACAACTCTGAAAAACTAAGTTTTGTTACTTTATATTTGAGGCAATAAAAACAGATTCTGACTGACTAAAACCAAATGACAAACACATTTCCCATAGTGTTAGATACTGTTTGCTATATGTCATCAACAGCAGACATTTCAAAAACATGTAAAACATCCATTTGACCAGTCTACTGTTCAATTTCTTACACAGTTTCACCATAAATGGTGTATGCCTACTACATCTAAAGAAATGTGATATGCTTTTGCCAATCAGTGCACACCGCAAGTTGTAAAGTTTTCTCTTCTATTTTTACCCAAGTAGAGCTCGGCCTACTTCTCCCGCTCTTCCCTAATGGGACCTGAGAGTTATAACTGCCTCTCCAAAGGCCTACAGGAAATGGAAAAGCAAATTACTTTGTTAGAGTTCCCTCTTTAATTTAGTTTCTTCACTTTTTTGCAGTGGTGCTGTGAGGGATGGAGTTGTAGTATGCAGCCGTATGCTATCTACAGCAGCACATCCAAAATGTTCCATGCATGTTAAGAGTTCTGACAGGTGATTGGGTTCATTAGCTATTCAAACCATCTGACCTCCCCACAGCACTGCTCAGACTCAGTCATTACCAAGCCCTTGTAATTCATTAGGCTTCCTAAATGAACACAAGCCATACTGAGGGGTGCTTGAGATTACTGAGTGGCATGCTCTGCCTCAGGGAGGTTAATAGTAAGTATGTGGGTAAAGTTTTAATGCCACGATGAGGGCAGGGGTGGAGGTTAACAACTTACACCAGAAAAGAGGGTGTGGAAAAGAAACTGCAAGGACATAAAGATAGATCACATATATATTTTCGGTGTTCATGCACACTTCACTGAACACAAAATAGAGGAAATTACAGAGAAAAAGACAATGCATACACCTGGAATAAAATATGCTATGCTTCTATAGTGGAAGATTAATTCAACACTTAGGGTTATGATGATTATAGAGTACTAGCGCAAGAAAAAAAACACACTCTAAAACAAAATGTCGCCCCAGAATTAGGACTGAGGGGAACAAGGCTACAGGGAAATCTCCCTCCCACTGAAAGTGAGAGACAACTCCTTCATTTGTCATCGCTTCACGCCAACAGGAGGGACATAATCACTTGCTGCCGGTGGTGTAATTCATTGTGGGCACACCAGCTGCTGCTGTACTGCTGCTGTTTGGAATGGCAGCAAGTTAGAAAACAAGTGTTTCAAGTGATTTAGAAAGCTCTTTTAAGGGATGAATACAGTGCAATTTACAGGCACAGCAGGCGACATACAACACGACAAAGCACAGCACTGGCTAACTGGCAGAAAAGAATCACCGGCAGCAGTGCAATCAGTAACCAGTCCCACATCAGACAAAGGAGAGCTTCACTTCACTAATCCTCCAGCTCTAGTACACTCTACCACCGAGGGCCAATCCAGATCCGAGTGACAGTTCTCACTAGTTGCAACGGCTTCACAGTGGCATGATCACGGGAGTCTGATTTTTAAGAACTGGTGGGCTTTAAAAGACTGAGAGCTAAATTTAGCTGTTATAAATTGGTTATTTGTCCCGGATGCCTGTTCAATTAAAGCCAGTCACTGAGGCGTCTGAGATCTCACTGCGATGACGACTCAAGTCATCAACCACACACTCCAAGGAGCTGGTTATACTCCCAGTGTTAGTCCCGGAACAATAATTAAACTGCTGATTTCTCCTGGTTGTTGTTTTTGGGCCCAGCATTAAAAAAGAAATGAGCGTATGAAGTATGACGTTCCATTAAAATGATAAAGTAGGCACTTAATACCTTCTCATTATTCACCACACAGAGTCACATTTCTCTGACCAAGACATTTTTGCTGAAACGTTGGTCTCTTTGTTTACATCTTACATGTTTATGTCCCAGTTAGAGCACTGAGGTCAACCAACCAGATGCTCTTGGATATGCAGAGATTCGGGCACAAAAATAGAGGCGGTAGAGGCTTCCCAGTGGCTGCTCCTAAACTCTAAAATAGTTTAGCGTTTGTTTTGCTTTTTTTGCAAGCCAGCATCTCATCAGCTTATTGTTCATCTTCAAAGCTGTGCTTTCCTGATGGAAAAAGTGTGTGAACTTAAAATATAGTAAAAAAAATTTAAACAAATCTGAGAAAAGCACAGTATACAGAAGAGGTAAGTACAAGCTTGTGCAATACTAAGTAAAAGTTAAATGATCTTAAATTTAACTACCTCTCAACAATTGCATTGGTGCCCTGTTGGACAGTAGAGTATTTCCTCTCATGAGCAGCCAAACAGATACTGTAGAAAAACCATACTAAAAACAGACTCTAAAGTACAAAGAAAGCAACAACAAGGAATGCACTGACGATGACTGAAATATAAGTTTAAAAAACACTAATTTCCAGTTACCCTAACTGCATGAGCATGGTTATTAAATAATCTGTGATGAAGCGATTATTGGACCTATGGGTTGTATCTATATGCATATCTGCATCATGGCTCCATTTGGAATTAACAGTAATGGAAAAGGACTTAAAAAACTAACAATTAATTGTGAGACTTCACAAAGAGAGAAGAACACAGGAAAATTGGTTACCAACAATCCTGCAGCAGTATTTAGGAAGTATTCAACAACTCATAGTACCACTAATCAGAGCCACAGCGACTGTCCTTCTAAAATGACACTACGGACATAATATTACATGTACAATGTAGTTCTGAAAAACAAATGGGCTTCAGACTTGATACTGAGGTTACTGGTGGAAATTACAACATATGTGACAGCTCAGACAGTGTGAAGGACATTACATGATGTCAACTTCAACAGACAACATCCAAGAAATAAACTTGCAAAACTGCAAGAGTGAACTTTTCTAAAGGACATTTAAAAAAAAGCTTGATGAATATTTGAGCTCATTGGTTGTTCAGATGAGATCAAGACAGCTTTCCTGGGCTCAGATGGGATTGAGTACATTTGGTGTGAACTTGGAAAAAACTGTCTGCATAGTCCTGACAGTGAAGCACGGGGTTGGAAGTTTGATGATAAAGGGCTGTATTAAAGCAAACAGTGTTGGGAAGATAAGATTTACAGAGGCCAACATTAATGTCTGCCAATATTACTAAAATATTGCAAGAACGAATGACTCCTGGTCTGCTGGGGTTTAGTAGATAAAATAAAGGTGGACGCAGACAGTTCAGAAAAAAGAAAAAAAATACTCCTAGGAATGAAAGGTGTCTAATTGTATTATAGTAACTGTTAGTTTTTAATTTAACATAAGAGCAAATACTCCACTCTGCAGTAATGTAATTAGTGAGAGGTGATGCAATTTAGAGTCATTTGACTCTTACGTGACATTGCACTCACTTCACCTCACACTAAACAATTGATTCTTGCTGAGTTTTTGTAACTTGCTATGTGGGTGCTATTTTGGGGGGGAAAATTTGTATTTCACTGTGCTTGTTTTTCTCAGCGAGATACACAAAACTGTCAGAATGACTGACTTAAGAACAAGGTCATGGAAAAGAAAATAAGCTCCTGACCAATAACCTGCTGCTGTGTGATAACTGATCAATGTCAGCCATAATTCCCTTTGTTTCTTTGGTGAAAATACTAGTGGGTGATTCAAATGTCATTTCTCAGTGGTGTAGAAATATCAGTATACTGTAGGGGATCTAAGTGTGAATGGGTCACAAAGTGAGTAGATCCAAATGTTCACACCTGTGTCAACACGTGCATGCTCACGCTGCTTTCATCATACATGTTGGCAGTGCGTGCCACGCGTGCGAGTCAATGTCTTAGTGAATTATTAATGGATGTAATGTGATGACAGATGACTTGCAGCGGCCTGTCCCTCCCCATCCCTGACCCGGCTGTGTCGTCTTGTTTTCCACGGTTAGGAAGAGACGGAGGCCTACGCAGTCTGATTGATTAATTCTGTCAAGCACACTTTTGCTGTCCCTGCACAGTGTCCGGTCCGAGCTCTCCTGCAATCTCTCACAATCACTATCAGCACGACTGCAAAGTCACAAAACATCTCTGTCATTTTTTAAAAAGTCCAACCCGCCCACTGTCCACCATCTTCTTTGGTTCACATTATGTTCTTCTCCAGTTTGAAATGGTCTGCTTGTCGCGCCCCATTGAGAGACACAAATGTCTCTAAACTAAAACAGCACATTGACAACCCAGATTTATTTACTGGAGCTACTAACGTCCTCAATATTTCTAAATTATTTTATGACATGTATGATTTAACATACAGTTTACTTGTACAATCTGTTAGCTGTCTATGTGCCAACCAAGCAAACTCCATCTGTTGTAAAAGAATGTGAGATGTGGCTGAAAACTCGAGAAAAAGTAGACAAAGCAGACACTCACTTTTTTTGAAAATATGTCAATTAACTTTCTTACCAAGACTCATGATAAGAAGACGAATACAACTTTTAAATTGGTTAGCATAGCTTAGCATAGCATAAAGACCAGAAACGGGGATCAGCAGCTAATCTCGTTCTGGGTTAAAAAAATAATACCTGCCTACCAGCAAGTCAAAATTTACTAGTTTATAAATGCTTTCAACATCAAAAACTAATTTCCACACATTTAATATCACTTAATGCTTGTTTTTATACACCAATATAATGAAGGGTTTAAATGGTGGCATATACAGGGAGTCAGAATACTGACAAAGTGTGTAAACTGTTGGGGAAGAAGCCCGTGAGCTGTATTGTTTCAAGATGAACGCTGACTTCTTGTGATTGTTGTGCAACACTGGGAAAGCTGCATGTTCAGGTACAAACATACTTCAGGTGTGAACATCACAGGTGTGACTGCACTACATGTCAGTTTACTTCCTGGTCTATGAGATATTTGTTGCACATCCGCTGTCGCTGTGCTGCACACAACCTCAGAGTGAATCACATCTATTTATATGGGTCAATCTTCTCCTTTTCCAGAGCGGTGAAGTGAGCCACAGAGCACAGCAAGTACACTTGTTAAACTAAAAGGCCTCGGTCCTGCCAGTGTTTTTCCCTCTATTTGATCTGTACACATGCAGCTTAAGTCTCCTCACTATCTTGTGCTACTTGTTAGTACAAGTCCTTTGCGGTGTTATTCTAAAAAAACACCAACTGGGCCTGATTCTTCTTCCTTCAGCTCCCTGCCTCATCTCCATGCTTTGGCCCTGCAACCATTCAAACCCAATAACCAACCCAGTGGAGTGCTGGGTGAGCATTCATCAAGCACTGAGCAGACCAGAGGAACTCATCCTTCAGCCTGTAAGTGGTATTGGAATAGTATTGAGATCTGTGTAATTGGATTAGACCAACCTTAGTCCCTCTCTATTCCAGCAGTCCCCTCTGTGAAATCATAACTTAAGAGCTTTGACAATGGTAGTTTTGCTGTGCAGCAGCTGATGGGAATGCAGCATGATCTCTGTCTGTAGCTTGTGGCCCCATCCTCCCTCTCTGAGGCTGAAAAATCCCAGCAGCGGCCTGACTGACAGCTCGACTCTGCCGAGCTTTGACAGCGTACAGGATGTTGTGCAGCCTCAGCCGGCTCTGAAGGGCCCAACTGATCTCAGGCCTGTGTGGCAATCATATGTAGCGCCACAAAGAGGAGCAGAGAAAAGGATGAGGGCTAAGATCAGTCTGGGAGGTCTATCACACCTGTTTGGCTTTATACTCATGACAGGTTACATGGAGGGCTGTGTTCTTTGTGGCTGCTCTGGGTTAAAAGGCCTGTCAGACTGACGCTCTCTCAGTATCACTCAGGTGTGAGCCTGTTGCTCACAAAACACACATGCACAGATATATAGACAGACACTATGAAGCCATTAGGATGCAGGCACAAGTACAGCAGCACACAGAGAGCTCAGACGAATGTGAATCCCAGAAGCAACATCATTACTGTACTTTCCCACCTGGTAGCTTCTCTTTTTGTCATGGCTTACTTATGTTTAAAATAATCAATTAGATTCATGTAGATATTATTGATTATAGATAGCAGTTTGCAAATGTTCTAAAGGTATCTTGGGGCTAGGAGGTAGAAGTTGACTGACATTTTCTGAATTGGATACCATTCTTTAGAAATCCACAAATCTGCCGTTTTAAAGAAGAAGAAAAAAAAAACTTGTAATAATTACAAAAGAAAAATAAATGCCCTTCAAAGTAAAGCTCAAGTTAAGGCCAAGCAAATTTTCAAATATTATCCATCTATTATTTACTGACTTGTAGGCTAATTTTACCGCTTTGGTGTGTTCTGTGTATGGGCTGACACTAAGACTCTTTAGGTTACAACAGCAATTAACTGAATTATCTGAATGGAAGTCTATCAATTGAACACCCACTCTATTTTCTCTGTAATGAAATGAACCTTGTTGGAAATCAACAGGATGTTCAGAAATCACGGATCCGTAAAATGAGGCGCTACCAAAAAGGCTTCTGCAATAGTCGCGTGTCACGCAAGCACAATTTGAAGAAGACATCTTTTCATATCCTGCTCAAATGTGCAATGAGGAAAAAAGAAAAAAAAAGCTCAACATGCACGAAACGTCAGCAATATACAGTGAACTCAAATCTGACTGGCAGCAAAGTTAGCTTATCTAAAAATGGTTGTACCCGTCAAAAAAAAGTCCAGTCAGCTTCAACGCACAACACACGAGCAAAAGCTTTCCTGAATCACATTTCAGCATACCTCTGGAAACAAAGACATTTATATAAAATGTCCACGGGCAACATGCAAGCCTTTCAGCTAGCAGAGGTTTGTGCTACATTTTAATTTTGGCACCGACCATAGAATCAGATCATTGTTTGGAAAGATGGCTGAAGCCAGAGGCAAGAAAGAGAGAGCAGACAGGGACATCGAGTGGAGGAGATTAAGACAACGGAAGGAAAAGAATAAACACTGGAGAGGCTTTTAACAAAAAGTAAGTCAGCTTAAACTGTTTCCATTTTTAGAACCATGGGTGCATTAAGTACGTTGCTCTTTGAATGATATTTCATACGCATTTAAATGCCCATTTTGACGGTGGCTGTATGAAAGAGGGCACACATCCCTCTATTAGTTCTGCCAAATGTGGATATTAAGGCTGAAACGCTGAATACAAAAGAAGAATTTTCATTAATGAAGCTTCTTTTTTTCCAGCTGCCAAAGATTGTATCTTGGCTGCTGCATCAATAACACCAGCTAATGTTAGTCCAGGCAGGTACACAAAATGACAAGAAATAAAGAAAGGCTCACCGACCAGATTCTCTTTTATTTCACTCCTTTTCCAATGCACAAGCAGAGCATTTAAGTAATTAAAATACGTTGCTAATTTAGGAATTAAGGCTAAATCGGCAAAATCCAGAGCACTGAGAAATGCTTCCCTCCCCACTATATATCAGTAACTAGTGTTTAGAGTCAATGTGTATTTTCTCATTAGTAATATAAACATGAATTACAACGAATCACCCGGAGCAGTATTTAAATAGGTTGCAGAAGAATAATTTCTTCCTGCATGCGCACACGCACGCACACACACACTTCGTCTTTTTTAAATGTGTGACAGGGAATATTTGGGACTAAATAACCATTACAGGGGGTAGAAACAGGCTGGAATATAAAACGCAGTCAATGCCGCGCTGAGCGGAGTTTGAGACCTTCTTATCTACAGGCTGCATTAAGACATGGCTTTCACTTTTCTCCCTGTATGAATAATAAGTCCACATGAATTTATTCGCCTACAGTCGTGAATTTTCAGTTTTAGTGAAATAAGAAAAAAAAAATCATAACCTGTCTAAATGAAACACATTAACTTGTTGCCTACTTTTTGTTAAGGTTTGTATTCTACAATGACATAATGACTCCATTTCCTTGCATTGCTTGTTCCCTTCTGCAATTTTGTTCATCGGACTCTTTTCCTCCTCTCCTGCTTTCATCTTTTGATTTTTTTTGTCCCCCCCTCCTCTAACTCTCTCTCTCCCGTGCCCTGCCTCCCCCCGCCGCTCCCTCTCTCTTCCTTCCCCACCGCTTGCTGCTCATTTTTAAATCTATGAATTTCTGAACATCATTTTCTTGATTTTTCCACGCCCCAGGGAGACATTCTCATTCCAGACCTTCTCTTTTTTCACCTCATTTCCTCCCTCCTGAGCCTGAATCTCTCAGACAGGATGTGAGGTGACAGTGTGGCCTGTGGAGGTTAGGGTGGGGGTGATGGGGTGGAGTGTGTATATGAATGTGTACGTTGAGGGAGGTAAAGGTGGACCTACAGGACTGCACTCTAAACATAACAATTAAGAGAAATGGAGGTGGAGGGTCATTGCCGTCTCAAATCCAATCCTGGACGTGACCACAGGAGAGATGTGGAGACGCTGCCTTCGCTTTAAGGATCCGAGCTGTAGAATTAACCGTGAATTTGAGAGACTTCTGCTGCTTAGTATCATCCCACAAGGCCTCATGCTCTTAAAAGATATACACTACTCCTTTATAAAGCTTCAACTGTGTTAAAAAAAAGCCCTGCTTTTGCCTTGAGTGACCATATTTGGTCAGAAACAGAGTGAAAGAAAGAGAAATGAGGTGCCATATAGCTGAAACTCAAACTACAGCTCGCACATACAGATGAAGCGGTTACACAAATATAAACTGAGAGTACAATGTGCAAACTACAAGGCTTTGAGACAAACGCACCGTCGTAACTGCTGCTTCTCTCTCTTCTGTAGATGTGTGTGGTTACATGTGTAAATGTGGGTGCAGATGATGAGACTCACCAAACTGATTAAAACCTCTGCCTCACTGCCATTGTGAATGGAAAAAAAACTAAATTAGCTGTAAATAGCAATAAATACAATTTCTATCCAGGTAATTTGGGAATTAGAAGCCCTCGACATGTAATTTCAAGTGTGAAGATGGTTTGAACAAAACTTGCTTATGCTCCGATAGTCTGACTACCGAACGGGGGACATCAACATTTGATTTTTAAATCCAATTTTTCAGGATTAGCACAAACGCTACTTTGCTTTATCTCTGGCTTTTTAAAAATTAAAAATTGATTGTGTATACTTTTCTCATTTCCCTCTGTGCCACTCATCTCTCCTGCCTCTGTACCGCCGCCCCCCTTTCTTCTCTTCGGGGTTAGAGGTTTCCCACTGGGAGAGCGAAGCAAATTTTTAACTAATCACAGGACTGTCTGAGCATAACAGTCGTAATAATTATATCCCAAATGCAGGACACTGAAACGATAACCTTCTCACGCACCACGTATCTTCCAGAATATGCGCCTTCAGTATTAGACAGGACGGAAAAACTCAAAAACAGTGCCGGGACCAAAAAAAAAAAGAGAGGAATGATGTAAATTTCTGACTAAATATAATTAGCTTAATACTGTATTCAACTCTAAAGAGGAGTTGCAGTGTTTTCCACTAGAGTTCAAACTGAAGTAATGAAGGTGATGTCATTCCATCATAGGAGATCCACTACATTTAAGTTAAATAGAAGCATAGCATGACTGCAGGTAACAACTGTAGTATAATGACTGATTGATGTTTCAGCAGCTATAGATGATGACAAGTGACAAAAATCTTCCTGTCAGTTGTTTTATGGTCACATCTTGGCTAAAGCTGGCTAAATAAACTAAAGGCAAATCTTTAAACTATAGATGAAACACAAATTAAAGTGTAAAGAAGATATATATATATCTTTTTTTACTACTGAGGTCTTAACGCGTTAATTTCGATTAATTACAAAAAAAATACCACATTTAATCACACCTTTCTCAGTTCCCTAATGTCTGGCACACTGATGTAGGCGACAGTAATGAACCTGAAGTCTGTTTGGCAGCCATGAAGAAGATGCACTGAGTGATGCGAGCGCACAAGAAAGTTTGGTGAACAGCGAAGGAAGACGACACTGCATTGAGCTTGTTGGGTGGAAAGTAAAGTTTTCTTTTAACAAAAACTCCCGATGGCTGCTTGGAAAAAAGCGTGGTTGTGTGCAAACTGTGCCACAAAGAGTTTTCCTACCACCGCAGCACTTAAAGCCAACAGTGTCACTTCAGTGCTTAACATGTTGCTGTTAGCAGCAGAGCTAATGTTAGCTACGACAGTCCTGGTACTGGCAAACGGCCCATAATAGACCACTTTAAGACACTGAAAGTGCTTGAGTTCACATAAAGTCTGAAAATGTTGAATATAATTGCCATAATTGCACTTCTAGTTTGAAATAATCTGTGAATGTAGTAGACAGTTGAAAAATGCAGACAAATATAAACGAAACAAACATTTTTGTTGTTTAAGTTTACAGATACAGCACCCTCTGGCTAAGATGTGTTGAAAACCTTAAAATAAATTCAATTTTTATTGCAGAAGCATACTGTCACACTGAAAATTGTTGAAAAATGTATTATAGGAGAAGACTAGGTGCTGATTTGTTTGCAAAAGGGGGTTGTACAAAGTATTAAAATCAGTGGTGCTAATAATTGTGGCACACATTTGATGGAAAAGAATTATTTCTTAATGTGTGATTTTTTTCCCCCACTGAATAAATGCATTCGAATTAAAGGTTGTCCTCTTTTTGTTCATTGAGGTTCTAAATTATTTTGAAAAAAAAATGAATTTATTAGAAGCTAAAGAACACACCTTCACCAAGGGGTGCCAATAATTATGGAGGGCGCTGTATGTGCATTCATCGATTCAGTCGTCAACAAAAAAATTACTTGAATTGAAAAACTTTCTTATTGTGTCAAATATTGCAATTTGACAAAAATGTGATTAATTACAGATAAGTTTTTTTGAATCACATCCCACCACTGCTTTTTTTTAACTGGAAACCGTAAACCGATTTTAGGGACAAAAAGTATCTGTTTGTATAAAGAGCAACTTGCGTGTGTGCAACTGTTGTGCTTGTACACAGGCGTTGTAATACGTGCAACACGGTGCTCTTACCTCCAGGGCTTTTCTCTTGCTGTTGAGCAGCCTGGAGATGTCCCGTGCCACTCTCTCCACCAAGTCCTTGGGGTTGTTTCTCTTGATTTCAAACTGGCTCTTCTTCTCATTATAAATCTGCAGACGGAGAACACAGGGAATCAGAGGTTGGGTGACTGGAGCCATTAGTTTAATTAAGAAGATCACAGAGGAGCTCTTTGCTTATTCTCCAGGTAGCACACGAGATAGTGAACGTTTACTAGAGAGCAGGCAGTACGCAGCCCACCATTACACCCATAAGCCTCAGCACTGTAGCAGAAGTAAACACAGAACACAGCCTTAATGGCAAAGCACTTAGCTAGCCAGCTGTAGTCTGGCAGGCAGGATCAAATTAAATAAATGCAAACTCCAGCAGATTCTCACTTGCTGGGTGAACACCTTCTATCTCCACCCCTTTGGAACTAAGACAAGAAACCTTATTTACAGCTTCGTGACAAAAAAATTTGCAATTTAATCCAGTGGGTTACTGAAGAATAGCTAAATAAAATCTTTTTTAAAAAAAAGAACAGATAGACATTGCAAGCAACAGAAAACAAGTACAGTTGGGAAGCCACTAGGGACTGGGATTTTTGCAAAGGGAAGGGCATCCAGAGGCAGAACAGCAGATGCTTGGGCCGCTGACAGAGGAAGGTACTTGGGAGATTAGTCTGCTCCCCTGGAAGAACCGCGAAGGCTGACTCAGCGGCCGGAGCGCTCCATAGGATCTGTAGTCTACAACAGAGCACCACCCAAGGGATTACCACTTATCCTGCTGCCCTAAGACACCGCAAGACCCACTTTCACGCCATAAAACCATTTTGCATAGTTCTCCTGAAGCAAACCAGGGAAAATCCTGTTGTTGTTGAACATTTTAAAGCAATTAGGATGTACTTTACCCTGAAATGTCGCATTTGCAGTGTGTTTAATTGGCCTTACTTGCTTCGTAACTTATAAATACGCTGTTTATATTTAATTCTTTGTATATGAGGATATAATGCAGCATATTCACTGGAAGAGCAAGGCAACTCAAAACGTAAAAGTGTACGTTAAGCTTTAGTCTGCTGATCAAAAAGGGAATCTGAAGCCACAACAGACTCAAAGACCTCAGAGTTGATTGTGACGAGGCTTAAGACAACATTTGGATGATTTTGAGACCCTAGAGAGAGGATATTGATGAGATATGTCAATTTATACAAAAAAACTCCAAGATTTTATAGTAATTAACTGGACTATTTTGATGTTTTCTAAAATGACAGTTCAAGATTTATGCCAGGTTGAATCAAAATGTTTCCTAAACCCAACTCCTACTAAAATGTTGATTTTAGGGTTTCTGTTGTTTTCTCAGCACGGCTTGAGATTGGTGCTTTCATTAACAGCAGTGTATTAATTAGAGAGTGTTACTTATACCGAGCTCTCCAGACAGCCAGTCGTGGCTTCCTTCAGAAACCTTTCTCAAGTAGGGGGAATGGTTTCAGCTTCAAAACGGGAAAATCTGTTCATCAGTTTTAATGAATTCGTCAAATTGTCTTTTTAGGCACGTAATATACCAACCGCATTGTAGATTAACATCACAAATGTAATTATTTAAGAGGTCTGGTCCTCAGTTATCTATCGATATCTGGAATAACAGATGTAAACATGTTTTGCATCTGCACATCGGTGAAAACTAATACCATGGCTGTGAATGAAGTTTACCGTCTGGAGCTTTAGCAAATTGCTAGAAAAATGTATACTCATATCAAGTACGTGCTTTTTTTTGTCAAATCTTAACTTTTTTCATTTAATGAAGCAGAGCCTCTTTGTTGGATTTAACGTGAGATAAAAGGCTTTTCTCCTCGTCAAATATGAGAAGAATAATAAGAGGAACAAGCCTTTTTGTGAAATACTACTTCATTAATTACCGAAGACATTTTCTAAACCAGTTAATCTGGTTCAGTAACACTTGTTTTAGATCTGATTCAATATTTATTTCAGCGCTTTCAACACACTGTAGCAGCACCAGTACAACTGACAGCAGTATCTTAATTTCTACACCAGAGTACATTGCAGACTGATCTCAAAACCTGAGATTTGTGCAGACATTATGCTAAAAAACACAACAGAGAAGAGGAAACATGCAATGTGGACGCTCACTAACTCACAACCAGGGTCCTGAAGGTCAAGAAAAAGGTGCTAAAATGAATTAATATGGAATTAAATTATGCTTCGGATTAATAACACCACTCAAAGTGATCATTTTTGCCTTCTTCTCGTCTGTCCACACTCAGGCACAAAGGGACAAATCCCCAATACAAAAGTAATACATTCAAACACAAACACATTCTAGTAACGAAAACCGAGCAGAGGAGTGAATGAAACAGAGGGATATTTTACACCCGTCGATGTTGAGAATGCTTGTTAATCACATGATCCAACAGTAACGGGGACAGCAATTTTTAGAACCTGTTGAACAAACAGCAGAAATGTGACTTCTTACAACATATATTTCCTTTACAACCACTAAACTGGTACACAGCCACATGCTGCTTCCATGTCTAACAACAGCTGCATGTAGCGTAAAATACTTCCATCCTGTGTGAGAGTCAGTTGCTCATCCCCGCACACGTCATTCAGATGAAACACGACTGAAATCAGCCCATCGCCCGACGATTGAATGTTTACAAATCAAACATTCTCACGTTTCTTTCAAAATCGTCAAAGCAAGAACCTCGTCCTCGGTTATAAAATATCATGTCTGAGGGATTGATGTGTTGATGTGCGGCAATTAGGAAAGGAAAACACTGGCGTCCATATGATCCGTCTCTGTCAAGCTGAAAGCCGGGCAGGCAGCCAGAAGCGGTTTCCTTCCACTGAGCATGCAAACCTGGCCCCAGAAGCTCCGACCACGCCAGCCGAGCACTCTGATGAGATTGCCTGGTGTCTTATTTTGGCCGCCCTCTGAGATATCCGGGATCCTGCTTAGTTTCAAACAACACTTTAAACTACTTTTCAAAGTAAAACGCGAGGGCAAAAAAATCTGCATACTTCATCATAATACGACTAAAAAAAATAAAAAAAATCCTCTAAAATGTTTTTTGATGAGTGAAACAGGTGGTTTAATTCTTTTAGTTTGGTTCGTTTCATTTTGTGCTCCAGCTACTCATCCTGAAAAAGTCATTAGTCGGCAGTTCAGCAGCCCACACACACACACACACACACACACACACACACACACATGCAAATTAGTCATTTCCGTTCACTTCTAAATGAAACCGTCCTCCGACCTGAGACCGATAATCACGTGAGTATTTACACACACACTTGTACTTGCAGTGTTTGCACATGTACACACAGTGACACACACCATTTCAGGAGGCTTTTTTTCCAAGGTGGAAGAAGCCATTAATGGAATCTTATTAAACCATAAAACAAGAGCGAAGTTTTCTCCGCTCCACTGACAGACTACAAACCCCTGACTCTTTTAAGTGATGCATTTTTCAAGTCGATTTAAAAACCTTGTCAAATTTGTTTTTAAATCAATATTCATTCCCTTAATGTGTGGTAGCACTCTCTGGCTCTGCCTCTCCCCTCCAAGATTCATGACAGTCTCGGGGACATGGCAGACAGAGTTTGCTCTACTCTGAGCTTAGAAACAAAACACAAAAACACAAAGAGAGATCAATAAAGCTCATCTTGCCTAATGTGGGGGACTTCAAAATATATGTTTATGTAGCATACAGTGAGGTCAGAGAGCTCAGGAAGCCTTCTGTAGAGCAAAGGTCTTCTCTAATGCAGCTTAGGGGTTTAAAATGAAGTGTGCTGCATAATTGTGCAGTCTTTGCTGCTACTGGACTCATCAAAAGGCCTCATTGGAACCTGCTTAATTAGTACCTCCCCAAAGCTCAGAGTCTGCAAACCATTGAGAAAAAAGGGAATTACTACTGTCATTCTGGTCCAATATGTAGGATAATTAGCTGCTATACCACCAGTTAGCAAAATAAAAGCAGAATAACTACTAAACTCTTACACTGTATGGATTCTGTTGCCTGTAATGCATTCTGCTGTTTGAGAGGACAGAAAGCGTCTCTTCCTCGATGTATCGTTGTGCCAAGATTTGTATATTGACGTAATGTTGACACTTCATATGTCTAAATGAGTCACATTTCATTAAACCAAAATCTGCCAGTGCCCTATTTTAAATATGTTAACATAAAAAGACTTTAGTTAATGATTTAAAGTTCTTAAATGACAATGATGAGGACAATCTTGTCCACCATATTTTCATAAGTCACATGATGTATCAGTTTAATATGCGTGAGCTGGTGAGAGCGACCTCAGATTAAATGGGCATGACACCAGTGTACTGTATCCACCTACACTGTGTTCCCTTCTCCAGTGTCCCATGTCTACTGTTTATCATGTGCTGCCACATAAACACCACTGGTGTCACTTTGCATGTGAGCGACTACAGATGTTTTCTTGATGAAAGCTTCTTCTATCCCATTTATGACTCTCCTAATAAAAAAATACAAATAAAGATAGATAGTACTGTATGCGGCTCATCTTCCTGACAGCTGGGCCATTACAAGCTCCTGTTACAGGCAGATGAGGCTCCTGTCCACTGTGGGAAGTGTGCTGTCAACCACACCAAGCTCCAGCCGTCCAATGAGAATCAAAGTTGAGGGCGAAGATTGACAGTACACATAATGCTGGTCATGATAGGTCTGAGTAGCTTTAAATCCCCTTTAGCTAGAGGTTGGAGATGAGTGACCATCATCGCTGAAGGGCCATAAGCACGTCAGCCTGCCTGAAATTATATTTGAGGGCTTCAGAGCTTGACTCACTCAGGTAATGGGGCAGCTACAGGAGAAAAACCAAGCACCGTGGCAGGCGACTTTACTGATAATCATATGCAGCGTTTGAGCTGTGCCAAGCCACTTGTAGATACTTGTAATAAAAATAAACTGCAGAAATATCAGAGCTCTGTAAAAATGGCAAAAATGTAATAATAACCAGAATAACCCCCCAGAAACATATGCATATTGGTAATAAAAATGCAAAATATATTTTGTTCTATTGTCATGTGTCAAATAAATCTTCAGTTGATGCGATTTAAATATATTTTGCAAAACACACAAGGTCAAATAAAAATAAATACTTTGTGGTGGAAGAAATATTGAGATAATTTACCTAAAAACACTGTAGAATTACTCAATTACAGCTAAAAGTAAAAAAAAAATCAAAGGCCATCGCAACAAAATGTGGTTATAGTATGAGAAGATAAAACAATGTCTATTAAAAAAAGGTCCTAGTTGGCTGAGGCAGAGCAAATTTCAATTGTTTTCTATGGATCTAAATATCATATTTTAAAAACTAATTATATGTTTTGCATATAAAATCTTACACCAAAAAAAATAACAATGACTGTGTAAAATGTATGTACTAGAGGAAAAAATGCAATATATCAATATATGCCTGGAAAAACTCATGTGTTTTATTTGTACATTCATTGAGTGAATTATATTTCCTTACAACCACTGTTTATGCGGCCGAATGCCACAGTAGGAGCTTTAAAAGGAACAAACATCCACTAATGTATTCATTTATTTACTTTAAAGTATGGTGATGATTGATGTTTTTTTTCCCTGCCACTAAAAGATTAGGGGCACGGTTAAGTCCCATTTACATTACACAGACACATTAGCTCCAAGCAGCATTTTACAACATAAAAAAACAAACAAAAAAAAACAAAAAAAAAAACTTGGATGTGACTGTTAAGTGGTGCCCATCCTTTTCTGTAAAGAGGAATGATAATTCACGGATTGGAAAGGCTGTGGAGCAAATTAGCAGTGTTAATCAGTTATGCTGTTGGCTCAAAGCTGTGATGCCTAGACAGCTTTCTGTGTAGGCCTGTCATTCTCACAGGAAAAGAGGAGAGGTGGCTCTGCAGAATGCCACCGACGGCCAATCAAACCTTCTGCTGCTAGCACTCACACAGGATGCGACAGAAGCGACTATGCCAATCGCCACCAATATGCTTTCTCTGGCAGCCACAACAGTCAAACACACACACACACAGAAAAAAAAAAAAAAATCACACACAATGTGCGACATGCAAACGGGTGCACAAGCTCACATTCACACCCTCTGCTCGGCTCGTACACGTCACACACACTCACTTTCTCATCATTAGCTATGATGGCTGGTTCAAGCGTGCCAAGCCCTGAGCATCACTGTAAACACGCAGATGGAAAGACAGAGGGTGGCGAGACTCCAGAAAATTACTGTTAAAAAGTGGTATGCAGATTCAGCTTTCTCCAAATATTCATCAAACAAGTCCACTGCTTTGCAAGTCAATTCCCGTACTCCTCAGCTTCAGTAACATTGTAAAAAAGGGAAAAAAAATCTTGTTAATGCTGCATAAAATTTCAATACCAGCTCGTGTTATCGCTCAAACCTTGGATTTTTCAAAATGTTCCTCCTGTCATCAACACAGCAGAGGAAAGTCAAAAGCGTAAAAATGATAACAAATGAAAAAAGATTTCTGTCTGCCTCTGCCATTTTGTATAAAGACTTGTTTTGTTGACTTTTTTTGCTATGTTCGCTGGTAGCACTGATGTTCTTTGGTAGTGTTGATGTTATTGTCCCTTCGCCTGTGTCTAAGGGAGAGGACTGCTTATCTCTCTGTGAAGTCAGCCACAATAGGCCATGTCTGGCTGCAGCAACGCAGAAGTTGACAGAGACAGATGCCACATCATTAAGGAATATTAGTGGGCTCTGCCGAGCGGACCCAGCTTCCACGGGCCCCGGGAAGAGTTCAATAAAAGAGAACACATAGGGAGCAGCAGCCCCTCAGAGGAGCTCGATAAGACACAACACACCAGAAGCCTCTCATAGTTCAATAGGACTGGAAGCCTCCAGAGGAGTCCAGGCAGACGCAGAAAAAGCAGAGGCATTGACGGCTTCTGTCAAGCTGGTTTCTCAGGTTTTCTTTTCCAAAGAAAAAGAGACAGATGAGTGTGTCAGTAATGGACAACATGTTACAGTTAATCTGCCACCTGCTTCGATGACATATACTCCTGCTGACTGTATATCTGAGCCAGGCACTGCATCATAACAAACGAATAAATCTACTACACAGCAAAGTCGCTTCACAAATCATTCCATACTCTCGAACAGGTTAGTCACAGCACTAAGTACAGACACAAAGAACTAACAATTTCATTGCACTTGTTTTAGCTGTACATGGCAATAATACCTTATGAAGGAGATTTGAAGAAATTAAATCTTATGGTTTGCTGTTGAATTTCTTTTCAATTACTGTAAATGGAACACGACGCTGATGGTCTGATCACAGCTTAGCAACTGTAACTGATCTGAGTGGACATGACAGTCTGTCAAACTTTGGATTTCTCCTCATGTCAAACATGGTGTTCTGCTCAGAGCTATTTAGGACATTTAAAGTGCTTTTGGTAAAGCATATCCTCAGGTACTTACTTGCTGTGATGACAGCACAGCTCTGTACCTAAATGCTATCTGAGTTAGACTAACATCACCACCTCTGTCGTGATCTTTACTGGATTTAGTGAATTTCACACTACCACAGTGTATAGTGAATGGTACCAAAGGCGAGAAGACCCACTGACTATTACTCATCTTTACAGCCTTTTTTTCTTTTTAGTCTGCCTCTTGGATGCACACATGACAAATGTGTTTCTATTCAGCATATCTTTGCTATTTATTTTACGGCTTTACAGAGTCCTGTTTCTGCCTTCATCCTTCTTTCCTGCCCCCTTGAAATGGATTTTGTGGATCTTTCAAAAGCAGCAGGTCTCTTGCAACACCAAAGGAGGAAAAATGTGTTTGTCTGAAATTAAAATTCCCTCAAAACGTCATTAAAAATGCAGCTAAGTTGTATTGGAGCGTAATCTTGTAGAGACAGAGTTGCCCAATCAAAGGTCATCCATGGCATTTCTGATTCACAACTTCCAGGATTTAAAGGACCTGCTGTTAATAACCAAAAGTCAGAAAAGGGACATGAGTTTGTAGAATCTATACATATATCAGTTCAGAGACGGTTTTGTGGCACCCAAAGGACCAGCAGTGTATTAGACATGTGTGGTGATAAAGTCTTGACTCTTCAGTACACCACAACACAAGACCTGGTCTGTCCTGCTCTCTCTGACCACCTCATTGTGTTTTAAAGGCATTAGAGGAGATTTAATTTCCTACGACTTTGAACGTAGCATGCGCACATACAACCTCTCCCTCACCCCCCTCTAACCTCCCCCCTCTTAACATTTACGAAGAAACGCCCCCCTCCAGAAACTTGCGTAGGACTCGTGAAGTTGTCTTTTGCGGCTGGGTCCCCCTGGATCTTTATCTGCCATTATGTAAAAAAAGATGACTAAAACAAGTCGCCAGCTAACTACGAAGCTATACCAAAGCAACACATACAGAAAACACGTGCGTCCAAGGCGTACGTAATCTACGTAACTAGGCCTGAGCCGGAAGATTTTTGATTGACAGGAAAGGGAGCAAACCAAACGCCTCGGTCCGAGCGCGTTGATTGGCTGATGTTTTTCAGGTCCTGCCATGTCCACAGTTATTTATTTATTTTTTGTTCTTTTAGAGACCATACATACAAGTCCACTAAAGGTCAGTATATTCATTTTATGTGAATCAGACAAATTAAACAAAAAAAAACATCCTCCATAATGCCTTTAATGCAGCCGAGGTTACAATACGGTTGTTGTCATTTACATAATTTTCTGTTTGTAGATAAATAGTGGAGCTACTGTGACATTGTGATCATGGGTCATGACTACATCAGCCGACAAAATAACCAAAAAAGCATGTTGCAGAGAACATCTGTGCTGTATATCTAGCCATATTGACATTAAAAATTGTTGATAACAGGGAACATATTAAAGGGTTGTCATACTCAAGTATCTACAAACACAAAGCTGCTAAACAAGCCATAAATGTGTTTTCAGTATGCTGTAAAACACAAAAATGTTGGCAAACAGCTCTGAACTGTATTCGAAATGTGGCTGCTGACGAACAGCCGCTGTGCTCCTGAAATGTTTCCAGTGGGCGTCAAAACAGCGACAGAGGCGCAAGTGAGCCAGAGCTCAGCCAGAACATGACGCAGCCAGATCCTGTAGACATATGGGCTAACATGCAAAAGAAACAGACATTTCAACAGCAGCAGCAGCTTCACAGGCAACATGGGGTGCTGGTGCCAACGCAAAGTAATTCTGAGCAGACTGCAACCAGGCTCCCATCATAGGAAACAAAGGCTGAGCCAAATATTTATATGGACCCCATGGGGAGAGTTTGAGATTAGACAGAGACGGAAACTGGTAGAGGAAATGGAGAGGGGCAGGGTCGGCTGGCTCCTGTAACATTATCAGAGGGATTGTCAACCAGTGATACAAACAGGTCAAAACAAAGAGCAACAATATTCACATGAACAAAACCACAGCCACATACACGTGAACAAACCGCCCACAGAGACAGGACTTTGCATATGCTCAGCCTTGTCTAATCTCCATGCTGAAATAGCCAATTCACCTGCAGGTGCTGTACAGTCTCATTCAGATGTCCTCAGTGTATTTAAACTTGCTGTCTTTATTGCTCCATTGCATCTTACGAGCACGCTGAGTGATGCAATTATCATCTTCAACCCGAGCTTACTTGTGTCACATTTTACAAGATCTAGAGGCCCCTAGAAGCGGTTGTAATTCCCCTTTTAGTGATTCAAATCTCTGGGCCATAGCTCTTCATCACTGCAGTCCAGCTTAACTGGCCAAGAGACAATCGAGGTCTTACTAAAATAGACTTTGAAGTCAGTGGCTCACATCATAATTGATCCCCGTCCGCTCCCAAATAAAGCAGATAAAAAAGAATGCGACTCTCCAAACGCGTCCAGGATGCCAGTGTGACAGTATGAGAGGAGGATATTCACTATGCCAAGCCACAGACGGTGCAAACCAACAGGCAAACATGACCAGCTGGACAGATGGAGCCCACAGTGATCTCTTAACTGCCCGGTTTTGCATCTATTCATTAATTAGCCCTGTCAGCACAACCAAAGGGTCATGCAGAAGTGGTGTGTGATCGCGGATTTCAACAGGACTCGCTCGGTGAAAAGCAGCCAGCCAGTTGGCAGCAATCGGACAGAGGGATTCATAGTAAGTGACTTGTTGGGAGCGAGGAAGGACGAAGGTAAATGTGGGGCAGCCTCCCCCCTCCCACTGCTCCTCGCCTCCCTTCCATCCTCCCTCAGTCAGGGTATTTGTCTTTTAGACAGAGATAAACTGCAGCCTTTTTATTAACTTGCTGATGGTAGGGAATTGTTTTTCCCATCCACATGTTTTTTTTTCCTCTCAAATAGACAGCCACAAAAGTATCCTCCCTATAATTCTTCCGTCCACAATTTTTCTTATTTCCGTGACTTCCGCAAACCCCACTGCCTGCCTCCACCCTCCGCACACACTATTCAATACTTCATGTAGCACTACAACTGCCTGCATATTGTCACAGTAATGTCTCTGTCAGGGGCGGCTGTATATTAAACATACAATCATCCAAATTCCATCTCCCATCCCATCGCATTAACGCACAGCAGTATCAAAATAACGCGTGATGAGTGTGTGTCTGTGTGAGCGCAGCATCAGTGTGTGTGTGTTGGCATGCGCGTTATTTCTCGGGGCATGTGCGTTTCCTTGCTCCTGTATTGAGAAGAATTAATTTAATGTGCGAAACTGTGCACATTATATTTTGGAATGTGCTCGAATTTGTGTTTGCATGACTGTTTTTTTGTTCCATGTCTGAGTGGGCTACGGAGGTCCTCCCGCTGAGGAGACAGAGCCCCAGGGGGTCTCTCTCACTGTAGCGTCTTCTTCACTTCCTCCTCATTTGACTAATTACTGCGCCACTTCCACGCCACTGATGAAGCCTGGCACCTGTCCATCAGTCGCGCTGCATGCTCGACTTGCTTCAGTCGATCGATTGGCTCGACGCCGCCTCGTCCTGTTTTCGGTGCAAAAGTGAATTTTGCACACCAACATTAAAGCGAAGATGGCGATTCTGGCTCATTATGTTTTTAAATAATCCGTCTCCAATTGTATTATTTTGGGTTTGCAGTTGGCTGCTCATGTTAATGTTAGTTTTAGGTCATCTGCGACTTAAAGTAAAGGCACCGCTGCTCTTTCACGCCATCTGTCTGTCCCTCTTCGCAGCTCATATCCTCACATCATCTTTTTCACTGAGGCCAAATCTGTCCCATGCTGCACAAATGGCTGCTCTGCACATCTCCGACCACCTCTGCCAAGCTGTAGCAACTCCACTTTAACCTAAAGTGTTTTTGTCTTCCTGTTTCCTCTGCGCTGGACTATGTGTATTAAAAAAATTACCGTCTCCCTGGCAGCCTTACTGCTCCCGTCAACTCTGTAAATAAGACAAGTTAACTTAAATCTCTCCTGTTAAGTTCTCTCTTGTAAAACATTACTAAAGATGAAATTAATAAATGTGCTAAGAGCAAGCAACTCGCAGAGCCGGAAACTGCCAAGCGTGGATCAACTGTAATTTGGAGATGAGTCTTCATAGAGGTATTACAGCAGCTGAGGTCAATGAGGTGTTGTTATATAATTTAAGCAGCTGAAAATATTATAGTGAGGACGCACAGCAGTGGACCATTATGGGAACATACAAATGATATTGTGACGCAGCTCAACACAGCAAAAAAATCCCCAAACACATCTTCATCTTGGAGTTAATTTTGCTAATTACTGAGTCAGGCTAACGCTAAAATCTGCTAATGGAGGCTGATCGTTCCAAAGTGGTTTCAATCCAAGAAACTTTTCTCAAGATGTCGTCGTAGTCAGCGTAATTCTAAATTACATTTGGCAACAACCTCTTTGTCTAAACCAGCTCATATTGTTTTTTTTTTTACTTGAATAATTAAGTGTGAGGGGCAATTTGAAGTGTGGTGAGTGTTCTGCTTAGGCATGGCAGAAGGTAGGGAATCGAACCAGCAGCCTTAAAATTCACTGCCCATCCACTCACCCACCTGAAATTCATCTGCCGAATTCAAGCAGCAATCCGGCACATTTCAACTTGTATAAAAAGCCTTTTGAAATGAAAAAAAAAGAAAACTTTGCCAGGAACAAATGGATGTATCTCATCTGTTTGGAGAAATTGCTTTGAGTGATATTGTTTTAGGTTAAACGTGATGATTAATGTGTTTTTTGTTTGTTGTTTTTTTTCAGTTGGCTTAATTAAGTAGAAACACACAGTCTCTAGATGTTGGCTTTGAAGCAGCTACCAAATTTATATCGACGATAACATTTTTTTTGAAAATGGGACTCCAGTGGAACACAGCGGTTGGCAAGCATGTCCGTCTCTGCAGGCCCAGCACACACCTGAGTGACAGTCACTATGACAGCCATTTTGTTCTGGCCCACTTATCTCCGTCTTACCACAGGCAGAACGGAGTGGAGAGGGAGGAATCCAAAGACAATTTAAACTCACAGTGCAGATTACATTTCAAACCTCCCAGACTGAATATTTAACCCCCTTGCCTTTCGATAAGCGATAGGGGGATTTTCACTGACTCAGGAACTCAATTTAACCTCCCCTCTGAGAGGCAAGGCTGCTGAAGCGTCCTATAGGCTTGCCCTTGGTAATGGCCGAACCACCTCCCTCCCCTCTTCTCCCCACTGTGTGACGCTAACAGCGGCTGTCTGCTGGGCCTGATAGAGAGCGGCTAAGTCATTACAACAGAGCACAGCCTAATTACACACAGACAGCCCCCCATGTAACCTGCCAACAGGGTCAGTGCTCTTAGAAGTGACGGCATTACGGGAACAACTACACAAACCCCGCTTGAGAGATAAGGAACAGTGGGGACGCCTGCCATGTGTCCGCCTTTGTAAGGGTGGGGGCGCACTCTTAACAACCTTCCATATCTACACCTGATGTCACAGCCGCGTCCATCCCTTTTCTTTCACTCCAAAAGTCCGAGCTCTGCAGCACAAGTGGCAGCCTCCGAACGGGTTTGCGGCGACACGCTAAACTGGACAAGCTCTCAGCGGAAGGCAGATAGTTCTCCATATTGAACATCACAGGGTCGCTTTTACAGCATGCCAATTCCTGCCAAACTGGCTGTTTCCATGGAAACGTAGCACTTAATGACCGATAACAGAGAACAACCTGGGAAAAAAGAAAAAAGAAAAAAAAGGAGTTGAGAGCGAGAGAGAAAGACGCTGACAGAGAGATGGAGAGAGAAAGACGGAGATCTTGTGGAACAAAAGAAGCAATTTAGTATCGGAGGACAGCGTGAAGCCTGATTATGTCGTCAGTGTAAATGATCATTAATTTCCTTCTGTCCAGCTGGGCCAGATTAATGCCTACCCACTCTGCACTATAGAAAGAGAGCCAGGCCTTAACCATTTCACAGGCACCTCTCAACAGCAGCTACAGCCTTAAAATAACGCAGGGCTTTGGCCACACCATCACCCCTACATGGACAGAAAATACACTTTTCACCAGATAAATATACACCAATCAGGCACAACATGAAAATCACAGACAGGTGAAGTGTATAATATGCATTATGGTGTTACAACATAATGTTCTGCTGGGAACATTTTGGGTCCTGGCAGTCATGTTTCACATCAAGCACGCTCCCTGATGGCAAAAAAATACAAAAAGGCAGCAGCCTCCAACAACAGGACAAAAAAAAAAAAAAAAAAAGAAATTGCTCAGGAAAGAAACACAACAAACAGATGTCAGGTCCGTGCTCCAACAGTTCAGAGCTGTATTATGGCATTATAGATAGGACCTACACAATATTAAACTGGTGGTTTTAATAATTGTATCTGATCAGTGTATATGAAATCTCCACTTACTAAAGTAAATCTTTTTTCTTTAAGTAAACAATCAGAAATTAAAAAAAAAACCTTCAATGTCTTGTTTTGTTGAAATGCCACCCATGGCATGCACAAACATGAACTACATGTGATCACATATTTTCCAGACGTTTTAATTAAATTAAACTAAGCACCTTACTGATGATTAACCAAAATACTCAAAGCTGCTTTTATGTTCATATCTGATGAACAGTTTCTGGTGCAATTCAGTGATTCGTCAACACTGGACTCCTGCAGAAGCTAGTTAAAACACAATCCATTTAAAAATTTATCTTTTTCTTAGCTTGTCTACTGTGTGGAATCTGTTGTGTCTCCGTTTTGTGGACAAAATAAAAGAAATAACATCTTAACATATCACAAACTAAAACATATGGAGAAAGGTAAATAGTAAAACTAATATCCTGTCAGACTCGACTGGAGCTTTGAGATACTTTGAGAACAGCAAAACTCTGTAGGGCTTATTGAGTATTCAGTTTTGCAAGAAATTTATTTCATTTCTAACCTGTTTGAGAATCACAACAGAACATCTAAAATCAATTTCAGGGAGGAATGTAGTGATTACAAAATTATCTCTGTATTGTCTTTGTTTCTGTGGAATATTCTACTACTGCTTCAAATCAATATTCGGCTCAAGCATACGTCCCTTTTTGATAGTTTTCATTCCCATAATCTGCAATCTCACAGAAACCGCAAGAAACAATTTATCTAACGGCAGAAAGAGCAGATGAAATTATGCATTTTAAGATACAAATCTGATCCGATCCATAACATCTTTCATGTTCTGAAGCAGACTCCAGGTGGAAACTGACATCAGAACAAAGGTTTCAATTTATTCTGTTGCAGGAAGTATTAAGAGCGCATGGCTGATAGGAATTAGGACCCCCACTGGGTGACTAAACTGATGAGGGACTCAGTAACCTCTACAATACACCCTAGATTTTTATACACATGATTAGCACATACCTTTACATTGTTAACCCAAAATATATTTAATGAACTTAGAACACTTTTGGGATGAACAAACTGTGAGGTTACTTTTAAACTTCAGCTTTTGACCAGCCCAGACTGATCACAGTCCACGAGTTTGGCTTCAATATGCAACTATTTAACACAACAGCTGTGTCCAACATGCCAAACTTTCATTACACACACTCCAGGTCAGAAGTAAAATGTCCTGTGAGATTGCAAATCAAATGAGAGCAAACTCCCAACCTGTGTGCTTTGATGTCTCTCTACGGAGCTCAGTGGCTGCTTTCCACATAACCGGGTCTGATCCCTCTCATCAGAACCGGCACGTTGTTTGACTGCTGAAAGCCCGCAATTTCACTCCTCTTTGCATGTTGATCTGATTATTCAGAACGCAAGCAATTATACATCCATTAAACCTGCAAGTACAAAATCTGAGATCAACAAAAGCATCACATGGATCAAGTTCATTACTGAAAACATCCACAACCTCCGCGAGACAAAACACATTCCAAAATCATGCCTGACTGACAACCTATTAAAATGCAACAACATTTTAGGTCCTCGGCACCGGAGGACAAAATGGTGGCCGCAAATACAAAGCGCTCACAACAGCTTCATTGCTGATGGAGCCCATTTCCAAAATGCACTTTATGTCCAATCAACAACCTGCAACACCTAGGGAGGAAAAACAAAATATGCAAACATGAAAAAAAGAAAAGAAAAACAGACTATTGTGCAATAGTTTGCATGTTGAAAAATGTACAATCTCTGACTGAGTGCTCATCGAGGTTATACAGCAGAGAAATCAAAAACTACTCAAATGCAGCTTGAAACTATTTTAATTTAACATCCAACGAGAAGAACCAGATTTATCAAAGAAATGTTAATTACTCATGAAAGAGATAGAAAAAAATCAGTGCAGTGAGTTAATGCTAACATAGCCATTTTTTAAGCCTCCATACACTAATTTTTAAACCTATATCATTATCTATACCCACTTATCTGCACTAAAAGAGAGAGACAGACGACTACTCTCACTCACATGGGCAGAATCACTGATCAGCCCAACATGCATGTCTTTGGAGGGTCGGAAGCCTGAGCACCTGAAGAAAACATGCAAGCAAGCTGGCAGGTTCACATTGTTTTTGCTCTGAGGTGAGAGTGCTAACCACCATTTGAACACCTGAGAGCACTAATGATAGAAAGTGTCATTTAACACCAGCTATAATATGGGCAGCAAAATTGGCAGGACTTCTGAACTTTCTGGCCTCTACCACTTAAATCTATTTATTTCTTTCCATATCAGTTTATAGGTGCATTAGCACCACCTGAGGAGCTGAAGAATGGAGCAGTACACACAGAGTACGTCCTAATGCAACGTCTATTTTTATATCCTTCAGAAAGGGTGAGAAATGGCATGACTGTAATCAGCTACTGCCCAATAAAACAGATTGTAACCGATTACAGTGGCTGAGTACTTAAGGTAGCTGTTTACCTGTTTTATGAAGTGTGTAATTGAGCTCTCTGTGTTGTTCAATAGTTAATAATGGTCTCCTCCTTCCGGCCCCTACTCCAGTGTTTCAGTCAAATGTGCTTTTAAATTTTGCAAAGACGTCTTCGTTTTTCCCCGTCTACACAGCCCTCCTATCTGTGAAAGATTTAATGAGTCCTAAGTTTAGCTTTCCTTAGTGAACCTTGTGAACCGGTGACAGAAGATCCATATTTTCAAATGTATAATAATATAAATGTGGATTTAACCCTCTAATGCCCAAATCCCACCGGCGCATTTGAAAGCTAAAGTTATCTTTCGTAAAATAAATGGGACCATTTATCAGAGCCAGAAACTGTAAAAACTGAATGTTATTAGATTTTCAAATGCTCCTTGAACTAATCGTGTGGAATTCAGTTCCAAAGCTAAGCTTAAAATAATGATAGTTTGTCAAAATAACTTTATTCTACAGGTCTCATTTTAAAATGCAACTTATTTTATGATTTTTGGCATTATAACTTTGTCATACTGTGTGAAAGACATTTTTGAGTGATCTCTACTTTTAGTCACAGTTGTGCTATATTGAGGTGAAAAAATGTGACAGACGCAACAACCGCTTTAGGTTTAGAGGTTAACAAAAAACTAATTATACAACATAAAAGATCAAACATAAAGGAGATTTACTGAGGGCTCTAGTATTAAAATAGTGAATCCAATGAACCTCAGTAAACGTAATGTAATTCAGCACCTATACGACTCTTAAAGCCGTTGTTATGAGAGCAGACATGAGAGGGAACATCTCAAGCTTTTAACTTCCTTTTGTTAGCCTGACAATTCTGACACTACACTAAAAACCTCTCGTTTTATACAGCAACATTACCCGCTATATTCTTTTCAGCAGAAACTCAGTTTTCATGAGAGACAGTTTAGAACAACAAATTCAGAGAGGCAGAGAGACGGCTTCAATCCGCCAAAGTTGCGTGGCATAAACGAAGACAACATTCAAGACAGAGCTGTCGATCAGCATTTGTACAAAGCATGTGAATGTGCAACAATCAATGCCTTGAACATGCGGGCTGCTCTTTGAAAAGCTCTACAAACACGCTATTAAAATAGAGATCAATGCAGGGCCTGGCTTACTATGTTATCATACAACACAGACACACATGCTGTGTCCTAACAACTGCTTTGTACTTGTAAAAACCAAACAAAAACACAATTAACTCAACCTCTCAGAATCAAGGCTAAGACCCTGAGTAATGAGCATAGGGTTCTGTAACGATGACAATCCTTTAATTTCACTGTGCGACACTGAAGCCATCAACACAGTTTTCATAAAACCGAGGGCGAGATCTCAGCATAATTAGGATTAACTAAATCTGGACGTCAAAATAATTCACAGGTTGACAAAAGGTCCTCTGGTCCCGAGTAGAAGATCATTGAAAGGGTAATTTTAATAAATAACTATGCTAAAGCAACATACATAAACATGACCTGTAGCGTGCAAAATTAGTCAAGTCTAATTTATTTTAAAGGGAAGGCCACCCGCAATCCTAGAATAACTCTGCAACAGCATAAATGTTAAAGACAATATTTGTAAAAACTTAGTTTCAGTGAAGTTATCTATATTACACATTCTTACAGAATCCTGTAGCAGCCCGCCACAGAACTGTAGAGATCTACAGATGAAAAATGTCACCGTTTCATCATTTACGTCTCATATATGCTCGAGTTTTTGTGTGCGTCAGATATATTTGAGGCAGAGGGACTGTGAACCAGCCTGACTGATGGCTGAAAAGAATGATCCTCTTTGGAGTCAGAAAAGTTTACGCTTTGGCGCACGAATTTGCAAAGCTATAGTACAAAGGAAAATGTTTCATAAAATGCTCATTCTTCAAGCTGTAAGTTTCAATTTCCACTTTAGTGGGTCTGTCACTTTGGCTTCTTTATATTTCTGAGGGGGAAAAAAAGCAGACACAAGAGTCTGACCAAGATTCCTATACCTGAGTTGGCATATTTTTTTTCTTCTGTATTGGATCTTTTCTCCCACACTGCAGGATAATAGGAAGCAGAATGTGGTCATTTAAACACAATGACGACAGAGTTAATATGAACCAGCTACATGTTTCAATTGGTCCCTGCTTCTTGGCTAATTTGCACTTAAAACGATTTCAACCACATCTCTGTGGCTTCATTATAACAAGAGCACACAATTGAGAAGTATATTAGTATCTCTTTTGCATGTCCTTTTGACTGCCTGCCTGTTTCATTTACTATAAGTTTGTTTAATTATTTGTTTTAATGTTTATTTGGCAGAGACAATACATGCAACAATGCCACAAAAAAGGGAAAATGCGACGCATATAAGACATCTAGCTTCCGCTAATTTGCAGTCTTTGTCCCTGGTCAGGCGTTTAAAATACAATGAAATATACTAAATAAAGAATAATCAGGCATTTGTGTCATTGCATAAAGAATGCAATGACACAAATACAGTGACTAGTACAATAAATAAACACAGTTGCCGATTACTGATAGAAGAAAACTGAGTTGAATTTAACATTTGTAAGTGCTGTTATGTTGACAACGGCTTGTAAGAAATTAATGTTCGCACTTCTGCTGCTGCTTGAGCCAGTATTTAACTTTCACACTAAACCTTTTTAATTCTGCTTGGGATTTAATTTCAGATGGTAAGGAATTCCATAGGTGTGTACTTTGCACTGATAGACATGACTGGCCAAACACTGTTCTGCATCTTGGGATTTGACAGTTCTGCTCCTTGTCATTGTCCTGGAGCTTTGAGTCTTTTTAAAGAGCAGAGACATCACTAAGGTTGAATGTGGTTTTTCATCACTGGCGATAGTGTAAACCTCGCAGCTTACTTTTGATTTGTCAGGCGATTACACTGCATTGTATATTATGGAACAAATAGCATAATAAATCATGAACCAAAAACATAATTGCTTTAGGCATACACTACTTGATTAATCAACTAATCGTTTCATCTCAAATTGTCAGTGACTAAAGACACCAGCAGTAGACACTATTTATAGACCAACAATTACAAGTAGGGGAACTTGCAAAGCTAACAAAGCATTTTTCAGAGCAAGGGTTAAATTGTAATTTTCCAAAGCCGTTTACCGATAAGGTTGAGTATTCATGCTTGAGATGCCCTTCTACAGGTTTCATATGGTGACTATTTAACTCTCCTTATTCTCTTATGTGGCTTTTTGTTGTTATGGCAACAGTTCTTAGAGTGTTGGAGGCGGGCAGCAATCTTTGGGGATGAAAAACAGACTCAATTCAAAACTGCAGTTCCTCAAATGGCCATTTGAGGGCGGCTTCAAAAGTGAATCAATCCAATAGTCTCTTATGTTAAAATGTCTAAATATACAACAGAAAAAAAACATGCTTACAGCCCAGTAAAGAAAATGTTTTGGCATCTATGGTTTACTTTCCCATTCAAGATAATTGTACAGGGGTACATTTTTATGTAGCTTAAATTTGTAAATAATTAAGGCCATGACCATTCTACAGGTGGGTGCTCATTTGTGTATTAGCTGGAACTTGATGGCCGGAGTCGCTCCGCTGAGCTTCAATGAGTAACGTCACAGAGAGTTTGTCCATCTTTACACACAGTTAATAGTTACTGCTTAGGGTGTCCCTGCTCTGAATCTGTTGCTGAACTGAACCCTTGTTTAGCTGTAAAGCGCTCACTAACTGCAACAGTGGCCATTTTCATGTATTTGTGCAGGCACTTGCATTACTGCCAACTCTATTTGGATTTTTAAAGCATAGATATAGACTGCTGTGACCTACTAAATGATAAATCACTGAGGCTTTATATAGGAAAAGGATTTGAAGGTTTGGTCCATATGCCACTATTTCGAAATTGAAACATGAAGTGATTAACACAACAACATGCAACTTTTAGGCATTCTTCAAATTATCTGCTTCTTATTTTACTGCGTTTGGCCTTGGCTTTGTGATAGTCACGTCTACATTTCATCCGCAGGTAACCGCAAACGGACAACAGTGACATCCATGCAGGCAGCCGAGTGGATAAAATGAAGGTGAATTGGATTTCTCGTGGTCTGAACGAAGCAAAAAAAAAAGAAAAAAGAAGCTACAAACAACTAAAAACTGTCTGCTGATAAACTGATGCTTTCCAACAGCAGTGAGAGTTATAATAGAGTATGCCGTTTACACTGAGAGAGAAGTGCACCGTTGACCTCAGTCTTGGCTATCAACTCACACAGAGACTGTAGAGTTGAGTCACACAGAGAAGCTGTGACTAAAAGCTGCTAATTTGAGTGCAGCAGTCCACTTGATACAGAGACTCTAGCTGTGTTCGACTCATGCCTTTCAAGACAATAGTCGGCTGTATCTTAAATGGCATAAAAGGGCCACAGAAGCAGTGAAGAACTGCCAGTTTGAAAGCAGACACATGTAGAGATAGTTTGGGTTAAAAAAAAAAGAGTGACTAAACCTTAAAATGAGCACGATCCACAGAGTCACTGTGTGGCTTGCATGTCTGTGTGTCATTAGCTCATGTCGAATGGTCTTGCTGGTGGAGCTGAGGTGCTGAGAGGAGTCCCAGCAGAACGCTTCACAACTCCACACATTTAACAGTGAATTTAACATTACAGACCCTGGAG
Source organism: Acanthochromis polyacanthus (assembly GCF_021347895.1). Taxonomy (NCBI): domain Eukaryota; kingdom Metazoa; phylum Chordata; class Actinopteri; family Pomacentridae; genus Acanthochromis; species Acanthochromis polyacanthus. The sequence goes on along the minus strand of NC_067117.1, from coordinate 10,960,489 downwards.
GCCGTGCAGCGGTTGTATCACTGGCAGACAAGGCTGTTCCCAGTTCCCAAAACACCAATACACACCTCCAGCGCCACAAATACGCCACGCTGGTGAACAAAAAGGGATTTCACTGTCAGCATTCACACTGTATGTCTATTTCCCTATGATGTGGCTCTAACTGATTCTTTCCTCATGTACACAAACATAAATGTAAGCTCCACACAGGCGCACACACACACACAGCTCACTACGCTCTTGTATCTTTGCGTCCGTATTATATTATGAGGCTCAATCAGTCCTGGATGGACTATTTATCCTCCTCATTTGACGCTAAATCCTTTCCAATACAAACAGCTTTATCCCTTTTCTCGCTCTGCAGACCAGTAACGTCATCTTTATCTGGAGCAGCTACAAACACAAACATACGCGCACACACACACACACACACGCAATCTACAAATGCACCTAGATCAGTTCAGCTGAGTGCAACTGAATAATTCATATGAGGAAAATTTACAACAAGCCTTCATTACGAGCAGGGACAAATGCTCGTTTCACTACAGTACAAGAACCGTGGGACGGACCTGAACTAAAATGCCACCCTATAAGCAATGACCCATTACCATTTTATTGGCATGCAGAAATAAATTACACCAGAAATCAGCCTGAAATTAACTCTGCAAAGCTATAATAGCTTTCTGCATCATTTTAGTAAAAAACCAAACAAACAAAAAAACAGCACAACACACGAGGCTGTGTAACTGATGAATGACATTTTAAAGGAGGGTCCAAACCTGCTCTGAGGAACAGGTCGTGTGTTAAGTCATGTCCTGCTTCAGCTATCAAAATAAACTTTAATCTTTGACATATGGTTTACCAAATTATATTAGGTGATATTATAATTTTTTTACCTGATAAAACTGACTTACACACAGTAACTTAGTTGAACAATGTTCATTTTGTCGTTTATTATAATAACATAACGTTGCTTTTTATACCGACAAATCAGTAAAGAAAGGATGCTTTTTCCTTGCTGACATGTTTCAACTGCATCTGCAGTCTTCTTCAGAGCGTCATTTGACGTTTGCTGACATGTAAAACCATCCTTTCTTTACTGATTTTTTTGGTATGAACAGCAACGTTATCCTAGTAACTAACTTTCTGTAGCATTCAAAATGGCTACATGTCCATCTGACTGACACACTCATTAAGTAAGCTTGATATCATGTGATCAAAGTTTTAGAATCCCTCTCCTTTAAACTTCCCTGAACCTGTTTTTAAATCAATCTTGAGGTCCACATCCAGCTCTAGCATGTGTCAGAGCTTTCAGCCACATCAGTCTTTTTCAGCTCTATAAAAAGTCGAAGTTGTCGTCATCAGCAGATGGAATTTGTTCAGATGTCACCAAGCTGGAGCTGTTCAGTCTTTCCATTACAGGCTTTTTTTTTTTTTTCATCAAAGGCTTTTTGACATTACATGGAAAACAACTAATGGAAATAATAAAAAGAACAAGGAGTGAATTCTATTTACCAGAGTACGTGCATGCTGGTTCACTGTCAAAACAGAGCAGAACTATCTTTGTTGCAACTAACGTATGAACAAATCAGAATGTCTACTGTAAAAAGGTCTGCTGTGATGACATTTAGGGTTTGACGTCCATGTTTGCTTAAAAATTACACTTTTTGGTGACTAAGCAGACCGTCAGCTGAGGTTAAGTTGAAAGGACAGAAAGAGGAAATGGAAAGCTTTGTGCATATATAAAACCAAGCTCACTTAATGCACTTGCTAGTGTGACTAACAGCAGCACACAATTGGTTTTTCTGCCTCTTTAAGTATATAAAGAGGCGGCTGAGGCACTCGGAAACTCTGGAACAAGCTGGACCTTGATTCGCGATTGTTTTGTCAACTGCTGTTTCCAAGGTCAAGAATGAACCGTCAAGCTCAAACACCCCAATTCAGTCTGCGCTCGGAGCACCGCCCACAGGCCTACGAGGATTATGTAATGCCATTTCATCCATTGTGCTGCTCTTTTGCGTGGCTCTGTCTTGAATAGCAAAGGGTGAAAGAGTGCGTGGGTGAGCATGTGAAAAATATACCCACACATATTTCAGACATGACAAACACAAAACATCACCACCAATACAATGGTAAAGGGCTGGGAATTGTTATCATACCATTTTTCCCTTTTGTTTTACATAATTTAGCATATATTTCCATGTCAGCATGTGTCATTAGTGTGAACGCTTGTGTTTGAGTGTGCTTAAACACTATAAATACATGTGCGGGAGTGATCGCATGCATATGTGGGTGTATTTTCACCAACAGTGGTCCTATACAATGATAAATTTAGCTGTGATAGACACAGTAAGTGTATGGCAGATAACCACGAGAGAAGACATCCCTGGATAGTACTTTACAGAAGAGAGTGTGTGTGGGTGCAGGTGACACAGTAGGATGAGGTAAGGTCTCAGTGGATTGCTGAACAACCTCTAGAGGAGAAAATAAGAGGCCATCAGAGGGAGGAGAGGGGAGAGGCCAGATTAATGAAATATGAATGTGTTTACTGAATAGCTGTCATGGCAGCCTACTGACGGCTGAGCGATATTAAAAATACACAGTGTAGCTGACGGCTTCACCTACACTGCAGCGACCCCCGCCATCTTCAGAGACTACTCTAATCAGCATACAACTCACTGCAATCACAATCACCCGCAGAAACGATCATCATCACACTCTTCATCATCATTTCCATCTTCGCCATCGCCGCCTGTTCATCTACATTATCGCTTTCATCGTGCAACAGAATCATGCTGCGGCAGGAAATTGAAGTTGGCCAGATCAATAAATACAATATAAAATTAAATTAGCTGCCAAGATGAGGTGAAAATGTGAAAATAAGTGTTTGAAGGCAAAGGCAGAGGTAATGCTATCCAGTCAAAACAATCAAAAAACACATTTTGGACACAAGCAAACAATGCAGCGAGGCCATTTCTTCCCATTATGGATTTAAAAGTGAGTTAAAAGAGGTGAGCCACGTACACTTTGATGTGTGTACCTGTGTGTGTGTGTGTGTGTGTGTGTGTGACCATGACATCATTTCTGCAGTGTCTAATCAAGGAGAAAGGGAGCCAGCTTTTGCAAGAGGGCTGTAATGGAAACACAATTGACCTGCTTTAATAAGAAAAACATGATACCTGCACTTTGCCCACACTTTCACAGAGACACAGAACACCAACACAACACGCAGCCTCACCACCTGCAAACAGATCCGAAAGTATCTCTGCTCTTTTGAAGTTTTATCTTTTCTCAGTGAAGGATGGCGACTTGGTGCATGGCAAAACTCCATCTGTTCATTTCAATATGAATGGGTATGTAAGTTTGGTGCTGCTGGAGCAGCAGAGATGTGAAATTGCGGATGGCATGCAGAGCGGCCCCGACACGCAGGGTTAATTCAAACTGCCTTTGATGTCTGCCTGTGTGTGAAATGAGCTGGTGGTCCAGAGTTCACACAAACACATGCCAGCACATACATACACTGTCATACACGCGTATACACGTGTTGTAATCATCGCACCAAAAACTCAAGAGACCACTCGTGTACCCACACAAATCCAAATATCACAGGAAGCACTCGGCTTACAGCAAGTACTGTGCAGCAGCAACTAAAACACCAACAAAAATTCAAATTCGCCGTTTCGTTGATGGTAAAATCCATTGCGCTCTTCAAGCTTGAACTCCTGAGCAGCCTCAAACATTGACTCACATACCAGCCACATGACAATGGGAGCTAAGCTGCCTGTAGGCAAAAACAGACTGCGGGCTTACACACAATACCTATGTAAAGCAGAAGCTGCAGTTATACAGCAGAAATAGTCACACACACAAAAACATATCTGATTAAGTTCTTAGTAGTGAGCAACCATAATACAGAATTTCTTCCACATACACTTTGATTGATTTCTGCATCACACAGACTTCCAATGCCTTCAAAGTTACACCTACACAGTCAATGTGATTATAAATCAGCTAAATCATATTAAACTAATGCATTTAGCTTCAATTTAATTAGACCGACTGTGTCATTTACAAATAGTGAGTGATAGTAATTATAGGGCTGATGCTAATTTAAATAGCAATGTCACGTATAACCGAAACAATGAAAAATTGCATTGAAAGTGAAATTATAGATACATTAACACTTGGTTTTCACGTCACTGTGCAAATTATTAGGTTAGAAGTCTGAGCAATTGTACAGAATCAACCTCTGTCTTCAACAATGAACTGACAAGCATCGAATCCTTCACTGTGTTTTATATTACTGCACTTTTAAATTAGAAATTGAAGGCATTAAATGGCAGAAAACACACAGCAGCATTGCCAACATGCAGGAAGTTGCCCAACAGTATGATGAGTACACAAGTGCTAAACAGTTGTAGTTTGAGAGAGTAAACCGTAATATTGGTTGGGGAAATGGAAAAGTCTTTCATTATCTTTCAATTTTACTGTGAAATAGCACGTACAGGGAGGTAATGATGTTCTCTTTGTCTCTAATCAGTCTAATGTGTGATGGTGAGGCATTTCACTGCATCCTGCTTTAAGTGACATCAATTTTATACCAGCATGCATTTATGGGAGGCTTTCAGGTCCACAAGTTTTGATGGTCAAAAAAATGGCAATGGTGAGCTATAACACGTCCTTGTTTGCTTTTATAATGATGATCTATGAAGGAGCAGAGGTGTAGCTGTATCAGTGCAAGGAATGTGGCAGTTCAAAAACCATTTTCTTTATATTTAAGTATTCATTATGCATAGGGGGACCCTGTCTCCTTGAAATCAACTTTATATATGTGTGATTAATTTGTTTTGCCTGGACCGTGACACTACAGATCCTGCATGTGGTCACATTTGAGCAACAAAAGCAACATGATGATGGATTGAGAATGACTGTGGCATTGAATAAATGTAAATAAACTCATTTCTCACATCATCTAAACAAAACCACAATAGTTCTTTGGATACTGAAGCACCCCGAAAAAAAGAAAGCGTGAAAAAACAGTAATATTGCAGCAGCTGAGGCGCCACAGAAATACTGCAAAAAAAAAAAAAAACATCTGAAGATAGATATTCTCATTAAAGTTTTTTCTGTAAACTGCCACTAACTGTATTTAATTTTAGAAAAAATAACACAATAATATTAAAATGGAATTTAACTGCTTTATCTAAATACAGTTCTACAATTTCATTTAGCAGATGCTTTTATCCAAAGCGACGTGTGTGTGGATTTCAAAAATCAGTTTAAAAAAACTGCTAAAAAAGGGGGGAACATTTCTGTTAAAAAAAATGTGCAAAAACAACACTTACATTAATTAAAAGCATTGCACCATGACCCAAACCATAACTTAGGAGTGGCCATTAACTTCCTCTTGAAACACCTTTACAAATTGTGAATATATTAAGGTCCTCTGTAGCAGACAGTTCATGTACTGTATGTGTTCGTACAATAAATATATATATGCATACACATAGATGGGTGTATATGTAACGTGGCAATTGTAGCGATGGAGCACAAATCCCATCAAACAACGGAGCCCTGGGAAAAGGGCCAGAGGCAGAGATGAGAGTGAGTCCAGCTCGAAGCCAAAGGCGGGGGTGGATATATTGTGGAAGCAGGGGAGAGAGAGAGAACAAGGCAGAAGACGCTACGATCAACAGAATTAAAACGTAGGTAGCACTTCTGAAGACTCTTCTCAGATGGCAGTGGAGAGTCCTTGCAGCCTACATAATCAAAAATTTAAACACTTTTCTAGGACTTCCACAGCAGTTGTGCGGCTGAGAACCACCCACCGCTGAGGCAAGCCAATTAAAGTCATTCAGAACTGTGACCAATCAATCACAGACAAGTGCAGGTGGAGGAGGGAGGGAAGACGACGAGGACAAAACCTCCGAGACTTCAAACTCTCGCACATGCAAACACCCGTAAAAAATAAAAACAACAACACACAAATATATTTGGTTTACAATGGAAAATGAACGTCACACCTACCACTTCACACATACAGAAGCACTCCCTCTGCAGTGGAATGAATAAAGCACTTCACACCTGGAATTTTCTAGGGCATCACGCCACTCCACATTACCACTGCAGCCCACTCAGGGAACTGTACTCGGTTGTTTCTCTCTGTCAAGCACAGATAGCACCAAAGACACGTCATGCGCTCTGTGAAACATCAAACAGAAGACAACTGAAAATTACACAAGCACGTGAACGCGCGCTCTGGAAATAATCATGTAAAGAGACGGAGACAAGGGGAAAAGATGTGCAGCGTCTGCAAAATAAAGCATCTTCGTCTGACAGGGCTGGAGCTTTAGCAGACCCTTAATCCTATTTTGACACATAATGCTATATTGTCTTCCTTCAAACAAGTGCAAGGCCTTCTTTTCTCCCCAAAACCCACTCGTAGCATGAACGCACTGGTTCTTTGTCCTCCTGGAATTCATCGAGCAACAATTAGTTACACAAATACAGTCCCCCAAATGTGCCACAGTGGATGACGGCGACATGCAGACATTGCGACCATCCCTGTTAGTTCTACACTGACACGTAAGATGCTGTTTCCCTCCCAGTGGGCTTTTAAAGCTCCATCCCGGTAATTCACTGCATTAGACGCACACAGTCATATACCGTAAGATCTTTTATAACATGACCAGAGATGACATTAACAAGCACAGCATGCATCGTATCGCACTGTGTCTTTAAAGCCTGCGTTATTGACATCAGTCAGCTGGCTTTACTCTAGAGCTAAACCTGAACGAAAGGAAGGAAAAAAACTGAGCTTGGTTTGAAAGCATGAGCATCTAAGAACTGACAAATCTGCTCAAAGTTTTAAAATAACATATTTCTGTGCCAAGATGATAAACCTACTAAAGAATTGTATCAACAGAAATAACTGAGGATTGATTTAAATGACATATCGCTAATTTTGCGCTTCATGTTTTGTTTAGGTTTGATTTACAATATCTGGAGGTCTCTGCCTGTTGAAGGAAATATCAGCAGCCGATTATGGCTTCAAAATATTTAAATAAAAATAAACAGAATATGAAACTGGAGACAGGGAACTGGCACTGTATAATCTGGTTCAACTTTTCCTAAACTGTCACATTTTTGTTGCAAAGCTATTTCAAGTAATTCCATCTAACACTAACGCCGGGATATCTGCATGCAGGGCTGCGCTCTGCAGATATATGTATTTTCATTTATATAAACACCGCAAGCCAGTGCCAGGCCATCAAGCCGGCGAAGCTGAGGAATCCTTGTAACCTTACCCAGTGTCAGAAAACCAATAAAAAGGCAGAAAAATAAATACCGTGTGCTTGTGTGCCCTTCTGTTCTCCTGTCAGCCCAGGGGAGTCTGCGGTTGGGAGTAATGGTGCTGACCAGCTCCCGCGCTGCTTAACGTTCAGCCGACTACCGGTTTTATGTGCCTCTAATGTCCACAGTTATTTGTAGTGTTTTATTTTGTTTTTGTTCAAGGTAAATACACAGTAAAGGCCAGAGTCGGCACACAAACAGAAAGAGAAACGCAGGTTACACGAGGGTTTCAAACAAAACAAAAAGTAGGTTGCTAACAGACCATGTCTAAGCTTTCACAGCCCTGATGTGTCACCCTGATGACCCCTCACTCCTGGGAAGAGATAATGAGATGTCAGAACGGAGATTCAGCCAGGTTTGAATACTGGACAGTAAATCATGGGGATTCAAAAATGAATAAAAGCAAGGGTCACCATTTATTACAGCATTACTGCGTCATAATTAAACCAACCTGACCTCAGTTCCTTTTGGTAGCTAAAAATAGAGTCCCCCCTTAATCTGAATTTGGGATCGTGTGGGGGAAAAAAATTACAGAATTCTCCTTAATTTAGCATTTCTATTCCATTGCTGGTCACAGTGAACTCTGGAAAAAAAAGTTGCAATCACAAATTACTGTGCAACAAGAATGGCATTTCTACTACTTATCTAACAACTTTTATCATAAAATATTATTTAAAAAATACCCAAAAACAGCATATCCTTTAAAATATTAATTTTGCTCAATGTTTAGGATACAAGATTATTAATCACATTTATCTTTTAGGCCTGATCTATGCTTTCCACGTGAGCAGATTTCATCATCCATGTGTGGCTCAAAATTTATGACTTTACACACTTCAAGCATAAAACCATGTGCAAGGAAATCAAACGGACTAAAACAAGTGGTTGTTATGAGGAGAGACTGTATGAGGAGATTCTCAGTCATCCACAGCTTTGGAATTCACCATTAAAACAGTTGGATTTGAAGTAGTCGCTGCTGGGCTTGGAGGTGCTTTGATTTGTAGAGTGGTACTATCGACTATGGCCAAACACAGGGGACATTCTAAATTCTCCAGATATCTTGTGCTTTGTCTTGCCTACTGTTCTTGCAACAGAAAGCACAAATAAGCATTGACACCAGGATACTACAGCCTAATCTGTAAGTAACGGCTGTATCCTGGAAAAACTGCAAAGTCACAGTCAGCCATCTGTGCACACGGATGCAGAAACCATGAATTAGCATTTGCTAAAACTGGACTTTTTTGGGGTCACATTTCATTCTGATGTTACATGAATGTCTCATCACATTTAGCACTGAAATGCAAGGTGTTTTATTTAGATAAAACATGAGGTGGTTTTCATTTAAGCGCATTTCTTGGATGGCTGCTTAGACCATACTTAACATTTCAGAACTTTGATTTCTTTTGTACATATTTGACTTCTATACAAACATTTTTAAATATTTTTATCAATACCAACAGTTCCTATTCCTATTATTCTCAATTGCAAAGAATACTCATATTTAATCAGAATTTTATATTTCCTGGGTCAGTCAGTTTATGTGTTATCCAATCTTATGCTACCACAAATTAAGTATGTTCAGTTTAAATTTTGCTTCAAGGGGTTCAGCAAGTGTTATTGGCCTTTAGGATCAATAAACTGCTAAATTGGTGACACTAGTGGATCTTGGCAGAAAAAAATGGAGACAAATATATTTATGAGTGATGCAAAAATTAACAACTCTCCTCAAAGTTGGTCGGCTGTGGAGAAATTTTAGCTTTTATATCAGCTGACAAGACTATACCAGGTACTGCCACTGTAGAAGTGCTAAAATAACTAATTAATAATCCATTTTAAGCCACACCAAGTCCTCATAAAGAGTGCAGCATAGTGTGCACTGATACGTGTGGGATGCAGTATACTTAAGACAAGCCATCAGTAGATAAAAGCAAAGCCTGAGAGTAACCCATCTTGCAGAAATAGCCTGTGATGTTTCACACAACCAGATAACAAGTAGCTGTTGTGTAAGGCCAGAAGATGGAGGGGGAGGGCTAAAGGAGAACTGAAAGGAGGAGAACTGAGTGCTCCCTCTCTTTCTCCTTTAAAGGTAACTCCTCATGTCAGGAGGAGGGGCTTTCAGCTTTTCTGTAAACTGCCCATAGCTGAAAAGAGTTCTTAAATCAAGAAACAAACAGAAGTGATCAGCCCTCAAGTAACTGTCTCGTGATGGATAAGCACACAGAGCGGCTGGGGTGGGGCAGAAGCTGACATCAGCTGTAGAAAAAAAGATGAGGGGGGGATGTGGGTGAGAGCAGGGGTGACGTCTAGCATAGCATTGGGCAGTTGAGATAGATTATTGGAAGTTTCCGTCGTCAGCAATCCAGAGTAAATCCAGCAGTCCACTTTATAGAGATATCTATTTGTTGGGATCGGATGTCTTGGCTGTGAGCAACCTTTTTTTTTTATTTTGGGAAGCACAGCGAAGGTTTGGAAAAGCAGCAGAGACATTTGAAATTGTGTTCAACCTGCACATAACGTGACCCTCAAGCAAGGAAAACACACCTGTGCCGATCAAAATTGAACCAGAGGCTTCGGCAATGTTAGAAAAGATGACACGCATGCAGTTATGAGCTCGCACATGCGCACTGGCAGCACCGGAGGCAAGAAGGTCTGTGCTGAACCAAGATAAACCTGCAGCCAGCATGTGGTCAGCAGGGTGACTGATGTAGTGTTGACCACACAGCACAAAGGCACAGGCAGGGAGAAGGGCAAAAGTGAAGGAAAGACAGCAAAACATATATATCTTGTCGGAGAGATTTAAAAAAAAAAAAGCTCATATGAAAACTGAGCGATTCCCACGTCCATTAATTGGCACTCTGTCTTTCCGCCCTGCATCCACATGTGGGCATATTGATCTTGATGCCGTTCTCAGGTTTCCAGTAATCAAGAGCAGCAAATGGCAGGAGGAGGAGCAGACAGATCCTCAGGGTGCAGAGAAGTGGAGTGTGAGGGTTAACTAAGGTGTTCGGGAGCAGACATACGCACCGACTGAAATTATGCAGGCTGATTAGACTCTTCTTATTGAAATGTATTTCAGTTCTAAACTGGGAAAATACAATGGATGTAAAAAACTAAACCACAAGTTTCCACCATTTAATGCTTGTGAACCCTTACAAAAGAGCAGCATTTATTTAAGTCTTATGTTGCTTTTACACTTTAATGTCTCAGATGGTTCACAAAATAGGTATTTTTATTTATCCAGAATTTGCAAAAAATGCCAGAAATTAGGGCTGGGACTTTAACGCTTTTATTTCAATTCATTAATTACAGGAAAAATAACGTGTTAAAAAATAACGCATTTAATCGCACCTTTCTCAGTTCCCTAATTTCTGCCACACCGATAACACTGATGCACACTCCAGCCCAGTAGGTGGCGGTAATGAATCTAAAGTCTGTTTACCAGCTGCGAAGAAGATGTACAGGACGTACTCAGCTCGGTCGCCAATTTTCTCTTTCATTACGAAAATTGTTCAGCAAAAAGTATTTCTGAAAGCATTTGAGGCGAGAAATAAGCTGCTGAATCTGTTTTTTTTTTTTATTTCAATGGCGGCTAGTTTAAATGTTTAACGAAAGTTTCGCGACGCGTCAGACCTCTGCGTCCCGTGTCGCATTTGCATAAATGAAACTACTTTATGCAAATGAGCTCTGGGGCAACGCACCATACATTAGCTATGTCAGTTCTGGTACCGACAAAAGCTTTAGCCAGCCCACAATTGATCAGGTTCGATTCCTGCTCGCAGCCCTCACTGCACCTATCTAATAAAGCCGTAAAAAGGCCAAAAAAAAAAAAAGAAAGCGTCTGAGTTCAAAGAAAGTCTTAAAATGTTAAATATAATCGCTACAATTGCACTTTGAGTCTGCAGTAATCTGTGAATGTAGCAGACAGATGAAAAATGCAGATAAATATAAATGAAACAAACATTTTTGCTGCTTAAGTACGCGTATACGTCTATTATCGATTCAGTCATCAGCCAAAATTATTTGATCTGAAAAATTGAGCTTATTGTGTCAAATCTTGGCAAAAATTAATTCACTACAAAGCCTGTAATTAATTCAATTAATTTTCTTTTATCATATCCCACCACTACCAAAAATGCAAACATTAGGGAAAAGCACTAAAAATAATGAATACAATTTTTTGCCGTAGCATTTGTTTTGCTATCCTTAATTATGTGACCTAGATGGGGCTCAATCCGTACCTAAACTCAGCATTTCAGTTGTTAGCTAGCTCGACCTCAACCAGCTACAGCAGTAAAATGCTTCAGTGTAATCTAAAATTGCGAAAGGGGCTACAGAACAAATAGTATTTTTTACTTTACATGCTTTAAGAACAGCATGAGTATAAAGATTTGCTCCTACAGAATTAAAAGACTTGAGGGCTTCTACCACAAAAACATCTCACCACATGATTATTTACAATTACAGCAATTGAAGTGAACATATGGATCATCTCATGTGTAAATATGTACAGAAAAACAGATTATTTCCATTATTAATCTGGAAATTAATATCTTGATGAATTGATAAATGTTCTGTCCACGTCACAGGGCTTCACAATTAATCAAATATTCATCACAATCATGATTTTGGCTTTCAAAAATTAAGTGAAAATGATCGAATTCTGATGATAGAAAACAGAACGTGCAGATAAAAATCATCTTGGTTTGAACACCTTAATTCACTCCCACTTTCAGTCTGCGCTGTTTGCATTGCAGTAACTGAGTGGAGACTAGAACCTTCCTGTGCACAGCCATCTAGCTAGCATCTAGCTAGCCTGGATGCGAAGCGTTTAGGGAACACCAGCCAAATGCAAAGTCTATTAATAAGTAAACGATTATGAATAATGTTGTTTATTTAAATGGGAAAGTGCAAGTCAATATTTGAGCCCTAAAATTAAGGAATTACAACAGATAATCGTGATCTCAATATTGATTCAAATAATCGAAAACAATCCAAAGATATACGACAAACCATCAAATCTTTTCATTTTGAAAACTGGAAACAGTAGTTGTTCTATATTGAAACCTATTCAAAAGAACGTTTGTAAAACTGCTTTTAATATCTTCAAAATAATGATGATTATCTGATCAATCGAATCGTTGCAGCTCTGTCTGAATCTCTGATGAACCATCTGTAATGACAGTATGTGGGTGGAGGCGCTGCTCATGTGTGCCTATTAAAACTGTTCTGAAAAAGCCCGAGGATATGAAAACAATGGCAGTGTCCACCGCCGCCTCTCATCACCACATACTGTAACACATCAAACACAGCAGCACATAGGATAATGAGGAGGATAAGGACTATAAACAGCAACCGTCTGCTCACATTTAAATTTACCAGCTCTCGTCCGTCCCCTCTATCACTTCATCCATCTTAAGTAGTTTGACTCTAAATATACACACAAAACCGCCCGAACATCCATCTCAATTGTCAAGCCATTCTTCATTCGCTCTCCCTCTAAAGAACCCTCCTCCTCCGCTCTAGAAGCCGCCCACTCTCCTTGTCTATCTGAGCTCCACACTCTTCCATTCCAAACTTTCAACTCCTCCGATGCATCACTCACCATCATATTTTCACTCCCCCAGGGGGAAAAATAACATCTTGATCGAACCTGGGCAGATTATATTAGAATTTGATTTCAGGCATTTGAAAAATTTGATTGTTATATTTAAAAAACACATTGAAATATCGAACATCTCAGTTTTTCTGTCTTCAAGTCAACCAATTCCAAATGTATCTGATGCTTTTCTGTGCTGCCCTGACTCGGACCTCCCTACTCCTTCACCTGCCACCTTCCTTGTCAGTTAAAATAAAACCGCAAACTGAGGGGGACATTATATTCAACTTAGTTTCCTTGTCTCTTTCCATGTAAGACAAACGCAAAAATAATTTGCACACACTCTACATTTTTTGTCAGTGAGAATAAACTGCGCATGAAGAGGAAGGGGGCGCAGAGGGAGGCAATCTTGTTACCAGCCGGCATAGCCCTGGGAAGATTTCTATCAGACACACGTATAGAGAGAGGCATCCATTTAGAAAATGGCTTTTCTAGGCATGCTGGGCCATTTAGCACACCCTGTGACGACTCCTGTTTGGGGCAATGATAAATGTTCTTTCACACCCGGTCTGTGCACACAGTCAGACCAGCACATGCACATACAGCCATATGGGCGCCCGACACAAGACATCACCAGGGTGGACACTGGAAAAGAGACACCAGCTTCATTGGGTTTGGCCCACAGAGAAAAAACAAAAACAAAAAACGTCAGTCACTTGTTGTGTAAATTAGATTAAATCCACACAAGTTAAATCCCATGAAGCACTTAACATCATGTCAACACCACATCTCAGCTTTAGGACTCATTAAGCTCAGGATCATTCAGCTACACATGTCCCGGTTTTAGAATAAGCAGTGAACAGACGCCGTGAAATATCCGAACTCAAAGTACAACGCATTCCTCTAAATACCAAAAACAACAACTGCTCAACTAATTAATCACCAGACAGATTAGATCAGACAACTAATCGCCCAGTTTGATCAGTCAACAGAAGCTCGATCACCAGCTGCTTACCGAGACCAAGGTAAAATTTGCTCGTTTTCTTTATGCTGACATGACAGAAAAGACACGTTTTTGACTGTTTCACATTTTATATAACAAGCGGTGCAGTGAATTATCAAGAAAACGATCGGAACGTAAATGAAAATGCAGGAAAAAATAAAATAATCAGTTGTCCTAGACTTTCACGTTACCAAGGTGTGCGTGTGAATTGAGCTGTAACAGTTGAACGGAGGATGCAACCCACAGAAGACAATTGTCTCGTGGTGAAAACAATGAGTCTGAGTTTCATGATTGTATTAACCTTTCGGATAAGTTGAAGGATGACGTGCTTCCTTATGGGCTGAGAAAATTCCCCTACCTCTGAGGCTGATAAAGCCTCTTCAAAAACCCACTAGGTTATCTCCAAAGTGCATCAACACCAAGCTTAAATCAATATTGTTTTTCATAGCTTGCGGAATGACAACATTCTGGAAGATACTTTTTGTTGTTATCAAACAGCAGCAATACGCTTTCACCTTGAAACAATGTGTAGCATTATTTTTGAAGTCTACTGCCGTGTAGATATCCACGTTCCTCAGTGGGAGTATAGAAAAAAATATTTGCACAAACTTGCAAAAGGTAAATATTTGGACGGGTAAACACTCTCTGTTATGCTTTGTTTACACCGGATGAGTGCTAAAAATCGACCTCTCTCTATCATGCAGTCTGAGTGTCTGCCTGATATCCACTAATGGTCATTACCCTTTACACCAGCACGATCCCTGTCAGCTCACTTCCTCCTCTCTGGGATCCATCAATGTCGCCACCACACTAACCACTGTTACCGCTAGCATTAAAGCCGCAGGCACCGTACCGGCTGGATGAATCACACTCACCCATACAGCAATAATGAAGCATTTATCTCAGGTTGCATTACAAACCCTGGAAGCAGGGCAAACATGCGCACATGGCCGAAGTATTGTGAAACAGTGTCAATCACACTATGCTCAACCATCTGCTCTGCAAACACGTGTTACACAAAGACTCGTAGCGGGGATGCGCACACAAACAACCAGCACCGTGCTCTGCTAAGCGTCTCTGTTTCAACAAGACATTCAGTCTCATAACTTTTAAACCCAATGCGTCTTAAAACAAGTGGAAAAAGAGAGTAATTTGGTTGAAATCATTCCATTTTCTTCCCCGGAGCAGCTTCACTTTAAAACCCTTGTTTCATAAGACTCAAGATTAAGAATAATCAATTCTGAGGATTCGGTTTCTGGAGGTATCAGGAGGGAGATCTGGCTCCAGGAAATTCATGAAGAAAAAAGCTGATTCACACTGGAAAAAAGCACAATTATCTCTGAGTGAAATTATCTTATAGAATATATTTTAAAAGTAAAACGTAAAAGTCTGAAAAATATCGACATTTCCTGCAGCGCTCAGACAAACCCACTGCCTCATAGGCACACTTATGTTGTACAATGTAGCCCAGTGAAATCTTACTGATTAATAATGCAGGGAAATGCAGGGCATCACATGCAAGTGTGACGTCAACTTACCGATCTCATCTGCTGAGTTCCAGTGACGTGCTGCAGAACCTTTTCCAGCTCCTTCTCAATGCGTCCGGCCCAGTGAATCATTCTGAAAAATAAATTTAGACCTTTTCAATCTGCATTTCTCGGCACTATCACCTGAACGTGTCATCACGCAAGCATTCATTTCTCTGTCACTGAGGGAGCGCATCTGTTAAAAAAAAAAAAAAAAAAAAAAAAAAAAAAAAGGGGCAGCAAGTCTATCCCCATCTTTGTGTAGCTCTCTTTCTGCTGGCAAACTGCCACACTCTCCCCCCCGTACCGGATCACTATCTGGAAGTATCCCTGTCCTATCTCTGCTAATGTCTGGGTTAGTCATCAGCGCCTTCTCTCCCCATCACATCTTGCATATATCTGGTCAGCCCTGGCAGGACTGGCAGCGAACGTGCCCGTCTTGGCTCGACTGGGATCAGCGGCTCTGCAATAAAACTGCTCAGGTCTGACAGAAGTGCACCCTAAGCAGGAGCTGATCTCCGTTAGACGGAGCCAAGTTTGGAATTAAGAGATCAAACGGCTGGAGCTCATCACTGTATATCTTGCAGCGAGCAACAAATGACTTAATGGATCAAGATTTTTACTAGATCATTTTAAAGCAGCAGTGGGGGCCAAACTGCCAATCTGGATACATAGTGAACAATCCATGTGAATAGCTGAGCAGAAA
Organism: Acanthochromis polyacanthus; assembly: GCF_021347895.1. Classification (NCBI taxonomy): domain Eukaryota; kingdom Metazoa; phylum Chordata; class Actinopteri; family Pomacentridae; genus Acanthochromis; species Acanthochromis polyacanthus. The sequence continues at coordinate 10,944,308 of NC_067117.1, read as the reverse complement.
CTCTCACTGGAAAAAAAAAAAAACAATCAGATGAATAAATTCTGTCGTGTGTTTGCGAGACAACCACTGATTCCGTGCCAACCTTTTCCTTTTGGCAGCCTGCAGATAGCTAATCACTAGCATCAACAGCACAACACAGTCGTTTTTCTTTTAATATGATGACGGAGACAAATGTCATCTTTAAATGTCAGATTTGCTCAGAAGACAAGAGGGAAGACAGATTTATTAAATTGCACAAATCTGCCAAGCAGTGACAGCGCTCACCATAATCACCAAGCCGGAGCGGGCTTCATCAGGAGAGTAACAGCAGCGCAAACACACCGGCGAGTGTGTGTCTGTGTGTGTTTATGGGGACAAGATGAAGAGAAAGCAAGCCTGTCTACAAAAGGGGTACAGAGGGGGGCCGCTGTGGAGGGGCCGCCCACTACGAAAAGGTCACCTCAATATGAGATGAAAACAAGTTTACAGTGAGAACAGAGCCGAGCAGGATGCAGTGACACTAACAGTGAGGGACGTACCTTTATCCTAGACCCAGGCAGAGCTCTTATGCAACTTCTTTAGTCGACATGCTATACACACAAGCACATATACATTATACATAAACACGTGTGCGCGAGTACTCTTCATGTTGTTGGACATATATCCGTTTACATACTGACATTCTGGGGACTTGCCTTCCTTATGGGGACAAAAAGCCAGTATCTATAACATATATATTATTTTATATACATGTGTGTGTATATACACCCCCTGTCAAAAGTTTTGAGACGGGTTCTCATTCATTTGAATGAGAACCCGTCTCAAAACTTTTGACAGGGAGTGTATATACTTAAATGAAAAAAGATCGCCCTATTTTAGTAGTTAGAATTTCCATATTGTAATATCACACACACAATGTCAATCACCTGCTTAATCATCCAAAACATTTTTGTTTGATAATGATAATACTTTTCTGAGCATTGCTATAGTTTGGGATGCACAATATTGGATTTTTTCTTAGACTGAATATGTCAATACTTTCCAGTTTATTTTAACCATTTACCAATACTGACATACTCACATACTTAATTGTAGCTAACACCAAGTCTCTCCTTTAGTCGAATTAAAATATGTCCACTCTTATCTTGATGCCCCCCTGGCAGATGCAGACATAAAGTTTTCCAAACGTACATATTCAATGGGAAAAATAACCTCAATTTATATGTAAAATGTATTCTATTGATTTTTATGCAACATTTTCAAGCTAAACTGTAAATGTTAATATTTAATTTACAGCCTTTATCAGCAGATACTGATGTACTGATGATGATGCTAATATCGTCACACATCCTTCCTGTTGGTGGTTTCAAGAATGTTGAACTTACACACCAAAAAAAATGGAAAAAAGTGAATTTGATAACTAAGCAGGGAAAGAAAGTTCTTGTTCAGTCCACAAAGCTACCATTACAGTGGGCAGTGTTTACTGTTTATCATCTCATTGTGTCATCTCTGTCACATACAAGAGTGGCAAATTTCTCATATGATGATATCTGGAGTCACAGATCTCATGTGCTAATATATGATAAGCTAACAACTAACAAAATCTGAATGTAGGCGTGATGTACATGTTCCTTTTGAGACAGACTGTCATCTGAAGGTTTCTTCCCGGTAAAGAGAAGTTTTTCTTCTTATTGTAGCAAAGTGCTGTTCAAAGGGCATCCAATGGAAACCTTGGATTTTGGTGTTCTGCACTGTATAATTTTGTAAGGTTTTCACCCGACTATGGATGAAGCACGTTGTGAATTGGCACTATATAAATGAAGCTGAACTATAATTGAACTGAATTAAATATTTGACGCAATGGAAAAACTATCAGTTGAAATGCTGACCTTTTATTTTGGGACATTTAAGGAAGTATCAAAAGATACAAGATTTAAAAAAAATACAGTTACTGAAATATAAATGTTTTGCATATTGCCACCATATTGGCTTATGATTTTTTATTAATCTAATGTGACTGGATGTGAAACGTGTGTGTCAAACATAAACCATCACTGTGTTCACTCCACTGTAGTAGGTGTTATTCCAAAACATATCTAAGGACAAAAATGGACCACAAGTCAAACGAAAACAACCAAAGATATTCTTTAAACTATACTACAATATTGTGATAACAAAACAAGATTTTGCCTCAGTTCATAATAAAAATGCTCATACATCTACCAGCTCAACAGAGACACATATTAGCCTTGTGGTTCCTCCTTCCTGATGTTTCCAGGACATTAAACACATCAAATATAATCAGTAACATACTTATATACAGACTGATATCCATAATCCACTGACTTGCATCACATGGTATGAGGCTGACCTAGCAACATTTAAAAGTACAATGCACATTTGCAAAGCTTTGTATGATAATTTGACATTCACGGACTGACTGTAAGTCAAAGAGGAATATTTCACAGCCTCAAATATGCAGAACTCTCCATTCAATACCAACTCCAAAGATATCAGAAGACGGCTATTTGGCAAATCTTATGCACGACTGAGGCCCAACGTTCACCGAATGCTGGGAGACCTTCTGTACTATGAAAGCTGTGATCACTCTTAAAAACACGGAAGCTGCCATGGCGCACGACATGAAAGCCTACTGATGCTCTTTGTAGTCTAATGTAGTGTTAAAACTTTGCCATTTGTCTCTTGTGTTTTTGATGTGCTTTCCTTGCATTGCATTATGATAGCCAAACATTATGGAAAAGAACTAAATGTGATGAAATGAGTTTGGATGGAAGACCTGTGTGTCAGTCACATACGTCACTATGTTCTTTCTGGCGCCATGGATCCAATCATTTGAATATCTATTAGGGGCAGAAGGTGGCGAAATTGCTGCTGATTATTTCACTCTCCTAGGAAAGATTTTGCCTTCCGACGAAAAACTGTAAAAACGTCCATTTAGCTTCCAGTTATCAGAAGAGATTTTCTCCACATAATTTAGAAATATGGAAATAACTCACCGATGTGCGCTTTTTATTTTTGTTGCCTCTCGCAGACACACACTATCTAATACACACAAACAACACTGGGAGTAAAGTAAATAAAAATCAGGCCAGGTTTTTTTTTAGGTGGCAAGGTGGAGAAAATGTACATTTTCTTGGCACTGCTGTGGAAATAAACTAGAGGACAGTCTGCCCTTTCTCACAGACACACTTCCTCGGCTGAACCCCGAACACCCACTTGCTCTGACCTGTGTGTGTGTGTGTGTGTGTGTGTGTGTGTGTGTGTGTGTGTGTGTGTGTGTGTGTGTGTGTGTGTGTGTGTGTGTGTGTGTGTGTGTGTGTGTCAGGCCTATACATCAGATAGACTGCCTAGCTGCATAGCTCCCCATACACTTCAATTAACTGTCAAATTCTGGCACATAGCACAGAGACGTGGGTGGCCCAAAACCCAGTTTATAAATCCCAAGGGGTGACTGGATATAATACAGAAATGCATATATGTCCTGCCCTGTGGACTATTTATCTTATTTTTATCTGCTCAAACAAGGACACCAACAGACTTGAGGGGCATTATTAAAAAACTGACTACAATTCAGTAAATTGTGCAAGTTAAGCGCACCTAAATGGAATAAAAGCATAGATTTTAACACAGCTATCCAAATACAACAAATATAACATGATGTATGAGAAATATGTGTGGTTTTGTTTGCAAAGTAATCCAGGTGTACATCACACGCATCGCTTTTCACAGAGCTAAAGCAATCAAATCAATGGTCCACCTAATTGTGGTCTGAAGTCAATGGGCAGTAATATAAAGGATAACTGATTCCTCCTTTGAAAGTCACCTTGGCCATAAAATTAACAGATGCCCCGGAGATTTTAAAGAGATCGTCTGCTGGATGCATCACGGAGGAATCATTGAGATTCCTGTCATTTCTGTGAACCTGACTGACTAATCATCACTACAGGCTACACATGGAGTTCACATCAGATCAGCGGGATTATTATAATAAACAGGAGCGACGTTTGAAGCGCGGCTGCGTGGACTTGAGGAACTGTTGCACTTTGGTGCCACTGGGGTTTAATACTGAAGGAAAAGCTGACAAACTCTGACATGAAGCAATTTTTACTTTCGTTTTTTTAAAGTACAATTTGAGGGAAAATGATTACCAGTCTGGTACTGAACAGTTTGACGACGCACAGGTGGCAAACTGTTGCCTTCGTGCGTCCTTAAAGGGGGAAATTGTTGTATTGCTCGCGTAAGAGAAGAAAGCCTGCTGTTAGATTTCAAATAATACCACAAACTATTTCCCCCCATAGCAGGTGCACGCTGAGAAAGTCCAACAGTTTCGAGGAGTGCTTTGGCACTTTTGTGCGCCTGCGGTCACTTCTTGGATAAAGCAAGTGCGTCTTAATTTCTAACGTCATTTCCACATTTAGTCTCTGAAACAAACTGATCCCGTTAAAACAAACAAACAAACAAAAACACCAGCGTTATCCTGCGGTGAGATATTTTCCACGGTGTGAGTGTAGGACTTTTTAAAGATCATGCCTAAATGGGATGTTCTCCCACATGCAACACTATTTTTATTCTTATGTCTCCATACCCTTGAATTGTCGCTTGGATGGATTTCTATGTGCACGCTCCCTGTAGCCTGTTTCCATGTTGACTATGACGAATTGGATAAGACTTTGGGTATTTAATGTCACTGCCCACAACAACAAAAACAACATAAGCTGGGAGATTCATACGGCGGCATCAGAGACGGACGCTGCGTCGGAACATCACGGACAGCGGCTCCGAGGTAAACGGCGCCGCGTGTGCAGCCTCGTCGGGGGGCCACCTGTCCTACTTCCACGCTCCGCGCCCCCTCCGCCGGTTTAATGCCCCCCTACCAGAAGGAAAACCATGCAGGGTACTTACGTGTAATGCTGGGGGAAGAGGTGGGTCCCGGCTGTTGGCGTGGAGACGCATATGATAAGTACAGTTTGGATTGTGAGCAGGCAGAAGACACCGTACGACTGCGTGCAGATCGCCATTTTCCATTAAATATTCAAGAAACTGGGATAAATAAAAGAAGGACCGGAAGGACAGTCGCTGGCAACCGAGCTAAGAATAAACGAGCTCCCGAGAAAGTGTGCTGTGGTGGGAGGTGATGGTTTTTGGCGGAGGCTTGTGGACACTTCAGCCCCGGCAGTGGGAGAATGTCAATCGGGAGACGCGCACGGAAGAATTGGCAGCTGAAGACGCGGGGAGATGAGGATCAGGAAGATGCTCTGCCGCTGCTGCTGATGTGCCTGGCTGCCTATTTGCGCACTCGCTGTCCTCCCTCCCTCTCGGCCGCCGCGCACATTTGCTCCTTCTCTCTCCCACTGTCTCCAATGTAACAGCCATACACTGTAAAGCTCGCCGCGACGTGAGCACAGCGTCCCCGTCCCCGCTTTCACAATAAAACCAAGTTTGGCAGCAGCAGGAAATCAGTTGTCCCGCAAGAATTTTAGTTTGAATTCAATTTAGGTGTTGTAACCCTCTCAACTACTGCATCTAATGGAGCTCATTCCTGATGTTGCACTTGTTTTAGGGGCCTATCTTGCCTCTTTTGACGCGCCAGCCTCCACTCATGTCTTTGAGGGGAATTTTATTGTTTTAAGTCCAAATGCGCAACGTCCTCTGTTTATTTTGTCTGACACTTGATTCAGCTGTTGGCACAAGTGCTACCTTCCTCCATGCAAACAGAATATTCCTGTGCGACAGGCGGGGGCGCGCATCAGGCCACCTCCTCCTTCATGTCCACTCTCCATGTGCTCCCCCCAAAAAAACTCGGGATTATGGAGCAGAAATCGCGGCTTTATTTTGGTAATTAGAGGCATGACTCTAGAGGGGCATCTTGTATGAACTGGAGTGTAAACATTCTGCAAATCACCTTGGGGCTGCTCTCCAACTACATTTGTTCTACTTATTAGCGCATCTGGTCCAGTGGATGAACATTTAAATGGATGCAAGGAGAATTAATAACCTCATTCTGGAGACACCTAACTATTGCTTCACGCTGTCACCAGCTATTTGGACGGAGGGGCTTTAACTTTACACGGCATGTCTCCTTGTTTCTTTTAAGTGGAAGCTGGAATAATTATAAGCTTGTTAATAAGGGGTGGATTTCAGTGGAGCAAGTTTTCTCCTGGACTCAAGTCAGATGCTGTTCATTTAAATGGTAAACAAGGAGGAGAGATGCACTGAAAGCTCAGAGTAAATCTAATCCAGCATGAAGTTACCCCCTGGAGAAGTGACTATCTCCCTCTATCAGCTGTGTGTCTGCTTGTAGTTGTGTGTGTGTGTGTGCACCTGTACCTGTCTTCTTACCTTTCCCTGCACTGCTGTCTGTTGTCTGATCTTGCTATTTCAACCGGAGGCCAGGTGTGACACATTTGCGCCTAAACAAAAAGATTTTTCAGCTCACAATAAACTTTATATAAATGTGCCATTCATTCTCCAAAATGGAATCAGGCAATACAGGCCTCTGAAAACACACAAATGGAATAAAGACTGAGGGTTTGTTTTTGGTTTTTATTCGTTCCAGTTGTCTCCCAGTCGAAGCTCAGGTTCAGGACACTTGCTCCCCCTCGGCTGCTCCTGAGGGGAGGGGGGGAGCCTTACATCTCTCAGCTCATTTGCTGGGCACAGAGAGACAGCCGGTCTTGTGGTTTGTGTTGTCCTTGGCTCAGTCAGTCAGCAGGGGATACGCAGGTGCTCTGCTACAGAAAGCCACACAGCAGTCGGCAGGGTTGCTGTGCAGCATTTCTGTCTCCTCACCGACAGAGAAGACGGGGCTGTTTAGGTAGAAAGGATGCACTGCAGGGCAAAGTACCTCAGCAGGAGGAGGAAGAGCCCACATGACAATGACAGCAGGAGATGAAGAGCCATAGCAGCGACCCCCCCCCCCCCCCGCTCATGCATATAGATGTCACAGATCATTCAGTCAGAGCAAATATCTGGACTTGTTCTTTTGGAAGTGCTGGAGGTGAAAAAATCTCCTCATACTCCCCAGAGAAGCAAATTTTTTTTGAGATACATTGAAGAAGCAACTCCCTCTCATCCACCATTCCGAACAAATGTGTGGCAGAGAAGCAGCAGACAGCCGTGTTTTGATTTATTCCTTTTGTGGAGGAAAAATCACCTTAATTGATGGCTACTCTCACACATTCATTCACTGTACCGCTTCCCATCATGACATTAATGATAACAACAAACAGATACTGGTAGAGTGATGTAGGCTGGCTGACTCACACTGAACATTTCTGCTGACTCACAGATACACCTTACTCTCTTTCCATTCACACATACATTAAGCAAACACGGCTCAATTTACCTAATTCGTAGGGCCAGCAGAGAGAAAAATGAATGTTAATTTTGTATTAGTGAACAGTGTGCAGTTTTATCTCCCTGAAAGAGCTGTCTGGAGCAGGGAGGGGCTTTTTTTATTCGGTGCAAACAAAACATCAGGGGGTAAAGATGTCTGGATGGTTAGCATGCCTCTGGGTGTGCTGCAATTGCTGGAGCCAAGGGACAATTGGCAACCAATTTGAGCAACAACGTATGATGGCGTCGCAACAGTCAACTTTGTTGCACCTTAAATGCAAATTAACTTGGTATTTGTGCGGTGGTCGTGGGCAGGAGAGTGGCAGACGAAAGTGGTGATTGTCACCCCGGGGGCTTGGATCTCATTGAACACGCTGCAATGCTTATAGAGAATCCACTCTTTATTATAGCTGATCGATCAGGCCAGCTAAAGGATCTGCTCAGTGAAAACACACAGATCAATGACTTCAAGCTCTGCCGATCCTTCAAACGGTGAGAAAAGCAGACAAGAGGTGGGTCTACGCAACACAGGGTCCCTCTGATTGGTCGCGCAGTTTCTCCTGAAGAGATTGACCTGCCAATCCGGTATTGATCCGGGGAGTAAAGCGGAAGGAGACGGGCTTCTCCGCTCCGTATCAGACTCAAGCCTCCTTTCTGGGGGACTGCTCCCCCGGACAGAGGCCAAGTAGGTTGGAGTAGCATTAATCACTCCTTGTTTCCCTGTCTCCGGGCCTCAGGGAAGTCACCAGTAAAGGTACACACCCCACACATACAGACACACACACACTGGTGGCTTATCTTCCTTTTTCCTCCACCTTATCCATCTTTCTCTCTCTCCCCTAACCTCCTCCTCTGTCTCTTTCTGTGGCCCCGTATGCTGATGTTCTGCTGCGCTGGACAGAAAAGTGAGGCTTCACACTCTGTAAAACCCAGTATAGTCAGCATGCTGAATGCTAAGATTTTATATTTCTGATTAGAGAAGGACTGCGCGTCGCATTCACCGCAGATGATAGAGCCAGTTGCCCTTGAGAGAGAGTCCCGACGCTCTCGGCAAACTTCAATGATCCTCTCAAGTGCTCTCTGTAAAAACAGGAGCATGATATACCGTCACTCATTTACCACACACTTTCTTTGAGGGCTTTTTTCTTCTTTTTTTAAAAAAACAACACAGTAGAGAAGCGTCGGCGTGCCCTTGTCTTCTACGGGGGATATTGAAGAGATCAGCAGAGTGATTCCTGCCATCAAGGTTATCTTCCTCGTGTGTCCCTTTCTGTCCTCTTTCTGCTCACCTCACAGCTTATGCTTCCATTTAGTTTCATCTGCTCACCCCATCAGAAAGATCCCAATGTAAATATCATATAGAATCTCATTATTTGCTTCGCTTTCTATTGTACACATAACCTAAACACTTTGCAAAAAAAAAAACAATAAGAAAAACTCTCATCCAGTCCTCCGTAATACCTCCTCTACTGTAAAACACAAACATACCCAGAGATGTTGGGCCGAAAGGCACGCTGGGACTTCCATGCTCAAATGTCAGAGCGTTTCATCCTGATGATGATGACTCACTCCCCTCGTTCTGAGCCTGCATGAAAGAACAACAGCACCAATTAATGACCTCAGCCTCCTCACGTGCAACAGTCGGACAAACGGGCGCTACGCTGCAAGTTGCAGCAGGGCACACAAACAGTGCTGTTATGCAAAAAAATAAAAAGTACAGAACAACAGAAATATATGCATTTAAAGCTACATTTTAACGCCCCCAGGGAATCCCTCCCTACCTCACACACATCGACAAGTGGCTGCATGTGAAAACAGAGCAAGACTCAGCACTCATTGACATGCTCTACTAGAGGCCTAATGGCCCCTGGGTAATGGCCTCTTTGGTCTTCAGGAAATCCTCCCTCATGCATACATCAAAGCTGGGATTGAGAAGGATAGAGAGTGGAAATGGAAGGGAGGAAAGAGACATCAGTGCCACACAGGGAGGGAAGATGAAGTAACAGGCTGAAAAGGAAGCTCAGTAGTTTTTGTTTATGATACTCAAAAAAAAAAAAAAAAGGTCTGTAAATTTTAAAAGTCTGGTTCAAAGCAACATGATACACCGATATCCTCCTCAGATAGGCTACCGGATAGTATTTGTAGTCTCACGTGATCTTTGGTTGAATATAGACTGAAATAATACTGATTTTTACCTATTTTTGACTGCTTTAAGAGCAATTTAGATCCTCTGCTTGCATGAGATGTGCACATATCATGTTGCATTTAACATCTTTGGCATCTTTTGTTCTGTAGTAAATCTAGTTTTATAGTGTTTTTTTCTCCATTTGTATAAAAAAAAAGCAGGTCTCCTATTGATTCTTGTGCGAAATAATTCAAAATACTCAGCCATATACTCACTTTCCACCAATGATTCACTACCCTCATGATTATCACTGAAATATTCCACCAGTTAGACAAAAGCAAATGGCAACTATTTTGAATGAGTCAATCATTTGAGTCACTTTTTAAGCAAAGCTGCTGATTATTTTCTGCTTCCAGCTACTTAAAATTTGAAGACTTTCTTCTTTTCTGTCATTCCGAATAATAAGCCAAATATCTTTTGCATTTTGGACAGTTGGTCAAGCAACAAGTCACACGTGTGCATCGGCTTTGGCTCAGAGAAGCCGAGTGGGAATTACTTAATATTCTGACTAATTCTTCAATTTTTTGACAAAATGAGTAATTAATAGTGAAATCAGCAGCAGAAAGAAATAATTCACAGTGACAATAATAAGCTGTTTTTTCCCCGTTAAATCAATGTCCATCTCTTTCTGTCTTTTTCCGATTTTGCTGACACACAGTATCCTGGAGTTGTCAGCCAGCTGCTAGGACACCAGACCTGTAGCCCGTCACCCTACAGCACCCTCCTCCTCTCCTCTCACTGTCCATGAGCCATCTGCTTAGTCTGCATATTGCAGATCTGTCAATGCTACCTAATTAGAATTCACACAAAAGTGTTCATTGTGACCCTGGCTGTGTTTGCAAAAGTTTTGTCTTGCTCCATATGGTAGGTACACAGCAGGCACCTGTCTGTATGCAGCTATGTACGTACGCGTGCATCGATTTATCTATATGTGGCCTCCATCCTGTGAGTAAACACAGTAGAGCGCTGTTAGCTCACAGTCAGAGAAAGCAGTGACCTCTACACGTCCTACACCATGAAGTGGAGCATGTGAATTCTGCCCCTTTGCAACGGCTTTTGTTCCACCTTCTAGCGAGACTCTGAAAGCCTTTTGTAATTCAAAGCAATCATACTGTTGCATGTATTGAATTTAGGTGAAATTGAAGCAGCTACTTCAAGCTGCTCCCCAGTGGCACATGAAATTAGCTGACATCAAATTGGCCTTCAAAACATTTGCAGTGAGTGAACTGCTAGGTGTTGCCATACAGAGCTGTCGGGCCGTGACTCCACATGCTGGGCAGATGTTTGTTATTTGACACCAGGAAATGTTAAAATGAACATTAAAAATGCAGGTATTTAAGCAAGACTAACTACAAAACAGGTGGCATTTATCAACAAATATTAATTTTAAAAAGGACAAAATAAAGCCTAAGAAATTCAATCAACCAAACTCACAGTATGAAAGGAAACTACACCAAACACAGCTATAGCCTCCTCTGTTCCTTCCTCTACTCACTCTGACCTCATGGCTCCTCAGCTTCACTGCATGGACCATACCACCTGTCCAGGTAAGGGAGGGGTGACCAAAACATAAAATGGCCCAAAATGTGAAGAAAGAGCAAAGATCTCACACAATTTCTGCTTACATACATGTCGAATACAGGCACATATAAGCATATATGCATCTGTATGCTCAACAGCAATTCTTCTCTTATCCTTCATCTACTCCTCCTAAGCTTCTATCCCTCTCTGTTTAGGGCACAGTCATGCAAACCTGTCTTCACTGCCTCTAATTAGCAACTTCCAGGAGACACAGAGGAACATAGAGGAGCAACAACAACAGCACATTAACCATAAACCACATCATTAATTCCAGAATATTATCAATAATCAAATGCGTCATTGATTATTTTATGGAACAGGGCATAATGAAAAGTAGGAAGAAGCAACCCCATTCACAAAAGCACATTGAAAAGTCTTGGTAATAAAGAGGCAAAACTAACAGGCCTGTGGCGCCTTTATTGGGTTGATAAGGAAAGCGGGTGGTCCTGTCTGAACGTGGTCGACTCCTCTTCTCTTGTCACTGTGGAGTGAGAAGTGCATAGTCGCTTGCCCGCCCTGCCGTCACATTAAAGCGCATCTTAATTGGCATTAAAACTGGTGATAAGGGCTTAATGAAGGAATTAATAGATAACACACATTCTGGAGCTTATTCTCCACAGTCACACTCTGACAGACACATAAACACACACAGCTGCACTCAAACGGGCAGATTTTACAACCAAAGATGGAGCAAGTGAGAATTCATGAGGAAATAGGTGCCCTGCAGCGAGAGGCAGGACCAAGACTGAAAGCCTGTAATACATCACATTGCCGAGCATGACAACAGCTAACCTTCTCAGGTTGTAAAGCCGGAACTCTGGCATGAATGGGTTGGTACACACTGCCACCTCTCTGGCTAAATGGGTTTTCAGTTTGATTACTGTTTAAGGTAAACACTCGTGAAAAAATAAGGTCTAATTATAGAGCCGGCACTGTACCGTTTATCAGTCATATGCCAGCAGCTTAGTTTAGTTATCTAACAATAGTTCCTTTTATCTGGCCAAGTACATAGCATGGATCAGTGCTACATACCACAGCCTTTATAGAGCAAGCAAATCTACAGTATCTGTCCCTAGATGGTTTTATATACAAGCAGACAGAGCTCTACAGTGAAATGCATAAAACCAGTTCAAAACCCAAACAATTACTCCATCAAACACAACAGAATGATTCAACAATTATTAGCACATCAGCAGAAAACTAAAAGCAACTGTACTGACAATTAACAAATAAACGGAGTCATTTTTTCGGTAATTATCAAGTTCCAGCTGCTCAGTTGGGAGGATTTGCGCCTTCTCTTATAAAATGGTTTTGATTGCTGAGCACAAAAGCTTGAGCTTTAGGAAACGGTATCCCGGCTGCTTGACTTCACTAAAAATAAACAGTAGCTGAAGTTCAATAGAAATTCTGCACTGTTTCCACTTCAGTATAAAACATATATTATCCCTGATTTATTTATTGTGTCACAAAACTATTCAAACATGCTAGTTAACAATTAGCTGTCTGATGGTGCACATGTATGTCTGACTGAGCAAATCATCAACTCTCCTATGGTGGTTAGGGATTGACCAATACAATGATTTTCTAACATTGATACCAATTATTAGTAATCATGGAGGCCGATAACTGACATGTGGAACCAGTTTACATGTGTGGCAGAACTGAAAATCTTGGTGTCAAAATTTTGAAGAACATGAATTCCAGCACAAAACTTAATGAAAATACCTTTGTTTATTTCTGTTTTGCATGCATTTAATTAAAAGATAACTTTTCAACATTTGCCCTTCAGTCTTACTTGTGATGTAAGACATTGCTTGAGACCAGAGTGTTGGTTACAGATAGAGACTTAGCACATTTTCAGTTTCATTCATTTTACTGGAAGTAGGCAAAAAAGAGACACAATTAATAATCGTAAAAACACTGAATATCATACCAATAATCCGTTTATCTGTAATGCTCTGTAGACATTTTTAGTTATTTCATCATCACAAGTGATGCTCTTACACCACAAAATTATTTTAATCAGTATTCAAACTGAAAATAGTTGTGATTTAGGGAACACTTTTGATCTGTATCACCTTGTAACAAGGCCATCTCTTCAAAACACGCTTGGTTAAGGTGATTCAATGGCTAATTTAGGACTCATGCAATCATTTTCAACAAAAGCGAGACATTGATCATGAACCAGAACTTCTAGACCACAACAGAGATGTGTGTTACACCAAATTTTGTAACTTGTAAGTTTCTGGGACTATGGTAGCAATCAATTATCCTAAATATTTTGTGATCTACAAAAATAACTATAGTGCATGCTACAACAGATATAGATTTGAGTCACAAATGTTTTGTCGACTTTGTTGCTTACCTGTCAAAGGGGAAGAAAAATTCCTGTTTGCATCACAAGTATTGTGTAACATCATTCACACACCCATAAATTAGCTATATTAATAACAATTACCGCAATTAATGATGTGGCAACAATTTTTATTTTGAGACAAAACAAGAAACTCTGACAAAAATCTATGTTTTACCAATTTAGCATTATGTCTCTGGTGTACAGGCTGAAAAGATAAGCTGTGGATAGTGTGTGTAAAGACGATGTCCGTAGATTAACTTCACCCAGTAGAGAAACATGTAGACCTCTTTAGATATAAGATCCCATTAAGATTGTCATGAAGATTGACTTCATATTGCCCGACAGCTGTGCGCATAGCTAAGGAAATACATTTCACATTACATATATATTCCAGGTCTCAATGTCATAGTACAAAATTTACAGTGAGTACAATGTCACCATGTGTCAGAGAATGACTAATAATGCAACCAAATCATGGTGCATATAAACACACTAGGGAACGTTAAAATTCTGGATATTTATGCTCATGTCATATCACAACGCCATGCTACTTTTTTTTCAGAATTCAACCGCTTGTACTTTGACTTGACGTGCACCTACGGATTATTTCAGAATCTCTTCAGTTGTATTTAAATTCTAACCTCTTGATTACCCTTGAGAAATGTGAATCACATTTTCCAGCAGTACAAAGCATAAATGTATTCAATTTCCAATAATATGGAACAGAGAAAAGCAGCAGCTCCTTATTTAAGAATCTGAGAGAAGTGGGTCAGTTTGAGTTGACACATTACCATTAATTGATTATGGGCGCTGTTGTTGATTACATTTCAGTCAATCAGTTTGTCCACTAATGTGAACAGCACGGTGTTGTGTCTAAGAGAATCCTTGAACAATATGATATTCATGCTTAATTATTCATTCAGCCTCCTCAAGTAAAGACCGTCAAACTAGAGCAGGCTTCTGTGATTTTTATCATTCTATTATGGATTTCTATGGTCTAAAGGCCACTAAATCAACACAGCACAAGAAAAATATAAAACAGCACAAACTGAAAAACTAACCAGTCAGGTGAAATAGAAAGATCTGTTACTACTGGGGATGCTAATTAATGAAGTCAGCAGTGTAAGTCTTCCTTATTACAGCTAATGGATTGTTTATATGGTTATTTTGTCCTGGGCTTAGAGAGATGTTGCATTAATCTTTATTGTTATCAGCGGTGTTATTGCATCACCTCCGGCGTGTAGGGATAATATACTCCAAATTCTATAATTCTGCAATGAAAAGTGGGGTGCAAAAAATGGATTTGCATAAATGACTGTCGTTTGTCGCTCAGACACGCAAGCGTACTGTTCACTTGTTTGTTGTGTATGTGTTTCTTTCCCCCCCTCCTGAGCCGCAAGTTTGGGCCATTTTCCCAGAAATGTGTTAGACAGACAAAGGGAGGCAGATGCTTTCCTGTCCTCCCAGAGGAGACTGCAACACATGTGGAGAGTGGCTAGGCTGGTCATATTAAACACACCATGTGCACTCTGCATGTGACTGTGTGTGTGAGTGTGCGTGTGGGTTGTGTGGCCTAAAAACAAGCTAGGAGTGAGACATCTAGTGGTAAAAAGTCAGTACTTCAATAATAACGCTGTGTGATTGTGTGACCTCTTATATTTTTAAGCAGCACAAAGCCAAACTTTGCTTACTTGTGCTGGATGAAGTTTTTAAGGTGAAAAAGGTGGCTATAAATTGTGTTGACATGCAGTTACAGTAAGCGCGCGCTCATGTGTGTGTGTGTATGTGTTAGATTGTGGATATTGCTGCAGTTTGATACTGTCTTTCCTCCTGTCACAACAATAGATCTTGCAGTTGATGGTGATGTATCATCTGTCAAACTATCAGTGGCAGGACATGGTCCACTGGTCCAATGAGGCTGCAGACATGATTCACTACAGTTTTTATCGCAAGTGTCTTCTTTCACTTCTGGAGTTGCCTCTGGACTGCTGGGTTGTCTGCTTTCACTGGCCTCTGCAGAGTGTTGTATTAACCTTGTTCCACTAAGCAGTGATTATTTGTGTCGGGGATATCCAGGATCTATGCATGATCCACGGTGAAGCTTATCTCAGTTCATCTAATGGCTCGGTAATCAAGAAATCTGCACACAAGCAAACAGGCCTCGACAATCCCTGCATGGTTATGAGCAGCAAATCATCCAACTTTTACATTCCGGATCAAAATCTGATTCGAGTTTCTCCTCCTGCACAAGCAAAGTCCAGCTATGTAATAAGACACCTCTACTGTTTTGCATGCACCTCTGAAAAATCTGAGATTAAGTAGTTGTTTAGGGACAAACAATGCACCGCTAAATCTGAATTTCAACATGTTCAGCTTCAACAGCAGTCCCTGTTTACATACATGTGCACCGGCACCAAGGTTACTGCAAAGATAAACAGCTTTCATGACGCACGCTGCCTGTTCGAGCCTCTTCACCAACATCCAGCCTCTTTGTTACTACTAAACTGGAAGGCGGGACCTGCCAGTGGAATAGCAGACAGGAGATTAAGACCTGAATCAAAAAGCAGATTAATGGATTGTGTGTGTTTGTGTGGGGGCGGATGGGTTGGTTGAGGGGGATGTGTGTTTGTACGCGTGTGTCTCTTAAGCCATACAGATCGTCTAATTGAGCAAATATGTGTATGTAAATAGGCCTACTGTAAGGACTATGGCCTGTTGCAATATCTCAGCAGTCTCTATCAGCGATTAAAGTGATTACATACACACACACACACACACACACACACAAGAGAACCTCTTCCGCAAGTCACACACTTTCCCAAAATATCACTTTAAAGCGTTGTAAGCAGATGCAGAATAATCCCCAGGTTCTGACAGGCTGAGATCTGGCAGATACTTTCAAACGCTGCAACACTGATGTGAAAGGTTGTTGAGGGTGCTAACATGTCATCCCTGAGCGTACATCCCCGGGGCGCCTCAATCCGTCCCTTCATGCTTTGAATTTGTGCGCCTCCGCCTTCGTATCTCAGGCCAGCCTCTGTAATCATCCCCCAAGTGATCAACAGCGATAACATCGAGGAAATCTTGCTCTGCAGGACGACGCTGACAACAAGGTTGCCACTGAAGTTGGGTGATAGAGCATAAAGCAAGGCACACCTTGAATTCAAATCCCCCCTCGGATGTTGTGATAATTCAGTTCAACTCCATTGAACAAGAATAATGATTGTGGCAGAGTGCTTATTAAACTCCAGTGTCTGGGCCACCTGAAGCATGTCCTGGGCAACAATGAATGCAACTCCAGCCTTACAAGAACCATACCATCCGCCTTTGCAGATGATTGTGCATGTAATTATGATGATGGAGTAATAGGGCACTGCTTGGCTTCAAAGTAAAGTTCCAGGCTCATGGCTACTGTGGGCTGATGTGATAGTTCTGAGTGTTATTTCTACCATTTTGAATCTATTCCATCAATAAAAGTAGCATAGAGGGTCGCTGGGGGAGCAGCCAATCCCAGCTGACATTGAGTGGACCAGCAGGTTCAGACTCAGAGCCTTTTTGCTGTGAGGTGACAGTGATAGCCACTGCACCATCCTGCTGCCTTTAAGTTATGCTGCACCAATTAAAACATAGCAGCATTTCAAATCCAACTCCAACAAGAAAGGATAGTACAGACAGCAATAACAAGTTATCACTGCAATAGAGTTCTTAGTTTGTTGTGTCTCTGCCTAGTCTTGTGATTAACCTGTTTACAGAATACACTCATTCAGACACATTCGTCACTCATGCATACTGAGGTCAGATATACAAGTACAGTGCAGGGCTGCTCAGTGACTCTGTGGTCTGCACTGTCGCCTCACAGCTCGCCTGGGCCTGCATCTTTCTGCATGGAGTTTGCATGTTCTCCCTGTGCATGTGTTGGATCTCACCAGGTTCTCCGGCTTCCTCCCACAGTCCAAAAACACGCCGAGGTTCATAGGTGATTCTAAATTGTCCGTAGGTGTGAATGTGAGTGTGAATGTTTGACTCTCTTTGTAACTGTGTGATAGACTGGTGACCTGTGCAGGGTGTTCCCTGCCTTCGCCCTAAATCAGCTGGGATAGACTCCAACCCCTCCACAATCCTAATGAGGATAAAGTAGTGTATAGATAATGGATGGATGGATGGATGGATGGATGGATGGAAAAACAGTGTAAGAAAAGCATATGCAATATTTATGGTGCAAAAGGTTGAGATCTTCTCATATTGAATTTACAAAGAATAGTAAAAAAAAATAAGTATTTGCTGAAAATCTGTGTAAAGACAAGTATGTGCAGGTTGTGGTGGAAATTAAAATGTGCAAAAATATACAGTAGTGCAAAATTAAGTCCTTTGGTCTATGATGTGGGTTGTGGGCAGGGGGAAACACGGCAGTGGTTTGGATGTATTCAACAGTCCCACAGTAGAGACCATCGTCGAACCTTAAAGTTCTGCATTTCAGATTCCTGTAAAATTCAAACTCGTTGCCTCAGGCCAAGTGACATGCAATCTGCCATGGAGTTGATGACTTCCCTCCTTCCTCAGGTTCATCACTTTCTTTGTCTTGTTAACATTGAGTGAAATTGTTGTCTTGACACCACAGAACCAGATTTTCTACCTCTCTGCCTCATCGCTGCATATGTTAAGACCCTGGACTCTTCTGTTTCCATATTTCAGAATGCGAATATTCTCATTTGCAGGCATCACAGTTGTAGAGTGTGTACAACATGAGACTACTGAGTCAGCAACCTTGAGGGCTGCCAGTGTTCATGACACAAGTCCTGGAAGTGATGTTTCCAATCCTGACAGACTGTGGTCGCCGGACAAGAAAGTCTGAGGTCCAGTTGTAGAGTTTGGTCTTCAGTCCGATGTTCAACACTGTTTCTGTTATTATAATGGGGATGAGTTTGTTGAATGCTGAGCTGTAGTTCACAAACAGCATTCTGATGAAGGTGTCTGTGTTTTCCAAATGGGAGAGGACAGTGTGTAGAGCTGTACAGACGGCATCCACTCTAGGTCTGTTAAACCCATATGTAAACTGAAGGAGGTCCCATGCGGAGGGGATTGTGGTTTTGATGTGTCTCAGTATAATCCTCTCAAATCACTTCATAATTAGAGGTGTGAGATAATTGATGTAAACTAGAAAAAATCTGATGATTTGACTAAACTTTTTTTTTTGCTGTTTTACTGTTTAGTAATTAAAGTTCAAATCAAACAACTGTAGTGGGGTAAAGGTAGAACATTTGCTTCTGAACTGCAGTGGAGTAGAAATACAAACTCAAGTACAAATACACTTAAAATTGTAGGCACTTTCCTCCACTGCCGTTTACTGAATCTGGTACATTGCACCTCTTCTCTGATTAGAGACTGGTGTTTTTTATAAATGGTCCCTGACAATTAATCTAAGTTAAATTAGTAATCACAACATGAGTTGAACTTCATGTGTAAAATGAACAGTGTGATTGCATGAGGTCGAAGTTTTGCTGCCACAGAACATAAAGTAGGACAGTAATTTTGTAATTATTAGATACTGTAGCAATAAATCTATAGTTTAAACATGCTCATATTTCTGTCATTGTGGCTGATGTCAAAAAGAGGAATGTAATGTTAGAAGCAGGTGCAACCAGGAAGTTATTCTTCTTTTAATAAAACACTGGTCCTGTGAGTAAAGGGTAGGAGTCATTAATCCACTCTCCAGCTCTCTACATGCTACCAGAGTTGGCACTGGCGTCCGACCCAGCGTCGCTTCAAACTGTGGAGCGTTCCATCTCTGTTTCCCAGCCGGTACCGGTCTGATTTATTCATCGACTGTACATCCTTGTGAATAACAAAAATATTTGTCCTCCTGTCAGAGCCTGCAGAAGGATGAACAGGATGTAGAAACTGACTGCAGCTGACTGGGCTGAAGATAAAGCACAGAAAACAGCAGGATATATAACAGCATGAGGTTTTCAGAAATTAACCAGCTTGTTTTAAAATGGGATGTCACTTTTAGAGGAGATGGGGCATTGATTTCACGTTGGAAAGGAGGAGATGGGAAGCAAATTGATCATCAGAAAATCTTGTGGGAAACAGGTCAGCATTTCAAACTTGCAGATACTATGTTAAATACATCAAAACAGAACTGTCTGCATTTGCATACACACGTACTAACAAACACATTCCTGCCCAGAAAACGAGCTAAAATGAAGAGACACTCATACGTTTTCCATCAGCTTTGTCCTTGACTTGTCCCAGGAAGGGAGAGGAGATTTTCTCCTATTTGTTACTCTGGAGACACCAACTGGCTGTGACTATAGCAGAATTTAAAACAGTAAATAAGGAGGTAATGGGCTTTGAGCCTACTGTCATCTCTAGTCTAGCTCTGGCTATCACCCAGGATATTAGCAGATAAATCTGAATGGCTTCCATCTGAGGCACTCCACAATGGTTATTGATCAGACAACCCCGTGAAGAGTGGAGGGAGAGGAGCAGAGTTTATTAATTAGGGATTGACAGCCAATTCCCTCTTCTTATTCACAGATGGACAGCTCAGGAATCCTGATGAGCTGTGCCCTCTCTATGCATTTGTCAGTGCTGTGCTCCACACTGCCTGCAAACACAATAACACAAGAATACAAGGAGGGAACTGAACCGATGACCCCGCTCAGTGTAAACCTGTGCACAATGAGAGATCTGCAGGTTATTCAGGTGTAAAATAACCTACCAACACCCCGCCTAGATCATTTTTGTGGCCTTTAGTTCTAGATGACCCTGTCACAACAGGCATAAAGTTTTTCAATCTGTTTTGGTTTCAAGATATTAAGATGTAAATTTTTTAAAGATACCTTGGTTGATGTGGTTTTCTTATTTTATCCCATCTTTCTCTGCTCTTAGGGCCTTTTCTTTTCTGTTGCGACGGCTATATGAATGTCTTAATGGCTGTTCGCCAGCAGCTCTGCTTCTCCTCCCTAAACTTGACTCTAATAGGATACAGGGCTTTTCCACTGATTGGGTTGGTAGAGAATAAAATTGGCTCTTAACTGTACCTCAGTGCTGAGCTGCACCCTAATCCAGCCACCCTGGGCTGCCAGGCTCCGTTGTTCTCCCTCAGCTCTCCCGTATGCTCCGATACGGATCTGATCCCCTGCACAATTTCATGCCTGCTTTGCCCTCTTCTCCTGCAGCAAAGCGTCAATTACCCTCATAAAACAAATTCTGCCCCCTTCAGAAGCTTCAGCCAAACGCGTTCTGCCCACTCTCATATCTCCAAGGCGGCCAAATAGCCACGACTGTCTTTAAACTTGGAGCTTGTTGTGCAAAATCGGCTGCACATTTCTGATGAGTCACAAAAATCAAAATTAAAAAGTAGCAAATTCGAGTCATATCTACTGTCCACTTGTGCAAACACCTGATGCACGTCTACACAAACGCACACAGATGTCCTGGAGGTGGGTAAAGATGTTTTTTTATGTACAGCCTATAAGAGAGAAGCATTAACTGTTAATTGAGGGCTTGGGAAACAGACTGTGCACTAGGGTGACTCACTTATTCCCCGACCCTGACTTCTATCTCTGCCACACTAATCCCAGGTTAATGATTGGGGCAAAGAATGTCAGGAGGGGACATAACAGTCATCTCAAGCCACACACACACGTACTTGTTTATACCGTCTATTAAGATAATGATGTCCTGCAGAACACTGGCTCCCTGTGCCTGATATATTAATATGTACACTGTTTGATTACTAATGCTGGGAAATGAATGTGTAAGCACCAGCTGTTTATTAAGCAGTCCACTATTTTATCCATAGCAAACATGATGCAACACACCACGAATGACAGCTGTTACAGTATGTTTCTTCATATAGAGTTCTAATCTGAAAAGAAACCATTTACTAAAGCTGTTAAATAAAAGTGTAGTGGAGTCAGAAGGCACAACATTTCCCTCCTGTCTGCTTCCGGTGGACGAAAGAGCTCCAGAGAACTCCACATCATCCTCTTTTAAATAACATCTACACTATTTTCTGAATCCGTTTGACACAAATGTACCAAAATACCTTATATAATAAGGAAGCCTCACCGCTTAGTATTTATCTTGGCAGTTATTTTGGGTGAAAAGATGACACTGCTATCTAAATGAAAGCAGAAAGACCTATGACTGCAATTCCAAAAAACACCAGGATATATTAAAAACAACTGCATATATAGAATCACCTGTAAAATCTGAAAAAAAATCATTTAAAAAGTTGATGACTTCATTCATACGCACAGTTTCACCACGCTTGGTTGAATGTTTCCTGGTCCGACTGATGCAAAGTAGACAACTGGCTTTGTGGGTGCACATGTTTGACACGAATGCTTCCTTTAGCAGAATTATCCTTTGATTTCGATGCAGGACTGTCAAACTCGTGCTTTCCCTTAAAACATCTCTGTTCAATGACAAAGAGTCAGCTGGTGCAAGGATGTGTTCACGCTTTGGCTGGGAAGAGCAGTTTGTAACCAGCAAAAAAAGATAACGATAAGAATGGCATCAATAAGAAGACGTGATTTATTATTACCTAACTGGATTTTACCACTGATTTGATGCACCGCTCATGCACACACACTAAGTAGCTGCTCAAATACACCCACAATGTTCTATAAGCAACAGGTGTATGTTGGATCAGTATAAATAATAAAAAGCTCTCCAGCTGTGACATCTAAGTTCACTTACTGCGTAACCTCCACTCTCAGTGTGGTGTAGCTCACCTGTCTGCCGTTTTCGGCAATCCCTGTTGTGACAGCAGAGCTCAGAGCTTGAAAACTTTGAGGATCACAGTGGGACAGAGAGGCTGAATGAAGCGGGTTTACACAGAGGTCGAACCCAAAGCAGATGAAGCCAGGCTTCACGGAGTCTAAAGTGCACATAATGACGTTCAGATCGGTGAGTTAAACAACTCACTCAGTGAATATTGTAGCTTTCAAGCTTTCACTTTCAAAACTCGGCTGCTCTTCTCTTGCCTCAGCATGTGTTTGTGTCTGCTGCTGCTTGTGAGTTTGTATTGTTGATGCATTTCTCTGTTTTCTGCCTCAGTAAAGGTAATTCTATAGGAAATGTTTGATCATTTAATATATGTAGATTAACATGAGTACCTAAATTCTATGGGCGCGCTGTGGTGGTTTTGTCCTTTTTCTATGGAAGATTCTACAGAAGTTTTCTATTTATAATTAATAATTGGCTTTATAAACTCAGTGCACTCAAGTTATTTCATTTTCTATCATAGAGCACCTTACAATTGAACTAACATCTACAAAAAATACGTTTTAACTGAATAATTTTTGTCGTGCTTGAGTAAAATTTCAGCAAAATACCAGCAGTTCTACTATATATTTATATTTTTATGCTCATTGCATCCCTTCAAGTATAAACAATTCTTCTGCAAACTATTTTCTCTCTTTCTTTCTGTTGCACACATTGACGTGCACAAACACAGACAACTTATCTTTGCTGTTGTCCCTTCACTGTGCCCTTGGTCACATCTCAACAGTTCAACAGGGTCCCTTTGCATTTACAGAACCGTTTTCCCGAGAAGATATTCAAATGATATTCAATGTTTTTTTTTCCTCATTTTTTTTAAGTGATGCGTTTTACTTGTGGGAGAGGCTGGATGTGCACAGAACACACAGCATTTTATCTCAGCACTGCAAAAAGAGGAAAGCCTGACATGGTTAGTTTCTAAGTGACCCAGAGAACTTAGCAGTTGAGGGGCAGAGAGCAACTAAGCTGAAATGTGAAATTAAACATCTAATACTCTGCTTTTGCGACATTAAAGGGAGCTTCAAGGGTCCAAACTTTTCTAAATGTTTGACTCACCACCCAGATGTCTTGGAAATACATTACATTGTCTATATTTAATGTGGTTTTAAGCTGAATTTAATCAACCACCATCTACAATAAATAACCAGCAGGGCAGCGTTTGATTTACTCCTGCTGTAATGAGCATGCATCAAGGTCAATGGCAATTCATTAGCTCCTCTGTTTAATACGTCTATTTAAACACTCAATCTGTCTGCAGATAGAGCTTCAAAATGAAAAGAAAAAGAGCTTCACAATGTTTTAAAGCACTCATTTGGTCAACATATTCTTTTAGTTTTCTGTTAATGACTTATTGAGTATTTTCTTTCATCAGTTAATTAGCATTCCAATACAAAAGGTGCTTAATTTCAAAGCAATTATCGCCTGATTGGCTGGCCCGCATGAAAACGTCGCCTGCTCTCCGTTCTGTTAAACCCTTGTGGATTCCTGCATGAATTGGTTTACCTGTGCGAGTGGGAGCGTGCATATTGTGTCTGTTCAGACGCTACGTGTGTGTATTTGTGTATATATGAGTTAAACCACCTTATACCCTTCACTGCACGCCAGCAGGCCCTTGACTGCTTTATATTCTCTCAGTCAAGAAGGTACATACCATGTGGCAGGTGAACAACACCTGCAGTGCTAAACGCTGCAAAAACAAGGCATTCCATCAATATAATTACTTTCACACAAATGCACAAGCGCACACACACACACACACACACACACACACACACACACACATTCAGAATGTGGATGTATAACAGTAGGCCTTCAGAGGGCTGTGGGATCATGCACTTACTTGTAGTGGGAAGAGATAAACAGCAAACGCTTTCTGCAGCAGTCAGCTACTTCGTCCTATCAGCCTCAGCTCGGCGTTTATCTGCAAAGAATCCTGTGTACACACGCCGGAAATGCCTTGAGATTTTGAAAGTTAATTAGAGCATCAAATTAAGTGCATGACAAGTGCCAATAGAAGGCCAGCGCAGGGTCTTTAATCCCCTTTGCTCTCCTCCACGGCACCTCGAGCGCCACCTCAGCCACTGTTTACCAAATTAAAAAAATTTAAAAATGAAAATCCCAGCTGTAGAAAGCAATCAACAAGCGTGTGGATTTACAGGACTCTTTCCCCCTTGCTTGTTTGTTTGTGTGTTATTGAAAGGAAAGTGATGCATGATTTAATTGAATGAGGTCCCTTTTTGCAGCCAGTTTAAGGGGTAAATTTGATTGCAGTTTTAATTAACCAGCATAGTTCGCCCCTTTCATCGGTCCAAGGGATTACAATTATGAACACAATGAGGCAGCAGTCGTGTGGTGATTTGGTCATTTGTACTCGAGTGAGGGCTGTTCAGCTGCGCCTTTAAAGATGCCTGAGCCATTGGCAGGCACTGTGAAGGTGGATGTGGTGCGAATTTAGGGGCACTTTTAATCCAGGCTATGTAGACATACAGTAGAGAAAATAATTTAATGTTATTGCAAAAATGTTGATGTAGACTTTACTTTTTCGCTATGTTTTTATATTATTATCATTATTTCTTATTATTGTGGAGGTGGAAAAGGCCATTTGTTCAGACTCATTTTTCACATATTTTATTAGTGGTAAAACATGTTTAGTCTTGAATGCAGTAAGTCGAATGTGCTTCCACACAGACAGATCATCTCTGTGATAGACCAAAGTGGAAATACAGATTAAGGGTTAGATTGGATGATTGTAGTGTTCAAAACAACTGCAGTTGGGAAATTCCCCAGAACAGTCTTTCCAATGTTCTTCTCATCAGACTGACTCTTGAGGGACCCATAAACAGGATGTGGTCTCCAAGGAACAGAAAGTCCCTACATCCCCTAATGCTGGACGCTGCCAGGCTTCCAATCCAAAACTCCCTCATCCATTGGGCAGGTAAAGCAATCGATAATCATAGATGGTGGATTCCAGTTGGTAAGAAGAGCTGAAAGGGAGGGCAGTGGAAACAGGAGTGAGATTCTGTCAATATTACAGAAGAGAATAGTAAATGACTTAATGTTGTTAAAGCAAAAATGTTGGAGACTTTACTTTCTCTCAGTGAGTTGTTATTATTATTATTCCACTAAGGTAGGCGGCAGAGTTATGTGACAATCGGCATACATTTGTCTTTCTGTTAATCTGTCTGTCTGTTAGCAACATTACTCAAAAACGGAATAACGGATTTGGATGAAATTTGCAGGGAAGGTCAAAAATGTCACAAGGACCAATGGATTAGATTTTGGCAGTGATGCAGCTTAAAGTCTGGATCCATTTGTTAAAGATTTCCGTTTCATTGCGAGATAGCGGCACAACGTCCCTGTAACTATGACAACAAGTGAACGCCATGTCAACTGCCTGCTGACGATCACATGATTGTGATCCTACAACAAATCCACCGCTGCAGACTTATCCATTGGAAATTATACAGGGAACAATTGATTCAATTGTGGGCGTGCTTCTGAGACCCATCAATTCCCACCACCCGCTACATATTTACATCACGTGATTCGGCATCGGTACATGACGTACACATGCATAAAACACGCCTGTGCTCAACACAAGGTCATTTTGTTTGTGGGTACATCAATATTAAATGGCTACATTCTATGGTGCCGTGATTTCTGATCATCAATAACTACTAAACAAATGGTGAAATTCTGTACAACATCTGCTGCATTTCTGGCAAAGCCATATGGAGGAATGAACAGCCTTGGTGGAGTACTGCGTCCTCTGAGTGCTTTTCTTGTTGATATTGTGGTAGTGGTGGTGGAAAAGGCCATCAACGTGCATATTTTGCATGTCTGACCAAATTGTCTAATCATTCATTATTTGAATTAATTTATAAGTAGAAATAGTATTAGTCTTCAGTGCAGTCAGTCAAATATGCTTCCATACAGACAGAGCATATCTGTGTTACATTAAACATTAGACTGGACAATTGGAATGTTCAAAAGCTACTGCAGTTGTGAAATTCCTAGAACAGACTTTCCACTGTTTTTCCCAACAGACTGACTTTTGAGAAACTCGTAAACAGGACAACCTTATACTGAACTCTGCCAGACTCCCAAAACCAAAATAAGGAGAAACTTCGAGAAAAAGCTGAGGGGAAGGACACTGGAAACAGAAGTAAGAGTAAAAAAAATATGTGTCCCTTATTATTATTATGGTCAGAGGAATTAAGTCTTCAAAGAGCTACACACTAAAAATGACCACCACGTCATTTGTATTTTCATTCATCACCCCTATTGCGTGTGTTTTATTGTTTAAAGGTATCCTGTGGACTTTTTGACCACCAGTGGTGCTACACAGAAGTGACTGTATAAGTGGGTCTGCATTCTGTTTTGCTCTCGTTCGTGCACATGCATGCCGGTGACAGAATGCACATCCTGCAGCGGATTTCACGCCATTCCTTTGATTTATATACAGCTATAATGTGGCAAGAAATGCAGCAGTGCACCATCGAAAGCGGAGGTCAAGACCACTAGAAGGTAATCACAGAGACCTCGAAGATGCACAGTGTGTTTTTATGAGTAACACTAACATTAAACAGGATTTTTTTTTTTAAATCTAAAACACATCTAGGAATATTTATGGTTGATGGTAACAGTCTTTGTATTTTTTTATGGGCATTTGGGCCTTTAATGGGTAGTTACAATGGAGAGAATTGGGAAACATAGGCAGATTTTCAAACCAGTGAGTCACCATTTGAGGGTATTTGCACCCATGTGGTGTGTAGCCTAAGAGCTCAGCTATCAGGGAGCTCATTTAAAAAAAAAAAAAAATTGAGAATTTCTGGGAAAGAAACATGTAATTTGGTAGTAATTGCAGGAACAAAGAAGACTGTAGCTAGTTTTGTTGAATTTTAGAAAAAAAGAATGACTCCTTTTAAACCCAAGTAAAGATTCCTTCACTGCTAATTTATTAGTGGTAACTTCATTTTTATTGTATTTTAAATTTTATCCATGTAGAGAAATTTTAAATAACATTTTTTGCACTTTTAGGCTCCTGTTTGCTATGGGACAATGTCTGTGCTGCATCTATAATCATGGTTCCATAATACAACAGTATATTTCCAAGAAATTTCCTTAAAAGTTATTAGTAAGATAGCGACCCTTAAAATGAAGCATTGCTTAAAGTATATCGCCCATTCTTTTATCGATTGAGCATCTCTGATACACACTGAAACAGTGAAAACAGAGACACCAAAGTCAAGTATCTTCCCGATCAGTGTTGGCAGACTTCTCCCTTGTGCAGATGAAGCACACATTTCTGAGCCCTTAGTAACACAATTTAACCACCTGGACCTTATCTCGGCAGCGCTAATAGGACGCTTCCTTCCTGTCTGAGCTGTGGCCAGCCAAACACTCTTTGTTTCTCAGCATCTGCTTCTTTATCTTGTTTGTTGAACCGAAAGGAGTGTGTGGAAACAGAGGCGGTGTAGCCACGTTCTGGGGGCAATGATCTCGATTCCTCAGTGATATTGCCTCTTTGAGATCGTAGCTTGCTCCGTTGGATGTTTAATATGAGTCATTACACAAGTAAACGCAGTCAGTTTATAGTGCCAGCGATAGCAATCACCGCCACTTATCAGATGAACAGCAGCTTTGGTGATCCATCGGAACAATAAGTAAGACGTGTTAAGTTGTACAGTCATTTTACATGATTTGTTTCAGAGTCCTCCTTGTTGTACACAGCTCTTATTTACGTCAGATCAGTACCACATCTCCTCAACCTCTCAATATGGTGACGTTACTTGTAGCAATAGGCACTTTATGTTATAAAAAAGGTTTTAAAAAACTGGTTACTCCCTAGATTCAAAATTTAGTTGTGAAATACGTCTTTTGATGAGGCATTTATTTTAAAATTTTGATTAATACTGAAACAATACATATTTTCTTTGGTAAGTCAAGGGTGGATCATACAAATAAACATTGTAACTTAAGGTTAAGTAACACAACACATGCACTGCATACAGGGAGTCTAGCTGTGAAGCTACACACGTGGACAAAATTGTTGGTACCCCTCAGTTAAAGAAGGAAAAACCCACAATTCTCACTGAAATCACTTGAAACTCACAAAAGTAACAATAAATAAAAATTTATTGAAAATTAAATCATCAAAAACAGCCATTACTTTTGAATTGTTGATTAACATAATTATTTAAAAAAAACAAACTAATGAAACAGGCCTGGACAAAAATGATGGTACCTCTATAAAAGATTGAAAACTATTTGACCAGAGTGACATGATTAACTCAGGTGTGTCATTTAATTGACATCACAGGTGTTTCCAAACTCATAATCAGTCAGTCTGCCTATTTAAAGGGAGACAAGTAGTCACCCTGCTGTTTGGTGAAAAGGTGTGTACCACACTGAACATGGACAACAGAAAGCGAAGGAGAGAATTGTCCCAGGACATCCGAAAAAAAATTATAGACAAACATCTTAAAGGTAAAGGCTATAAGACCATCTCTAAACAGCTTGAAGTTCCTGTGACAACAGTGGCTCATATTATTCAGAAGTTCAAGACCCACGGGACAGTAGCCAACCTCCCTGGACGTGGCCGCAAGAGGAAAATTGATGACAAATTGAAGAGACGGATCGTTCGAATTGTATCCAAAGAGCCCAGAGCAACCTCCAAAGAAATTAAAGGTGAACTCCAAGGCCAAGGTACATCAGTGTCAGATCGCACCATTCGTCGTTGTTTGAGCCAAAGTGGACTTCATGGGAGACGACCAAGGAGGACACCACTGCTGAAAAAAACTCATAAAAAAGCCAGACTGGAATTTGCAAAAATGCATGTTGACAAGCCACAAAGCTTCTGGGAGAATGTCCTTTGGACAGATGAGACCAAACTGGAGCTTTTTGGTAAGGCACATCAACTCTATGTTCATAGACTCAAAAACCAAGCATACGAAGAAAAGAACACTGTCCCTACGGTGAAACATGGAGGAGGCTCAGTAATGTTTTGGGGCTGCTTTGCTGCATCTGGCACAGGGTGTCTTGAAAGTGTGCAAGGTACGATGAAATCTGAAGACTATCAAGGCATTCTGGAGAGAAATGTGCTGCCTAGTGTCAGAAAGCTTGGTCTCAGTCGCAGGTCATGGGTCTTCCAACAGGACAACGATCCAAAACACACAGCCAAAAACACCCAAGAATGGCTGAGAGAAAAGCGTTGGACTATTCTAAAGTGGCCTTCTATGAGCCCAGATCTGAATCCCATTGAACATATGTGGAAGGAGCTGAAACATGCCATTTGGAGAAGACACCCATCAAACCTGAGACAACTGGAGCTGTTTGCTCATGAGGAGTGGGCCAAAATACCTGTTGACAGCTGCAGAACGCTCATTGACAAATACAGAAATCGTTTAATTGCAGTGATTGCCTCAAAAGGTTGTGCAACAAAATATTAAGTTATGGGTACCATCATTTTTGTCCAGCCCTATTTCATTAGTTTGTTTTTTTAAATAATTATGTTAATCAACAATTCAAAAGTGATGGCTGATTTTGATTATTTAATTTTCAATAAATTTTTATTTATTGTTACTTTTGTGAGTTTCAAGTGATTTCAGTGAGAATTGTGGGTTTTTCCTTCTTTAACTGAGGGGTACCAACAATTTTGTCCACGTGTGTAATTTAAAGACCCCTGTCCCCGGTTAGGCTTTCTAAATCTAGATCAAAAGAACCAAACAAAGAGAAAACTGAATAATCAGGGAAAAACAGCAGGACAGACTAACAGTGCTGCTTATGGACTAACATATATGTGAGTGGGTGAGTTAAGTGTGTAACTATAGATTAGACTCTTATAATTTCATGTAAGGTTTGTTTTTCCAATTTGTGTTCCAAAATAACTGAATAAATGTGTTGTGGTCTATTTTTTTCTGACATTTCTCGGATCAATATAATCAAAAAACAGAGGCATTTGTTGTTGGTTTGCATGGTTGAAGTAATATGCTTTATATTGTGTATATATATACATATATTTATATGTTTGGATATGGGGACATATATGAAGACTTTACAGAGGCACAGAGGATGAATGTGAATGTACTGTATTTACAGACTGATGCAGAAAACATACAGTATAGTGACGATAGATATTAGTACGATGATTTGGCGCAATAAGAATTGTTTCCAGGCATCACGAGGTTTCCAGATGGATCCAGTTAAAACACGGATCTGCACATACTGGACAACATAAAAACCCTATTTGATTCAGGAAGTGAACGAGTCCTGAAGGTGAACAGGGGTGTGATATCACAGTTACTCACCGTTTTGTACTACATTTAATAGATCTAAAGGTCAGGGAGGTCACGTTTGCAGTCCTTATAGCAGAGCCGCCATCACGTGCACTTACACCGTGCTTAATGTTCAACAGATGATGCTCGAGTAGTGACCTCTTTTTCCTCTTTGCTCACACCCAGACAAGGACAAGAGGGTGAGGCGGACACAGACAGACCCTCCCCCTCCTCCCTCCTCCCTCACCCCTCCCCTACTGTAAATGAGCAGCGCTGGTGTAGATCAGCTCCTCTCGGCCAAATGGGTTGTGTCAGCTCACAGAGAGCATCATCATCACACTGCTTAGTTTAGACTGGCAGTCCGCTGGGAGGAGCGAGCTAATGCATTTCAATCCACAGGCACACATGCAGCACGCATATGTAGATGTGCACACACGCAGACACACACACACACACACACACACACACACACACACATTCACACAGTAATGAGATTCAGCAACAGAGAGACAGAGGTCGCTAGAGAGAGCTGGACAGAGGTTGCACAGAATTTAGATACAAAGAAGAATAAAGTCAAGTGAAGGCTGAATTACCTCGAGACTTCACTCAGCTTGATTGCACTGTCACACACACACACACACACTCAAACATACTGTGTGTTTTCACCACTTCAAGACTTACCCTAACCACTCACTCTTAAATTAAGTCTTTACCTATTAAATGTTATGATTAAGCTATGAGGACTTGCTTTCTGTCTCCAAAAGGGATGCAGGTCCATACATCATGTGGTTAGATGTCCGAAGGTAAGCGCGCACACAAACACACACACATACACTCAGTGCAAACACTGAGGCACAAAACCAACGTGTTCCTTCATCTTTAGGATACAACAAACATGTTTTGGCACAATTTTACCTGCACACCTCCGCCTCTTTCCGCCTGTACAGTTTTGCGATGCAGCACAGGGCCCTAGCGACAGTGTGAGTTTAATGGCGCGCTGATGAGGTCAAAAAGAGAGGGGAGTCAGGTTAATTGGGAGCTGCTCAGGAAATCTCAGGTTGAATGATGATTACAAATCCTCCAAATGTTAACTGGGGAAAAATAGGATAAATATAGCTTCCAGTTGAGCTGAATGGGAATGTGGAGCAGTGTGATGACAGAAGGAATCCTCCCAGGAGATGGTATCTCTCAGAATTAGGTTATGATACCGTACTAGATAGAGGAAGGGACAATTATCACATCTCCTCCCATCCAACCGCACTCAGTGATTGATAAGACGCCCTGTGGGCTCAGACTGATGATACCTGGATCAGGCAGAGTCAAGGGTGGATGTAATGTTCCTTTTTAAAAACAAGAGGATGTAGTAAGTTCATTAACAGTACTTATTGTATTAATTGTAAATGTTGTGTGTGCTACTACTACATATCTATGGATGAGCTCATGACTGCACATGAAGATTTCTCATTAAACATTAAACATGAGCTTAAAAGATCACTGTTGTGGGGAGAGAATTTGATTTAGCTGGATTACACTGCATTTCTAACATTATCTGAAGAGTTTTAGTTGCAGCAGTGCAGGTAGAGCCAAAGTAACACTGAGTTTTTGAGGTCAATATTACATAAAATCTTCAAACATCACAGCACAAACTGCATTTGGACATTACAGAATTGTAATATGTTCACAGTTGAGCGTTGACTAAAGAGTTGGTGGTGTTTTGTGACGGGCTATATATTGAATGTACTGGCAAATCTACTGCTAATTTTATTTCTATTATGTTTCCTTCGAGCTTTGTAAGTGCTGTAAGGTAACACAGCAGGTGTCAGCACTGTAGTCTGCCAGCCACTTTATCATTTCATTGTGCTGCTTTATCATTGTCCGTCTGAATGACACGAAAGCCTTACACCATGAGGTTTTCATGCAACATGATGAAAACAACACACCTGTACCGTGCATGTCCCACTCACAGCCACTTAATATCACAGGTCAGACTGTTTAAAGGAACACATCAGAGTTTATGTAACAAAAAGACTGCCATTCAAACTGGCCTTATTGGTGTATAAATAGATAAAGACTATCATCACCTTGTTAAAATCAAATATCATGAAAATGTTGACAGCAGAGAAACTTATACACTGTCCAAAAATAAAAGTCGGCACCTGGATTTAACTAAACAAATAGGTCAGAGCCTTCAATTGGATAATTACTGCAGTGATGAATATGTTTCAGCTCCAACAACTAATTTAACCCTAGTAGATGAAGTAAAGAGCTTCTCATTTCTTAAACAACCATGTTGGAAGACATATCCTGTGGTCATGGAAACGATGCTAATCTGTCTCAGAAGGGTCACATTATTGGCCTGCATCAAGCAAAGAAAACAACGAAGGAAATTTCTGAAACTACTAAAATCAGGTTAAGAACCGTCCAAAGCATAATTAAAACCTGAAGGATAGAAGTGAACCATCGTCTTTGTGGAACAAATGTGGTTGAAGCAAAATCTCAGATGATCAAAAGAAAATCAACAGCAGAACTCACAGCTATGTTTAATAGTGAAAGTAAAAGCATTTCCACACGTACTATGCGAAGTAAACTCAAAGGATTGGGACTAAACAGCTGTGTAGCTCTAAGAAAGCCACTGATCTGCAAGGCTAATCAGAATAAAAGGCTTCAGTTTGCTAGGTAGCATAAAGATTGGACTCTGGTGCAATGGAAGAAGGTCATGTGGTCTGATGAGTCCAGATTTACCCTGTTCCAAAGTGATGGAGGCATCAGGGTAAGAAGAGAGGCAGATAAAGTGACGCACTCCTCATGGCTAGTGCCTACAAGCCTGTGGGGGTTAGAGTTGTGATCTGGGGTTGGTCAGGTTCAGCAACATTATGTTCCCAAAGACTGAGGTCAGCTGATACCTGAATATACTGAATGAACAGGTCTTTACATCAACGGAGTTTTTCTTCCCTGATGGCATGGACATGTTCCAAGATGACGATGCCAGGATTCATGGGGCTCACCGTGAGAATGAGTGGATCAGGGAGCATGAGATGGATTGTCCTCCACAGAGTCCAGACCTCAGCCCTATTGAGAATCTTTGGGATGCTCTGGAGAAGACTTTGCACAGTGGTTTGACTCTCCCAACATCAGTATAAGATCCTGGCAAAAACTAATGCACCTCTGGACAGAAATAAATGCTGTTAGTTCGCAGAAGCTTATCAAAACGATGCCACAGTGAATGTGTGCCATGCTCAAAGCTAAAGGCGGTCCAATGAAATATTGGAGTGTGCGATTATTTTTTTGGACAGGCAGTGTATTTCAAAAAGTATTCATCCATAATACAAATGTTGCCAAAAAACCCATCAACAACACCACTCTGTTTTTCACCTTTTAAAACTGCCTTTATTTTGTGTCCTCCTAGCAGTTTCTTGAATCTGTATTTATTCTGTCACTTATTAGTTAGTTAAATGGCTGCTACTATCTGGGCTTTTGTTATATGGTTAGAAAAATTACACTTTGAGGACTCTTGTTTGCTATTTACTGTTCCTGAGTTACTGTAAAGTTTTGGACATTGGTGTTTGTCGTTTTATGATTCAAGTATGTGTGCATGTAAACATAATAATTTTATAACATGATGCGTTGTTTAATAGTTGTCTGTCTTGTAGCTCATCATCATTTATAACCAATTATAACAACTTTAATAGCAGCAAAAAAAAATCTCTTCTAGCACTTGTTAGCTTTTTCTTTCTCATATTTATTGTGTGGCATTGCTTTTATAAATGAGGTTAAATGAGGTAAAGGTGGTTTTGTTTCTGTGTGTGTGAGAGAAAAGGCCATAAAATACAAAGCAATGAGCTAAAAGGCACTAAAGTGCTCTGTACAGCAGCAGATTCCCTGTGAGTTTCTGACACTGGCCCATTTCACATTACACTCAGCCATTTGAGCTGTGCATTCACA
Organism: Acanthochromis polyacanthus; assembly: GCF_021347895.1. Taxonomy (NCBI): domain Eukaryota; kingdom Metazoa; phylum Chordata; class Actinopteri; family Pomacentridae; genus Acanthochromis; species Acanthochromis polyacanthus. The sequence goes on along the minus strand of NC_067117.1, from coordinate 10,909,840 downwards.
GAACAACATTTACTATTGCAGCTTTTCGGATTTGAGTGTTTCACCAATGGCAAATTTGTTTTTTCCCTCATGCAACCTTTTTACTGGAGTTACAGCTGAATTCACTTCCATTAAGGGCAAAAAACACCCCCAATTTTCCATATGCATTTGAAACACACAACGTTGAATTCATTTGAAGTAAAGGGTCACTCAGCAAAGACGAGAAATGTAATTTGGTTTAACTTTGCTCGTGCGATTTATTTTATTGCCTTCGGTTGTTCCACTTTTGTCCGTTTTGAGCCCCATGCTCTTAGATGTTAGAGGCTGCAAAAATCACCTCAAACAAAGCTCTTCATTTTTTAAAGGAGAGCTCAACTTTTAATCATTTACTTCTATTTACTTTCCTCTATAGTAGAATAGAGGAACACTGTCGCTCCAACACTGGCTAAGCACATTTATTTGTACAAAATGTTTTCAGAAAACAACTGAAACCCACCTAGTCGAGAGTACAATTCTCCCACTGGGGAAAAAGGTGCAGATAGACATTTCAATGAATAATATGTAAATAGGACTCCTTCTCTCTAGATCAGCTGAAACCGCTGAATGCTGCTGGTGCTGCATTTTCACAGCATCATCCATATGAATTTTTTGATCTCTGTTTTCTGACTCCTGTGTCCTCGCAGCATCTGAGAGATATCAGGGAACACTGTCTGCACCGTTTCCCAGTGGAGACCTTATCAGTGAGAGGTGTTTGTGTAATGGCGTTTTCCAGGCTGGTCCTGCAGGTCACACTGTCTGGAGCAAACAGAGAGAGAGAAAAAAAAACAACCGAGAACTAGACAGAGAGAGGACAGGGGGACAAAGGAAACAGAGTTATGAATAGTAGGTTATTGGCCTTATCATGCTTTACATGCTGGCTTTTCTCCACAATGCCTTTCAGCAGGTTTGTGCCACTGAAGCGTGGACTTAACTGAAGGCAGGAAAACAGAAAAATAAAACCCTCCCTCCAACAACAACAAAAAAAATGGAGCTGCATCACACCGTTGTTTGATTTTTGTTGTTTTGTTGTCTTGTTAGAAACTGTGCATCAATTCGGATCGCAGCAGCGTCAGTTTTTCTTTTCTCTCTCACTGCACATCCCACACACACACACACACACACACACACACACACAACACCCACGGATATACACTCACATCCACGTACGCAAAAATGCACAATTTTTCAGAATACTTCCCACATCTCTCCACCCACATTCCCTTCCACACAGAGATAGCAGCACACGTATAATTGCAGTGTGCAACAGTGCGCACCTTAGAGGAAATAATTACCACCATAAAAAGAGCAATTACTAACCTGGCAGAGAGTTGCAGTGGATTTTAATGCTTCTGCCAGTAACGTCTGCTCACATACCGCTCTTTGTTTGTTTGACTAATGGTTTCTTTTGAAGGATAAACAAGCCACACTTACCAATACTAAAATGCTGTCTGTTTTGCACACACATTTAGATGTAAAACACAGCTTGCAGGTTCTGTGACAATCAGAGCAGGCAGCGAATGCCGGGAAGAGAAACCGGGCTGAAGGTTAATATGGGCTTGATTCATATAACCGAACATTAAAGAGCTTTATAAGAATTGACTGTTGAGAGAAGCCTGCTTCAATTCAATACTTAATATCCAGTTGTGATTAGCTCGTGTGTCATTTCAGTCCCTCTCATCTGCGAGGGAAGGAACGCTTGCCAAACTGGCTGTCAGTGTAAGACAATTATTCGTTTTCTTCTTAAACGTCATTATGAGAGGATCACCAAAATGATAAGGCCGGAGTGAGTGAGCGGCTTTGTGATTTGCATTACAACCACTCACTCAGCTCTGTGAGAGGAGCAAGAAAAGATGCATTAAGGCTCATAGTCTCGTACATACATCATTAACAGATAGAAAAAAGGGGGGGAAATAACTGCAGCAATTTTTTTTTACAACTTCCGGCAAATCGCTCTTGGAGAATTAATCACAGTCTGCTCCCTGTCCGCTTCAGAGAATACGGCCATCTATCAAAGCCTTGGCTTGTCCTGACCAGACCACAGAATTCACCAGTCATCTCTCAACTATTGTCTCTGAGCTTCAATGGCCTGATTGATTTTACAAGGGAGCTACTGAGGATTGTCATTTGGCATCATATTCTACATGTAATTGCACAGTATTGACTAATGCTAATCCATAGTCAAAGCAAGTATTAAAGAAGTGAGAGACTGCTCCTCTATTGTAAGCTGCAATTTGCTAAAATTCAATCCGACGACATCAATAAGCATCACCAGAGGCACAAACAAATAGATACCAAACAGCTACACAGCTTAAAACAATGAGCTACACTTTGTGATATGCCTCCCTCTATGAATTGTTCGCTAGCTTTAATTAATAAATGCTTTACTGATGCTTTACAGATCAGAAATTGCCTTAAAAGCAAACATGGTTTGCCAAAAATAGAATCATGGAATAAAATGTTGAATTCCTGCAGCAATTACTTTATTTGAGATACAATATTTTAGCCATAAGCTTCATTAGGCGGAAAATGTATTAAATAACATTATATCTTTATAAATGAGCCACAGGATGCTGCTTTTTGGGAGCCGTTTCTTGCATCACTTTGCACTGTATTTATTATGTCACCCTGTTATTTGTCAACTGTCCTCTACAATTTGAGGTTTTGTTGTGGTTAAATAAATTACATTAAACCACTCTAGTGTGTGAGCATCTATAATTCTGTTCTATGATTTAAGTAAATGTATATCGCTTGCATTGTTCAAACTCTAATAAAATATTCTGGCCTAGAGCTCGTCTGCCTCTAACTGATTTTATCGACTTTCACGGCAGCAAAAATCACTGCTAGCTCTTGCTAGCTTTTTCTTTATTGTATTTACTGTTAAATGTGTCTTTCATAACTTAGGTGGAAAGCTTCTGGTGTTGTGTGTGAATGAGAGCATTTAATACAAAATAATAAGCCCAGAGGCAGCAGAGTCAAGTGGCACATCTGTGTCAATTTCTGTAAGTTCCACATACAGCCAGTCAGCAAAGAAGCCTAATGTCAAACACCCAGGTTAGCTATCTCATAATGACAAAACCATACACAGGTTCTGGAGTCAGTCAAGTGTCGATCTACAACTGGAAATACTCTTAAAAAACATATCATACAAAACATAAAGGGATTCAGCTGACAAACACAGGCCACTTGATTGATCGCTATAAATGATATAAGACACAAATAGTTTAATGTTTCTTGTTGTAAATAATCTGTCATTTTCGTCAAACTTCTCTGATGGATAATTTGACCTCCGACCTTCTGGAAACAAGCTGCAGGGCATGTGGACTACAATCCATTTATCTGTTACGATTTACAGCTGCAGGCTTTAGGAATTGCAGTAGAAACCCATATTAAAGACTAACTGACATTCATAACTGCAGACGACTTATTAATTTTTGCTGACAGCTAATGACAGAAAAATATGGACGTTAACTAATGACTTTTCTTTAGTGCAATTGTTTAATTCATAATTTATCACTCTTTATTAATGACTCATTAACACAGAGGCGGACCTGCAGACTGAAACAGCTGTTATTAAATTTGATATAATGAGTAGTGGTACTGTGCACAAAGATGACCGCAGAGCCCTGTGTGGGCACTATAGAAAAAAACTATATAAATAATAACAGCTGTGCAGGAAATGAGTAAAATCCGAGCACTGAGGATACATAGATGTAATGGACAGCATATTGCACCACCACCAAAGAGGACGCTACTTTTTATCACTAATCACAAAGGCCTCACAGGACTACAGAGTCTAGATAAAAGGAAATAGGACTTCTATAAAGTATACAAACAAAAAAATAAGAAAATAAATACAGACAAGCGACAAAGGGAAAAGAACAACAGTGAACAAAACCACCAACCAGTCAATATCACAGTAGGCTATACTCAATTTATGCTCATCTAATGCATCCATGCAGATGCTAATTAATTCTAGCTTCAAATGCCTCCACCAGATTACTTTGTGGAACGATTAGGCTGACAGTCATCCGTTTTTAGCCACACTGGAGGTGCAGCTGCGGGGATCGGCAAAGCGCAACAGCTGGGCCATCAGTTGGTCCCAGATGAAATATTTCTGACTTTGGGGATTCTGAGTTTTCATCCAATTCCATCTGCAGGTTAAATGTTTTACTTATTCAGGTAAACATCTTCTATTCATCCAGACAGTCTTGATCCAGGGAGGTTCAGTAGAAGGAAGCTTGACTCCTTTTTCAATTTCTTGAAGTTGTTTCAGAACTGAAGAAGCTTCTTAGATGACAGTAAAGGGTAAAGGTAAAGAGGTGAAGCCTGAAACAGAAGTCCAGTTGTTTATTTATCCAATGATTACCATGACCTGGATGATCGAGAATCTACACACACAGTCATGGTTCCCAAACAACGCACTTCACTGACTTTGCTGAGACTCTGGCTGCATCCTACTGCACAGATTATCATAACATTTGGTTCAGTTCAGAGAAGTTGCCCTCAGGATGAATTTTAAACCATTATTATCAGATCTTCTTCTTTTCCTTTCGGCTTTTCCCTTCAGGGGTCGCCACAGCGAATCAATTCCCTCCATCTAACCCTGTCTGCTGCATCCTCTTCTCTCGCACCAACTACCTTCATGTCCTCTTTAACCACATCCATAAACCTCCTCTTTGGTTTTCCTCTAGGTTTCCTGCCTGGCAGTGGGAAACTCAGCATCCTTCTACCAATATATTCACTCTCTCTCCTCTGGACATGTCCAAACCATCTCAGTCTGGCCTCTCTGACTTTATCTCCAAAGCCTCTAACATGTGCTGTCCCTCTGATGTACTCATTCCTGATCCTATCCCTCCTGGTCACTCCCAGAGAGAACCTCAGCATCTTCGGTTCTGCTACCTCCAGCTCTGCCTCCTGTCTTTTCCTCAGGGACACTGTCTCCAGACCAAACAACATGGCTGGTCCCACCACAGTTTTGTAAACCTTTCCTTTCATTTTAGCTGAAACTCTTCTATCACACATCACACCTGACACTTTTCTCCAGCCGTTCCAGCCTGCCTGTACACGCTTCTTCACCTCTTTTCCACACTCTCCATTGCTCTGGACTGTTGACCCTAAGTACTTAAAATCCTCCACCTTCTTGATCTCTTCTCCCTGTAACCTCACTCTTCCACTTGGGTCCCTCTCATTCACACACAGATACTCCGTCTTGCTGCGGCTAACCTTCATTCCTCTCCTTCCCAGGGCAAACCTCCACGCCTCTAGCTTCTCCTCCACCTGTTCCCTGCTCTCACTACAGATTACAATGTCATCTGCAAACAAAACCATTATTATCAGATACCTGCAGAAATAATGAGATTCCAGTCAGCCTCAGCTGTACTTTGTGTTTAGTACTACACTGTGTTTAGTCACAGTGAATTGTGAACATGTTGCCTGCTGACGTTAGTCAGTTTGCTCTAAGCACCGCTGTGCCCAAGTGCAGCCTCACAGACCCACTAGTTCATTATGCACTAATCTTGTTAATTAATAGACAGAAGAAGAAAAGAAGTGTCATCATGTAGACAGATTTTCAAAAGGTCAGTTGATGTAAAAGTGAAAACACACATTCTCTTTTACTAATTTACTTTCACAGCAATTAGCATCGCATTTGACAAGTGATGTGCAAACACATTTTATTATTATTTAATTACTACTATCTCATGTCACTGAATTATTCAGTGTGTTTATTCTGTCCAGTGTACATATGTGTTTAAGCCACTCTTAGTTTGGGAGGGAGACCAGGCTTTGAATACGACAAGAGAACACCCATGATCACATTCCTACGACTCAGCACACTAACAGATTGCTCTCCGGGTTAGGGAGCGATCAGCATCACTCCTGCTAGCGGTTTAAGTAACACAATCTGGTGTCTAATTTCAAACAGCTGTCTGCTCTGCCACAGGACAGGAGCGAGGGCGGAGGGCCAGAAACACCTTGATGATCCATGGCCTGCGAAATGAAGATGAATATTTTATATGAACTGGCATTAAGAGGTTTCAGCACAGTCATCCAGATCAAACAGAGCAGCCTGGCAGGCCAGTCCTCCGCTGACTGTCTGCGAGGCTGCTGGCTAATAGAGATGATGAGCTCTATTGTGGGCTGATGTGGAGCTTGAGGTTGCATCAGGAGCATTTGTTCTTACTGGAACAAACTAAACTGATAGTAACATATATTTTAATCAGCACTGGATGCTCTTTTCTAGGTTTCCTTTTTTTTTAGCACATATTTGTCAGTCTGGTGAAATATCTCATGTCATTTCCTGAAATAATGTATAATCTCGATTTACTGCACAAATTAGAAATTGGATTTAATTTCTGTCTTGATTTAATGTCCTTAATCCTGTTAACTAATGTGGAGTGCATGCATTTACAGATGCCTGCATGCCAGCGTACATACGTGCCACCCCACAGCATGCGTATGCCTCCATGTCTGTTCCGTCCCTAACTAGGTTTGCAGGGGTAAATTGAGTGTGTGACTGCATATTATTCACTCCCAGAACAGCCCCATTTCCCTCTGCCTGCCTGCCTGCTTGGTCACACTGATTCAATGCACCAGTAGCAGCACAAAATCCATACCAATAAATTTCACCTCCAAGGGGTTGCATGTCCCATCAGCCAGGAATGCCCCTGCCAGAAACCAAACCATAGTTGGTTAGCCACAAGAAGCAGCCCGCAATTGCCCCACAGTGCGGATCTCAGAGTGCTTTTACCCTTTTTTCCATTACGGTTTATCATTATGATTGCTTAACCCGGAACAGCCCCTTTAAAGCACATCCACCACTGTCATCAATGTGTTTAAAATATGTTGTTAAATCAAGGCAAAACCCCACAGGGCTGACTGCGTTGGTCATCTCATTTGGTCTGTAATGGCCAAATGCTGTCTCCATGATTGATTCTGCTTATTTGATGTGCATCTCGACGAGGGTCACGGGCCAGGCTTAGATCAGCCACAAGAGTCAGACTTCAATACTCTGATGTGATGCACGCACCATTTCTACAAGTAACAATCTGGATTTTGCACGTCACAGTCCCTTCACACGCCATTAACCTGCCCATGGTCTTCATGTCATTATCGATTCTCAAAGGCTACATGGGCTGTAAACGTCCCTGATGCCCTTCAGAGATATCACTCCTAATCAACGTGGGACACTCAAACATGCGAGAGAAGAGAGGCTTCACTATGCAGAGAGGTGCATTCGCTAATCTCAAGCATGCCATCTCATTGTGCTCATTCATGTGTGCGTGGGTTTGTGCGTTGGTGTTGCATGCAAAATGGCAGTCTGTTGACAAAACTGTCTGCTGCTACTGAAACACAGCCACGTACCGCTTTCACACTTTGGAGTCACTGAGGAAAACAAAGACAGCCACACTGAGAGCTGAGTGTTTTAACAATCTGTCTCAAAGGTTTGGCCATTTTTCAGATAGCAGCCACGAGCACTCCCTCATCGCTCTGCTGACGTCCCTTCGAGCCCTTATTAATATTCACAAGCAAGATTATGGTTTAGCAAAACATTATCATTGCTGATTAACTGGGGATTGCAGAGAGGACCAGATTTTCTCTGGCATTTTGATTCATGTTGTGATTTTGCAAGCATGTTGAACTCCTGATACAGTGCCTCACCAAGGTACAAATTTATGGCAATGAGTCTATTTGCACAGAGTGACATAACAGCAGGGTCCCTTTCTTTATATTCCCTATCGCACAAGTGATGTAACCTCCTGCACTGGTGATAGGCAGCATTAGGGTGATGTTAGATAAAAATCCATAGACGTTTGATACATAAAATCCTGTCCTTTTTCCTTTATTTGACTTCTGTTTATCCCATTTTCCTGTTGATCGAGTTCAATATTGCCAGTCTATCACCCAGTGGAGTGCATGCAACATTGTGCAAGATGTATTTACTTAAGTAAATTGCTGTTTAGTTTGCTTTGGTAGGCAAAGCAGTGTGATAAAAACCCTGTCAAGAGGCACCAGAAGCTATTGAAATGGAGAAAGAGGAGGCAGCGCTGAGAGTTTGGACAGCAGGATCAGACATGACACACTAAAGTAGTTCTTCTGGTGATTCTGAAACCCGAAAGTGCTGTTAGCAACAGCCTGTCAGCAGGTACCTGTTAAACTCTCAACTGATCAGTCTGTCGCCAAGGCAGCGCTCATCAGTTTGACAATGTTGTTTTGTAAGTGTTTTTTGTGAGTGTTTGTCACAAATGCTGCAATGGATACATTTCTGTAGGAAATTAAAGACAAAGCAAGCAATTCCTGAGAATGCTTGTCAACAAGCTGAACAGCCGAACAAACACACCCAGAAACATTGCCACCAAAATTCACAGACATGCATTTCCCAGGCAACAACACTAATAACTGAATTAGGCCCAATAGAAAAAAATCCAGCCTTATAGGCATGGAAATGGGTGTCGCTTTCTCAAAATAAACATTCTAATGTATAACATCATACAATTAATTATATCTAGCCTAAGCACACAAACAGGATCCAAATACAGTGTAGCTAGTCTGGGAATACCCAGACTGCCTGTGCACTCATTGTCATTTCGTTTACTAGGCAGTCTGGCGACCTGGGGTTGAATTTGTCCCTGAGTCAGGGATCCAATCACAGGACGGGGAGGGACAGTTAGACGATGACGCACACTAAGCGACTACGCGCAATGCATGATGGGTTGTTTGAGAAGAAGCGTTACCTTTGTTGTCGTGTTTCCGAAGGAACAAGCTAGTGGACTCGGTGGGTTTGGGCAGGTCTTTTTCAAAGTCCTCGGTGTCTTGGACGGGGTGGGTTCACGTTGTCTTTTCGATACGCTGCTTAACCGGACGTTCTCTTCCCATTGCCTGAATAAAGGAAAGTCTTTTTCAAGCCGACCGAGTGTGGAGGTGCAGCGCTGGCAGCATCTGTTTGACTGCTCCGGCTCCGGGGTGACTATCAGGTCCATCATCGCTAACCTATCTGATATGGTCGGCGTTGTTTTTGACACAAACATATCTGTGGAGTGTGCATAAACACGGGGTCCACTTTCCCTCATGTTTACTTTACATAAACGGCAAGAATCGTCCGGCGACATGGCGAAAGAAGCAAACACATGAGCAAACACAGCAATGATTCTTTTTCGTGGTGCTGCCGTCGCTCTGCATTTACGTCAGCGGCTAGCAGTGACACGATTGGCTGTGAGCTTCAACTGCCCCAGACTGACTGACATATGCAGCGCCCAATCAACGGCTGTGGAAAATTTTAAACTGCTCCACCCCTACAAGAAAATGAATAGCAGGTACCCAGCCTGTATCTCACTTGAGATTCAGGCTGGTGGTAGCCAGCCTACAGTGTAGCAGAAATAAATCTATGATTAAGTTGTTTACGTTGTTGCTGGGAGAAACATCGAGCCGGCTGAAGCAGCACAATGCACCTGTCATACTTTCGTAGGAGGGATCTCTCAGTCAGAGTCTGTGATCAAAACAGCACGTACTAATGGTGCCATGAACACAAAAATAATTGCTTTTAATCTTGAATGGTATTTTACCACCAAAAAAAAAGTCTTTCCCGATTAACTATGACTGCTATTTCTACTACTAACACCCCTGAAAATGCACTGCACACGACTATTCACATATACTGCATAGGTACCGGTACAAACAGGGATGAGAAGGTTGTTGTTGTTTTTTTAGTTGTAGAAAATACTAGAAGAATAAACTGCAGAATTTAACTGTACAACAGCTACCAGTGTAGACAACATGGTCGCAATGCATTCAATTTATTATCCATGTTGAATTAACCACTTGTAGTCAAGGTTAATGTCTTTGTTTTCTTTCAGAAAAAAATCAATAGGAGCGTAATGAATCAGGTAAGGACATGAAGTGACTGATAACACCTATAAAAGCAAACATGGGCGTCATGAATTTCAAGAGTCGGAGTTTCTGCCTGGTCAGACTAACACGCAACCCTGGAGTAACTAAAACAGGATCAGCAGCGATGTGTAAGGGCTTTAAAACAGCACAATGTTTTAGGGCACAAGTCATGAATGTGATAAGAGTTGTGCACAGAAACAGAATGGACGTAGTTTCACTTTCCCATTTAACAAAACCTTCAATCTGCAAGTCAAAAGGGTTCATTTATCCAAAATTTACCACAAAGGATACTGAAACTCAGCCTTTAAAGAATTTATTCTGCTACGAGTCCACAACCAGTAAAGGAGCTTAAGTCTGGTCTGATGTGAGCTGGACTCCTGGCTGAAATTTTCTGCAAGATTTAACACTTTACAGGCATTTGTTAGAGACTCTGTATGTTTTGTACATTTGTCACATGTGAGCTGTGTAGTTTAATGTTTCCATGTTTTTTTAAAGTTGAATATTTCTGCGTCTGCCTGTTAGCTTATTGGATGTTTATTAGTAGCAACTGACAGGACTGACAATCAGTGTTTTAACTGGTGGTGCAGTAGTTACCACTGTTACATGGCAAGAAGGTCCTGAGTTTGAACCTGTTGGTTGCCTGGAGCCTTTCTGTGTGGAAGTTTTCCAAGTCTGCATGGATGCTCAAGTTTTGTGCCACAATCCAAAGGCATGCGTGGCAGATTAAGTAGTGATTTTATTTTGGCCGTAGGTGGGACTGTCAGTGTGCATTGTTGTCCTTCTGTCTCTTTGTTAACCCTGTAATGGACTGGCAACATGTTCCCAAATGTCAGCAGAGATAGACTCAAGCCCTCTCCAAGATAAAGCGGGTATTACTGAAGGATGAATGACTGAGACTTTCGAATATTCAAAGTGTTTGTTGCAGAAGCATTTTATTAAAACAGACCTTCAAGTGAGCTGGAGTTGGCAGTATATTCTTGATATGATTGGGGCAAAATTCCATCACAGCCTCTGAGCTCATTGTATTTCTAATGATCTGACTGAGAGAAGAACTAGACTTCTGCACTTTTTGTTTCATTTTCAAGCTTTGGAAAATGTAGATTGTAGTAGGAAATTATAGCCAATTGCAGTTAATTTAATTCAGATCACATGATAGATTACCAAAGAGCAAAGTCCTTGATGGGACTATGATGGTTGACTTCTGACTTTATTATTGTGACTGCATATGTTCATGCTTGTCTGGCGAGATGGAGCTCAGGACAGAAAAGAGGGCTGTATTTTTACATTTTCTGCCTTTTCCAGATTTCTGCTTACTGCAGCTTTAATTTGTGTGCTTACTTCAGATTTCATAGTCACTCTAAAATAAGCAGCAGCAGAATAAAATCTTTTGTGCTGGTGCTGCCAGTGCTTCTTACGTTATAATTCCTAAACTGTGTTAGCCACGTAAACCTGACTGCATCCTGACCTTAAACCCTCTGAATGGCTGTTGTTTCACGCATGTCGTTGCCTTCAGAGAGATCTGAAGACACGATAAGCTGCCGTCCGCCCCAGGAAGTGATATACTTGATAGATGTCCACACATCTCACGCTGTCACTCACTAATGGACCAATAAACAGGACGATGGGAAAAGATGGAAGATGATCGAGTCAATGTCTTTTTCTCCCTCTCCTCTCCTGCAAACATGGTCCACTGTGTTATCACACCTTGCCTCAAATCCATATTCCTATTACGGATGATGCGTCTTATTTCTCCTATTAAAGTCTCCTGAGCAATGACCCACCTAAAAGTTAATGTGTGTTTAAAGCTGCAGTTAATGCCCCCACATAACATTAGCAAGTAGCATTATTAGATAAAACTATTCATGTTAAGAGGTGGATGAGAATAGATGATGGCTTTGGCATTCCGGCTGAAGTCCACTTGTCACATATTGATTCATGGTGGAAAAAGGGAGAAGGGAAAACTGTCTTCAATTCAATGAGGTTTGACCACGCCGGGGTGTGTGCCTTTGTGTTTGTGTATTGTTGTGCGAGTGTGTGAGTGATGCAGCAAATTGTCCATTTGCAGTATATCCGATGGGCTCAGGGATGTCATTAGTCACAGCGTGCTCGTTCTCATTAAATGGCCCAGTCGCCATGGCAGCCCCACAAAGGCCAGCCCCTCCCCTCCAGCGCACCGAGAGTGACAGGCCAATTAGAGCAGGGCGCTGTGACATGCAGTCTGCTGTGATTACAGCTCTGAGGAGACAGAAGCCAGGCAGGGGACACTGTACACCGGCAAGGTCCCTACAAGATCCATCTCCAAACAAGCACGATGAGCCCAGGCCCTGGAGGTCACGTCTGCTCGGAGGACGCCACGTCCTCATCCCTCCATTACATGTGGCACCTGCCATCAACAGCAGTTAGCGTGCAATACCAACAGAGGGAACAGTGCAAACTACACCACCCAGAGGGCTTTGGGCACGTATCAGATGTCGACAGGTTGATTGTCCTGCGTTATTCTGTGTTGGAGATCTTCATCACCTGTCACACTCAACACACACGCAGAGCTGCTTTGCTATAATCCTCTGCAAGTCTTTTGCGGAAAGCATGTGACAGTTAACTCATGGAGACGCAGCAGGACAGCGAGGAACCTATTCTAATCTTGGCGATGACGAGATGATAATAGAAAGAGAAAGCGTGACATAAAGTGTGGCATCGCATCTGTCAGCCGCTCTCCAAAGTGCATTCAACACGCGGAATGAGACACACCAGACGACGTAAAGGCTTAAAACTGCAAAGTGACAAAACATAGGTTGCACATTTAACCCTCCTGCACCAAAAATATTACTTCCTTGTCTGAAAAAACATCCCCCCCAAAAAAAAAAAAATCTGCAAAAAAATCCCCAAATTTCCAAAAATTTACAGAATCTTCAAGAAGAAAATTACAATAATTCCTTAAAAGTTTCCCTTTAAAGTTATATATATATTTTTTAAAAATCCTCCAAATTTGGCAAGAAAATTCTTGTAAATATTTTCAAAAACTGAGCAAAAATCTTCAAAAAAATCCTAAAAATATCTAAAGTGAAACGTAGATGTAAATATCCAACCATCCATCCTTCCATTCTCTATACATCGCTTTATCCTCAGGGGACACCCTGGACAGGTCGCCAGTCCGTCGCAGGGCCACACACACAGACAAACAACCCCTCCCACATTCACACCTACGGGCAATTTAGAGTACTCAATTAACCTCAGCATATTTTTGGACTGTGGGAGCAAGCCGGAGTACCCGGAGAAAACCCACGCATGCACTGAGAGAACATGCAAACTCCATGCAGAAAGATCCCAGGCCCACCGGGGATTTGAACCGGGGATCTTCTTGCTGCAAGGCAAAAGTGCTAACCGCTACTTCACTGTGCAGCCAGAAATAAATATATATTAGTAAAAATATCAGTAAAACTTCTGTTTTCTTTAAGAACGTTCATTTAAAAAAAACAAAATCCAGCAAAATTCGCTGGATTTTGGTTGATTATCTTTTGATCCACCAAAAAATGTTGAAAAATTTGCCAAAAATGTTGAAAATGTGGACATCAAAAGTTTCACTGTGAATTTATTTTTTTTTTTCACACTTTCAAACTGCAGCAGATTAGAACATTACAGCTGACAAACAGCCTCCACACAGGGTCCATTTAGGCATTCAGTCATGTCAAATAGCCTTTCTCAGCTGTGTGATGTTCGTCCACATGTCATGAAACCTAAGATGTTGCATTTCTCATAACTTAAATTAGATTAAAAGTTTACTCCTGAAACCTTGAAACCAGCAGTTGACAAAACAAAGGTTTGTTTAGTTGCTGCTTTCGAGCTCTCAGTCATATCACACAATCTTCCTCAGCAGAGTGAGAACCATCATTTTAGTCTGAACCTTTGATAAAAACATGGACAAGAATTCTATGAAGTGTTCAGAAAAAAATGTACATTTGAACAGCTACAGTTTGATGAAAACTTGACAAACTATCTGCTGAGGAAGACAAAAACATCAGCAACAGATCTTGCAGTGAGATGACTTTGTCAGCTGCTGTTTCCACCCTGAAGAATAAACTTTTAAAACATAAATAGATAAAACAGAATGTATTAGTGTAATAAAGTATTTTCTATCGGATTTCACTTAGTCTCTTTTTCTGAAGCTGTCAACTAGATCCCAAAACCAGAGACAGTGAATGGAACTTGTTTAGAATCTTTGTGTGACCCGAGTAAGGCACTTTAGATTCATGATAACTTTTGGTCTTTAAGGAGTTTTGTCCAACCTGATGCGAGTCGTGCATCCATGATCATAAATGGTTGCATAAAAGTCTGGTTAAACTGTGTAAAATGGCTCAGATGCAACTCTTATTAGGTAAAACTCATTATACTTCAGTCAGATAACTTGGATTATTGCTCCTACTAATGGACAACAGACCACAGATAACTTAATCTCTGCTTATGTAATAAAAATATAGAATAGAATAAAGCTGGTGTTGGCGCGCAACAATTCACAGAAATCACAAGAACGCATTGCAAAAACACACAAACAGTAAAATTGATAAATTATTCATGGTTCATCCAGTGTTCCTCCACTTTCACTGTACTGAGATCAGCAGTGAACTTGGTCCACTTGTAACAGCTGTCCCTAAACTGTGAGAAAGTAATGCATGCTTTCATAATTCATGACAGATGGCAGACTTTACATTTGCACTCATATTGGGCAGTACCAAGGTCAAAGTCATCAAGGAGTTGCCAATGGAAACCCACAGAAATAGGCGTACAGCACACATATGAATAAATCTTTACCACCAAAACCTCTGCTTTGACTAGATTTTATCATTAGTGTGGAAAAGATCATTTTTATGGTGTACTAACTATGATTAAGGTGTGGCATTACTCGGTCACTAAATGCAAACACAGACTGCATGGCCACCCATCCACTATGTTGCTTCATGCCTTGCTATTTCAATTAAACTGTCCTCAGCAGCATCAGCCATGTCAGCAAAGGCTTAAAAGGGAAAAAAAATACAGTTTATTGTGATTGCACTCAAGTACATAAATAAATTATTTTCTCTCTGCAACAAAGAAGGACATAGTAAGGCATTGTTGTAGAGCAATTATATCCACACAGGGAGGATCGTCAAACTTCTGCAGAAGTGGACTTTTCCCTTTTAATTTCAAACCATGAATTGACAAAGAAGACAGCTTTTCTCTAACCCTGAGCTGTTTACAGGATCTGACGCAAACCAAACCCATTACAGCACAGTCGGATCACTAAACAGGTCTATTTGTCATTCTGGAGGACGGAGAATGTTTGCTGCTGTACTTAAACGAGCCGGGTGATATCCAACCAGCTGAATATCTAAAATAAAATGTGTTTATATTAGATGCAACTGGACACTCTACCAGGCAGAGGAGAAACTGTTCGTCACAGAGGGGGAGACACTATATTGTCTGAAAACAGGACATATTTTCTGACGGACTCTCCAGGAAGACATTGATAATGTCATGTATAACTGTACACATGAAACAAGAATTACTCACTTGTGGTCGTACCTGCCCACCAAGCAAGGTGACCTTAAAGTTGAATGTAAAGTATCGTATCGGACATATTTTGTCATAATTAGCGTATGAAGGTTACTTTGACCTTGATGTTTGACCTCCGAACACTAAATTATAATCATTTCATGTTCAAGTTCAAGTGCATGTTTGTGCCAAATTTTAATAAATTCTGTCAAGGTGTTCCAGAGACATCGCAATAACAGGAATGAACTTGACAAATAAGAGGCACAGCGGTATAAAAAGAGCTCGATAATAGCATGAAGTGGGTGTCAATGTCAGATTGTCGGTTTCAGAAAGTTACAGAAATGGAAGACATAGACAACCCCTATTTACGTCAGGAAAGTGTTAAGAAACTGTGTGTGTGTTTTTAAAGCTATTCAACGATCTGAGACGCAAGTCAGGCACAATAAAAATCCATTTTAAGACCACTTACGTCACATGACGACACCTGAGCCAGTTCTATTAGCTCCTGAGGGCTGTGGGATTCATTTGAGAGCTCCATAAAGGACTGCCTGGTGAATCTTGAGTTCAGAATACTTGTACCTTTGTCAAGTACAAATCTGACTGAGCGGAACCAAACCAGAATAGAAATATTCATGTGTGTGACACAGACGTGGCCATATATACATCCAGACAATGTGGCAGAGTTCAGCTGCTGTGAGCCATGTTTGCAGCAAGTAGAAGAGTTAAATGCCTCTTAAAGCTTTTTCTTTGAGCCACAATAGAGAAAATAGAAAAAAGGGAGAAGAAAAGAACCCTCTGTCTGGGCAGATCGAGCCATTGGCCTCTCTCGCTGCACATCTTTTATGTTTCAGAGAGAATGGTTCACTGCCTTCTGACAATAAAAACCATGGGTGGAAAAAAAACACGTAATTTTCTTCAGGCAGTGCTGCCTTCCATTGCTAGCTTCTACATGGACGGCATCAAAAAGCTGTAAATTCGCATTTTGGTCGCGGTTTCGTATGAATTGCATTTCTACTCATGCTTAAATACACTCGTTTCTCTTTCATCCAAAGGAGGTGGAGATAACACGGCAGAGCAGACGGGCTGCTGCAAAGTAATGATTTAATTGCTGGTAGGCTGAAAAAGAAAGTGGCATGAAAATTATCTTGTTGTCAAATAGAATTACAGCCAAACACAAACCTACAACTAAGATTGTAGACAAGAGAAGAACATGAAATCAGTTTTTCTATAAAAAGGGAATTTCATGTATGAGTGAATTGCATGTTCTCCCTGTGCATGCGTGGGTTTTCTCTGGGTTCTCTGGGTTCTCCGGCTTCCTCCAACAGTCCAAAAACATGCTGAAGTTAATTGGTCATTCTAAATTGTCAGTAGGTGTGAATGTGAGGGTGTTTGTATGGTAAAAAAAGACACTTTCTGATAAACTGTGTCTCTCTACAGGGAAATCAAACTGTCAACATTCTTTTTGTGATTTTTAGATTAATCAGCAACAAGCTAGTACAACCACATTTGAAGATAAGTAAAAAGAATCTTATATTTTTTCTGATTTTGTCTGTATGATCTGAAATTACAGCATGGCAGAACAATTTGTCGACACTCAAACACTACACCCATATGCTGATTATTATGCTACTGTAAAATTCTCCAGTCTTAAGAGGATTCTTTACACATAATTATGGAAACTGGTAAGTGGGACTTCTCCACACATTTACCTCCAAATGCCACTGATACCTCTGTTCCATCTGATCATGAAGGGGTTGGCTGGACTTGAGGATGGGATCACTCAAGTTTTCACACGCTAGAGAAATACTAGCGTTGACTGAGAGGAGTGTCTCTATCAGACAGTTGCACCAAAATGTAAACATTATGATGGGGCTCGCTGGTTTGCACTGTCTCCTTGCAGCTAGAAGCTCCCCGATTCAAGTGGGCTGGTGTCTTTCTGCATGGAGTTTGCATGTTCTCCCTGTGCATGAGCATTAAGCGGTGTATAGAGAACAGATGGATGGCATGATGTCTGCTAAATGAAACACAGGGGCCGAGTAAAAAAACCAACCCTAAACCAAAAGGGGTGTCCACATACTTATCGATATAGAGCATGCTTCAGCTTACTTCTTATCATGCATTGATTACTTATAACATCAAAAATACCTGTCTAATATTATGTAGATTGCCAAAATGACTCTGACCCATTGATCAGAGGACCTCTGAGGGTTTCATGTGGTGTCTGGGATGTTGGGGGTGGATATTTTGGCTCCTATTACTGTAGGGTGGTACTGATCAACCAGTCTCAGAGCAGGACAGCTTCCACTGTATCCATCACAGTTCTCTAAAGCAGATCTACAGAGGTTTACCAATTCATGTGGCCTTAATGGATCAATCAGATGTGGATCTGGGGAGTCTGGAAGATGGGTCAACACTTTTGTTTTGTTCATCAAGGCGTTCTCGTGCAGTTTTTGCAGTGTGGTGGAATAAAAGCAAAGCCACTGCAGTGGGGAGGTGTGCTTTGGAACGTGCCAAGTAAGATTCATGTAACCCCTGCCTGGCACTGGAAGTTTACTATTAGGCTAGGTTACTATTTTAGCCTTAACGAACAGGATCCTGAGCGCGTAGCAGTTGATGAATTGGCTAAATCCCCTTGTTTACATAGACGGTATTATAACAGGCAAAATCTACAAAGAATAACAGCACAGTGCCTCCACTGTGGAACTACTTAACTCAAAAAAAAAAAATCTATGAGCTACAATTGC
The DNA here is from genome assembly GCF_021347895.1 of Acanthochromis polyacanthus. Lineage (NCBI taxonomy): Eukaryota > Metazoa > Chordata > Actinopteri > Pomacentridae > Acanthochromis > Acanthochromis polyacanthus. Next base: position 10,891,667 of record NC_067117.1, on the reverse strand, counting down.
ATTTCCTCAGAAACAAGTAAGAAATGTGTAAGATGTTAATAAAATGAAATAATATAAAATTATGCAGGTCAACCAAACAACATAACAAAAGTACAAAGGCAGCTTAACTGAATGTGTCAACAGTCAGATGGTCTTAACAGTTTTCAATGATCAGTTTTTGTGTGTGTTCACAATGTTATCAAGCACCTGGGTTTTGTTTATCGTTGGGGCCCTGTAGTTTGTGCACAGATAAAAACAAATGCTCCTTCCATCCTTTAATAGGAAAAACAACCCTCACTGTGCCTCAGAGAAAACGGCTCCTCTTACTCACAAATCCAAGATCCAGGTGTGACGTATAGGTTCTTGATGTAGTAATAAATGATGGCGTAGCCGGAATAAAGTTTTGCAATTTATTTACAAAACGAAAAAAACGTTCCCAACAGCAAGTGCACTAAAACAAAGAAAAAATGGTGTCAATATATATATATACACATAATATTTACAAATTTACAACATCAAGTATTCAGTTAAAATTGTTACCTTCACTGTACCAGGTCCTGGCTTCAACTGACAGCTATGGCGTTTGAGCCGCCTTATATACACCTCATGACCCCACCCCTTCAGGAAATAAACCCCCAAAACAATGCTTTCTACCACAAAACACATTAATACAATAGAAAAGTAAATATAATAATTTGTGGAAAAATATAATCAACAAAATAATTTAACTCCCATATTCCAAAATTATCTCTGAAAAATAATAAAATGTGTTTTGTGCAAAAATGGCATTTTGCGGGGACGTCGCCATGACGTCACACACCAGTGCCCTGCGCGTGACGCAATACAAGCAGGAAGTCAGCCGCGCTGCTCCGTTTGTCAATCTGAAATGGAAACCGGTGTGTGTATGAATGTATACTGGCGAAAAGTTTGTTGGAGGGAGATTATGGCGTGGAAGTTGGTTCAATGGCAGCCTAGTGTGCACCCAAGACTACCGTGGTGGAGTATAGATGTGCATTAACCAGAGAAATAGACGGATGAACGGAGGGAAAAGGGGTAAGTGAACATTGTGTGTGGCGATGTGTGTGCGTCTGCGTGCTTAGGGTGGCGTCGGCGTTTTACCTGCCGTGTCAGATGGGCCTGCTCCGTCACAGCAGGATACACAGCAGGTCTGAAGAATTGACGGTGAAGATGAAGAAGCAGCAGCAGGTGAGATGCAACAGGTGTCCTCCGCTGTGGGGTCCTTCATCACAGCAGTAGCAACAGGCTAATTAGCATGCACGGTCCTTCAGCAAAGTCCTCAGCTCTCCCGGTTCTCCTCAGTGGAAGCAGCGGCTGGTGTTTATAACTAACTGTCTCTGATATTAATACGTGCTTAAATGTCCACGTTTGAGTCCAGGCGTAGACTTTTTCAAGCTAGTAACAAAACAACAACCGCGGCTACCGGCTAGGCTAGCTGCACTTCACTTTGAACTTCGGTATAGTGAGACGCTAAACTGCACATTTCACAAGGCAGAAATCTGCTAAATGCTAGTTGTGCCAATACTGAAAGTATGCAGGTCTACAACTTTAATCACCTCGACAATAAACTTGATATTCTCAGCTTGTTCTCTTCTACCGCGTGTGTTGCTTCTCTCCCTCTTCCTCCCACGCCGCGCTGTTTTGCTTCATGTCTTTACTTGCGCTCACCAACAAAGTGTTCTGATTGGCTAAGAGTGCAGCTTTGCCGAAAACCCTATTAGTTTACAGTACATCACTCAAACACCTTGAAAATACATTGGCTGAGTAAACAGAACATTGTACATTAAAAGAATTATACTCATACATAATGTAAAACACATGTCTTTTAATTATCTATATTTTGTAGGTCATTACATTCACATCAATACCAGGACAAGATTTTTGAGCTAATGCATTCTAAGAAGATGATCAACGTCCTTCACTTGACTTACCAGTGGTTTTAATGTTATAGACTATCAGTGTATATCGAAATAATTCAGGGAAATAATATTAGTTTTAAGTGGAGACAAAATATTATTTTTTCACAATTGTTCGAAAAGACTTTCTGTCCTTAGTTGTAAGAACATTTTTGTTATTATAAGTAAATGTGCTTTAAATATTTTCTCTGCTTCTAAATGATCTGTTGATCATTTCAATACTTTGTTGTCCTGATTTGCATTTAGGTCTTTTGTCATGCATGTGACACAAAAATGAGGGTTCAATAGCTCCATTAGTGTTAACAAACTCCGCAGACAACCTTAAAACCAAGAAACATCCTGGATGCAACTTTTTAAAAAAGTGTAACACCCGCAGGATGCCTTAGAAACCCCCATATGAGAGTCAAAATTGCTGCACAGCCATCTATCACCCTCCACACCTTTACTTTCTTCCTCTCCTATTAAAGGCCAAACTACTCTCTACTCTGGAACTGAACATTGGTACCGGGTGTAAATCATGAGGTGCAGAAATGTCCCATATGAGCATAATTTTTGGGATACAGGAGCTCTGCATACAGATGAATGCCCACGTATGAAGTCCTCAGTCACCCAATATTATGCATAACATCACCTATGATGTTTTTTCAAGCTATTTCATGATTGCATTTAAAGAACATCTCTCTCTTTTATCTCCCCGTTTCATTCTGTCTTTTGCTTTTTCTCCCCGAGGACAGAATTGTGACTGAAATTTAAGATGACAGGACAAGGTGAGTGAGGGGAGAAGAGGCTTTAAGTGACTTAGGAGTAAGAACTCTAAGGAAAAAAGAGAAAAGTGAGAGTAACACAAGCTTGGAGTGAGAGTTGGTAGAAATGTCTTTGAGTGGCAATAGAGTGAGGGAGTCTGGGGGCTTTGAAAATGAAAGTGAAAGTATAAAGAGAGTGAGTGAAGGAGACAAAGCGAGAAGGAGAGGACAGTGGTTGAAGGGTTAAGGGCGAAGTTGGAGTCTATGTGACAGTATCAAAGCCACAGGAGCAGCAGAGAAAAGCTGTTAACGGGAGCTCACCGTGCCTTAATCGATTGTGAACAGTGCTGCAGAGCACAGCCAATCACAAGAGCTCCTGGAGACTTCTCTGGGTTAGAGCACTTACACGCTGTCTGCCGCCCGATCAGGGAGACGATGCAGGGAGAGGAGAGTGAAAGCGACAGAAAGAGAGAGAGAGAGAGAGAGAGAGAGAGAAGGGGGAGAAAAACAAAGAGCTGAGGAGGGAGGGTGGTGTTAGTCAGGGAGAGGGAAAAGTAGGACTTCAAGATTCAGCTTTTGCTTTTTCATCTTGGTGACCTTGAAAGCTTTTGTTAGGGGATGTACATTGGAGTGAATATGCATCAAGTGTCCTTTCTTTTGCTCCATTTGTCTATCTCTCTGCTTGATTATCTTTTAGCTGTCTTTCCTTAACTCCACATGGGCATTTTTCTACAGGACAATATGCTGTACGCATGACCTTTCGAGGCATGTCACACAGCATCAAAAAGAGATTTGAACATTGTAACCGCTTATGACATTTGGTAAGGAGCTTCTTGAATGGGCAAATTCCTGCGACATGAAACTTCTGGGAGATGTCGCTCTTACAGAAGAAACAAGACATCCAGGGGACGACATCTGTACTAATCACAAGGAAAATACTGTGATATAATAATCTTTGCTGTAATGAACGAAAGTGTAAACAGGTGCAGCAAAGCAGCTTGTATGACCCAGTTCTGTCATCTTCATTTATTTATTTGATCTCCTTATTCGAGGTTTTGACATTGTGCCTCATTAGTTTAAACAACTCACAAAGCATCCATTAAACTGCACAAAACACAGACTGATGTGACTTGAGACAGAATTAACTGACTAAACCTTTAATGTCTCTTTGTGATGACTACGGGGCTAATTTTCATACAGCTTTGAGTCTTCAGTCTAATTAACTTTTGCCTGCTGTAATTGGAATTTTGTAAATAAATGCTGTAACAGAGGAGAAATGACTCAATAAAATGGTGCTTTCTGTTTATTTTGGGCCTGTTACAGTGAGATCCCAACAGCGTCGTGCTGTCTGATGCCCCGACTGTGAACTCAGAAAGTGAAAAGCTGAAAATCTGGAGAAAAAGCTGTTTCCAGTTTTGAAAAAAAAAAAAAAAACGGTACAAATATTCATGGCTGTAATCTTCCATTCAGCATGTTGTCAGAAAAATTTACTAAATATATTTTTGTGTGAAGCAGAAAAACCTACAGCAGCAATATGGTAGCAGCAAATAAATATAACAGAATCTTATGATCAAAGTTTGAAAGAGTGCTGAGTTTTGAAACACTAAAAATAGCTGCACCTGCAGACATCGCACAAGAAGCTAAAAGTTCAGAAATAAATTGGGTCCAATCTACTATATCTATCCAATCTTTTTTAATAACATTTTAAATCTAACTTTCTGAATACGGAAAAAAGGAAAATTAAAAAGAAACAGTGTCTTCTCTTTGTTCTCTGTACAAGCATAGCCGCTGTATTTGATTGTCTTGATAGTGTGAAACTGAGGAGAATAATGGAAATTATGTAATTCTACTTGTTAAACAGAATCCAGGTCAAGTCAGAGAACTTAAAGCATCGATCACTGATCATTGATGGCTCAAAAGACAAACTCAGATGATGATAGGCCCAAACCTACACCGCACTTTTAGACTTCAGTGACTCACAGTGCATTTCTAATGAACCCAGTCACGCTCGTCTGCACATAACAAAGGTGGCAGAAGTGCTCATCTGTCATCAGGTTCAACTTGGGGCTCAGTGTCTTGCTTAAGGACACTTTGTTGGGTGCAGGCATCAAAGGTCGAACTGCCAACCTTGCGATTAGTCAGCAACTATATTCTTTTAAATGTGGCCTGTGGATTTGCATGGCAGTGATATATTATGTTTGGAAATGAATAAAAGAAGCATGGTGTTTGTACTCTGTTTACAGTTTGTAATCACTGTCCAGCATTCATTTATGAAACCTGGAAACCTTCACTGTATTGTTTTTAGGGGCTGAACACAGTGCAGTTTCTTTAGGTAGAAGGCTAACAGGTTATACTAGGGACTAAAGGTGTCAACACACAGGAAATGGGCTTATAGTTTTATGTTGTGAACTGCAATAACTGTGCCAGCTTGTGTCTTCTGATATCAGTGGAAATAATAAGCATTAAGCAAGTTGGAATATGATGCTAAACAAACATAAAGCCAAGGCTGCTTTGATTTTGGCCATTCTCTTACAAAATCTGTCTCTTGTGAGTGCTTCAGTTTAATAGCAGTGAAATACCAAATCACTGCAGTAGCCCTCGGCGGCAACGGATTACAAATTTGCATACTTTACCATTTGTTTCCAGCATACCAGAATCCTCTATCTGTTTCCTAACTGTAATTTGTGTGAAACTTTTACACTAAAATATCAGGTCTAACACATGCACAAAAAAACCTGTGCTGCTATTTTGAAGTGAGAAATCGTGTTATTTTTGCTCGACTGGTTTCACCTAAATAACTTCACCACAGCCATCGGTAGGAAAGAGGAGATGTGCCAGATTGAGACATCAGGCTCTGTGTTGATAACATAAAAGAGCATTCAAGGAGGACTCCACCAGAGAAAAGGGAGGAGGCGGGGGAAATTCCCCACTGCATTCATCTTAGGTGGTTTAATTTTAATTTGGTGGTGTGGCAGTTGCTCTGTAGGGTGCCAGTGTCTCCATAAACCTGTTACTCAGCTACTCAACTGAAGCTACGGCAACACCTACACGAGTTCTGTGCCGCCAACTGATTTTGGCAGCACAGCACTTTGCGTTTGCTCATTTCACTCCCCATTTAGGCTGATTTCCCACATTAAGCATAAACTATGACTCAGATCCATTCTCAGTGGAAATCTTTTCTTGAATTCAAATGGCAGTGAGAAGGCAAAATGAAGCCTCATCTGTTGAATTTCTTTTCACCCTGTTGCTCCACCCAAAAGCAACAGTTCGCCTGCACTTTCCTGCAAACGGCTGCTATGAACTGCCATGAAGTGACAGCGAGTTTGCAGAGAGCCTTTGTGAGGGGAAAAAAAACAACTCCAAAACAGTTACAGGTTGAACCAAACCGTTTTTAAGTGCAAGCAGAGTGCTGGTCAAGGGCAAACAGTCAATAACCAGAGCCGCCCCTTTAAATGTCAGTTGTCTAGGAAACAGGTGCAGAAATTGAGGATTTGGACGGTGGCTGAGCAACCCGGGAGCCACCGTTTAGCAACGCCCAAGAACAACAGCGCGCCGAGCGAATGTCACCCTGAGGAGCCACGCTGCTCCACTGAAGCACTGAAAGCTGCAATTCAAGGAAACAGGGAGGTAGAAGACCATGAAAAACAGCAGAGAGACCACCTGATGGTATAATCCTCGTCTTCAGTATAATTCATGAAAAGCAAATGTGGAACTCGCAAAACATGCAGAGGCAAACTGTTTGAAAAGAGGAGTTCTTGAAAATTACATTTCATACATGTTGTTAAAGTGGAAATGTTCCTGCAGTTAGCATTTTTTTTCCTTCATGCATGTCTTGGAATTCAAGGATAAATAAATATAAGAATAAAATTTAGGCTGAATTCTTTGCTGTCTGGCTCTGGTAGTGAAATTGTCTCAGTCTGGCTACAACAGTTGTATCTCTTCGTATTTTTTGAGATCACTGTCACCTACAGCACAAGTCCACTGATTACACTTAGATTTTATCCGTATAGACGAGGCTCAACATTCACCAGAAAAAGAAAAAAAAACTGATTTACGACCTCGCCCTTAAAACACTGAAGGAAAACAGGCATCTTGGTACAGACTTTGTCACTGTGTCTCCCAGCAGAAACACTATTCACTACTGCCCCCTGCTGTGACCATAAATGCTAACGTGGACCCTTATGTATCTCATACTGTGGACACTTACACCAGGGATGAATAGGAGGCTAGATTATCCTACTGACATTTACTTATTTGTACGGGAGACTATGTAGCACATTTGAACACATGAGTACAGCCACAGGTTAAGTACAGCATCGTATCTATTCAGTCTGAAGGCCTCTAGCTAGGTATGTTCTCCAAGAAGAGACAATCATCTTAAATAAATAAGGACATTTTCAGAAAAGTGGACTAAAAGAAAAAAACTAATTTAAATGGAATAGCCTATTCTTGTCTTTTCAGAAGGAGATGGTCAAAATATGCTATCAAGGAACAGAATAAGTAGAAGCAGAAAGTGCTTTTGTCCAGAAAAAGGCAGAGAATAAAAGTATTCACTTTGGGCTGTCATGTAATTAAGTGTAATTTGATTGTCAGACGATAATCTGCAGAGTGAACTCTGTAATCGGTCTCAGCTTTTCAGTCAGAGAAGGAAACTTTAAAGTGATTTTAAGGCATCATCTTATCTTAAGCTTCTCACCTCTGGATGGAGTTGAGCACCAAGGTGGACGTCAGACAGATTCTTATATCTCCATCAAAAGGCTCAGTTTGAATCTGCTGAGGAAACTATCATTGACACTTCAGTCCACACTGAAATCTCTCAACTTCTTTTGGCTGGATTGCGATGAACCAGGGGTCAGACACTGGAAATCTTCAAATAATGAATCCTAATGTCTCTGATGATCTCCTGACTCTTCTTCTTGTGCCACGATGAGGTTGACACTTGTGGTTTTGAGTGAGATATCTTGAAATATTTTGGACAACTTGAAATTATTTGAATCATCCCATTCATTTATCACCATCACTAGCTAATTTTTTTTGTTCAAATATGTGGGTTACGATGAAACATCTGCAAAAGTCACCTTTGGCTGGACTTTGTGTTTAGTGCCACCAAATGCTAGCTTGCTAACATGTTAAATAACACTGCTAAACATCAGCTGTCATGCTGTATTCCACTGACTTTGGAAGTCAGAAGTAGAGTTGGGAATAACATCACATCTGAGTTGACTGGGTTACAGTCACAGCACGTATATAACAGATGGATGTAGTAACAGTGATGTCACCCAATGGTTTGAGGACTATCTTTATAAAGCCTTGAATTTAGCATTTGGCTATTGCCAGCCTGGTCTTTTGAAACCGGATACATTGAGCCTGTCAAGTAAAAAATAACCCTACTCAAAAATACAACCTACTTCATCATCTATTTGACTTTAAATGGAGCTATAATTTACCAAATGAACACCACAATATGTTTGCTATACTCCTGAGACTACATATTCAGTAGGAAAATGTTTACCGAGGTAAAAATCAAGATAGAAGTACGGTTAATTATTTATTGACTTGAATACAATTGGACATCTTTCTGCAGCTAAGGGAGCCACCCCCTGCTGGCTATTAGAAAGAATGCAAGAACGTACATGCTAGATTTCAAGCACAAAAAGTCAGGAAACCAAAGACACACACTTTTAGGAAAACAGTTCGTTACAGATTAGCCATTGTTAAGCACTTTTATCAGTTATCAGTTCATTCACAGTCTATGGGTTCCTCCAACTTTCCAACTCAAAATTCAACCACAGTGGGCATCAGAATTTCCAACTGGGATCTCAGTCTGACTTCCTATGAGCATTTTCTTTGTGACACTTTTAGCGTTGTGGCATTAGCATTTAGCTCAAAGAACTGTATGAGCAGCCTCACAGAGCTGCTATTTGTCTTTAAAATATTTGTATTAATTGTATTGTTTAATGTTTAAATCTGTGTGTTCTGTCTCACATTTCTGCAAAACACATTCCCCGTTTAGACAACGAAAGTAGGTCACAGTGTTAGCATAGCATCCATATTCTGCAATTACTTTTGCAATCCTGAGTAAACTTTACTCTTACTTTACTTGAACTGCTGTTATTTCAGTGTGACAAAGAAATAAGTTACGAAGGAAGAAAACATCCCTGCAGCAGCCTTTTTAAAATGTAGCATGGTTTATGTAATGTAGATCTCCATTCGTCTATCCAAGCTGACATCAAGGACATCCTCTGATCTCTGTGGTTTAAGCAAGGGGCTGCCGTTGTCAGTTTCATAACTCATGACCCATAGTGACAGATGCACATGTCAGCACTTCTGCAAACAGATCTGCATTTAATAACACCTACCACATCCATCTTTTCTCCAAATATCCTCTCCCATATCCTACTCTCCTACCACTTAAGCATAAAAAATGAGCAGCAGGGACTTGCCAAATGGATTTTTTCCTCATTACTATCCATTTCTGTGTCACGCTTCCTCACATCACACATCTTCTCCTCTCAAATACAGAGTGACCCAGCTCCTATTCTCCAGCCACAGCTGATTAATTAAGGGCAGAGAGATGCAGATACAGCGGGACAGATCAGATCCTTGAAACTTTGCGGCACGCCGTAGTGCTGGTGTTGCTGAACTGTGGAGGCAAGATAGCCGGTGGGCATGACTTAGATGGGGACCTTTCAAATCCAATCGCATCGCGTTGGTCCCCGTCCCGGCCTGGCCACGCTATCAGAGCAGATAACGTGCTCCAGTAAAGGTTACGACTCACCATGACATTTCTGTTGAGACCCAACAAACCCTGATTCCTGTGGACTAATCTTGAATTCATGTAAGCGTGCGTTTGTGTGAGCGCTTCCCTGCTGTGTGGGAGTGGGCTGCATACTCTGTTGTTTATAATAAAAGGTTATGGAATAAAGAGAAACAGTTGGTAAATCAAAACAGGGGGAACAGACAGTCGATTAAGATAGCGGAACAGGAGCCATGAATCACATTAAATCACACTTCATGTATTCTGGGTTCAGAGAGCATCGAGGGAGCAGAGCACTTTCCACAGGCAGGAAATCACTGTTGCACCCCTTTTGTTGACCCTTTTTTATAAGCATATAGTGTAATATAGTGGAATTATCTGTGAAGCTCACATCTGTGCTCCTTGTCTTTGGAAGAGAAGTCCGTCTCTTGAAAATGCATTTCCTTGGAAATGCATTAACTGACGCTACGATTTCAGAACTGAAATCAGAAACATGATAAGAGGACAATCATTTCAGAGCATTATGAATCTGAAGCAAGAGTCATTATGGTGTTAAGGAAGGTTGTTTTTTTTAGCTACATCTGAACTCTTTCAACTTTAATTCAACCCACATGAAAATATGAAAACAGTCTTCTCTTGGTGTCCCATGTATGTACCGGTGCATGACTGTGTGGATATAAGGCAAGTATGTGGGTAAATATTAACTATATTTTGTTTACTTGACATGAATAGTCTGTGGTCAGCATAACAAGGGTACAATATCATGAGACAGGAAAGTAGGTGAACGCTGAGGCTGAGGCTTGCATTCACGTGACTGTTAAATATTAGCATGCCTCCTCGGTTCTTGGAAGTCTTTGCACAAGATTTTGGAACCTGGCTTCATTCTCATTCATTTACAAGTGAGATCCGATGGTGGGTGATAAGATCTGGCGCGCTGTCGATGCTGCAGCACGTCAGTCAAGTTCTTCCACACAAAATCATGAAAAGCAAAACATGGCTTTGTGTAACTGGATATTGCAATGCAGAACTAGTAGAAAACAAGTCTGAAAGCAGCGCAGCGTTTTCAAAAAAGTGATTCTCAAGCGAGGTCGGCGAGATTGTGAAGTGCCTCAGCAAAAGTGCCACTTTTAGCTGATTAACTGTCTGAAAATAACCAGTTCAAATGAGCACATTCGTAACAGGATTGAGGGGCATTGGCAAAACCATGACAGCAGGAAAACTACTCAAAAGTATGTGGACTTTTGGCCACATGTGTACTGTTCATCATGAGGGTGGCAATTAAAAAAATAAGCAAATTGCATCAAGAAATAGATGCTTCTAGAACACTATGCTCATCACTTTTGACATTCAAACTTTGTCCAAAAATTAGAAATCATTGTTGGTCCTCTGTATTAGATTAAATCTGGTATCCAATCAGCAATTTCCCTGCTGAGGTGACCACTGTGACACTCCTTTGTGCCACAGCTCTCTCCACTCTCATAACAAAAGCATTTTTCTTCTGAGATCCACTTCATTACCCAGACTAATATGGAGCAAAATGTTTATTCAAATGAGCCAAGATCAAATCCTATAAAATGAATGAGAAAACGCTGAAATGGATTATATGCTTGCAGAAAAAAATCACATTTGAATTAATTACAAACTGAAAGGGCATCGGGGTTGGGGGGAGGAAAAAACGCTTGTTCTTCTTCCATTTCCTTAGTTATTTTCTCATTATCTTGCATTTATTTATCGTCATCATTCGTCACTGCCCAATGTCATCGATAGGTGTCCATGAAAACAGGGAATAATTGCATTTTACCAGGATCAACATGACAGCGACAAGCATTGTGAACTAGTGATTGGCTGTTGTTTCCAAGAGAGGCCACATTGTGAGCTTTTGATTGGCCTGAACCAGAGGAAAGACTTTCTATTAGCAATTGATTGGGCAGTGTAATTTTCCACCTGAATGGCTCCTGGGCGCGCACGGTTATTGTGCGACTTCGGCTGGGGCCACCTTTGTGTAGCAATGTGTGTGAGTGTGAGTCTGCTCTTGCTCTTAAATGGCGTTCCCTGAGTTCTGATGGGGTCTTGCGGGGCAGGGCTGGGGTTGAGCGCAGTGCTGGATAAGTCACATGTGACAGTCTGTCAGGTCACCTCTCATCAGGAAGCAAACAGCAGAGAAAGCAAATCCTCAACGGCAATAACAAACAGATATTATGCTTAACACACAGGAAAACTAAACGCATTCTGTGATCAGTCGTTGCTGCACATCCCTTTGATATTTTTATACTTGAACTTATGTGCAAATACATCGATCACAATCAGCTCGCCTGCATCCAGCCGTGTGACGCACGACTGCAGGATGTGGCCTGGTAGTGATTCTGCCAGTCGACGAGCAGCTTCTAAGTGGAGAGATATCAGAGCTCCATCTCCTAAGAAATAGGACGCTGTGACCTCCCCAGCACTCCGCTTTTTTTTTTTGCCTTTTCATTTCTCGACTCCGATTCACCGCTCAGATTTCATTTACTTACATGGAGATGCGATAAAAGGTGATTCAAACACCACTTTCTATCAGTTGTTACAGTCTTCTCACTCACAATCAGCTGCTTTTGGTTTGAAATAGAGCCGTGCAGTTTCAGTTCATACAAAAGGTGCTGTTTACCATTTGCAGAATCCACATAAAAGGTCATGCGCTTCTTTTTTACTTGTTATGGTAAAAAGCTGAATGTTCCTTGTGGCTTTCAGGAAAGGAACAGCATTCTGGAACAAAGACTGGAAACAGCTGACGTGGGTCTGTTGAAAGGATCACAAATTAACATGTTACATTTTGTTTATTTAATCTGAACAAAAACCAGCTGACACCGACAAGTCACAGCTCCCAACCAAAAGGCAGTTGATTACAAGTCCTCCAAATTAACTCCAGAATGAAACATCCAAGCATTTTATGATCTGATGCCAGTTTTGACAGGATGAGGTTTCAAATTTAAAGTCTTTTTTTTTTTTTTCTAAAAGTGCAATGGAATAGATTTGGCTAGGCTTAGGCACAAAATTTCAGCATCATACACAAAACCATACCCAAAAAGACACAAAATGACAAAAATGAGACACAAAATGACAAAAACAAGACACAAAGCAACAAAAGTGAGACAAAAGGACACAAACGAGACACAATTGAGACACAAAGCAACAAAAATAAGATACAAAAAGACAAAAGCGAGACACAAAGCAACTAAAGTGAGACAAAACAACACAAATGAGACAAAGAGAAACAAAAACAAGACACAAAATGACAAAAGCGAGACACAAAACAAAGAAAACGAGACACAAACGACAAAAATGAGACACAAAATGACAAAAACAAGACACAAAGCAACAAAAGTGAGACAAACAACAAAATGACACAAACGAGACACAAAGCAACAAAAACCAGACACAAAATGACAAAAGCAAGACACAAAACAACAAAAATGAGATACAGAGAAGCAAAAACAAGACAAAATGACATAACCAGACACAAAACGAAGAAAACGAGACACAAAACAACAAAATGACACAAACGAGACACAAAGCAACAAAAACGAGACACAAAATGACAAAAGCGAGACACAAAACGAAGAAAACCAGACACAAAACAACAAAATGACACAAACAAGACACAAAGCAACAAAAACCAGACACAAAATGACAAAAGCAAGACACAAAACAACAAAAATGAGACACAAAATGACAAACGAAACACAAACGACAAAAATGAGACACAAAATGACAAAAATGAGACAACACAACACAAACAAGCCACAAAATCAGACACAAATTGACAAAGAAGTCACACAAACCACAAAAATGACACAAAACGACAACACTTTCAGGTCGGCGGCTAGCAACATCTGGCTGGTAACAATAACCACTGCTAACAAGAAACAAATGCTGACTGTCATCTTCTGTGGCAAGGCAAGACTTTTTGTTGACCCATCCCTCCAACCCAGCCTCCTCCCTCACATGTTACACCACTAATTTATTTTAAAATTCTCAGTAGAGCCAAACTTGCAGTTTCCCCTGACTGCTGTCTACGCTTAGCTACCCACCAGACATCTGTAACTTCACATTTAGTGCAGACACATTAGAACAGTCTCCGTGTTTTCATCGTCTCTGCAGTATTTATCGCCATGTTTTCAAGGCAAATATCGAGCCTTTAACAGCCTGATCAATGCACAACGCTGTAGCTGCAGTGACGAATGCACGCACAAATCATGTAAACAAGCGCTCATCAGATCTTTAAGAAACCTGATCAGAGAGTCGGCTCCTCTGAAGGACAGACACAGAGCGTGACAAAACAGTTATTAAACCAAGAGCGCACAAGACGATCTCTAGACCGAGCAGCAGGGAAAGGAGAGACGTGACCATGGAGGGGTGACAGAGCGAGACGCCAAAATGAAGAAATGCAGAGATGAGAGGATAGAGTAATAGAGGGGCCTGCCAGGCCTGACAGAGGATGGAAGAAAAAGAGACGACCACTCCAAGCAGACAAACAGATCTGAAAGGCCTCTGTTAACGTATTGAAAGATCATTTTCAGGTTTTTGATATCATTTAAAAAGGCTGCTTATGAAGCGTGAAATTTAGTGTCTTTCATCAAATAAAACTGCTTTTGAGGTCAAACTGTTGTGAAATGTCAAACACAAGGTGGCAAGGTCTAAAATTCAAGTTTGGCAACAACATCGTATTCTGAACTTGAATAAGGCAAGCTTTTTCCAAACAGCACAGCATCATTTGGCCATTATTTCTCCTCTATATTTGGACAGGCAGAGTGAAGTATAGGTTGCCAAGGTGAAGAAAATTATAATAATAAATATAAGGACAAGCACCGTTGAATGTGAATGTGTGCAAGAGCACTGTTGTGTTTTTTCCTGCCATTATCCAGTTATTACAGGTAAACATAGTGTTTTAGGACATGTATTACATTTTGTCTTGTTCAGAAAACTGCTGCACAATAACCTGCAAAAACCCACATTCATTTAAAAAAAAAAAAAAAAAAAAAAACCACACAGGCTGCAGATGCCGTTTTTAAAAAAAAAAAAAAACATCCATCTCCTCCTCATTTCCTCACAATCCAGCCAGTTATGATAAAGCAGGAAGTAGGAAACAGCAGGGCCTTGTGGGAAACTGTTCTTCCAGTCGGCTGAGCCTCAGGGGACAGAGGAGGGAAATTACTGTCAATGGCACCAGTTTGAAGCTGTGGTGGCTATCAGATAAGACAGCATTGTAAACGCTACACGTAAATCAATCAAGGTCACCTTATCCTGTCTTGGGTCTGTTTGGTTCTCTGTTACAGTGAGTTTAATTCATTGCTGACACTCCAGCTGCTGCAGAGTTTGGGTATAAACTTATTAAAATCTCACACATTGAGTCAAATGTGTTTTTTCCGCTACAGTTATTCGACTCTTACTGCGGTGGTTACTAGCAACCACAGCCCTTGATGTTTGGTGTCTTTCTTTTATGTTAGCTGTCCCATAACACCACCTGCTGGTCATAAACCTGAAAACAAACATTTAAAATGAAAACCTCAGGATGCAAATTATAGGTAAGTGGAGTTTAAAAATAAAAAAATACAACGTAACGTGTCCAGTTAATATTAAACATCCTCTCCAAATAAAAGCAGGAAGACATATTCAGATGCTTCACTGAAAGCCAAAGTAACAACAGACACCTGAAGAACAAAAGTACAATCAGTTAAAGTGTCAAAAGTGCCATTCAGGCAGAGAGGCTTTCTAACATATGTAGTCAATGTACAGACAATTGAACTACTTTATATATTGTCAGGTAGTTTTGTCTGTAGCAAGAAATCATCGTATTTGTATGAAAAAAAATCCACAAATTAACTATAAACGTTAAAAACATGCACCGAAGTGACATTACGTAAACTTAATTACTTTCCACCACTGGCTGTCTTAGCATCAGCAAAATGTGTTTACATGAAAACTAATATTCCCAACATAATGCTATAGACTTTGTTTCACAGCAGATATTTGAATATGCTGAAGCAAGAAGTGCACACGTACAGTTAATAACATAAATGATGGCTGTGTTCCACAGAGCAGGTCCAGGGTCTGCTATACAGAACCACTGTCAATGTTAGTAGTTCCACTTGTGAGTCAAACTGTCTGCCGTGGATAAGTTCTATGACAATTAAGATTATAAATTCCTTCAGGAATGTTTGAAGGTGTAGTAGTGCCCCGCTTTGAAAACTAAATTCCACAAAAAAGCTTCAGTTAACTAGTTAAAAATTCTTAACATAAAATCATAACTCGGGGGTGCACAGTGCATCAGTGGTTAGCACTTTCATCTAGCAGCTAGAAGATCCCCGGTTCACGTCCTGTCCTTCCCGGGATCTTTCTACATGGAGTTTGAATGTTCTCCCTGTGCATGCGTGGGTTTTATCCGGGTACTCCAGCTTCCTCCCACAGGCCAAAAACATGCTGAGGTTAAGTGGTAACTCTAAATTATCCATAGGTGTGAATGTGAGTGTGATTGTTTGTCTCTATGTGTAGCCCTGTGATAGACTGGTGACCTGTCCAGGGTTCCTTCACCCTAAATCATAAAGGATAGACTCCAGCCCCCTGCAATCTTAATGAGGATTAAGCATTGTATAGATAATGGATGGATGGAAAATCATTACTCAGTCTTGTCTTTTATCCCATATCTTAGTTATAGTAGTGTTGGTGATTTGTACATATTAATGTTTTGCTAAAATTAATATACAGAATAAATAAATCTTGGAATTTCAATTACTTCCCCAGAAACCAGAATCTATGCAAATATTATTAAACTGCAGGACACAAGATCTGCTTTCTTCACTGACGAGTGACAAGCTGAAAGTTTCCACATCACAGCTGAGCAAGTCGCTCATTGAACCATGACTGGCCTCCAAATCATCTCGGATGAACACGTCCTGAACTCAAATTAAAGGTGAGCACAGAGAAACTTTTTTCCTTCGGCAGATGTCGTGCCAAACTTTCTGCACAGTGAAGCTCAAGGTAGCAAAAGCAAAATGTTTGACTGGAAGTGTATGCATAAAGCTGAGTTTCACCACTCAAATGAGCACATTTAGCGTCATTAAATGACACATTCTTCACTTAGAATGAAACAGTAATTGCTCAGTAGAAAGCAGTCTGCATACACTGTAAACTGGTGTTTTATTTTAAAAACTAATATTATCAAGAAGAAAAAGCAAGTACAAAAGCAATTCATGAATAAAATCTGACAGTCAAAAATTTCCACTCACAAGAGACCACATTCACTCTTGTAGTTCTTAATTTCCTGACTTTTACAGATGTCACTGCTGTTCATTAGACTAATACTGTCACTAACTTACGTACCTCCGTAGAGAAAAGTCTCATCCCTGAGTTGGCTCGGAGCAGCTCTCACCACCCCAGCCAGGATAACACTTGCACTCAAAGTCAGACTTCATCAGCTTTACGTTATGTGTCGACATCCGTCCTAAAACTCTGTAGTTCTTCCCTCCTAATGGTCTCTTCTCAGACACTATCTTCCACGCAGCAGGGTCGAGGTGAAGGTAGGCCGTTGAGTTCGGGTTCCTCCTTTGGCACCTTCCCTGGGAGGAACAGAGTGTCTGACTGCAAAGCACAGTGGCCGATGTTACATTAACCAGGTAAGGACCCAGATACTCATCGATGTAGGACTTGACAGCTTCACAGGTAGCCTGAAAGTAAGACAGAAACAAAATACAATGAACTGCAGATGCTAAGAATTATGAATAAAAGCTTCTGTTTTCAAGTGAAATACTGGTCATTACCAAGAACAAGAGTTGGTGACATAATAACATTAGTACATGCGCATGAGATGTCATATGACTTTGGTCCATAGCAAAAAAAAACAAAAAAAAAAAAAACAGCTGCACTAAGCCAACTGAAGATGGTCTAAGCTAGTGGTGTCAAACATATGACCCACGATCCAAAACTGGCCCTCCAGAGGGTCTAAGCTGGCCGCTGGAAGACTTTGTAAAGTGTAAAAATCACAGAGAAGACAGAATTACACTACAAGTATCACTCAGATTGTCGAGTAGTCATTTAGCAACCTATTTGGCAATATTTTTGCTTTAATACTATGAGTCCAACATCAGCTGTTCTGTGTGGCCAAATATAATTTAATCCTCTGTGCTATAGAGCATCACTGTTGTCCAGAAACCAGTAAAGCCATAACAAAGAGTCACACTGTTACACTGGTGTTCTTTCACTGCCATGAACACAAGCACTGTATGTTATTCTGACTCAGTCCCATTTACTGGACACCATCCTGCTGCCATAAATACTTTCATCTGCAGCAGAAAATAGTCTCAAGCAAAGGATCCTTTTACTTCGGTTTGAGAAGTGTTTGCTAAAAATCCCGGTACCCAGCTGTGCAGAGAAATACTAAAGTTTTTGGGTTTTTTAAATGAAACTGTATATTTGTAATTTGGTGCAGGATCAAGCGGGCTGAAAGCCACAGGTAACAAAAGAGATATAGAATAATGCCACAGATATTCTGACAGAACACCAAACTAAAGAACAGGAAGGATCATTTTAAAGTCTCCAAGCACACTGAAGTTCATCTGGAGGGATCACATTTTTTTAGATTTCTAATTTTAAGAGCAAGATGAAGAAACTTTTCATTTACCTGTTATATTAGACAGGTGCAAAGGCAAATAAGAGGGTTTAAAATTTCCACAGACATCCACATATTGTCTAACGCACAGAAATGCATTTATTTGCAATGTTTCTGCGCTTGACCTTTAATAGGTGTAATGAAAGACCAAATCAAAACTCTGCATGAAACATCACAAATAAATGTATTCAGCAAGTTAGACAGTATGAGGAAGTCTGTTTGCAACTTAAAAAACAGACACATCCCGTGACTGCAGACTTAAAAAGGAAGTCTTCCTAATTTCAAAACATTTTGCAAAAGTCACCACTGTGCTTGTTTAATCAGGGTTGTGTCTGACGTTTGTTTCCTGTATCCTCAAACACACTCCAGTGACTCATAGATCACCATAGATACAAAGTATACAAAACTTTGTCTCTGTAGAACAGTTTGTTAAAAAAAAAAGCTATTTTGTATAGAAATATAACTAACCATAAATGCAAAAAATATACACTGTTTTAGCCAGTGTGAATTCAGTCAATTGATAAAAAGGTTCAATCTCCATTTTTCAATAAAAAAAACTTTTGTACTCTCCAAAACTATTATCTCCTTTGCTTTTACTAATTTTACTGTGAAATCTGTCTACATTTAACATGAACACATCCCTCCTTCAACTAACGGATAACACTCTAATATAGG
The DNA here is from genome assembly GCF_021347895.1 of Acanthochromis polyacanthus. Taxonomy (NCBI): domain Eukaryota; kingdom Metazoa; phylum Chordata; class Actinopteri; family Pomacentridae; genus Acanthochromis; species Acanthochromis polyacanthus. The sequence continues at coordinate 10,872,938 of NC_067117.1, read as the reverse complement.
CAAGTTAGCTACAACATTTGTGTAAATAAAGCAAAAAAAGCACAACATACTGGAGAAAGGATGCATTTTAAGACTTTTTCTAAGATTTCCAAGATTCAAGACTACCCTGCACCCAGATATAAAAAGACACTGTCCGCATAGTTCAATTATTGGAAAAGTTTGGATACTTTGTTCAAGTCAGTTATTGTACCTGAGATCTGGATAAGAGGTGGTCGCCCCAAAGCACCACACCTGCAGATCCTAAGGCAGCACTCTCTCCGATAGTGTAAACCAGGTGCTCCTGCAGAAAGAAAACAAGAGGTGAGCAAAATATTAAGATGAAATTATGCCAACAAATAAATGTCTCAGTTTTAAAAATTTGCTGCTTGCCTGGGAGAGGAAGTCTAACGTGTAGGTGTAGACAATGCGAGCGTAGGGGAACACAGGCGGCGTCCACGGAGTCACCTGAGCTCCTGCTCTCATGGCCTCCAGGATGCGATGGTGAGTGTAGAGCAGAACTTCTCTGCTGAGGCCTCGCATCTCCAGGCTCAGGTAGATGTCAGGATACAGAGCAGAGGAGGCGGCCCACAGCCAGAAGAGCTTGTCGTTCCTCTTTCTCTCTACAGCTGGACACTCCCCTGTGTAGTTAGTGCTTTTGCCACTGTAGTAGTTGTAGCAGTTGGGGAAACTGTAAAAACCCCACAAACCATTCGGCCTTTCCTGCTGCCCCAGTTTCAAAGTTTTCTCCATGAAATTTCTCCCAGCTTCTTCAAACTCCTTATGTGCCACAGCGTCTACCTGTGCGGGGCTCCAGTCCGGATGCTTGGACCTCACCAACGCCCTCGACCCCTCCCAGTACACTTGCTTACTGTCCCAGTTTCTCTCCCACACAGGTCTCCAGTTCTCCCAGTCCACCACAGCCAGGCCCTGGAAAGCCCTGTCAGGGATACAGGTGTGGATGTCTTCAGCGGCAGCTCTGAGGTGTTCTTCCAGGCTGCTGTTCTGTGGCACCCCGCCGTTAACAGCTTTCCCCTGACCGGAGTACCTCGGGTACAGACCAAGCTTTTCAGCATAGAAGATGGTTATGTTGTCACCCATAAAGGTCTGGTTCTGGTTCTGGACGATGCTGAACGTCCCCAGGTCAAGATCGACGCCATACTGAGAGAGGCAGTTGGCAGTCGGGGCGTTCCACACAGAGAGGAAAGGCACCTGGGAGAAAGATGAACTTGCAAACTGCAGCCCAGAAACAAGGCTGATCAGACTGAAGAGCAACAACACCTCAGGATGAAAAGACCTCATCTCTGGAAGGAAGGAACAGACATTACTACTAATATTACCCAGCTGAGCAAAATGGCACTGTAGCTTGAAAAAAAAGTGTTTTAGTTATAAGATCAAAACCAAAATTAAACATGGTGCTTTAAAGCTTTCACAATCTACATTTAACACCAAGAGTTTGAACTTTTGACCACACCATGATTTTCTAGATAATAACAAAAGGTGTTTGTAATGTAACTGTACTGGACTAAAACAGTCAGCTGTAGAGTAAAAATGTGTATAATAGACTTAAGAGCGAAGTCTGACTTACCTAGTAACTTAACCTTAGGACTGTGGTTTGTGGTGAAAGCAGAAGTCTCATGATCTGAATGACACAAGCAGGAAAAGAGGAAGGAAAAAAGAACCAATCCCAAATGTGCACAGGATTTCTACCAACCAATAATACGAGACATGCAAATCAGTTGAAGGATCAGGCAGATTTAAAGTCACAGGGACTTTAAAACATAGTCCCGTTATTCTGTCTGTACTGAACACAGTTTTTAGTGTTTTGATTAAAAAAAAAAAGCAAACGTAGCCAAAAATACACATTTTAATGAGGAGATTTGGAAAGACTACACAGTCTTCCACTAAATGACTGTTAGGCAAAGCCATAATGAACTCTTCCTCCTTTGCTCGACTCTTAAAAGTAGTAAAAAATAACTCTTGGTTAAGACACCCTACAATTACATGGGGAAGGGGTATGAGGCTGCAGCCTGCAAAATGTGTCCCTCCCTGAGAACTAGCTGGTTTTGACTCCCCTGGGCAATGGTGAGTCACTGAGGGTTTCTCCTGTAGCTGAATTTTGACTGCACATACAAAAGCATACCTGTGTTATGCAGAAAAAAACCAAGCAACTCATTTCAACTTCACGACTACTTTTCACGGCAAGATGATGGTGCAAACACATCTTACTTTCTGTAAATCTTTAATGAAAACACAAAAAGAGCTCAACAAAGGAGTTTATTTACTGTCAACTTTGAGAAAACAGCAAATGTTTGCATACGAGAGGCATTAACGTCAGTGAAACTGCTGAACATATGGAGTCCAAAATGTAATTTTTATACTGTGAAGATCAAACAGCTGCTGAAATAAACAGCTTAAATGGGAGAAATGTAGTATTCAAAGAGAAAACTAGTAGTCATGTTTTGGACATAAAAATAAGAAAATGTCATATAAAACATCTAAAAAATACATTCAAATAAATAGTAATACTGTAATTGCCTCCATAAAAATATCAGATGCCAGAGAGAGAGGTCATGTTGAAAAAAGATCAGGCACTTCAAATACATTGTGCTATTAGCAGATTTAAGTGCATCATTTCCGCTTCCGCCACTTTCGCTACGACATACATCAACTCATTCATCACATTTACCACAGAAGCATCCTCACGATGAGAAACATGGAATCTGACACCTTGGGAAACAGTGACTGAGAGGAAACTGACAGCAAAATGTAAACAAGGTCATTTCCAGCTAGCCCTCCACTGATTAAAAAAGGATTGAAGGTTATAAACAAATATTACTTTGCAATTGCCACAGTGTTTCTTATAAAAATTTCACTTTGTGCCATCCATATTTTACAGCAACAGAAGAAGGGGGAAAAAAAGGCACTCCTCTCTCCATTTAACTCCTGATCTCTTGTGCTCCAGTATTTACAGCTACTGTGTGTTTTTGGTGCATCAACAGAGGAGCAGAAAGGCTATCAGTAACATCACACACTGTGAGGCTGTGGCTCGTGCTGCCGTCCCTCTTTGGTGCTCAGGGTCTGTCCGATTGCGGCCCTCTCCCTCAAAGCCGCTGTAGTACTGGCACTGAAAGTCCTCTTCAAACATCATCTTGTCTGCGTCGCTAAGCCCCCCGGTGATAGTCGGCTTGCCGTTATCCCCGACAATGCTGTGGGAGAGGGGGTTCAGATGCAAATAGACGTCACTGTCTGGTTTTTTGCGCAGACAGCGGCCGTGAGAAGCGCATAGGGTCTGGCTGCATAGCTCTGCTGCCGTGGAGACGTTGAGGAGGTATCGGCTCAGCGTGCCCCGGAGATATGCATCCAGGTCAGAGCAGCTTGTCTGGAGAGAAAGAAAATCAACACACTCAAAACTTAACATCAGAACTGTCCCAATTCAAGCCTTTCACAGGTGTGAAGTTCAGGTGACTTGAATTAGTTGAGGTTGTAAGAATGTCACAACTTTATGTTTTAGATTATTCCCTAATCTCAAGTAAAATATGGTTCATATATACGTTTTTATGCTCATTTACAGACTCATGTTTTTCTTTTTGGGGTCTACTAAAATAGGTTTACATGCTTTAAGGTCTTCTCACATTCTGTCTGAAACACTCCGTCCTAGCGCCTCTCTATTTAAGACCTTTTCTCGAAAAACTAGCCACACAACATGCTAACACTAAGGATTTTCCTATTATTGTGGGGGCGTTGCTATCAAAACATAGCTAAGTAATACATAGAATCTTTAGAGTGCATCGAGATACTTTGGTTCACTCATACACTTTATATAAAAGATGGATGGGCTCTGAAAATGCATTCTTTCTCATGGCCAGCAGGGGGTGACTCCTCTGGTTGTAATAGTCTGACTAGCCAGATGTAATTTGCAAGTATAAGTCTGCCACTGCCTGTGAATTTCATGCACACCATTACCACATCCTTCACGTAGCTTTGCCAAAAACAAATGTGATCGGTCCAAAGACATACAAACAAGCCAGAGTGCTTTTTTCCCCTCTTACAGCAGAATGAAAATGAGGTGACCATTCTGCTCCGTAGAACAGTCTGGCTACATGAGACTAGCCACCTCGCACTGTTCATGTCTGCTTTCAAAAGGTCAAGATGGCCGCAGTCAAATTCCAAATTCAAGGCTTCAAAATGGTGTACAAACCATTGGGGGATGTCACAGTCACGACATCCATCCTTTACAACCTCTTGCAGCCAACAGCAGAAGGTTTGACATGCTTTGTTCGAGGCTGAGACATTTTAGAGTTAATAAAAGCAGCTCTAGTGAGGAAATAATGGTGGACTTTGAGGTTGACACTGTTTTTTTTTTTTTGCTTGTTGTATTGTGCAAATGTGTTACATGGTGATACAGGTAAATGATGGAAGGAAAGACTGGACTTCATCAGGGTATTTCAGGCAGGTAAGGACCAGCACTGATTATTTTTCATTCTTACTAGTTACAACTGAGGCAAAGTTGCACCTTTTAAATGAGGCATGTAATGAAATAAATAGACACTCGATGTGGCGCAGAAGTCCTGACCGTTAGTAGCAGAGACTACTCTCATAATTACTACAACTCATTTCAGATGTGAGGCATGCAGAGCCAGTGTTTCCAAAAATAGAAACAAACACAGGCAGAATACAAAGCATTGTCACAGGAATCATAAGCATCACAATCATTATGTGTACAATATACTGGACATCCCCTACATACCACCCCAATGCTACAAAGAATATCTAAAAATGAATCACACTGATCACTTGGTGCTGCAAAACACACATCTATGAATGTGTCATGAACATTTGTATCTCCAATGAATGTCTGTCTAACCTGCACATTTTTTAGAGAAGTGTTTAGTGCTTTGCTGCAAAACCTGTCTGTTCACAAGATTAAACAAACTCTTCACGGCTTATTTCCAGATTTTAAATCGGCTCCAAACGAGATCAAAGTCCTTCAGACAAATATCTCGTGTTTATCTGAAGAGCATCCATGTGACTTAAGTTACCAACTGTGACCTGAAGCCCTGAGGAACAGCCGGCATCAAATGACTGCACACATGACAGCAAGTCAAAGATGATTAGGATTGTGGTTAAAAAAAAGTTGCGTGTGACTGATTAATGTGTTTGTCTCGTAATTAGTGTGCTGATGCTCACCCTGCTGCTTGCATAAGCTGCATCTCCCCACAGGATAATTCCAGCGGCTCCCAATGCCACACTCTCCCCGATGGTGGAAACAAGGTCAGTCTGTAAAAGATGATACAGCACTTTACGTTTCAAGCCAAGCAAAGGGAAAATATTCTGCTACGAGGGTCAAACTGTTAGTGGGTCATAAGCTACTGTATGTGAAGCACAGCGCCAGCTCTTATCTGTTCATTCTCCCATAAGGAAGCACTCTATAGGGTGTTCAGCCAGATTTTCAACTGGACCAACACCCATCCTGCCTACTCCACACAAATGAAAGGTGTTGGGGTGTCTGACTGCTACCAGAACAGGAAAGGACTGTGGCAAACGATAAGGCAAAGTAGAGAACCATGCAGCATGCACTGATATGGAGGGGTGAGTGGTAGTGCTGTATGTTAGAGCCCCAGAGTGACTGAGAAGTGATCTAAGACACAGAGGAAAAAGTCGATGCTTAAGTAATGCATAAATGGCCAACAGTGCACAGGAACACATTAGTCAGTTGAAATTTCACTAGAATGACATAGAAAAAGCAGAACAAGCGTGTCAGGAAGAGGAACCGAATTCAGCATCGGCAGTGCTTCTAAGGTCAGAGCGTCACCTCTGTCAGCTGTTCCAGGGAATTGGCATAGGTGGGCCGGGTGTACACAAAGACCGGACGTGCCAACCCTGTGCCTGACGACGCCAAGCGCATCCCCTCCTTCACACGGTTCCGTACAAACTGGCGTCCGGAATCCGAGGAACGCAGCTCAGTGCTCATGTAGATGGAGGGGTAGAGGGCCGTGCTCTCGGTCCACAGCCACTTCAGCTGCTCGTTGCGGGCCACCTCCACATCCGGACAGCGGCCCGTGTAGCTCTCCAGAGTGTGCCTGTAGTCGTGGTTGTAGCAGTCGGGGAACAGGTAGAACCCCCACAGCTGGTTGGGCCTCAGGTTTTTAGCGTGCTTCAGCGTCTCCAGCATGAAGTTCCTGGCAGACATCTCAAACTCCTGCTGGGCCACTTTGCCCACCTCTAGATCAGACCAGGTCGGGTTCTTCTGCCGCACCAGCTCACGAGAATGCCTGCGATAAATGTCTTTGTTTTTCCAGTTACGTATCCAGAGGGGACGCCACTCCTCCCAGTCAATAACTGCCAAACCTGTGGCCCTTTCTTCACGTATATACTTCCAAACACCTTCTGGCATTTTTTCAAGGTGCTGCGTGAGACTCACCACCTGAGGCAGCCCTCCGTTCACCGGCGTTTCATCTGATTTAAAGTAGGGGTACAAGCCCAAGCGGTCTTTGTAGAAAATGGTCAGATTCTGTTTAACAAAGCCCTCATTGGGTGAGGCCACGATCTGGAACTGGTCCAGCTGAAAACGAATGCCATGCCGCGGGGCACAGTCCTCAGTCGGGGCATTCCATGCGAGGAGCAGAGGCTTTTGGGAATACAGCGGCCATCTCGTGGGTTTCAGTCCCTCAGCCCAGACTCCGTCCCACAGCAGAACAATCAGCAGCAGTACTTTCCAGTCTGGCAGAGTCCAGTACAACATGTCTTCAGATGTGGCTGGACAGAAAGGACTGTCACTCTCTGCTCTACAATTCAGATTGAAATGTGTGTTTTTAGTTTAGCGTTCTGATCAGTCACACTTCACCTCCCAGTACATTCATTCATAAAGTCATCTTTTAGGACCGTTTGGTGTGAGTTTGTTTGTAGTTTGTAGTGTACTGAAGACACACTGCTGCAATCACATAACCATGAGGGTGTGGAGATAAAAAATACACACACACACACACACACACACACACACACACACACACACACACACACACACACACACATATATATTACGTCTTGAAAGCACCTTTGCTGGTTTGGTAATCTCTCTTTCCTTTGTTAAATAAGTAATGATTGCATATTTATTCAGTTGTCACTGTCATTTCAGACTTGAAATTTAGTTTTTCACTTTAGTTTTCCTGGAAAATGACAGTTCCAAATACACATATTCATAAAGTTATCTAATCAAAAGAAACATTTAAAAAAACTCTGTGTGAGTTTAAGTACAGTGCACCGAAGACACAATCAATGTTTCTTGTGAGGATGAGTAGATTTTTTTTATTTAGTTTATTATTTTACATAAAGTTTTTGTTTATATATTGTATTTGTTGAAAGCATCTTTATAATAATGTGAGCATAACACCTAAGCTTCTGTGTTTCATTTCTTTGACTGTTTGCTGAAAAAAAGTGATGATTCTTCATCATTTGATTCAGTTATCAGAAACTCTGTGAATTCAGAGCTGTAATGTAGATCGACATTTAGTTTTCTGATAAGCAAAAGTTCCCAGTATAGTAATTTCTAAAGTTTCTTTCTCAAAAGGAAAGAAAAGCACCCACTGTGAGTTTGTTTTCATTTTAGTGTATTCTATTTACTGAAAGCATCCATGTTTGTTTTTGTTTTCTTTATTTGTCTATTTATTTTGCTCATAAAAAGCGATTATTCTGAAAAATCCACTAAATTCAGAGCTGGCAAGACAGTGTTGTTTAGTTGTGCACAATCAATGTCAGAAACTCAGTTTACAAAAAGTGGTGCACAATGTTTCCAAAAAGCATCTTCACAGGGATGTCTGCACGTCTACTGCCAGACTTCAACATTTAATCGTTTTTATTATAGTTAACATTAACCGATATCAATTAAATTGCAGTTATTTAGCCATAAATGAGAAAAACGTTAAATATGAACAGACTTGAGTGTCCGTGCAGATGGATAAACTTACCTTTACTTGCAGGCTGGAGAAGCATTCCCAAAAACCAGAAGCCAGAAACTTCAAGCCGCGTTTTTTTTTCTTCTTTTTGCGCTGCCTCAAAAAAAACCAGAAGAATTTCAAAAAACGTTTCAAAGTAGGAAAATGACGACGGGATGAATTTACAACGGCATGTGTCGAGTTTTGTCACCGGTGCTGCCTGTGGTCTTTGAGGCGAATAGAAGTGAACTTACCCCCTGCGATGTTGTCAGTTGCAACTCGCCCCTCAGAGAGCCAAACCACTTTCAGGATGTTCCATTCCGGCTCGGAAACGGGGGGGCGGAGGGGCCACTGGCGAAACTCGCCGGACATCCTAAAAACTCTGTCAGCACGTCTAAAAGCTTACAGCGACGTGTTTGTTCACCTCGAATCTTCACATGACTTCAGCTGCCCGCTAGCTGAGACGTGGCTTTGACTCTGTCGTGTTTTTCAGTAAAAAAGATGAACTAAGTGTCCCGGTTACAGCGCGGAATGAGTCCGTCCAAGAAGTTTGCCACCACCGCCGTGAAACGGATCCACTGTACGGAGCGAAGTCAAGATCTAGGGAAGGTCACCGTGGGCCAGCCTGCCACATCCCCGAAATAAGATCACCCCCACGAGTGACCTTTCAGCTGCATTTCGATTACACATGGTATATAAATAATATGGCATTCAGAAATTAGCTGAGGACTTATTTTGGTTTAATGATGCACTGATTGAATGATGCAATGATTCACTTTAAAATATTTATGTATGGAGTTCAAAAGACATCCTCTCTTTCATTTTAATAAACACTCAGTCAACCCACCCTATGGATGTGATTTAGTCAGATTTGACTGGCAGGAGCAACCACTTGCAAGGATTTTTATAGTGTAAACTTTTGATGATCACAGCTGAAAGTAGCAATAATCTTTATTTGTAGGGCTCTATTCATAATCCAAGTTACAACGTGTTCTAAGTTATAAAATCATCAGAATTTTAAAGACAAATAAAACACAATGTGGTGTACAAAATACAAAAGCATGTTAAAAACTGTTGTAGTTTACAGGAAGCTGAAATCAAGGAAGGCTCTCCAATCAAAGTATGTTTTTAAAAAGCCACTGAAACAGCTGACCTCATTTCCTCTGGCTGATTGTCCCAGAGTTCCAGGACCCTGATTCCACTTTAGTTTATCAGTGATTCCCCTGGAAGAAACAAAAGACCTCTGCCCAAGGACCTCAAAGTGCACTGAAAGTAAACGTGACATTTTAAAATTGCATTCTTAAATGTACAAGAAGCCAGCAGATCAGGAGTGATCTGATCACATTTCTTAGTTCTGGTTAAAAATCTGCTGTTCTGCACCCATTTAACAGCAGTATGAGGAACACAGAAAACAGGAGCAATGCAAATGTCGCTAATGTTTTATTCTAACTTTGACAGATGGTCTGATCACTTAGGAACAGATTGCTTCTGTGTTTTCGATGGTTTTAAGGGTACCTTTGATCTGCCAATGAACAAGAGCAGGAAAAGCTCATTTACTCAACTATTACATTTGTCACCAACTATTGTGATAGTCGATCAATTTAGTCTAGGTAATTTTTAAAGGCCAAAAGAACAACTTCTCTGATTGCAGCATCTAAAATGTAAATATTTTGTGGTTTCGTTACTTCTGTGTGGCAGTAAACTGAATATAGTTGATCTGTGGACAAACCAAGACATTTGAGGACAACATCTGGATGTTTGAGAAACACTGATAGACATTTTTTTTTATCATTTTCTAACATTCTGTGGAGCAAAAAACTAATAGAGAAAATAATCAGCAGTTGAAAATGAAAATATCAATTAGTTGCAGCTCTTTTGTAATTTAAATTACCCACTGTAGCCACATCACACTTCAAACTTTTGTCCGTACTGAAATAGAGGCAGTAGGTGCACAGCATGTCTTAGTGATCAAGGAAGTTTTCATGTCTTTTAATTGTGACAGTAATATTAGTATAATATTAGTATTTAAGTACCTACACAAGAAAAATATTCAGTCACAGGCGCACAGTAAGTATTGCATTCTTTTTAACTAAACTAAAAACCCAGATGAGTTATGGGTTTCAAGCATTCAACTACTGGTACTAGATGCAACTTTTTTATAAGTTGGACTCAACCGTGATTAGATATATGTTGTAGAGTAGAAAGTACAGTATTTGCCTTTGAAACATGCTGAAGCAGAAGTAGCACAAGGACAAGGATCACTAAGCTGTACTTGAAGACACGTACCTTAGTCATAATACATGTCTCACTATGACAGGACAACTGATACTTATACCCACTACTGCATCAGTCTGAGAGCAGGAGATCTTTTTCTTTCAATACTGAAGTGCATTTTTCTGGTGATTCTTCCTTTTACAGGTCTTCTGGTTTCATTGAAGTACTTTTACTTTGTTGTGTTGCCACTTAAGTGAGGATTTTAGTGTTTTTTCCACTAATGCTCTGTGCACACTTCAGACAGTGGGCACAAGGCATCTGGCATGCAGATGTCACTGCTGCCTGAGGCATGTGATGACAGCCACTGGCAATGGCTCAGTGAAGTAACCAAGTACCACATGCTGTCATTCTGCCAAGTACATCAGATAGGGAAGTGCAGGGAAGAGAGTAGAGGTCGTACATTGACACTTAATTAACCAACTTAACAAGCAGGGCCGTGTCGATTGGAGAAAGAAGTAGGAAATCCTATTGTGAACAGTTATTTAAAATGCTTCTGTCAGCACTGATAAAACTGTTGCTTCTGCCTAGTAGTCCAAAGGTGAGTTTCTCAAAACTTCAGATGTTCCCTTCACACATGCATGTGAGCTGAAAGACAGTCAAGCACATGATGGAGGCCTGGAAGTACAACGTCTTCCTGTGTCAGAGTCCGTTCTGCTGCTTGTCCTCTGAGCTTTGCTGACTCACCTCACCATGTCATCGGTTTCTCTCTCTTTCTCATCCTCCCCTCTTTCTCTGCGGAGTGTTTAAGGAAAATGTGGGCCATGCACGGTCCGTGCGAATGAAAAGGGAGGGAAAGGAACAAAGGAATAGTTCAGTTTCCCTCTAGTCTCGGCTTCCCTTTGACCTCTGCTTCCTGATAGTCACATCAGCAGGAGTCAGTGACTGTCAGGAAGTGAAAACAATGGCAGGGAAACTGGTAACACACCCTGCCACCTTCACTTTGTGTCCCAAACACTTTGAGTAATGCTGTAAACTTGGATCGCTGAATTTCACTGGAACAAGTTCATTTGACCTTAACAAGAGAATATTTTAACTTAAATGTACACAGTAAAACAAGACTGAGACATCATTTATATTAAGAACATTATGGCAAATGTAAATGTGCTCTGAAGCCCATAACATCTTAAATTGAGGAGTATACGCATTTCACTGTTTCCATCTAAGCTTTTTTCGTGTGGCTTGGCGTGTTGACTACATAAACAGGAAATTACCATAAATTTTCCCAACCATTATTTGTTTTCTTTCAGTGCTGTGGTAGGAATAAGTGTGATCGCACTATAACACAGTCAAACATAACATAATCCACCTGTGAGCTGAGATAAATCAGGCTACACTATGCACTGCTGTTTTACTTTAAATCGCTACACTTTGTTAAATGACTCCAGAGAAAACCATATATCTCTTTTACTGTTTATAATTCAAAGCATGTTTTAGTGCTTTTTCGAGGCGGCTGATAATTTATAATGACAGTTTCTCTCAACCAAAGCCACATGGACAACTTTTCCCAGTTAAAACACATTGTGTACATCAGGGAACACATTGCACAGATGAAAAAAAAAAAAAACCAACACAAAAACACACGATACAGTGTCACATTCATGAAGTTCATACATTTGTATGGTCATATAAGAAAGGGTTCATCTTTTTAATTCAAGTGGGGCTATTCATGAAGCTTCAAAGAACAGCGGAGAGAAAACACATCAAAGTGACTGACCTCTGGCCCAAAAACGCACCCAACCGCATTCCTCACAATTATAGGCACCAGAGAATGCCTGCAAAGGAAGCCCTTCCCATGTATTTGTCTACTACACACACTGAAATATGTTTGCATTGCCATCAAAGTTTGATTCTGTGCCAGCTGGCAACAGCAACAACCTCCACTGGTCACGACTTGAGTCTTTAACTCTTTACTTCAGACAGCATTTAATTTTATCTTTTATCTTTGTAGGGAGTCTAATTACACACAAATATCATTCGTGGAAAGCAAGTAAACGTATATGATAAATGCCCTGGAAATGTACACATGAACATAGTAAAGTTAGAGCAGGTAAAGCGTTCTGCTGCCATCTAGAGGTGACATACTTTGCAAGTTGCAGACCTGCAAAATTAAAATAATTCCAAAGTATTTGCAGATTATTCTCATATTTGCATAATCAGAGAAACGAAGCAAGGAGGAAAAACTGACTTTTGTTGCTGACAGCAGCCTCACACCTCAGCAAGGCAGAAATTTAAGAAGGCAATGAGGAAAAGCTAAAAATAAGCCAGAATCCTAAGATGTCAGGGTTATGTTTACAGCTGTCGCGGAAGTGAAGGGATGGTCTGACCACAGATTCAGAAGTCACCAACTTAATGGAATCTGATCTGTATTTGCCATTCTCTTCTTGTAAGCATGTAGACTTTGAGTTTTCAGTCTTAAATACGGTTCTTCCTATATAGTTGGCAACATTAAAGCTACAAAATACTGAAGCTGTGTATGATGGTTTTCACACACACAAAAGCTTGGTTACAAAAGTTGCAAACACTCCTCTGTCAATGAAAAACACAGAACATGATAATTCAATTTTGGTAATTTCAGTTATTTACAGAATTAGCTTGGCATTTTGGAAAATCCACTTATTTGCTGTCTTGTTGAGAGTTACACAAGAACACTGACACCATGTTTATGTCTGTACTAGCCAGTCACAATAGCTGAGCAGATATACTGGAAACAGGGAAAACAGCTAGCCTGTCCAAAGGTGATAAAATATTTTACTACTTCTGTACTTGACACAAGATGTTTCCTACTTTAAGTCCTTTGTGAGACTTCAACTTTCCACAAACACTCACAAAACTTGCGTAGGGGCCCATGATGAGCTCCCAAATGACGTACATTCTTGACTTAAATGCTGATTTTAAGGAGAGCACAGAAAAACATGCTCTCTTCATGCAGTAAATGAGGATGGTTTTGCATTGCAATGCTAAGCAAAGTGAAGTAACAATATGCAAGACATTGTTGAGTGTAGAGGGACAGGGTAATAAAAACTCACTGGCAATAGGAACCAATACAACAAAAGATCTCGACTCATGATTCAGCTCAATAAACCATTTATTCAAGTATTTCCAACTAAGAAATCTGAAGGTATTTACAGTACATTATGTTCACTAGTGCAGGTCTGAGCTCCAGAAACCGAGACAGACTCAGACATGACGATACAGAAGATGATCTTATATACAATAAATTTGACAAATCTTTCATTACTCCTACCCTGTATTAACATCTCACATCCCTTTTTCACACATCCTCTCAAAACAGAACTAACACGTGTACACGTACGACGACATATACAGAGTCTAACACTCTACGTCTCACAGAAGGCATGGACCATTAAAGCCTTTTCACATCAAAAAAAGTGTTTCCCTGCAAACAAACCTCACAGGAGAAATACAACTCAACTTGATGTATTCTCAAAGACTGCTTACATATCAGCTGGGTAGTGGAAACACAACCTGTACCGACACTACTTCGATGTCAAAATACGGATATTAGTGAACAGGGCACTCACTGACCAGAGTTGAATCCAAATGTATAACATTTCATTCAATATATCAATTTATGATGACTGTTGAAATTTTCCTTTTTCCTTCCAGACCACAGTTCCAATCTTAACCGCGACACACGGGAATGGAACAACGCTTTGCTCCAAGTTGAGTATCTGCAGCTGCTCATCATAGTAGATCAGTCCTGTGCAACTTTTCACACCTCACAGAGGACAATGGGGAAATCTACATGAATACAGGGGTGGTCGAGCTTCACGATTCCCTGAAAAGTAAAAGCAACAATATTCACATTTAGTAAGATTGACAATTCTGACAAAACATCCCTCATCGTTACCATAATGTGTCCTTAGCTCACCTGCGGAATCAGATTTTTTTGGATCCTCTTCAACTTGGACTTTTTTCTGCCATTTTTTGTCACCACCGTCTCTTCATAGAATTCATGAGCTAGGTCGCCATCCTCGTCATAGTACAAAGAACTGTCAACACAAAAACGGCATGTAAGGAGTGGCAGTTTTCATGAGCTCTGAGTTAATTCAGTGTTAGCTGGTCAGGTATTAAGCTAGATTGGTTCTGTTTTATGTGTTGACTTATGTGCCTTTTATGTTTACTAATATCTAAACTGATGAAAATGGGCAGTATTGTTTAGCTCTGTCATGCACGCTTTGTCCCACTGGGAATGAATAGATCAAATTAAAACATGCCTGTGGAAACCAGAACAACCTGCACAACTGATTATGAATCATATTTACTGAGACTAGTTATTCAGTAAAAAGTAATTCCAATGAAAACATTAGACAGTGAGGTCTGTTGCCTGTGTAACAGGGATATCAGCTTCAGACACACACAGAGCTACTGAGGCAAACCAATAATATGATGTTGCAGGTGAACCTGTGGCCTCGGGGTCAGGGTCATGACCTTGAACTGTAGTGTCCCTGTTTCCATCTATCCTAGGAGTTTTGTGTAATGTTTGCCAGTTCCTGTCAAGTAACATTTACCTCCTCCTGGTAAAAACAAATGGTGTCGCATTCCTGGAACCTTTCAGACGGGCCAGGGATTGCTCGTTTCCTTCATTTCCTGAATCACCTCCACCTCCGCTGCCTGAGAAAGGCCAGACACCTTTGGCTTTGGATCCACTTCCTCCCATTCTCAGAGATAAGGCATAGTTAGTCTCCAGTTAGAGCTTTCAGTCTGGTGGATGGCCAGATGCTCTCAATTGCTTACCAAAGCCAGGACCTACAAAGTGAAAGTGCACAAAGAAATCAGAATTGAATTTCACTGCCTGGTGGTTGAGTGTCTGCTTTACACTGCTGCCAGTTGTGGCACCCGATGTTTAATGTCTGTTTGGAGCCAACGGTTTTTCATATGTGGCTTATGTAATTTAACCATGTGAAGTAAGTGTATACAGTGCAGAGACTCAACTGAATTATACCTGCTCAAACAAGAACTACCGAGTGAGACTTTCATGCGTAATTTGCATTTAAACTGTAAAACAAACCAGCTCGGTATATTTGTCATTTATACGGTCTCTTTCGTATTGTAATGCTACATTATGCTAGCTTAACCACAAGCTAACCCACCGGGCCACACAGAAACCGAAAACTAAACGCAAGCAGTCTGATTCATATCGCTACATCGATTCAGAAACACAATTGTTTTATACATACATTATGTGCACCGTCTATATTCCACAAACACACTCGTTGTACATGCTGTAACCTACATTTGGCTAATAATAACTCGCTAACGGTACCTGCACATTTAGGTGAGTTAGCCAGTTAGCTCTGACCACTGACGCAGGTTAGCTAAACAGTCAGAGGAAGCGGTGCGCCTGTAGACACACACAGGACTACTGTTTTACTCTACCAGAGCCTGTATTCTAAACTGAGCTTCTAGTCAATATCCTACCTTATCATGTGCTGTTAAAACGGCACGTCCTGTCATAACTTTTACTACCAGCTACGGTTAGCTAGCGTTAGCTGTTTTGGTCGGCGCGTCGTCGAGGCGATCAGCTGATCTGTCTGACAACCGGTTATCACAGTTAAAGGCAAAACGTCTCATTAACATAATGTTACACGTTTATCTAAATATCCAGCTCTTAAACGTGAATTGAGGGTTATAATTTGAGTTTCCTATGGTGATTAAGGGGTTTGTCCATACGGAATATCACATTACATATGATAAATGTATAACTTTTAGGCCTTAAATATTCTTGAAAATCCTTTTTTATATGTGGAAAAAATACAAAAGCTTGATAGATTTGTGAAATTCTTTACTAAACGCAGTGCACAGTTGTCACGACATTCTTAAGACTGCTACAACATGTAAATGTGTGCATAGACTGGTACACTGAAAGTGAACTGAAAAATAGAAGACAGACATTTTGTTCAAGGATTGAAAAAACAAATATAAGGAATGACAGTGAAACACACGTATAGCAATATTCATTCATGATTCCACTCAAACCAGAGTGACTTTGACACTGCTCTCTGACATTCAGAGTTGCATACAAATGTCCATACATCAGTCATACTCACAAACTGACAGTGACATAAAGAGTTGCACCCATCAGGGGTGTAAAGAGAGGACATGGCAGACTTCTGAGCCCAGGTCAAATGAAAATCCAAGTACCTTTCAGCAACAAATGCTATATGTGTTAACTTTCTAACAGGGAAACAGTCTAAAAATTGTTAATGAAACCAAGAGACATGATTTCTATGGGAGGTTGTCAAAGGTCAGATTGAATGTAAAGGGCAGTAAAGTGATTCACAATACTAATTTTATGTCTTCAAGATGTTATTCTACCAAAAGTACATATTTTAGCAGTGGCTACTAATGTATAACTGAGTGTTTCCATACCATAAAAAGGCAAACTCATTATTGATATTCATTTTTTAAAGTGACATAGCTGAGGTACAGGATAATCAGATGGCGCCCGGTAGCTAAAGACATTACTGGATACAACCAGTGTCTCATCTGCCAGTCTCTGCTTCTCTCAACTCATTCTCTCAGGCACATCAGACTCTCCAGGTGTAAGGCACTTCTCATTTCTCTCGCATCATTTCACACGCACATTCGCGCTAGCTCTCTCTCATTGTCTTGCGCCCTGTCTCACACTCTCGGTCACCGAAGAGGCGTTTTGAGTTGTATTCTCTAGGATCTTTGGATGCAACGATGACTGGTCATCTTTGGGTGATTGTCCAGCCAAGAGGTGCACGTCGAACCCTGAGCGCAGAGTCCTCTCAGCCTGGGGTCGAGCCTGCCAGAGCCTCCTGCATCTTAGTGCGAGCCAGAGCGTAGCGTTGCACGATCTGCTTGACGTGCTCCTCTTCTTCACGCTGCAGGATGCGCAGGAAGTTCTTCAGCTCGGGCATGGAGAAGGCATGCCACTGCAAATAAGGAGGTGAGAAACACTGTGTTAGTGTATGTAAAGTATGTGAACGACCAATGCCTGTGGGAGCCAATGTGTCATTAGGATCAGTTATTCTGATGTTCACGTTGCACTCACATTGACGTCGCCAGTTTCATTCTCTTTGAGCACAAAACTGAGGATTTTCTCATTGGGCCCGGCACACAGGCGCAGACGGAGGGGACGCTCATCATCAGACAGTTTGCGAACATAAACTGAGGAAGTCAAACAAAAAGAATGAGGTTAGTGAGCTGAAAACTATTTGTTTAAAAAGCAAATAACATGACAAGAGTTCAGGTCGAATACCTTGGTCATGACGCTCGCTCCGCTCAAACAGAGCAAACTTTCCAGGGTTGTCCACAACAGTAAACTTTTTCAGTAAAGCCTCGATGACTTCACGAGCAGAAGTACGTGAACTTATGTGCAAATGCTTGGATGCATCTTTTGGCAGGTAGAAGGAGGTGCGGCGCTTCACTCCACTGGACCTCCTCCCTCCAGCATCCTGACTTCCTTTCTTTGGAGCTGGAACTGACACAGGTCGTGCCAACTTAAACTGCACCTTAATGAAGCCAGTGTAGGACCCGTCCTTGTTCTGTTGAGAGAATTAACATTAATCTCAGTGGGAAAAATGGGGTTACACAGAAATGATTTGTTGGGAATAATCGCTACTCACTATGTTCATGAACAGATTGCTGTTGATCTGAGCATTGTATTCCTTCACCTTCTGCTGAACATCTGCAGCTGTCCACTCCTGTTTGCCCGAGTCAGTTTGTTCATCCTGGAGGGGACAGGAAAGAGTTGCAGTGTTACACCACCAGATGTCAGTGCTCCCTTCCAAACCACAGCAGGGACAAGCCAAAGATCACAGTATAATAATTCATCAGCAAAATAAAGGACACTTTGTATGATCCTGGGTTGAAGCATCAGCTACTTAAGGATGCCACTTTCTGAAAAAATGCAGCGGATACAGCTACTTTAAATTAACCAAGTCACAAAACTAATCAGTTTACAACATCCTACTGCTGTGTGAAAACACTGCTTGTCTTTTCCAGGAATTCAGAATGGGGGTTTTATTGCTTAATAAGTTGGGAGAATGTGCCTTTCCTGCAAACTGTGAAGTGAGTGAAATTTAATTTAAAACAAGTTATTCATCTAACAGTATTGCTGGAAGACAATTACAAACACCACCACTTTGATAAAGGTATTGTTAATTTGGCTCTCTCTTAGACTCCATTATTTTAACAGTGAACACCAGTTGCATCAGCCTCTCAACTTCCCGACAACGCAGTATGATGTCAGCTCTGTCCAATCGTGTTCATCTGCTCTGATCTCTCGGTGTAGGAGGGCTAAAGGGAGGAGAAAGGATGAGGAAGGAGGAGGGGAGTTTGTGCAGTTTGCAGCTGTTTGCTGTGACTGCGACCAACGGCTCTGCATTGCATTCCTCAACTTGGTATTCATGTAAAAATAGCCACCCCTCTTAGACTCCCACAAGTGGGAGAGACAATGCTCTGCCTTGTTTTCCAGACACATCCTGTGAAGTCAGCTGCCTCATCAACCGCACTCCCGCAGTCATGTTTCAGTCATGCACATTTGGCCTCCAGCATTTGTGTGACTGCTCCCTCAATTTGGTAACAGTCACATTGTCTTCACCCACCAATTGGTATTTCCTGTATAGCAATCTGATTCTACTCTGAAGCAGCACAAATTTAATTTCCACACTACACAGCAGCTAATTCCTCATAGTAGAAGTAAGGGGTATTTCAAGAAGTAAAATCCAAACATTACTATCTAGTGACCTGGATGTTATTAAAATTGGCTCTGCTGACTTCTACTTAACCTTAAAATAAAATCTTATAATTTTAGTCTTTCTCATTTCAAAACCAGATGAACTGTTGAAAGACACTGTGTAATAAAAGAAATACAAGCACTGACAGAGCTGAACAGCATTTCAATCAATATCAAGCAGAAGATCAATAGTTGCAATCCTTATGCAAATGTGCTGCTGCTAGAAAGTCAATAAATCAATATCTGGGCCAAGTTGGGCTTTCCATAACGTAAGAGAAAAACATGCAAAATAACTGTGCCTCTACATGCCCAGTAAAGGAGTGTCACAAAAACATCATGCACGTTTGCCAACATCAAATTAAAATGGGTTCTGCACAGAGACGGAGGGTGGTGAATGCCAAATGCCTCTACAGTAAATGGCATATGTTTCTCACTAAAGAAAGCTGACACCCAAGTGGGCGTGTGTGACTAAAAGACAAGCAAATGAACAAAACCAAAACATCCCATGACTCAACTGATATTGAGAAATTAGTGTGAAAAACCTGCAAGACAACTCAATGAATGGGGGTGTGTTGGGATGGAAACTTGAGAGGCGAGTGTGCGTCACAAAACATGACATTTGGGTTGGTTTCAGGATGAGTTCACCTATGGGTCCCTGCATGATACAATAACAAAAAAAAACCCATATCCATGCCGGCACCGGCATCTGCTTTTTTCCCCCCTCAGTGTTGATATCCACGTTATAAAGTTCACACAACTCTGGTGTGTTAAGTTAAAACTGGAGGAACCAGAACTCCACCCATGAGCCTGCAAGCTTCCCTGGCAAGCATCTTATTTGATGGGGTGCCCTTGAGCAAAAACAAGCCGTTCCCAGGAAAAGATACATACCAGGCTGCACAACAATTCACATTCTACCTATCATAACAAAACTACAGAGAGGATAAAACACTGGACTTTAAACCAAAAACTGACAGCAAAAGCGGAACTGTCAAATACCGCGAGATTACGAGTAAGCGAATTGCCCCATCTCTTGAGTCTCACTTCCCTTTTCTAAAAAAACACTTTACAAGGGCCTAGGTTTTGTTTGCTTTATTTTTTTTATTATTAATGTTATTATCCTTCTCACCTTCTTCACGCTAGCAGTCACGGGAGTTTTCCGTGTTTTTGGGAAGAAAGATGTCCGGGCGGTGAAGTACTGCTCGAACTCGGAGTCGGACTCCTCGTCGCTGCAGTAGCCGCTGCTTGTGGAGCTGCCCCAGGTCATCTCGAAGGAGGGAGTTTTGTCCGAGCTGCTAGCCGAGTCTGTCATCCTGACTACGGTTAAAGTCTTTAACACTACAGCCGAGACTGGGAACTTAACTTTAAACGACTGAATGTGTCAAAAGTGAATTGCCTGTCGCGGCTTCACCGACAAAAATACAACTAATAAACAGGAAGCTAATAACGGCAACGAACGGTAACTAGCTGTAATGGTTATGCTAGCTAATCTCGCAGAAAATGTCTCTGTAAAGCCTCGAAAACTGTCGATATAAATCTCTAACTCTTGTCTCTCAACCGGCCACGTTTCCACTATGCAAACTGTGTGAAACAGGATGTGTTCAGGCCCCCGCCCTGGACCGGCTTCCTTCCCCCCGCCGAGGCCCCACCCTGGTCCGTTGACTTGCGTTTGGAAAATACACAAAACCCCGCAGCCGGTCGCGATTGGACGCCGACAGGAAATACCAGACTTCTCCCCACCCTCCGCCGCCTCCTCCCGCTATCATGGACGAATGCTGAGCGCTTTTCTTCCACGCTGGATCTGTCATGTGATGCTGGCCCCCTCCGGTCGCACAGCCGCGGTCAGCATGTGATTTTTTTTTTTTTTTTACTATTTACCAGGCTGCAGTTAAACTTTTAATACAGCTCTGGAAATCATTATCGCACCACCTGTTGTTTTCTGCACAAACAGACCTTCAACACTGATAATTTTGTCTGAATTTGATCATAGTGGTTAAATAATCACAGCATCTTTAAAATCACATTTAAAATAATCCTGAAATAATTGAACTGTGTTTAAAACATAGAATATAATACAATATCCTTTATTGGTCCTGCAAGGGGAAATTTGCAATGCCACATATATGATGTATTGCAACTGTAAAAATTTCCAAATTCACACTAGATTACTGGAAATGTTTTTATGAGTCACCATTATTTTGTGTGTAGGCTGTATATGTGCCAGTTGTCTCGCTTTGCCAACCCATTCTGTATAAGATAATGGTCACCACACAATCATTCTTCTACAGAGGAATAAACTCTCTGATTTTTTGTATTTCTTTCACCCAGTCAGTGGTCGTGGACAGTGCTGAACAAAGGCTGCACTTAAAATTGTGATTGGTGGAATCGTTGGGAGGGAATTCTCACATGTAAGCACTCAAATACTGTGATTAAAATGGATAATCCTCTGAAAAAACTAGCAGGGCTGCTTTACAAAACCATCATAATCCTCTGCAAAACTTGAAATTGTCAGTGTGGTAGGTTGCTAGTCTGGAAGTTGTTGTAGTGAAGAAAACAGTAACATGCAGGCTTCAACCAGCATCCTACTATACATCCACTGAGTTAGACTCATGTAAGGTCAACAGATAATCCAACCTAAATGATCACTTAACAATCCCTACAAGAGGAGAATTGTGAAAAGATGAGAAGACAGTCATTTTGGTGCTTAATGAAGAGAGAGCCCCTTAGCAGTGGTTTGGAAACAGCAAAATTGCTGTCAACTACAACCATAAGAAGAAAACACAGTATCGGTGCAGCTACAACCACAAAGGAAGAGGCAGAAAACGGTGGTCTCAGTGGTCCAGTCACTATTTACAAAGCTATATGTGTGCCACATAAATGCTAAACTGATTTACACTGTCATAGATAGTTCCTTGTTTCATCGCAATAGATACTTCCTTATTTTTACCTCGTCGGACAAGCCTAAGTGATGAAATTAATGTCTTTATAAATAAAGGATCTAGTTTAGAATATGAACAAATTCTGCTTGCTGGTCTTACACTAAACAGGCTTTAATCTCTGATATACTCTGAAATAAAAATCTCCTTTTGTGTGTGTGTGTTTTTCTTTTTTGTGTTTTCATCTTAAACATCCCACCTATCATGTCCCCTTTAATGGATTCAAGCAATAACACAAAGAAGAACATAAAACCACGCGTATTTCTCTGTTTCTTCACCAGTTTCTCTGTATGCTGACATATACGTTTGCGTATCATTATTGGCTACATTATAAATCACGCAAGTCAGGGGAAGTATTAGCACATAAATGCTGGCAAGAAACACTTTGGAGCCTCCTAGTGTGAGCTGGTGAGTTCTACTATGTAGACTTCTACACCCAGAAATCCTGTTCTTACACTGAACAGGCTTCAAAGTCTGGGTAAGCCAAAAGCAAAACATTTAAATAGAAAGACAGCAGAGGTTAGTTTTTGCATTTTTTTTTTCTAAATCTGCTATTGTTTTTGTGTTTGCATGTTTTTTTGTAATGGTTTTTCTTCTTTAGGTGTTGTTAATGACAGTAATCATGGCTGCTTTCTGGTCAGGTGAGGCAGCTCAAGCCCTTTTGCACTGCACAGGCTGACTCTGCCGTGGTTTATTAAGGTGCATCAACCCTCCAGAGCCCTGAGGTCAGCTGACCAGACGGTCCTTGACGTTCCTCGATCTCTCATGAAAACCAGAGGAGATCGAGCCTTTGCAGGTGTGGTTCCCACGCTGTGAAAACGCATGTTAGAATAGCCTCTCCATTTTTAAAACTCGTCTTTAGACCCACTTTTTCACCCTGGCCTTTGGCTTTTTATCTGTTTTATTTTACTGTTTTATTGTTCTCGTATTGTTGATGACTTATTTTACTGTAATAGGCCTTTAAAAGTGCTATACAAATAAATCTGACATTGACATATTGATGTGCTCAAATATAACAGAGCCATTATTAATGTTGTCATTTGTATATCTGTGCTTTTCCTGCTATATAAAGTCTTTTTTGCTGTGTAAAAGGCCTACATTATGCAGTGAATAAGACCAAACTCTTCTGCCCTAAACAACTACTGCTCCATAATCTTCCCTCTTTAGGAATGGTGCTATTGTGGTCCAAAGAAACCGCAGTGAGATGTTTATTTTTACACATAAAGTAACCAGGACATGACTTGAATTTTGCTGAAAAAAGCTTAGAAGTGATACAAGCTGTAACTTTATCTTGTATAGTTGTATAATACCACCACTTAGCATGTAAACTACATAATACTTTTGACATTCGACCAGAATCCCTTGATGGTTTGGTCCAAAAAATCAATTAGCTGATCAGTTGGAAATTAAAGTGATACTCAGGAGATTTAGAATCAGACTTTCACAGATATAGGGGACCCACAAGAGGCAGGTAAAAAGAAGCAAGATTAAATGAAAGCAGTAAAGGTCCAAGTATCCTACGTAAGAGTGCGTAGTAGCTGAAGAGCTGAACAATTTGTTCATTTCCAACCAGAATCATAATTTTAAACAAAGCAGTGAACAAATCGCAAATGATGCGGTTAAGAATATGCATCACATGGCATGTTTGACCAAGAGTTTAAACTGTGCGGTCAGTGGCTTTACAAATTCATGCCCTCCTTAATATGTGACAGTCATGCCCTTCAGTGTCGTGTCATGTCATAATGCTCCATCACATGTTTAAAATCTTTGACACAGCAAACACTGAAGTCTGACTTTAAAAAAAATACCAAAAATCAAATCACAATTGCAGTATCTGTCAGAGAAGTTGCAGTTTTATATTTTCCCCAAATTGTCCAGCCCTCATAGTAGCCCCTGAAAGAGTAGGGCTTAAAACTCCCATAATGCAACAGAAGACTTTATTCATTATACCATGTTCAAATCATATATGAGCCAAAAATAAGTAAATGCTGACTTCTAAAGAGTGTTCATGTAAACTTTGAAGTTGAAGTTATAACTGAAAAGCTCAGATTTTTCTAAAAAGTTTTGAAAAATTGCCTGAAAACATGCCACAGCAATGCCTGATATCATGTTAAATAGTAATTTAAGAAAGAAATAGATCTCTGGTCTTGGTTTAGTACTAAAAAGAAAACAAAAATAACTGCTAGTTGTAGCTAAATGTGTTCAGTATGCATATGCACCAATGCATACCATTTATAAACCACAAACAATAATACGAAAAAGGGACTAAAGATGAATAAGACTCAGTTCTAAGTCTGTACCTGTTGTAACAAGGATCTTGCTGTTGAAAACTATAATCACACATGTTGATAAAATTGTCTTTGTTTTTGTTAGAAAATGAACAGCTGCAATGCATGTGTTTTTTTAACATCTATAATTTGAGATAAACAATCCCATTTGCTTCTGTTCCTCTGAATCATTCCGCCTATAATGTTTCCTTTTAACTCATTCAAGTAATAACACAGAGAGGAACATAAAACCAAGAGCATGCGTCCCACTGGTGAGGTATTTCTACATTTCTTCACCAGTTTTTCCACATGCTGAGATGTTTGTGTCATATTTTTGCGTAACATTATTGGCAACATTACAAATCACTAAAACAAAGGGGAAGTTTTGGCAGATACACACTTTGGAGCCTCCTAGTGTGAGCTGGTGAGTTCTACTATGTAGACTTCTACACTCAGAAATCCTGTTCTTACACTGAACAGGCTTCAAAGTCTGGTTAAACCAAAGGTGAAACATTTAAATGTCAGAAAGACCGCAGAGGTTAGTTTCACACAAAATCTACGTCTACATTCCAGTCATTCTTTGATAAGCAGCAGGTAGTTGATAGAGCGTGTAATATCAAGAGGCCAAACCCTGCTGTGCTGAACAACTATTGCTCTGTAAACTTTAAACGTTATGAATACCTTACCTGTGATTCAAAGTTAGCATAGTCAGGTGTTTTCTTCTACTTTCAGAGACAGAGCAAACAGCAATTTACTTTAATTCTGCTGAAAAATCCTTCCTAAAAGGATATAAGATCCTCCCTGACCCTAGTTGCCAATTATTAGTGCTTTTTTTAAGCTAGGTCGGGAGTATTAAAATAGTTTTGCTACCTCTTATGTGCCTCTACAATTCTACAATTTCATTTAGCAGACGTACATCTGAAGGTAGATAAAACACGAGCAAGGATCTAGTCAAAACATCCTTGATAAGTGCCATTAAACAAGTTCAAGTGTGATAGGCAGTGCAGATGTAACAGGATTTTTTAGTCAAACTCTAAAACACAAAACTCTTTCCCATAGATAGAATGACACACGTCTGCCTTTGCATTGTGTACAGTACAGTAGCCTTTACTGTTTGAAATGAGCATATTTATGATACATCCCACTGAAATGTGATGATTTTTTTGTTCTTTTGTTTTCTTTAATGTATAACATGGCTGCAATGAAATGCTCAAGAACTTTGCAAGCACATTTTTCTCCCTAGTGACCAAATTAACTGAACCAGATTTTGCAAAAGGTGGAACGTTTTATATTTCTCAACATTACCGGCCTTCCCCTTTGAATCGCTTTACTTCCCTTAAATCTGATGAGGTTAGTTGTCACTGTAGGTGGGGAAGCAATGCTTGATCATTACCAGCACATATATAATTACTTCTAACAGTGTTGTGCTATCTTCAGATAAATCTGAAAGTGAAACTGGGCCAACTCTGTGTATTTATTGCTGTGCAAAAGTGGTTCCTACTTTTGGCCAAAAAGAAACTGATTTGTTCCCTAAAGTCTTCCAGCACAGTTACCATGTATCCAGTCAGGTAGCACACAGTGCAACATGGAGACCTGTAGAAGCCTGCTTGCTATTTGGTAACAGGTCCTTGATAATAAAGTTGACATGAAAAGAAAGTAAACTGTGACTTTTACCACATTTGCATTTGAGCTATTAAAGAATGCCAGGTCAGCAGTGCTGCCAAACATAAAGGTTCTTACCACATTTGTGTCCGTTTCTATGGTGTGCTCGACAACACAAGCGTGGTCGGCCGCAGAGCTTCGTTCCCAGCTGCAGTCCAACTGAATCAGAGCACGACAGCGGTAGTGGCATGTGAATCTACAGTCTGTGAATTTAGAGAGTGAAAGATTTAGACAGATTCTGTCACATATTCAAATGCACACGACAAAATCACTAACATTTAAGAGTCGGAAATGAAAGATGTCCTCAGCTGTCCATTAAAGGTCAGTGCAGTCACTCAAAGTCGGCTCAAACCTGCAATTAGGTACTCTGCGTGTTTGTCTCACAATAAATAAATTGCAAACACTTGTCTCAAGACTTACGAACAGCAACCACATGAATACAAGCGTCTTTATGTGGCCTTTGTGAAAACAATCTGCTATTATCATCTGTATCCAGCTGTGTCATTGTTTCATTATGGTTTGATTGTGGTTTCATATTCAGATTACAATTAGGATATGTTCTATTTTTTTCTGTAAACTAAATGCTTTACACAAGCACAGCTTTTTTTCCCCTAATGAAAAGGAAGTTCAAGACACGAAAAGCGTGAAGGTCTAGAGCCGACCCTGAGCTGAGATGATGACGAAACCACCAAAACCACACAAACAATTGCATGCATAGCTGCCTCCAAATCAAAAACAGTAGGCTTGTTATACTAGTTCTGTCTAGAAACCAACCGTTTTCTTAATTTTCACAGAAACACAATATGGAGAATATTGATGTTAAACTTCTATTTTGTTTAAGTTGAGTGCAGAGTTATCTGGGCCTGCAGCTACACTGGAGGCTGCATCTTTCTCTGTTTTGGTAAATTTCCTCTTTCCCACAGTGTGGCTCACATTTCTGATCATGCATATGCACACTGGCAGTCACACATGCACACACCCACATGCACAAACGGCCTACAGAAGCAGACTCACTGACACACCGCAGGCTCTGCTTGTAAAGGCCCCAGATGAAGTCTCCACACAGGTCGCACCACGTGGGCTGAGCGTGGCTGCAGGGTTGGAAGTTATGTCCTTCTCCCTTCTCCTCTGGGAGCTGGGGGTCCTGGCTGCTGCTCAGGACTCTGATGATGCCCACCCGGCTCAGCAGGTCCGGGACTTTGCCCGGGCTGATCCTCAGGGCGTTGGTTCTCTCCAGGCGTGGAGGTGAGCATGGAGAACGTGAGCCAGTCAGCTCTATCTGCTCTCTGCTGGACTTCAGGTCACGGAGCTCGATGAACTCCCCCCAAGACATTGTGACACTCAGAACCGGGCTTCTTACATTTTCACTGACAGGCAGAAATACAGGTTATAATCAAAAAGGGGTGCCTAACCTGCCAAAAACACCAGGAGGTCTTGTTTTTAACTTACATTTTTTTTCTTTTTTTGATTGTGTTGACATCCGAATATATCATCTTGTGTCACTTTATGAGTTAGTCACAGAAATGTGGAGTATTCACTAAGTTCGTGGTAATGTTTGTGTGATGTTTTTGAACATTTCTACCTAAATACTGGTTGTGCTTTGCAAATTTTCAAAAAACAATAATTAAAAAAAAAGAAAAGAACCGGATCATTAGAAAAAAGTTTTTAAAAAAAACTAAACACTTAACTATTATAAAACCCTCATTATTATATAAAATGGGCATATATTTTTAATACAATATAACCTCAATACTAGTATTATCAGCTTGTTGTACTTCAGGTGAAATTATAGAGCTGAATACTCCATTTACCTTTTATCCTAGTAGACTACTTTTACTGATGTTTTATTATGTACACAGCAAGTTTATGTTTTAGATGGTCCAGGTGGAGCAAACTTTACTTCCATTTATACAGTAGTAGACAGTTCATTTTCTTCAAAATACATCATTTTAGAAATTGGCTGCTAATGAATACTGTAGACATTTTAGTGTAACAGAGTAAAAACTTCACATGTAGTAAAGTACAAACATAATGTGGCATAACATGGAAAAATTCTTGAAACTGCAGTTTTGTACCACTGATTATGTAAGTACACTGTTTTTCCAATTTTTTTTCTCTTTAGGTCATTTTCAGTAGATTTCAGACAGATAGTTTACATTTGTATGATAGTTAGTCATGTATAACTAACTATAACATCTGCAAACGAAACCCATGCAAAGCAGGATATAATTACTGTAACATGTTGGTGTATGAAATGTACTGTACGCTCAGTATGGCTTTTTTCTTCCCAGAGGCTAAATCACATGTTAAGCACAAACCAACACTTTTGATTATAATCAATCAATTTTAAACACTCAAGTCAAAACAACATATAGAGTCTAACTCACCGAACTGGGGAAGAAAACAGCTCCGTGGCCGCTTTGTCTCAAAACTTCTTCCATCCGAGGAGAAAAACTTTCCGCACATATTTCTGAGGGTTTCCAAGTAACGGAGGTGTGCAACCTCGGCTTCATCTTTGGAAATAATCTCTCATCACCGGCCTGGACGCAGAAAAAACAAACAGCTCGGATCTGCTTTAAGACGCGACCATCAGAGGGACAGCGGCGCCTCCTCAGTCCCAAGAACCATCTGCTTTGTGGGCCTGAGCTGAAGGAGGAAACGGCCCATCATGAAGCGGAGAGAGTGAGATGAGACTGAGCTGCTCCGACATCCGGAATGTTTTCACATAGGGGGTGCTTCTGAGCCCGAACACAGCCGAGTGGGCGTGCAAAGTCCCCCACCCTCAAACCAGAGTGTGATGGGTCTGGGTTTCATTTACCACCACAGCGAAAACCTACAACATTTAAAGAAACTACAAACACAATCGAGGCCACTAACATGCAACAGCCAGCCCTGCCATGTGGTATTATTTTCCAGCTTTTTTTTGTCTTTTGTGACATGCCAAACTGCAGAAAGTCAGCATTTAGAGGTGGTTAAGTCTGGACATAACTAGATGGAATATTAAATAGTTGGTCACAAAATCCCATCCACTTTGTCTTTGTTAGTTTAAGTGTGTGAATGCTTGAATGCAGAGAGAATGCAGTTTGGTTGCTGTTAGAAACCGCCTGCATGTCCTTGTTCCTCATAGCAGAGCGGTTCAAGAAAACAGGTTTGAGGGAGTTAGTAAACTGTCTGCTTGTGTTAAAAAGTGATTTCCACTGTCACATACCAAGATCATAGTGTAAAATCTGTTGAAGGTGAAGGAAGTGGAGAAAGCTTCCTGGGTTCTTTCATGAAAGAGACACAGATTTGGTTAAAAAAAAAAAACGCAAAAAAAGTGAACTCAGGAAGTCAAAAATTTTATTACAGCATTTTCAGCTAAAATCTTCAGTGGTGCATAAAGATTTCCAGCAAAGATTTCTGCATTAATCAGAAGCAGTTCTCGTTCCATTGTGTAACTTCTGAATCTGCCATCAGTGAGGGTTCCATACAGCGTCTTCTTCAGCTGCTGATGTGCACGTCCTTCTGGATCTTCTCTGTGGCCTCGGCTATGAGCTTGCAGGCTTGCTTGTGTTTGGGCCAGTGCTTCACCTGACACTCCCTGTAAAATGCAACAGCATCAACTGAACTTTGTATTTTATTTATTACTATTAATATACTTTATACAGCAAGAACACATGAAATATATTATATCACTACTTTCAGCAGCTTGAGTCAACTGTTATCAGTCATAACCCAAATCTCTTGACTGGCAGGTGAGAGCTGGAAAGTGGATGAACTGGTAAATCTTAGGTTTTGCCTTCAGGCTGTGCTTCCCCTTCATCTTGACAGTCCAGCACAGTGTCTGCTTTGAATCTTACCTGTGACAGTACCATTCTCCCTGGCATCGAGAGCATCTCTTTGTAGCCTCTTTTCCACAAAATCCACACTTTGGTTTGTCAGGGAGTAAGCTCTCCATCACATCCAAGTTGTATGTCTGAGCCAGTCTAGTTAAAATAAAAAAAGATTATTCACAGCGCCAGAGCAGGACTGCGCTGATTCTCTGTAAATTCACTGCTAAGTTGGACTTGTGCTGCCAGGATTACCTCTGCGCTTGTTGCTTCAAGTCACTTTCTGATAGGTTGAATGTTCCTTTGACTTGATACTTAGCTATTGCCTTCCACTTCCCAGAGTTCTCTCGGGCAATGTGGTTCCACATTTCTGGGATCTATAAATGAAGCGCCGAGGACAAATGCGAGTTCCTTAGTCTCCAGGTTGAGTGATCGGTTGCCAGCGTTACTTTCATGAGGGGGGAAAGTGCTTTGAAAATCCCAGCATTTTCAGGGCCTTGAACTCCCAAAACTAATACAGATTACATAACATTTATCTTTACTGAACGTCAGCCTTAAACCAATTCATACCATGTCAAAGAAGTCTTCAGTGTGGCTGCATTTTGTTCATATAAATGGGCAAAACTGTCGAGAGTAAACTTTGCAAAACACAGCTGCTAGTCACAGCTCAACAACCAACTTTTGTGTTTTAACGCTAAAGATTAAAATGTTAACCAATCAGAATTGTCATATTTCAACAGCTTTGGTCTAATAATACTTTGAAAATGACAGACACATCCAGCGACAGCTTCTAACGAGTCTGCCAGTAGCAGCAGCTGCACCCAGATCAGTCTTGATGTGAAGCCCTCTCTTTCATCAAAATGCAAAAGTTAAATCCCAGTGGGAATTGTCAAATTAGGTTAAAATGATTTAATATGTTGCAAAGACTAGCTTTTTATGTTTATTTCTAATTCATTTAGGCCAACAAGGCTTGCAGGTGGAGAGCACTGTGGCTCATTAAGTTAATCTAGAGAGAAAGTTCAGTTATCTAACAAGTATGATAATGAGTTTATGCTATTTTCCTATGACCAATGTATTGGTTAAAGACAATCTGCAATTTTGCTCGATCAAGGCTGTTTAAACTGACCACAGCCCTAGTAAATGCATAGGGACACACTCATATGATAGAGGTATGGACACATATGTGAGTGTGACTGTACCTGTTCCAAAATTAGCTCTTTTTTTGGAGGAGCTGGGTCTGTAACGGCAAGATGAGCCAGGAAGCGCTGCAGCTCTATCAGGTTTGGAAACTGATCAATCAGCACATCTGTCAAGAAACCCCGGAGCTGAACATGAAGGATAACAAATAAAACAGCAGCTAAAATAACAATTTCAAAAAAGTCATAATAACATGAGTCTGTATGACAAAAACAGTGTTATTACAAGAGGATGCACAAGGCTCTCTGGTTATATAATTAATGTAACAGGAAGAGGATGACAAAGCTTATAATAGGAGGAAACATCTTAGTCAAAACAACTTGGAAACTGAATTTGTGCCCAAGCAAGAGAGGAGATCAGATATGTTGTTGGAGGACAATGATCTGGCACTCACACACTTCCTTAACATCAGTTT
This sequence comes from Acanthochromis polyacanthus, assembly GCF_021347895.1. NCBI lineage: Eukaryota > Metazoa > Chordata > Actinopteri > Pomacentridae > Acanthochromis > Acanthochromis polyacanthus. Next base: position 10,841,743 of record NC_067117.1, on the reverse strand, counting down.
ACAGCGAATATTCAGTAAGAAGAGGAGTTGTTTGATCAGATTCAAAATGAGTTTAGACATTGTTGAAATAAAATACCGCAAAAAGCAAGGCAAGCAGCAAGACAAGGCTCAGAACACAAGGTTATAATGCAGTCATTTAAAGTTGCAAAAAGTCAGTCCAAATGTCACTCACCTTGAGAAGCTGGTTCTTGTTGAAACTGTTGAAGTCGTATTTCCTTTGGCAGTCCTCCTTTAATAACAGATTGTAAAGGGAAAGCCAGACCTGGCCATCCAATTTTGTCATCTTTAAATGATCTTCAGCAGGAATCTTCTGCCATTTGCCATTTATGTACTTTTGTACTTCACCTGCAGTAGGAGACAGCAAGCAGACAAGTGAGTGAAAGGTTAGTTACCAGGCCAAAAAACGTATTTTACCTTTTGGGTGGCTGAAGGCAACAGCGTTTATAGCATCGTTTGGACAAAAACTTGGAAATGGTGAGCCTGGCTCTATTCAAAGGTAATAAAATCCAAAAAATACAATATGTCTGGTTTGTTTTATCAAACTGGCTGGCTGTTTGCCCTTTGTTTGATCTATGAAGCACGCTAAGCTAATTTTCGTGTTTCTCTGCCTTCAACAGATAGGAGAATTTAAGGGTGTATTTGAAATGCTTGCAGTGTGAGTTACCGTCTCTGCAGCGACTCCAAGGGCAGCAGTCAATCAGCTGAACCAGCACACAAGGCACATTATGCGTGCACAGCATACGACTGATAACACTGATACTGAAAGGAAAAAGAAGACACACTCATTTTGTCAGTCGCATTGTGTTTCTCAGCATCAGCATCTCTGTAGCAATGCTGAGTGTGAATGCACAGTTTTAGCTTGGAAATATTACATCGTTTTGTCAGAATAGAATTGTAAGTAAATTCTCAGACACCACTGCCATACCTGTCAGTGTGATCTGTGATGTAGCGCAGCACAGATACAGCTTTCAGGGAGATTTCAAACTCCAGCGCAGCGCTCTGCATCTGCAACTCCTTCACAAAGCGAAACACACGGCGTGACCGATCATTTAAAGGAAGAGTGAGTCTAAACAATGTCAAACAAAACATACATCTCAGACTTTTACCTCAATAGTGCTTATCACTTTGTGTTGGTCATGAGTCAAAGCACATTCCTTGGTTGCTTCACTGGCCAGCAAGGTGAGTTTGCGGTGGCAGTAGTCCACCAAGTCAAGAACAGAATCATCAGCAGCCTCACATGAATCCTGCACAAGACACACAACTGTTTCAAACACGAAGTGTAATAAACAACAATGTTTAGAAAGAATAAAGAGTTTCCACCGCCTTTCTGTATCAAATAAAATCTTTAAGATGTTTAAAATACACTGCTAATAATATAGAAATCGAGACATTTGATTTACCTGATGAAACATTATTGTCTCAAGTAGGTTTATGATTGTGGCTTCATGGTGGATCTAAGAAGGAGACATTAGAGAACAAATGAATGATGATGACATGATGATCATCTTTTATGTCTCATTTCACACTCACCACCATGTAAAGATGAAATGTGTTCTTCGGATTGAAGTCTTGCAGCTGACATAAGATTGGAAACACTTTTTGCTTCCATACCTCGACAACAATCATCTCATGGACCAGGACAGGTATCTGGAAACAAGGAGGAAATCTCTCACCTTAAGAGACTTGCTGTACAATTGCAGGGCTTGTTTAAATGCCACTGACATTTGAACATCACATATGTGTAGTGATGGCTGTTACCTTTCCGTACGACACCAGGAGCTCCTTGACGAATTCATCTTGCATGGCAGAAGCGTTCAGAATTGCCTGCATGTTGAGTTTCTCAATATACTCATGCTGTCTGAACCACCTGTTAACACATAGAGAAGAATCACAACACAACACACACAGTACATTTTATGAATACCTACATTATGAACCATTCAGACTTCTGAGTTGGTCTGTGACAGGTTTACCTTATTTCCCCACTGTAAACACACAGAACTAATATTTAGTTTTCATGCACCACATTCCTGAAATGAACTCCTAGGAAACGAGAAGTTTGCCCCGACTCATTTCTTTTACAACAAGGATCAGCCTTTATTGTAATAAAATACAAACTGTTTATTCAAATCTTGCTCATATCTTACCCACTAATATTTTAAGTCATATATCAAGCACTTTGAAGTACCTTACTGATGAAAGATGATACACAAATAACTTGCCTTGCCTTCAGAAAAATATTTTGTAAATAATATTTCCAATATATATTTGGGCAGACTTCCAATTTCTGCCTCTCTGCTCCAGCATAAAAAAATCTGAAATAAATGAGTGCTGCGTTAAAGTGTCAAGTCTCAGCTTTAATGAGAGGAGATTTACATAAAAAATGTCATAAAAGATGTAGATTTTTGAGCACACTGCACCAAATTTTCACACGAGTTAAAAGTAACTGCACATTTGGCTGCTAAATGTTTTTGTGCAGCTGTGTATCTTTCAGTGTAAGCCCAGAAACAAAAGGACTCAGACATGGTTAAAGTTGACTGACAGTTGAAAGTTGCCATTTAGATTTGGAAAATGGTTTTCTGTCAATATGAGGAATAATAAGGAGACAATGGACACAAAAAGGTTTTAAAAAATGAGGCTCAAAACAAAACTGAACTCAAAAGGAGATAATGTGCTAAATATACCCAACAAATTCGACAGTTGGGTGCATCCTATATATAGCTGCACAGAGAAAAGATTTAAAATGCAAACAAGCTAGTAGATAGAGGACGATAAGCCTCATAGATGAGTGTGTATTTGCATGGAGATAAAAAGAAAATTATGTTCACCACAGCATACAAACCACTGAGAAGCGTCAAAACTGCAAGTTCAGGTTGCATGCATAAACCAAAGCAGCTGTAGAACAACCTTATGTGAACTGACAAAAAATAAATAAAATGAACCTCTCTCAAATTGATGGAAAGAGGAAGTAGAGAAAAAAGGAACAGCCCAAGAGCCAAAACATCACATTTTCAAACATAGGGGTTCTTCTGTTATGGCTTAGGGATCTATGGCTGTCACTTCCCTGGCATTTATTAATGACTTCAACACTGAGCAACACAGCAACATTTTCTACATTCAGACCAAAGAGCTTCTTATGGTGAAGAGGTGCAATATCCTTGACAAGCCGAGAGTCACCTTTTGTCCATCTGTCTGAGTTTTATTCCATTTGCTGCAGACCAGAGTAAAATAAAAATAGATTCCACCACAAGCAACAGCTGAAGTTTGCTGCAGTGAAGGCCTGGGAGAGCATAACCCAGCAAGAAGCAAACATCTGCTGTCTCTGGGTTGAATTCTTCACTCTTTTATTGCTAAGGGCTTTAGACAGTCTTTTCAATTACTTTTGACCCTGTAAATTTTGTCTGCGTGTTAAAGACTAACTGCGTGTTAAAAGAGTGATGTTGTGCCTCACAGAAAAAGACCTATTTTTTTACTTGATAGCAGTAGTTAAAGATTTCTACAGATATTTTCCCTCCTCCTTATCAGTATAATTATGCACATCAAGATCTACAAGCAATGTACATCACAGCAGACACATCAGACAGATTTCAGAAAAAGTTTCAGTTGTGGAAACATTCAAATTTACTTGAAATGACAAAATATGCAAATGTTAACAGCATATTAATTATTATTGTGGCGAATGAACAACTCAGCTTCACTTTCTGATTTGTTGTCGAAAGGACAATGAGACTGCAGTGGACAAGGAAGACAGACATGTTTTTGTGTTTTTTCATGTATAAAATTTACAGCAATGCTTTACCTGAACTCCCCTATTTAGCATTTAGAAGCACTAATTATACATTTAATAAATTCTGAAAAGCTACTCTTCTGCTAAGGAAATGAATTTAAGTGAAAACATTTGATGTCGCAGAACAAAAATGTATTAAAGCGACTTTTTATACTCTCTTGAATATAGTTTATTCTCCTCGGTTTCAACATTTATCTTACGTTATCGACTTTAGCCATGCTAAGCTAACCTACGTCCTCTCTTGCTAACGTTAGCTGGCTCATCTCACCTCTCAGAGCCGATTTCCTTGAGAGAGAAAGTTTCCAGACTTTGAACGAACCCCTCCGCTTCCACCGGCAGAACGACCGACGTCTCCATGCCAGTGCGAGAGATTACTCTGTAAGATACCCGGTAATAAGTAAGTAAATTTTACCACAACTTTAGTAGACTTAGTTGTGATGCTAACTAAGGATATCCATACCCGTTGTCATGGTTACTGTAAACCAAGCGCAGGCGCACAGAGCAGTTTGTGTTCGCCGCCATAGAGGGGCAGCAGATCCGCAAATAACACCTACAACCTAAACCTACAACCAAATCTGTGTATCAAACATTGATATATATTGGACAGTGAGTGTTATAAACCTGCCTAAAAGTCCACAGTGATAGTGAAAATATGTATGATCACTCATGTATCTCAATTAAAGCAAAAGTAATACATTAAAATATGAAAAGTAGGAAAGTATTATCAAATACTTCAAAAAAATTGGCTGTACACTAAATAATATATTATTAGATCCCTATTATTGCCCAATGAGTGTGTACCTTGACATGTACTGTTGCTGTATGTCAAAACTGAGCAAATTTAAGTTTTGTTTATTACATTGCTCCACTAATATATTAATTTGTCAGTTCCTGCATTTTTATTTTTTAGCATTGTTGATTTTGTTTTTTAACTGATACAGGCATGTACTCTTGTTTTTGCAACTTCATTTTGCTGAGTGGATTTATTTTATGTGCCTAGGAACCATTGAAAACAAGGGTTCTCATTCAATCTTTTCCAAGAAATGTTAAATAAAATTACATAACAATGGAAAAGCCAATCGCATTTTGTAAATCAAATTTTAGATATCTAAAGTAACTACTCAGTACATTTTCCTCTGAATAGTCAACATGTAATGTGAATCCATGTGTAACTTAAAAGCATATTAAATCTAAAGATTGTTGGCAAGTGTAAACACAAAGCTATTCAAAGTATGACGTCAGACCTTGTTCATCTGCTTGCTCCGGTGCTTCACTCTGACACTTACTGCTAAATTATATTGAAAGGAAAACTTTTAGATGTTTGGTGACACTCTTTGTTCTAATACAACTCATTTGATTCCATGAAATTCAGCCTGCTGGTTTTGGGAACTTCAGCATCAGTGTGATTTGTCAGAAATTTCAAAGATATTTTGTGTGTTTTTAAGACCTACCATCTATTGGGTTTATTAAATACGCTGCTAACATTTTCTGATAATTAAATTCCATATAAAATCTAAAGTCTCAGGGCTGACAAAACTTGCCAAAGGGGCTGTACCACTGCAGAGAATAATGTGTTTTCTGTCCTTTATGTCAGGATATCTGTTATATAATGAGAGTTAGATGATCTAGGGTTAATAAGTCACAGGAATAAAAACAGTGAAACTGAGCATGGAACCAGTAATACAGCAGACATTTTTAGCTTTAGTTTAATTTAATAATGTATATAACAAGGTAAGCAGGGCTGATAGACAGCCAGACTAATTTTTGCATCATAAACACTATTTTCCTGTGTACAGTATTCACCTTCATCATTGGACTTGAAGACCTGTTGATTCCAGTTCTTTATGAAAAGATTCAAGATTGCTTTAAAAAAGAACTAAGCAAACAAAATTACAAAACCCTATGCTCCTCTCACTAAAGGCATCTTTGGTTGAGGCATCTCTGTGTCTTTCAGTCCAATGGCTTCGTGTCACTTCCAGCACACGATGATGTTGGGATCATTTTCCAAACGTTCATCCAGCTCCTGGTAGCTAATCCCTGTTAAATGAGGACATTGTCAGAAGCCTTGTTTTCCCATCATCGGCTACACCAGGATCAAACAGAGCTTTAAAACCTGCCTGTTTTGCAGCAGATCTCATCATAACTATGACAACCGGTGTAGAGTCGAGGCGGCCTGCTTCTCTCGTCTCGGATCACCTTCACAGGATACTTCTGCAGCCGTCGAATGAGAGCCTTCATCAGTCCAAACTGGATAAGCCTCCTGAGAAGAAACACATAACACACGCACGTAAGATGACATTTTCTGACCAGAATTTATTATGTCTTTTCAGGAATTGATAAGTCCAGCAACACTCACCTCTCATCAACCCTTTGAAGTTGCAGCGAGTAGCGGGAGCAAAGGTCTCGGACTGTGGTTCCTGGACTCAGACCACAGTACAGCTGGAACACATCTCTGAGGCTGGCACGCTTCTGACCTGACAGTGACAGGAAGAAACAGTGCAGTGAACATCATAAAATAAAGGAGAGGTAACACTGAAGTTCATGAATCCTGACCCGTACTTACCCTGCTTAGTAACGTAGTTGAGACACTCCTCCTGAATGGACTTGTCATCTATGAGGCTCTGGACTTTGGGAGTGGTGCAGTACACATTAGAGTACTAGGAAAGGTAAAAAGGCACAAAACAACCAACAAAAACAAGTCAGCTCTTAGATAGTTACCACAAAGCACCGGTGACTAATGAGGAAAATATCAGAGATTTTTAGAATAATCAAAAGAAGAAAGAAAAGGGTATTCAATTTTAATACTCTGAGAATAAAGTTGGAAATTTACCAGAAAAATGAGTCATAACCTTTCAATAAAAGCTGCCCTTTGGGGTAATGTCCAAACAATCACATCTTTCTCTCAGAGTATTACAGTAAACCTGCCAGTGGGCTTAAAAGTCATTTTATGTTTGAAAAAAATAACTAAAATTACATAATTTCAAAGAAAACTGTAAAAACTGAATCATTTTTCTTTTGTTTTAAATCAGCCTTTGAACTACTCAGGCCTGCTGTGCAGCTCAGTCAGAAGAATTAAACAAATGTAAGCTTAAAATTATGGTATTTATTAAAAATCATTTCATTCTACATGTCTCATTTTTATCAAAAATGCAAAATAATGAAGTATTTGCTTGAAAAGCATTCAGTAAAACAAACAAAAAATTAATCCTGCATTCCTCAGTGTAACTGAAAAGTCATGAGTGAGTCAGCTGAGATCAACGATCACATAACAAAAGTTCAAGAATTATTCTGCTGAACTGCAGGCTGTTTTTACAGACCAGAGAGGAGACAAGTATGGACACAAATTAACAGTGGAAGTAGTAATATATCAACACAATGTACAGACATCAGTTTATTTCCAGTATCTGTAACTCCAGTTGGCATTTGGAAAAAAGATGTACATGCTGATTTTAGATTTTTTTTAAATAAATATGAAAATAAATACAACTTTTCCTTGTTTCTTTGTTTTCATCACATATTTTTGCATCATTTACGGAATTATGACTTTGTTATACTGCACAACATACATTTTGTGGTTGTCGTTCTCTCTACTTTTCACCATGGTTTGTACTGATTAGTTTCACGCGCATACTGCAGTGAAAAAAAGTACAAAAATATGACTGGAGCAAAACAATGCAGCGGAACTGCTTGTGGTTCAGAGGGTTAATGTATTATTTTCTGAAAAAGCGGCCCTAATGCTCATTCACAAATTATTCCGCCACACTTCAGATGCACAGTTGAAGGGGAAAAGGTCAAGTGTGTTGTATGGCGAGTGTTTAATACCTGGAATATTGACACCAGAGTCACTACTCCATAATACCTGCAGGAGAAAAAGGAGTATAAAAGTGTAGCTTTTTTGTTGCACATCATTGATGAGAAATAGGATAGAGGCTTACTCCCACTATAAGTACAACACCAAAGTGCTGCCCTTATCTGAGCTTAACTTTGTGTAGTGCTTTGCTCATTGAAATATACTTACAGGAGATTCTGCACCGCGATGCGAACGAGATTCAGCTCTACATCCGCTTCAGCAGAGATTTTCTGAATGTGTCTAAAGCCATCGATGTAGGGCAGGATCTGTAGTAAACAACACACAGCAGAAGGTTTAGGATTGGACTAAGCTCCATGACCTTAATTGCTGGATTAAGAAGAACCACTACAGAGTTGTAAATAAGTTAATCTACTAGAAGAATAACACATTTTTGCACCGAACAACACCTTCTTCAACACTAATCCCTCCCACAGTCAATAAAAAGTGTTTAATCGCTGATCTTTCTTCTCATGCTCTGTAGTTTTGTCACACCTTATCTCAGTGTCACTTGTTATCAACAGGCACTTGCTCTTGATAGAGAAGGCCTACCTGTTGAGTGGTGAGGTCCCACTGAGATTTGATAAAATGGTCTTTGCACTGGGTGAAGACAGGCACATCGTATTCCTGGACTATCGGGGGATCCTTTCGCAGCTGGATGAGCTTTAGGTGGATGGTGTTAGACTCATCTAAAAGACATACAAATAGACAACTTTAAAAAAAAAAAAAAAGTTGAATAACTACTGTTGCTGCCAATCACTATGTTTTTTTCTTCAGAGCCAGAAGCCTGTACATTCAATGTGAAAGTTTATTTGGAACACCTGTAGTACCTAATGTAGTGTCATTTAATACAACAGCTCTGCTATACACTCTACTTTAACATCTACATTTTCAGTTTTGTTGATGTAGTCAAAAAGGTGATATTTCTACTTTTATTACTGGGGTAATGTCTGGTGCTTGTTAATACCCACTGCAGATCTTTTAACAGCGGAAGAATGAAATATACACTGTCGTTCTAACAGTTTAGGGTCACTTAGAAATGTCCTTATAGTTGAAAGAAAAGCATTTTTTTCAATGAAGATACCATTAGATTAATCAGAAATACAATCTAGACATTGTTAGTGTGATAAATGACTATTCTAGCTGGAAACAGCTGATTTTTAATGAAACATCTCCATAGGAGTACAGAGGAACATTTCCAGCAACCATCACTCCTGTGTTCTGATGCTACATTGTGTTAGCTAATGGTGCTGAAAGGCTCACTGATGATTAGAAAACCCTTGTGTAGTTATGCTAGCACATGGGTGACCCCAAACTTCTGAACAGTAGTGCACATGAAATATTACATATTAAAACAATAATAATTTTGTTGAAGCTGAGAAATAAAACACTTTGTCAGTCTGTGCATTTAAATAAATTTCAAACTCAGCAACATATCCACACTTTTTGTTGAATCCCACGCATCTTTGTCACAAAAAACAATTACATATTATGACTCAGATTGGTGCCAGTGGAACTGGAGTGTTAGACAAAGTAAGTGGAATAATAAAGGAGGAGGATTACCTCCACATTCTTTTGGTAAACCACAAAACATAAGTCAAAGGGTTGTAGACTGCCCACATGACAAAGTCCTGACTTGAAACCCCAATAAGAACTTGTGAACTGTGTTGAAGACACAGGTCTGTGTCAGAAAGCCGATAAATTTAGTTTCACTGAACCAACTATGCCAAAAGCAGCAGTCAAAGATTCAACCAGAAGCTTGTGGATGGCATCAAGTGATGTTTAACCAAATATTAGCATTACTGTATGTATATTATTGACCTGGCAGTTTAGTCATATTTTCAAAAAAGCTATAATAAATATATTTAAGAACCAAAATGCATGATTGTCTTTTCTTTACAAAGATGCATGTGTTTCCATCATTCCATCGTAGAAAATCTTCAGTTACAGGAGACGTTTTCAAAACTATTCCAAGACTTTCACAGTCAACAACTCAGGGCTGTTTATGTAACACATGAAGACATACTTTGCATTCCACTGCATCTTCATTATATATGTAAAAAGTACTGATGGTTCTGGAAAATACATCGCAAAACACAGAATAATACCTATGGGTAATGTGCAGGCTCCTGTGGCGTTCAGTTCTTCTAACAAGGTCGACATGATCGGTAAAAGTTTCTGCTTGCTCTCCTCATTAGATATAAAGCCACTCTCCAGCTGCAACACAACAAAGCAGAGAAATACAAAGGAGGTTATCTCTAAGATGTCTCACTGAAACAACATGATAAAAAAAATCCCACACAGATACGACAATGAATCGCTCATTACCTCCAGAGTTGTGAGGTATCCAGACAGCTTCTTGACAATCGGCTCGAGGGCACACGTATTGGTCTGGGCGTCGCAAACTAGGCCGAGGTTAAAGAGGAGGGCATTTCGGCTATACTTTTTATGTTCGATGCACACAGGACAGCCGATTAGCTTCTTTCCCATAGCAGTGCTGTAAGTATAATGAAAAAGAGATGACATTAAAACTCAATATAGGCAAGAAAGCAGCATACCATTACCAAGAAAACATGAATAAATTACAGATTTTAAGACAAAAAAAATAGAATGCATTAAAGATTGACCAATTGCAAGTCTGACTGATAATTGGATCTGATATTCAGCATTTTTCAGACTGACTATAATATAAATTCATGAAAAAAATGTGCTCATATAGCTCTAATACACTCTTCCACCCAAAGCAGAATCTGATCAGTCAAACATAAAGTGTAGTAGCCAAACAGCACTAAAGGGTAACATTTCAAAAGCTCTCTTTAAATTAAACATATATGAACAAAGTCATTTCAGCAACACTGTGTTCATGGTTGTGATCTTCTAATCTTATGTGGCTAGACTCTCTGGCTGCACCATCATCACACCGCTACACAGGAGCACAAACTCCGGTGTGATTGCATTTTGTTACATCAGTCATGGGAAGATCTACATCTGTTGAGTCAGACTAGTGTTTTGCGAGATTTTCACTTCTAATGCGACTCTATGTCAGTTTGACTACTCTGAATCTGCATCGGCCCTGAAAAAAACATATTAGTCAACCCCTACAATGGATTATGGCAAGGAGACAGATAAATGGATTTAGAATACATACACTGTTATTAATTTGTTTTGTAGTTCTGGCTTGGTGATAATATAAACTTGAACTGTGTCAAAGAGCTCCCGTGAAATGTATTCCTCTGGGACCTGTCAGGAGAGGACACAGGAAACACAAAATATATCCAAAAATCCAGTTTAACATTAATAAGAACATTGATTCAAACTGTAAATGCTTTATACAGAAAGAAGCTAACAATAAGGACAGTTATGAAGGTAATTATAATGGCAGTAGCTGTAATAACTACCCAGAGTGAAACTGTTAAATATGAGCTCCACTTTACCAAATGTAATATCTGCACACTTACCTGATATGTTATCTTTGGGCCCAGAGTAGGATGAAACTCACTAAAAAATATACACTCTATTCGAGTGGGCATGCCCATCATACTTTTCTTGGCCAAGACACCCTCATTCAGAGGTATAAAAACACGGTTTCAGTCTGTTGAGTGTCTTCCCTGTTTACCTTCAGCTGAATAACAGCTCACGCTAGCTTCCAGCTTTACCGTTGAAACACCGGCTAGTGACTAATTTTAAAATACATTGAGGTAGTTCTAACGTTAAACAACGGCCTAACAAATAAGCTGTTTATTAATTTAACCAACGTCTGTCCGTCCCATATGTCAAATTCTCCAACAATTCACCACATCCATGCACGTAGGAACAACAATACTGCTGCCTTCAGGGACTCTGCGTTACTTACGGACGCAAATAACGAACGAAAGAGAAATTCGTTGCTGGTGTATCAAAAAAACATTTAAACATTAAAATAATGATACAAATTTTGTTGTGTTTTGTATGAAATTATCACTTAGCCGTTTTGTGACTGAGCAAGACCCTGGAAGGCAGCTTCAACTACTTCAGAATGGGTACGTTAGCTAACAGTTTCACTTAGCATCAACCTATCACATGTTTTCATCAACTTAAACTACATCAATATTTTTTAGCTAAATATGTTATCTTGCCCACTGCTACTTGCAGCTTACATGATAGCTCATTTTGTAGCATACCCTGCTGTAGAGCGTATATTTTCCGCAGTACGTGAATGTAACACTATTCATTAGAGTCACGGCTGCGCAGTCTTTGACGCATGTAGAGACGTTTCCGTTAAAAGGAAGCTTTGGTGAGGTTTTCTGCGCCATGTGTAGGAAGCAAAACACGCAGGGTCAGCCATCGTGCTGTCCGATTCCTGAAAATGCTGTTTAAATGTCATGTAGGGCGATAAAAGAGACACATACAACGCAGTTATTGGACCACTGACCGTAACTATCGTGATGCAGCGACTTGAGCTGGAGTCTAGACAAACTGTGCTATGAAGCTAAATGAATAACGATGCAGAAACAGTGTTTGTGTTAAACATGTGGAGAAGGTCACTAAGTGCAAGTTACAGGTGTTTTGGCTGCAGGAGTGTTGGACCAAAGGTAACTGATTTACTAGATTTTTGTCTCAGGGAAGTATTGTCACATGCTACATGTTTTGTAGACAGTAAAAGAGCAGAGTGTTGACAGACAGTATCACAATATGTGATGTTTCTGTAGAACTGTCAGAATGAATCTGTTACTACGGAGTTATTTGACTGGAGCAGCTAAAATACTAATAATACTAACTGGTACACAAGTAAGCATAAATGAGGCTCTGTTAGTTTATTGATTCATTTGTCTATTGATGGGATTTTACATTGAGTTAGTATTTAAAGGAAGATGTCTATGGGAAACATGTCTAATTGTAGATTTTTAAAAACATATTGTGATTTGTGATGTTATTTGTAAAACTGTAGCTTAATATGTATTGTGGAATAGATTTTTAAAAAACGTGATAAATCCTTACAAGACCCCATCAAAACAGTAACCGCTCAATATACTATTACAAGAAACATAAACTACTTAAATCATGTATTTAGTGTCAAAATTATCAAAAATGAAATAACTCCAAGAAAAAAACTATAAATTTAAAAACTCTCTGACAATGTAGTACGTGATTGTAACATTATTGGCTTAGGAGCAGCATCTAAGTTTTGCACATTCTGCAATCAAGTTAACAATACCCATTGTGCTGCATACTGTATATCCTTGATTCCATTGCTCAGATTGCAAATTTGGTTAGAAACTACAGAACTACTAAGTCCTACTGTGGAAATACAGAATTAAATGTGTACGGAAAACCATTCTAAAATATCCAGCAGCAGGCTGAATCCCATACCCGACCAGTAAATCTAAAATGTGAACGAATTATAATAGGCACAAGAGAAAGGAGGGATACGTGTTTATTAATGTGTGATGGTGAGGTAGTGACAAAACAAAAAAACAGTTGCTCAGAGGATCAAAAATAACTACATGATTTGTTAGAAATAAATCAGTCAGCTATTCATTGTCCTCCATATAATCTTGATTGGTCAAATGTTTCTCTGTGTACCAATACATACACCTGCAGAGTGAAACCTATTTTTGTCGTTTGTTTGTATGAATGTTCTCTTATGAATTTATTACTTGTTTAATTTTTGTATGTCCAAACTGGCACATTTCAAAGTCTCAGACTGGATATTTAGTTTGATTCAGAGTCAAAAGCTCTCAGGCATTAATTTTCCATTCGTTTTGATAAGAAACAAACAAAAGGATGCAGAAAAAAATTAAGAAGCTATGTTCCCCCATTTTTTGGTAGGTTTCAAAAATCTTAAAATTATCATCTTTGTTTTAAGTGTAAGAACAGTACATAAGCTCAGATTAGTAGGAACCCATCTGGACAGTATTAGACCATTTAGATATCTAATAATAATGTGACATAACCTAATGTAATCCTTCACTGTGCTGGAATTGATGAATGTTTGTAACTTGCGGGTGAGATGTGTCTCCAGCGTACGTTAATCAGACGTGTTTGAAACAAATGTCAATTCAGAAATTAAACCACAGTGCTAAAAACCTCAGCTGGAATGTATGTATTGTTTTAGATTTGAGTCTATTTAGAAACTCCTTTATATGTGGTGCTTTCAGGGAGTTTGGAGTTCCCACGCTGTGCGAACATGCAGCTCTCCAGTTTTACCTGCAGGCAGGATCACTGCACTTGAGGCGCTGGACTTCTGGAGGAGGCGCTTTGAGGAGCGAGGTGTGATTGAGCCTGACCAGTCCAGCCAGCACATTGTTGCTCATCTGCTGGGAGCTAAAACTGTGAGTTCAAATCTGCTGTGTCGCTTTATGTAATCTCTCAGCAAATGCACATTTCACAGATGTGAGAAATATTTATGTGGCATTTCTTTATGCAGATAGAAAATCTGGAGCGGGAGAGGTTAACAGAGTTTCTCAGCCAAGAAACAGCAGAGCAGGTGTGGAAGCTCTGCACTCGCCGTCTCTCCAGGCAAGTTCCTACATAAAACTTTGTGCCTTCAAATGGTTTTTTACTGAGAATACTCACAAGCCCATGTCTTTGGTGTAGAATGCCGGTGCAATATGTGATTGAGGAGTGGGACTTCAGAGACCTGACACTGAAGATGAGGCCTCCTGTGTTCATACCAAGACCTGAAACTGAGGTTGGAGAGGACAAACAGAGACTGTGCATGTGCACAAGGTACAATAAAAACCCTATGAATAATCACACATAACCAGTAGTGTTTTTTTGTCTTTTTGTTGGTGCAGGAGTTGGTTGAACTTGTGCTCACTGATCTGCTGATGAAACTTGGGACTGGAGTGGGTGCAGACACTCCGCATACTTGCTTGGAAGTGGGATGTGGGTCTGGTGCCATTTCCCTTAGTCTGCTGAAGAGTCTGCCTCAGGTGAAAAAGCATTTATTCTAGGAAATAGAGGCTATATTTAACTAGCAGCATGGTATTAGGAATGGCATTGTCCGTCAGTCCACTTTTGCCTGAAATATCAAAGCAACCACTGATGACCATGAAATTTTCTAAATACAATTATGGTACCAATTGAGTTACCCCTTACTTTTTCCCTTGCACCAGCAAGTGTTTACTTAATCAGTGAAATTACTCAACATCTAAGAGACGGAAAATGGACACAAACATTCTCTGTTTGTACATTACATGTGTTATTGAGTTTAGTGTTCAGAACATTAGTGGTTTTGGGTGAAATCTCCTAACAGCTGTTGCCATTGACATTTGTAGAGACCCTGACATTTCCTCTAGCAAAAAAAGTAAAACTAATAGCATGTAATGATCAAATGGTAACATGTTGTACTAATCATACTGGCTAGTCAGAAGCATGGTAGTATTGCTATTATGATGCTGACATTAAGAGACTCTTGACTGGCAATCTAAAAACAAACCAAAATCTACATCAGATCCAGGGAATCATATTTTTTTTCAGTCCACACATACAACTTCCTTGTTAACACTTGGTGCCAAAAACAACCGTAGGTTTAGCTCGGTGTGTTGACGTGTAGTAGTCAAGTTGACATTATTCATTTATATAGTTTAGTTTGAGAAGCTAGAATAATATATACGAAACCAAATCACATACTTGACCAATTTAAAAAAGAAAGGTTTAGTCCCTACAAAATTGCATGTGGAAAACCCAATGAAACCAAAGATTTATTGAGAGCGAGCGCTTGGTGATAGAAGTAGCAGCTAATGAAGCCTCAGGCAGAGATTAGGAGACTGCAGAAGTCTTCTAAACTCACTTCTTTCTAACTAAACACTCAATTTTCAAGTTGTACTCTGTCGTCTCCCCAGCTGATTTCACATCTATCAATTTTTATACAAGTTTTTTTCACATTACACAATGCAGATGTGCTCCCCAAGACTCTGGTGTGCAGAGTTCAGCTTTCTCATTTAGCTTGGCTTTTGCGGATGCATAAATAAGCGCAGAAGTGATTAGTCATTTAACTGATCAGTAAATACAGAGGGATTATATTTATTATTAACTGGCAGAGTTTCAAAAAAAGTGAATAATGGGTTTTTGTATAAATTGAACACATCATTTTATTTCAGCCAGTAATTTTGTACTTTTTGGTATCTTGTGATGTCCATGTGTGTATTTTGACATTCTAAAAAATAAACAATTTTTTTCTTACAAAAACCAATACTTCTGGAGGCTAATAATAACACATACTGATGACAGAAATCATGAGGTATATCTATTCATCAGACACACGTGGTCCAGTGAAAGGGCTTTCTAGTAAAATACACTGTTGTCCACACATCATAAAACGTTGTACATATTCTCCACTCACTCTGACAAAAACATTCTCTGTACTATCTGGTCGTAATTTTATTAAGCTGTCGCGTTTTATTTGTGCGTCTCTTATATTCACAGATGGTGCAGTAGTAAAAATGTGTGAATTTATTCATGTTGTTAAACTGACAAATAGAAATTCTGCCTGAGGTAGTTGTATCTGATCGGTAAAGTGCAGTTTTTCATTGCTGTGTTTGTTTCTCGTTTACTAGCTGAAAGCTGTAGCTTTGGATCAAAGCCAGGATGCAGTAGATTTAACAACAGAAAATGCGTTAAGGTAAATGCACCAGAGTGCATGAAGACCAAGTTATAAACATCCTTGACTGTTAATTGTATATACTCCAGTTAAAGACTTAAAAATAATGCTATTTAAATCAGGGTTTACTGTAATGCATAATAGCTTTTCTTCTACAGGTTGAAGCTTCAGGACCGATTGCAGGTTCATCATTTAGATATAATGAAAGGTAAGTGAAAACTCTGCAAATACTGTATTTTTAAATAACATATCTAAGCCCGCTGCTAATAAAAAGCTTTTTTTGGGTGTGTTTTGTCAGATGCAGAGACTGTGCTGAGCCTCTGCAGTCCTGTTTTAGTTTTGGTCAGTAACCCTCCATACCTGTTTTCAGAGGATATGGCGTCACTGGAACCTGAAATTTTGAGGTGACTAGAATACATTCAGCCCTCCTTAATTTATAAGTACTTATAACATATTGTAATAATGCAGTTTATTTATGGATTTGTCAGCAACAATACTTACGTATCTATAGCTGGTACTGATCGCACCATTTAACAGAGTTGTTATCATGTGGTAGATAATAATAATGCGTCTGCCCCAATTTTACAGCATGCTGAAAATAATTGAATTGGCTTATTCAAATCATTCACGAGTGGCTTCAAATCAGTAGACGATAATAAATTGTAAATCCATTTCCAAGAACTCAGTAACTGTTACTATTCCAATTATGTGCTTCACAGGAAGTTACATAAAAGGTGTTGTACTTACTCAGAAACACATTGAAAACAGGATTGTAGGTGTTTGAGCTGACTGGTTAGACTGTACACCAGACTGAAATAGAACATTAACATATTGACCATAAAACTGCACATTGGCCCTCCATAAACATCTGAGAATGTGAAGGAAAACAAAAACAAAATGTACTGTTTCAGCTTCTAAAATTCGATAATAAATACACTGGAAACAATCAAACAAAATTAACTTAAAATGTAATACATGTGATTTATTTTAAGTATTTTGACCATGAATTCTATTATTAACAGAGCTAAGATAGCAGTTGCTGCTACTCTGCTAAGCTAGGCTAGCTACTGCTAGCTAGTTTAGCCAAATTAAACTCTCCATGACCAGATTTAAGAATTTATTTTATTCATTTATTCACAACAATCTTATTTACTAATATGGTGAGTTGTCAGTTTTCAATTTTAATTTCATTTCAATTACCAGAAACAGAAAGTAGAACAAAGTAATTAGCTTCTCACAAGCTAACTTTAGCTTGAAACTGGACTCTGTCTTTGGCTGTGTGTAGTTAACTGGTTGCTCACCAGTTCAGAGTTTAGTTTGAACTATAATATAATTAAATAGGGAATTACTGCATTTGGTTTTGTTGGTTGACGATGTGTAGCAAAGTGTGTCAAAACTTTTATTAATTGTTTAACAATTGTAAATGCTAAATGGGGATTTTAAATGAATAAATTCTTGCCAAAAAATTAAACAGTTTGTACTAATTTTGATATTTGTTTTAAGGTAATCAAAAAATGTTGTGAAACCTTTAAAAATGTACTATTATTTTTCATGAGTGTATTAGGTGCCGTTTGAAAATGTATTTTTTGGAAATACGTGACATTGTACAGATGCATTTTAGCCTTACTTTGGTTTCATCTGCTGTTTCCAGATTTGAAGACCACGCTGCTTTAGATGGTGGTGAGGACGGCCTAAGAGTGATCAAACAGATCTTGGTTCTGGCTCCACAGATCCTGTCAGATCAAGGGTGAGGAACCCTGTTGCTTAACACACGCACATACAAACCCACCTGGGTTTAATTCCTAACGGCAGTGGCGGCGGCTTGTCACAAGAACAGCCTGTTCTGAAAAACACATGTATCGTGTTGCTCTTTAATGAGTTACGCTTTTTAAAAGACTTCCAGTGAATACAGTTCCAGATACATGCCGCCGCTCTCATCTCAAGGTTACTGCTGATAATCCTGTTCTGCTGATAATTCAATTTTAATCCATTTTGTATCGTTTTTTTCTTCTGGTTAACAGTCGTGTTTACATGGAGGTGGACCCCAGACACCCTCCGCTCATTCGACGGTGGGTGGAGGTGAATGTGGGAGACCTGCAATATGTGGAGACACGACACGACATCACCGGCAGGTCCGTGGAGAAAACCTCTTCCTAAATTATTCTGTCATCATTTAACATGCTGTGACTATATGTTGAAGTTGTATTCCGTTTGGCCATCATTATGACTGAATTAAAGTATAAAATGCTGCACAGATAAAATTGCCATCTTTGCACCTTTTGTTAGTTTCTCTTAGACAGATTCAGCATGTGTGACTCTGATTTCTTTTGTTTGTTTCTTAGGCCGCGATTCTGCATCCTTCAGAAAGCGAAGGCAAAAAGGGACCACAAGCTGGATCTGGACTGAGAAACCGAGATCCTATTACGCTGGCTTTAGCTCAGGTCGCCACAGCCTCAGCTTCCCCTGCCCCCACTGAGCCACCAAGCACCGACTCAAGCTGATTTGATCACTCAAAATTCACAATTTGCACAAGCTCAAACAACATGCATGTCACTGTGGCACTCTTAATCTGGCAGCAGGCGTGATTGCGATCCCGCATCACAATAAAAATGTGTGCGAGATGACACAAAAGCAGGCTCAAAGCTGAAGGTAATTACCGCAGCTTTTCTTAGAACCCTCCCTCTCAGAATCTCACCCTCTTCCCAGGAAGCATTCAGTAGTTCTGTGAATCCGCTGATGAACGGTCCTCCCCTTCGCTTGTCCACTCGCTGACTCAGATGCAGGCGGTGTGCATTGTTGAGCAAAAGTACACGCAATGTGGCTTTTACTTCCTCACACAATCATCGTCGCTCGCACACTGTAAGCTCAAAGGCCACAAAGTCTTTGTGTTTCAAAGGTGATTTAAAGCACAAAAAATATTTCGTAACAAGTGTCACAAGAGCAGTCATCATGTGGTGGCTGATGGTGACAGCGTTTCTCTTGAGCCCTGTGAAAAATGCTGACATTTTAGGCAAAACTCATGTTTAAGAAAAGGCTATAAAGAATAGCAACTTAGATTCCAGTTGAGTTTTTTTTTTAATAGAAACATGTACACAACATGTAAAAGGTACAAAAAATGCTTTACTGAGAAAAATGAAATGGCGTAAAAGATGTCTCAGTGGAATCAGTGTACTTCTTAGGAACAGTATGTACATCCAGAACTGATGAGAGCAAAACAGATATGGACAATCTCCTCATCCATCATAAAATAAGAGTAGATTACAGTACTGCGTTTGTCTCGCGAGTCGTCTTTTGTCGGGTGCTTCGCCGCACAGTCCTTGACAAATTAAGTCTGAAACCAGACACGTCAGCATGAACTGAATTTGTACATATTTTGTCAGCAACAACATGACCCTGTGTCCAGCATTTCTGTGACTGGCCTCCGACTGCTGGGGCAGTTATGTTCTTTACAGGCACAAAGGGCCTGTTGACACTTTATTTCTTCCTCTATGTAAGCTGACATTCAGCCATAATAATGGACTCATACTTTGAAGGGATAGTCCTGCAGGTAACGCAGCAGAGGCCTCGGGAGTGGTAGCTGGTCAGGGCAGTCAGTGTGTCTGTTGATGACGAGGCGCGTGAGGTGCTGCAGAGACGGGAGGTTCTGGGGCTTGTAGACGGCCCGCTTCAGTTTTAGTACCACGGACGTCTCCTGACCAGTCTGCTGGGAGGGTTTGGAAGGAGCCTCCTGTTCAACCTTCCCCTCCTCTGCCTTCCTCTCCGGTCCCATGTAGTGCTGCACCAGACTGGGCACGTTGGGGAAGGACGACAGGCTGGGACGGGCTGGGGAGCTGGAGTCGAGCAGAAACTGGGCGCCGCTGTACTGGATCCGTATGCTTGTGGGACCTCGTGCCGTCCTGACCGAGAGGGTCAGCATGTACAGAGGGTGGCTGCTGTCTCGTACCAGAAAGGCTCCTTCAGATGCCTCTTGAAGTGCAGCGTGGGCCTGAGCTGCCGTTACAGCTCCCCAGTACCATCCTGCACACAGATTCCTGAATGTTAGTCACTGTGAAGAGTACGTGCTGTCCTGCCTGTGGCTTAATGTTTAGCACCAAACAAATAGGTAGTTTAACTAAATCTCTTCCAGCAGAAGATAAAACGCACCAAGCAGTTTTTTAAGAATCATATTTGTTTAGGTCACTGGGCGAAAATGTGAACCACTTTTCTCACTGTACCTGAGTTTTCTAGATAGCAGAAGTTGCTGGCAATCGCCCGGAGATCCTTTGTTGGGTCCCATAGTGGAGGGGAGCTTTGTAGGCAGGGGGTAGGAGGTACTGTTCCTGCCCGCATGCCCCGCGGGGCTTCAGTGGACGGAGCAGCGGGCAGAAGAGCTCTGGGGCTGGAAAAAAGATGGAAAACATGGGTTAATGGGCGTTCACAAACACAACACAAGAAATGATTACAGCAGGCTTCAGGCTTCCAGATTCTATCCAGGAATCATGAGTTATTTGTGGCCCTCTGTGTGACAATATTTGTCCTTTTCATGATTTATAATCCTGTTTGTGTTTAATTCTGATTTATGTGTGCTGTTTTATGCTGTTTGGCTGGAACTCATTGTTACTGCTGCCTGAAAAACTGAACCAGGGCTTTTCCTGGTTCAATAAAAATGCTTATCATTGCCTCTATGTTAGAATGAACTAGTTGCTTTTACTAATTCTTTTGTTTAAATGAAAATTTTAGTTTAGTTATTCTAAGAGGCCTGCATTTTAAGGTTAGATGACCCACGTTTAGAATAATAACCCGACAACTTTTACACGCAATTTAACACTAGTTCAAAACCCTCACAGACAGATTTGTGATATTTGAACAAAAAATAAAAAATAAAGAGAAAAGAGAGACAAAGAAAAGTCAACTCACCCGGGTACACAAAGAATCATGCTATTTCTTTAATCCTCTGAGCTTAAAATCCGGTCAAGGTTCCTCCTCAGAAAATAACGAAAACATACAGAGACGGAGCTTTGTCTAAAGAAAAAACACTTTTACTAAAAAACTGAGCCGTTGCATCGGTTTCATATGAATAGCGCGATTATACTGGGCGCCGTGAAGACACGAAGAGCTCCGTGTCGCCGAGCTGTCGGTTCCGCTGCTGTACTTTCTAACAGAACGGAGGAAAATATCTTTTAAAAGCAGCTTTAAACCGTGAGAGGTCTGCACTGCGGCCGCTCGGAGTGCGTCGTCGCCGGACTGAGACCAAAATGTGTGAAGGACAGAGTGTAAAGGCTTGGCTTTAAAAATTTACCGTTTCCTAGAAGTCTATTCTGAGAACTCTTCACAGCACCGGCGGCTCTGACGTCACATCGACCGCACCAACTCCCATTCCGCACCGGCCGCCGCGCGCCGCCGCCGCTCGCTGCGCGTCCCGGCGGCTCACAGCTCCGTTATTAGCGGCGTTTATGGAGGCTGGTCGGTTCGTTTCTTTCACGACCACTTCTCGGGATAACCGCACCGAGCCAGGACATTTTTGGTGTTTCGGTGGTGCGTGTCTCCCCCTCTCTCTCTCACCCCGCGGCTGCTGCCTTCGCTGAACCGGCGCTCGCTCCCAGGAACCGCGCGGCAGCTTCTGCCTATCCGCTTTCCAGGAATAATTGCAGGGCTTGACTCCGCCCCGCCGGGCGGCCCTGACAGAGCCTTCATTCTGGGAATTCACCGCCTCGACATTAAAGATAATAGGAATGCGCACAGGCTATTTCCAGTAATATAGATTTCCCTCGATCCTGGTGGAAAAACACGGCGAGAGGTTTTCTCAGAGTTTTGGAGTAATTAAGCTCGAGAAAACAGCTAGTTATGGCAACAGTAAACAACAAAAAACGTGAAGATGGAGAAAAATGTCATTTTGCTCCCACTTTCTAACCCTCTCTCTTGTCTTTTCCATTGGATCATGGCTGATTTGTTACACCACGTGTTTCTAATAGCTGAGTTCAGTGCTGGGAATGCTTTGTACTGGAAGTTGTATTTCTGCTTATTTTATCTCTCTGGGCATTTCTTTTTAGGGACTCTATCTAGGAGATCTCTGCTTCGGGCTGCTTCTTTCACCCTCCTGCAGATAAACAGTGACATCTTATTAAATGTGCCAGAATCAGGCAAAATAAGGCCGATTCAGGGTGATGCTGGAGATTGTTATAAAGCTGAGGCACATCCAGTTCAGGCCAAAAGGTTTCAAAATATTTCTTCCAACAACAGCCAGAGCCATCTCTCACACACATGTGGCAGATTGGAAACAAAGTAATATCTCAAATATGCTGCATCATAATCATAGCCATATTCACGAGAGCCTGCTGATCCCGAGCTGAATCTCTACTTTTTCCAAGAAATCCTGAAATGAGCTTTTTTTCTAAGAAGTCTTGTGGACTTTATCTGTCCCTGCTGGATGCGGTTGGACAAATATGTTTTTTGGCCTGTGAATAAAAAAGAACATCACAATTGTTACTGTGAAATTATACTTTATCGTTTATGCTGTATCCAGAGAACCTTAAAAGGTCTGATTTCTGTTGTAAAAGAAACCAACGGCACAAGCAGGCTGTTTACAGCAGTCACATGGAGCACATTAAGCAGGACTTGACAGACGCAGAAGAAATGGTGCTTAAAGAAATTACATTCCTCATAAAACACATTTTGAATGTGATGTTTGAATGCTTGCTATAATCCGACTTCGTTAAAATGCCTGGAATTTATACCATTCCTGGGAAGCATAATGTGATCAGACTTTCACCAGTCAGACATTAAAGACTATCCATCTGGATGAGCTAGTTTGGAGTCTGGGGAGAATTTTCGATGGAAGTTTACTAAGAATTTCAAGATAAAAAGGAGCACGCGCCTCCCAAGTTCTATGCTCCAGTTGAGCTCCATTTTTTTATTACTGCTGAGTATAATTTCATATTTTTGTGTGACAACCCGTGGAAAGTTCATTGCTGTAACAACACAGAGATAGAGAGACGTCCATTTGAAATGAAGGGAAATAAAGCCTCTGCAAACTTTGATGCAAACTGTGGTTGTTGTGCAGTTATTTTCTTGATTCATGGATTAATTTTTAGGTTTCTAGAATGTCAGCAAATACAGAAAAAAGCACACTGCATGGTCTCAGACTCCAAACTGGTATCATATAATGTCTTGTTTTGAACAATTAACAGTCTTAACCCACGCTTATTCATTTTACGGTCATAACAGAGAAAATAGAACTGCAGATGTACACATTTGAGAAGCTGGAGCAAGAATTATTGAGTTATTTTTCCTTTAAAAATTCTTTATTATAATTCATGACTGCTCATTTTTAGCTCTAGTTGAGACTTGGGATGAAAACTGCAGACTGCATTTTAATGTAATGTAATCCTTAAATATTTTTAAAGTCTAACATCCAGCCTGCTCCTGTCTTTGCATCATTAATGTGTTCAGCTGCACTGACACAGGCAGTCATGAGATTAACTGATTGTCGTCATACCAACACTCATTTTATGACGAGTGCAAATCATCAACTAAAATGCAACCATTTTATCTCATTAGTCTTCTAGTACTCTGAACAATCCAGCAAATTCTGGTGATTGTGCTTTTTTTCAGTCTTGGTAATAAGATTACAAAGTTGCTGTCATGCCATGTGAGACCAGATGGCTACACATGCTATGTCTAAAAGCAGAAATGCTGTTAGAAACTATGGGGGTCTTTGTAGACCTGCTCCCTACTCTGCCAGGCATTGGGACTATGCAATTGTAAATCAGGTAAAAGTCATTATTGTACTTCTAGTACCACCAGTACTAATTAACCACCATTTAATTAACCACCAGTTGTCTGTTTTGTGGGCAGATTTCTGCCATTCTTTGGCACATGTTTGCTGTGCGTCAGCTGCACTACAACATTTATCAAGCTGCAGCTTTGGAACAATGCTGCCTTTGAAATAAAATATTCTCAGAAAGATTTCATATTTTGTTTTCCAATATCTTCCCTAAGTTGTCTCTCCACCCTCCACTTCCATCTGTGACTCATTCATTTCCACTCTATATTACATTACTGCACAATTACGCTTGTCAGCAACCACTCCACAAATCAACGCCGACCACACATCTGCTTACCAGTATGTCAAATATAAAAACTTTTCCTGTGTGAACCGGCTGCATGCTGAAAACTTACTAAGAATTAGGGTGATGTCTGGGACACACTGAATAACTGTTGCTCTCCTCCCTCGTGGAAAAAAGAAAGGCATTTGAAGAAGATTCTGAGAAAAACTTTGAATGCTTGGAATTAGTGACATAAATTTGTCAGTGGTGCGTTTGGAGAGGAAACCTCGTTCATGTGGAGAGGTTTGTTCATAAAGAAGGGA
Organism: Acanthochromis polyacanthus; assembly: GCF_021347895.1. Lineage (NCBI taxonomy): Eukaryota > Metazoa > Chordata > Actinopteri > Pomacentridae > Acanthochromis > Acanthochromis polyacanthus. The sequence goes on along the minus strand of NC_067117.1, from coordinate 10,817,178 downwards.
CCTTGAGCTGTGTAGGAACTGCTGTCGATATCAATTAGATCATCAGTTGATTTAATTGGCAAAATCTGGTCAGATGAGTGTGGTTGTGCATGAGGACAAAAATACAGCCTTCACTGTTAAAATTAAAGCGCATGTGTGGACGTTTAGCTGAGGGGTATAAAATTTAAAATGAAACATTTTTAACCACACAAATGTCCTATCCTTTACTGATCCCGTGGGGGAGTTCATTCTCTGAATTCAACCATCCTCATCTTCAGGGAACTCCAGCTCTACACCAGTGCTTTGCTTAAAGGCACTTTGGAGAATCATTTTTTTAAATAACTTTTCTGAGCCGCAAATTTATCTGGAGCTCCCAGAAAACATGTAAACTCCACACAGAAAGGCCTCAGTGCTGGTTGGGACCTTCTTACTGAGATAAGAGTGCTAACCATGGGGTCGCCATACTGCTTTGTGATGTGGGCCTTCGATGGTGATCATTTAGTCCACCACCTCAGTCCAGGATTAAATTGTTTCCTTGTCTGGAAAAAAATCTTAAAAATTCAGCAAAAAAAATCCCCCAAATTTCTTAAAATTTACAAAACCTTTAGAAAGAAAATTCCAATAATTCCTTAAAATTCTGCCTGAAAAGTTTCATTAAAAAAAAAAAACCCAATTGTGGCAAGAAAATTCTTGTAAATATTTTCAAAAAATGAGTAACAATCTTCAAAAAAATCCTAAAAATATCTAAAGTGATTGCATATATTTCAGTAAAACTTTTAATATTTTCTTTAAGAACATTCACAAAAAATCAAC